>NC_135201.1:8750000-9375000 GCF_050948175.1 Xylocopa sonorina | reverse complement strand
ATTTAAAGAGAAATGTGCACTCTGCGGCAATTGAGCCGCGATCGCGTTTCGCGGGCTGCCATCCTGCGTGGTGGTCCGATAAGCTATCGACGGACCAGGCAGATTTGTTCCGTAAGTTCTCTTCTTTTTACCAAGCGAACCTGGCGAGATGGGGTACAAGCTGTTGTTGCGACCAGTGAGTACCATCACCTTGACGAAATTAGCGTCGTAGTCCAAACTGTTCTTGAACGCTGCCGTGCGATAGCTATTATTGTTCTTGTCCACTTCTACCAGGATCACGTCTAGAATACCGTCTTGGTAGAAATCGTAGAACACCGCCATCGCAGTGTCGTTGCGGAACGGATTCAACGCTTGCCATTTGACTTCGAATTTCCGCGCGAACCCAACGCACGAGTCGCACGCGATGTTCTCCAACAGATACGATCGCTTTCGTTTACCAGTAGTCAGCTTAAGCGTGGCCAGCAGGTCTGGATAGCCATCCATGTTGAAGTCACCACCGCGTAGCGTGATGGTATCCGTGTATCGTTGCCCGTCAGGTTTCACAAAACCCCACAGCACGTTGTCACTGTCCCTGAAATTCACTTGCAGGTTGTACCATTTATCGGAGTACATCATGATCGTGCTGTTCTCGCATGCGCTATCGAAACACAGGGGCAGCAGTAGGTCCATCTTGCCGGTTAACTCGACGTCCAAGTAAAGGGCTTGCCCGATCCAACCCTGGAACTGATCCAGCTTGATGTCGTATGGAAATGGAATATTCTGATGGAATTCGAACCCTTCGTCCTTGACGCCAAGCCAAATCTCGAAGCTGCGATTCGTCGTGACAACCAGATCTGCTAAGAAATCGTTGTTTAAGTCCAGATAAGCGTTTGAATGAGGCTGCCTGATCGAAGAATGCTGATCGTCCAACGTATCCATCGGCACGGCGACAGGAGGCCTCCTGCTTTGATCGAATATCCAGAAGGTCCTCGTGTTATTTTCATCAAGTCCAAACAAGTCTATTATCATATCGCTGTTATAGTCCAGTGCCAATGGCTGGCCTATCATTTTTATCAGCGGATGGGTCTCGTTCGTACAGTTCAATTGACCGTTACCACCCCACAGTATGTAACCGTACGACAATCTGGTGGCAACATCGAACGTGATTACCAGAACGTCCATGAATACATCTCCGTCGTAATCTCCAGGCACAACGCCTACGACTTTGTTGCGAAAGCCGCAGGTGAGAGTCGGACTGGGCCTCAGAAGTGGCTCTTGCTCGGCGGCTAAGAAAATCTGCACCGTGTTGCCATTGTTGCTTAGCATGAACACGTCTGTCAGCTCGTCGGAGTTGAAGTCACCGAATGCCGCTGGCATACCATCCAGCTTGTTCCCAAATACGGCTGGTGTAATGTCGCTGCATTTACTCGTAACCGCTACGGCGACCACGCACGCGATTATCAGCTTAAGCCGCATTATGTATTCGTTTTTCTCTTATCTGTAACAGGAATATTATCAATGATTAATATCAGTCATTGCACCAAAGAAGCGATGACTCAGTCTTGACAAGGAGTAAATCACACAGAGCACCTAACCTATAAATACTACTGGCTGAATCAAGGTGAGATGCAAAGACTTGTGAAATAGAAATCTAAGGACAAATACGTTATCGTTGCTGGTTACAGATGGTACTCTGCTTTTAAATGGTCTCGATTACGAGTGAAAAGAGACGCGTCACTTATTGTTCCAAATGCAAACACACGTACCTAATATCGTTGGCACTCATCCTGCTCCAACAGCTGATCGATCCTCAACGCCATCCACCGTGGGATCGTTTCGTTAATAACGCAAGAATAATCAAGCTGATGATAATTAGAGTCTATTGAGATTGTACAATATATTTCTGTTCGAAATTTATTATTAATATTGAGAGAGAGAGAATTTTTAAATAGTTTGCTCAAATATTCGTCACACATTGTTATCGACAGTGAAGTAAACTACTTACCGACTAGTGGCGCCATCTCTTAGAGGAGCGCGGAAACTAGTTGCCATATAGTTTCAGCATTATTCTAAGAGATGGCGCTAGCAGTCTTCAGTAGTTCACTTCACTGTCGATAACGATGTGCGACCAGTTTGAGCACTTTTCACAGAGATGGCGCCACGGGTTCTACAGTAGAGTCCGTATTATCTTTCTCACTCTTTCTTATAGATTTCTAATATATCTTTCTCTCTCTTACCTCGAAAGCGGGTAATATAATTTATCTTACTCCTTCTACTCAATGAAAATTGAGGAATTTCTTTATTTAATCATTGTATTTATTTAATTATTGTATATTTCATTAGCTTAATTGTAATTCATTGTATATTTCAATAGTTTTGTTGTATTTTATGTCTACAGCGGCAGATATAATTCATCTCAATCTTTCAATTCAATCAAGATCAAGGAATTTCTTTATTTAATCAGCAGTACTCTAAAATTCTGTAATTAATACGAGAGAGAGAGAGAGAAGTAAAAAGAAGGAAAGTGAAGCGAAAACGAAGTCAGAAAGGCAATAATAAATATGTAACATATATTGTTAGTTTATATAAGTTTATATAAGTTTTAACTTTAAGATGTATTGTAAATGGGTTTGTAACAATAATTTATAATAATTAGCTATGTAAGACTACTCTGTACGATGTGTAAATTATTAAAAAGACAATAAACGTTCAATTCTTGCTAAATTAATTGTTTAATCAATTAATAACCCTTGTAACTATCCTAGAAAGACCAATCCTAATCCTTAAACGAGTTAGAACTCGTAAAATATAGTCCTCTACAAAATTAAACTAGTTATCAGGAGAACATGACGTCATAGGAGGTATCAGGAATTCCAGGAATTCTTGATGACGTCATTTCCAAGAAGTGGCACAATTCGAATACCTCCTTATATGTTATGTTCTCCTGATACAAAGTCGATTTTCGAGGTTTCGATCGCTAAAATCGAGAAAGTATCAGGAGAACATGACGTCATAGGAGGTATCGGCAATTCCAGGAATTCTCGATGACGTCATTTCCAAGAAGTGGCACTTTGGGATACCTCCTATGACGTCATGTTCTCCTGATACAAAGTCGATTTTCGAGGTTTTCGATCGAAAAATTGCAAAAGTATCAGGAGAACATGACGTCACAGGAGGTATGCTTGCCACTTCTAGGAAAATGACGTCACTTCCAAGAAACGCCGAAATTCCAGGAATTCTCGATGACGTCATTTCCAAGAAGTGGCACAAATCGGATACCTCCTCATATGTTATGTTCTCCTGATACAAAGTCGGATTTTCAAGATTTTGGTCGAAAAATCGGCAATGTATCAGGAGAACATGACGTCATAGGAGGTATGCTTGCCACTTCTAGGAAAATGACGTCACTTCTAAGAATAGCCGAAATTCCAGGAATTCTCGATGACGTCATTTCCAAGAAGTGGCACTATTCGTATACCTCCTATGACGTCATGTTCTCCTGATACATTGCCGATTTTTCGACCAAAATCTTGAAAATCCGACTTTGTATCAGGAGAACATAACATGTGAGGAGGTATTCGAACGTGCCACTTCTTGGAAATGACGTCATCGAGAATTCCAGGAATTAAGGCGATTCTTGGAAGTGACGTCATTTTCCTGGAAGTGGCGAGAATACCTCCTATGACGTCATGTTCTCCTGATACTTTCTCGATTTTAGCGATCGAAACCTCGAAAATCGACTTTGTATCAGGAGAACATGACGTCATAGGAGGTATCCGAATAGTGCCACTTCTTGGAAATGACGTCATCGAGAATTCCTGGAATTGCCGATACCTCCTATGACGTCATGTTCTCCTGATACAAAGGCAGATTTTCAGATTTTGGTCGAAAAATCGGCAATGTATCAGGAGAACATGACGTCATAGGAGGTATCCCAAAGTGCCAGTTCTTGGAAATGACGTCATCAAGAATTCCTGGAATTACCAATACCTCTAATTTACCAATCAAAGATCTGAAAATTCGATTTTGTATCAGGAGAACATGATGTTAGAGGAGGTATCCGTATTTGGCCACTCGGAAACTGACGTCATTTCCGGTTATTATAAAAATTTAAGCGTACAACTAGTTTAATCCTGTGCAGGACAATTTTTTACGAGTTTTATCTCGCTTAAGGACTAGGATAGGTCTTTCTAGGATTATCAGACAGGTTACTAATTGTTTAAACAACTAATTAATAGTGATCAAACGTTTATTACGTCCTCTTAATAATTTACAATCGCTACAGAGTAATCTTACAAACTAATTGTTATAAATTATCTTTATAAACCCATTTATAATACATCTTATAGCTAAATCTTGTGTAAATTGCAATACAAACGCAGGGAAGTATTCTTAGATTCTAATTCTTCTGTCTTCTTCTTCTCTGATGCATAGATGAATCTTCGAATCCTATGGTAACGAGAAAAAGTATCTTCTGCCATCTACTGATGTACATTTCTTTATCTCACCATGGCAGTGCTGATGCTTCATTGTAGTGGAACAAATCCATAGTTATCGGTTGATAACTTTGTATGTATGCGCAAAGGAAGATATACATATTCGTTGACATTTCTTCGAACTTGTAATATGCACTAAAAAGATTGTTAAATGCAACGTATATAAATATACATATTTTATGATTGATCCTGGTATGGATCAACGCTGTACGAAATAGAAATTACTATTATTATTACTGAATCGAATCGCCTCAAAGATTCGACAAACGATACAGAAGTTGTATCGCAATATTTTTTACCACCACGTTAAACGTATTCTGCATTTAGCGCATTTAAATTTTTTATCTACCTGACAACAGTTCCTTTCGATGTCGAAGCGATACGATTTCTAGTATTTTTTAAGTCCCACTACGTTATTTTTAGGTTAAGTGTACCAAGGATGCTTTACAATATTTACGTACCCCATGAACGTTATAAGATACGTGAGTAGAACAGAAATATTCCATCGAAATTGTAATCTCGAATGTTTTCTACGAAAGGAATTTCATAATGCGTTGTTTCGTTTGTGATATAGGAGAGGCAGATAATTTTATTTGAAACTTGTCAAGTTATCGAACGTGATCGGTTGCTACTGTCAATGTACATAGAATAAAGTGCCTTTGCTTCTATAAAGTATCGCAGTAAATAATTCTGGTGATAATTAAGAAAAATGGATGTCAGCGGATTGTTCAAAGCGAGCGTCAAGGTGGTCACCCTTCGCAACAAGGCTTTAGGAATTACGAGCAGCACAAAAAGCTCGAAGAAATCGAAGAATAAAAGTACCTTCTTTATAAAAGCTCAGGGTGTTGTCGGACAGATATCCAGGCTGCAAGAATTTCTGCTGGAAAATCGGAAGGCGTATCTAAATTTTTCCAATTACTTGTCAAACGTATCCAGTATGACGGATGCCAACCGTGACGAGATAGACATTGGAGCGCAAAAGATAATGGGTTCTTGTTCCCAATTGATTAAAGAGCTGAAAAGGGAAATAGCCAAGTCCGACGTGTCTCCTCAGAATCTGGAGCACAGAGAAATCATGTTACTATTGATCGAAGATTACTTGAAGAAGGTTTGTAAAATTTATTCGGAACAGAAAGCAATACGAGTGAAGAGAGCGATGGAGATAAGGAAGATCGCCAAACTAGAATTAGATACGAAGCCTGTCAACAAGCAATTGCAATGCGAGACGAAGAAACCTAGCTCTAGCTCTACCGACAAAGTAGACGATAAAGAGAACAAGTTGGGCTCCAATGACTCTAGCCCTATGAAAATACAAGAACTAAACGGAGATGTAAATATGCTGAGTTACGAGGAAGAAATATCGCCTGAGGATATACAGCTGTTCGAGGCAGAGAATGAGCAGCTGTACAACGAGTTGAGTACGCTAACGGAAGAGGTGAAGCAAATAGAGAGTAAAGTCGTGCACATCGCAGAACTCCAAGAGATATTTACTGAGAAAGTATTGGATCAAGATAAGGACTTGGATCGTTTAATGACGACGGTCGTTGGCTCGACGGAGAACGTCAAGGAAGCAAACGAGCAAATTCGACAAGCGATCCAAAGGAATGCAGGGCTCAGGGTGTGGATTCTTTTCTTCCTTCTAGTTATGTCGTTCTCTCTATTGTTTCTTGATTGGTATAATCCTTAAAATAAAAAAGTATGTCCGTCATACATTGCGTTGTTCGTATCTTTCTTACACGTACCCAACTAATATTGTACAGTGTACATTAAATACCAATATATACTAGCCTTCGTCATGTAAAGTGACTAGGTAGAACGTTGATTAATTATCGAAGATCATCTCAACAGTTATGAGAAAATAAAACTGAAAAGTTCAATTAAAAGCACGTAAAATATTAGTAAAATATTAGTCTGTGGTTCAGTGTCCCTATTGAATTCTACTACATACATATGTATACCAATGTACCAATCGATGCCGCAACTTGTTGCGTTAATTTGTACAGAGTTCGTTAGATTCTCGTGGGATTTCTTCTAATGCTCGTGCATTCTCTGCTAGCCTTTAAACAACGATAAACAAAATGTTTTGCCAAAATATGTCATTGTATTTTATCCCCAAACATTTTACATAATAGCTACATCTTATATAATAAAATTTGTAATGTATATGCCTATATACGTATGCATGTATACTTATATATTTATATATATATATACATTCGCATATGTGCATCTGCCACATACAAGTTTTTCTTTGTTGTTGCCTCAACAGTATTTGGTTTATAACATAAATTCATTCTGTAAAGTAAATGCAAGTATCGCAAACGTTCGTAAGATACATCGTCCCGTACCTTTAATCGTGTTTAAAAATTACTAATATTATCTTAACTGGAAGTATGTTCATTAGGCAACCTGCTTGATATTTCTCATATTCTCGCTTTCTTTTTCCCCCGCCCCCCCCTCATTTTTTTCCTTTTTTTAACCCGCGACAAACGACGAGAATTTCATAAATTTCCTGGTAATAGGGTACCATATATCTAGTACATAAAAAGTGTAGTGTAAATAGATTTTACGATTTGTCACTATAATTTTAAGTAAAAAAATATTTACAAGATATACCATCCATTGTTAGCTTTGATTTACAGAATTCTTTTAATATCCTCTATGCGCACATTAATGATTCGAATCGGAGTATAGTGACGCTCTCAACTTAAAGTCGATTAATCTGAGTTAGGATCTTAAATCCTAATTAAAACGCAAGTTTCGCCCAGCAAATTGTCCCTCGATAGCGCACGTATTTGGCTATCGCCTTTCTATCTTTTAATGCGATCTAGTTTTCTTCCTCTTAGAAACAGACAACAATCGTTTGTATAACTTTGAACAGATTTACTTCTATAATGCAACGGTAGTCCTCGTTTAATTGAAATGTGCTATTTGATTATTGTGAATACGCTAACATGGAAAAATAATAATGTACCGAGTTATTTACAGTATCAATGTAAATATAAAGTGTTATCGTTAGTTTCTTAATCGTATTACACGACGTTTGTTTCCATCTTCCTCTTAAAATGTTCTTTTTCAAAATAATATTTCAAACAAATTTCTGAAACAGTGCGTTGCTATTTGGTTTGCTCTCTAAATGTATTAGATAATAATATGTAAATGAAATAATCATTTGTATACATATATATATATATAATGTGTTCTTCTTTCATATGTACGTCCGCACATTTTTATGTATAAAAGTGACTTCTGATTTAGAATTTGATTTATACAAAATGTTACAAAATTCTAATGCTACCGTTTCCTTTTTTCCTTTTTCTTTGTGATAATTATTATGGTGTGTAATAAGCATATAAGTGTACGTTCAAGATAACGTGTAATCGCAAAACGAAATCTTTACACCACATATCCGTATGGTACACAGTGTCGTTATATAAAATATGTTTCGATATTTTCAATGATAAGCTAACTTTACATATATCACGCTTAAAGTAGTGTCGTATTCAACTTAATCCTTTCATCAGACGTACGCCAAAAATAGATCTCTAATATTATCGGAAACATATTGGAAAGATGTTGGTAAAGTATTAGTACTTTACGATCGTAAAGTGTACAAGCAATAGGGTGTCTGAATATATTTAATAAATCGAAATTATTCTCCTATTAGACTGATAGAATACAAATAAATGGTTTTTAATAATCTATAGAAAACATTACCTCACCTGTGTTTCTTTTTTTTTGTTTTTTTTTTCTTTTTTTTTCGTTTTTTTTTTTAAATTAGAGAAGGAATTTCTCGATCGTTACATCTATCTTTCTAATTGCTTTTGTAATTATAATTATAACGAGGAGTTTTATCGTACGAACATAACTTCCCTTCTACTAAACACTGAACGATCCATGTTGTATTAAGCAATGGGATTTGTAGCTGATTAGCTTTCTCCACTGCCCAAGATGGGCAAAAACTATTCGTCAGAACCACGGTCCCCGCTACAAAACCCTCCATTGCATCTGAAAATAGTTGACAAATTTCATCTTCGACGCTCTCATTTGATTCATTCAATTTACAGCTCGTACATCAAAGCCTTACATACCTTGTTTATCCGCTAACAAGACAATAGCACCTGCGTTTTCACAAATTTGCCGCCAGAATGAGGCGAACTGTTTCTCAGACTCTACAACCGGAATTATTACAACAACTTGTGTCAGCGGTTTGTTACTGGACCTCTGAAACATTTCGACGTATGAATTCTTCTCCAAACTCCATCCCGCGGGCAGTTCGTTCTCGGCTGGATTCACGATCTTCCCCTAAAAGAAAAGAAACGGGTCAATTGACTAAATACACGCGAAACAATCACGGATACACACGCGTATAGAATATACTTTTACCTGTTGACAACATCTTATTATCCAATTATGATTATAAACGGGTATGCCAACCGAGAGGCACTGCAGTGTCTTCGCAGTTGTGTTTGGCACGTTTGTTATCAATTTAGTGTTTCTATACTCGTCTTGTGGGATTTGATTGAAGTCTGTATAAACTTTCCCGCCACCTGTTACTATCTGATTGTTTAATCTGTCCCTTACGAAAGGCTTTCTTACCCATTCCTCCTCGTTCTCGGTCCCTGTATCCGAGCCATTATCTTTGCTATCGATTCGCTGTTGAAATCGATCGATGGTTTCCAGGGACGCGCAAGTGAGTATGAAGGACATGCCCTTGAATAAGTTTGAGTCAGCGCGTGGAATTGGGCCGAGCACCGCGATTGTCTCTTCATCCTCAGCCTTCTTTTTACTTCTCGACTTGCTTTTAATACGATTCTGCGGCCCTTTAACTATCTGTTCGTACGGGGTCCCAATTATCTCTGGTTGTACACCAGTCGAGAGGAGTTCGTCTTTAACGGAAACGTTCGAGTCGCTGGAGACACCGTCGCTCTCAGATGCTAACGCCTTCTTGCCCTTCTTGGTCATTGAGCTCACACCAGACACGGACGGCTCCACCCCGTCAGACTTTCGCACAGGAGTATGCATTAATTTAGACTTTGGAGTGGAGAAGCTTGGAGTGGCGATCCGTTTGGAACGTCTCTTACCATCGACCACGTTGTCCAGCGTTATCTGCCCTAAATGTTTCGGCGTAGACGGCACGCTGCTGTTCTCAGCGTTCAATTCCTCCTTCAGCACTTGAGCCTGATCGGCGGACAAGGAAATGTCTTTAATTTGAACACGTAATTTCTCACCTTCATCCGTCTCGACTGTGTAATACACCTCGTTGTTCACAGTCTCAGTGTCGACGATTATACCGCACGATCCGTAATCGTAATTCTTAGTGGCGGCGTATATAGAGAGGCCCTCCTTCAGGACCGTCGGTATGGGTATAATAAAGTCTTCGATCAGCACCTTGTTCTCACCATCGTAGAAGTGTACCTTATACTTCGACTTTATTTTATCGGTTACCGTTCCTGGATAATAATTATTGTCTGACCATTTGGCGAACACATTCTTACCAATTAGCTCGTCTGTTATTAACTGGGCTGCTGGTTTCGCTGAGATATCCGTGGCGTGCGAAGCGCTGTCCACGTGCTCTTTCTTGGTTTTCTTCCTACTTGGCGTATTACTTGTTTCCCCAAGGTTCAGCACCTTCGTGACTTCATTCAATCCATTCAACGATTGGTCAAATTGCTCCGATTTGATGCTTTTACTTCTTGGCCTCTTCGCAAGTTTGCTCTTCTTTGTGCTTTTAGGGGTCTGCATCACCTGCACCACTTCTCGTGGTACCTCTGGCGTGGACGATCTTATTTTCTGTAACTGCTCGTCTATCCTCTCGTTGCTAACATTGTACGTATCAATCGAGGAAAGTTCTGTGTTCAGATAGTTCAGAACGCTCGTCGTAAGGAGGTGACTGTTCTGCCACTCTTTAGTCAGACGTTCGTATGCTTCGTCTAGGGCTTGTTTATCGTTTAATAATTGTATATCTTGGGCATATCTCTTCGCATGCTTCGCTGGTGCTCTCGGTAGGGAGAAGTGCGCGCTATCTCTTATTACAAGCTTGGCTGCCAGCGAGGCGGCGCTGGACACAGAACTTAAAGAACTGATTGTTGATGCAAACGAAAGCCTGGAGGGATTCAACTGATACAACTGCGGATTACTGTTTACCGATCCAGGTGACGCGTCCTTATCGTTACTAGAAATATCTGCCAACGAAGCGGACGTATCGTTGTTCTTCTGTCTTAAAATGCTCTCCGCTGCGACAGCTTCACATTGCACGTTGGTGATTTCTTTACTTAAGAATTCCTTCGTGTTCTCATCGACGTGCAATAAACACTTCATCTTAACGTACATACTAACTTCCCTTTCTACTTGTAAAGCTTTCGCGATAGAGCTACTGTGAGTCGAATTCGACTTACTTTTATCGTCAACTATAAAAGCATCAGGTTCGTTATCGCTTACGCTCAATAGATCGTTATGATCGCTATCTTTAGATACGGAAACTGATTTTATTTGTCTGTTCATGTTGTGTATAGACGTAGACATATTGCTGACCGCTCTGTCGAGAACCGGCATGTCGCTAAACGTGTCCGATTGTACGCTATGCGTACTATCGGTGTCGCATCTCTTCGACTCGCTACTTCCATTTACCAGTTTACTGCCAGATCTCGCTGAGTCGAGGGACGTCTCTTTGCTACTCTCTATCGATTTGTAACTAAAATCGCTACTACTTTTACTCTCGCAACTTTTGTATATCGTTTCCGACTTTGTGTTATCGAAGGCACTCCTAGTTTCAGACTTAACATCGGAGTCCTCTTGAGACGAGTCCAACACGATCTTTTCCCCGTCTTCGTCGATTTCCACTAACTCTCTTGGTTTCGTTTTCGCTTCACGGATTGCAGCCTCATCGTATATAACTTCTACGCTCATTCGCGATTTACACGCATTCCCAGAGAACACGTTGCAATCTGCTCCGCTTGTTTCTTTTGGGACAGGCAGCTCTTGAATGTCGTTGCTATTATTTTGCTCTAAGCTGGTGGTAACCAATCTTTTCGATTCTATACCGTTTTCCTTATCTTCCGCTTTGTCATCGCTATTTATTGCTATCTTTCCATCTTTTACCTTGTCGATCGTTAAGCCGTTATCCGTATTTTTATTACTCGAATCCGATTTTATTTTCTCAACTGCGACTGCCTTAAGCGGAGTAGTGGCATCCTTCCCTTTTGCTTGAATCGATTGTACCACTACATCATTCGAGTCGAATAGCTTCTCTTCTGTACGCCCTTTCTTTACGACAGTTACGTTCAGCGTTGATGTATCATTCACATTCTCATTCTTATCTATCTCGTAGTTTTTCACTTCCAACTCGGGTGATTGTTGCCTTTCGTCCTTTCTTTTTCCCTCCTGCACTGTTTGCTTCTCTATCGTTTTGTTAACTTCCGTAACCTCATCCTCGCCAACATCCTGAGTCTCTTCGATTATAACATTCCTATTCAAGCAACCATCAAAAAGTTCTCCCTGAGAATCATCCGATTTGAACGAATGATTACTAGTTTCTTCCCTCTCCGGCTCTTCTTTCTCAGCTACCGATATATCCTGAGATGCTCTTCGCGCAATTTTTCTAGGCGGTTCATCTAACAGGTCTGCTTTACGTTTTAAACTCGTTACAGCATTATCACCACTTTGTTTCTTAAACGGCGAACAAACTTCTGTTGGTGTACATTGTATTACTTCTTCGTCTTCAGCAGGACATTTCTCTTTGCTTTCTAACCTGTTATTTTCATTATCTTTCTTACTTTCCGCTTCTACTTCTTCCACCGTGGATTCAGTATTCTCTACATTTTCTTGATTAATAAGCTCATCGTCCGTTTGTGCATCGGAACCAGCTGCTTTAGTAAAAACTCCTATTCTCATCTCATTCAACGTTGTCTCCTTACCAGACGTAACAGGAGACAACGTTTCGTTCCGATTTGAATCTTCCGCGTCTTCCTGAAGCTTATCCAAACATTCTTCCTCGCACGTGTCAACCAGACGAAAGTCCTGACTTTCGTTCAGACTGTTCACTTCATTATTCTTCGTAACGTTGCTCTCGTCAGAACTCTGAGAGTCTACATTTTGTTTCTCCGTCACGAAACTCTCTTTCGTACCTGCCTCTGACATCCTTCCTGTGCTTCTTTTACTAGAATGCTGTAATAAAGAAAAGGTAGCAATGAATTTTCTTACTCGTAACGCGAACGCATCCTCGTGGAGTGTACCGTGGTATTCGAAGTTACGCTCTGCGGATGAAACGAAATTACGCATCAATGGTTTCGAACGGATTCTGGTGAAATGATAGAAAAAGATCGCGTCGAAATTCAAGGACACCCTGTACATCGATACAACGTGTGTTTACAGTGAGCATTTGGAAGGTTACGGCGGGAAGGCGATGCGATCGCGAAAATTGGCGAAAAGCCTCGAGTTAATGGAAAGAAAACGTACCGTGATCGATCACATACAGCGGGACGCGTTCTCTCGACTCGATTGCTCGCAACCTCTTTCTCAAAATGTTACATTTGCTATTCGATATAAATATGTTCGCCGGCCGTCCAAAGCGGGAGCACATCTATTTCCTCGATCCGCTACTTTTTACGCTTCCCGCTCGTCGCTTTGTATCTCGTTATCGGTTTCCTTGTTTGTATTTTCTTACCGGCGACGTCGAAAATTGCATTAACAGACCGGTCTCCCATAGAAAACACAACACAAAATCCGCTTTTTAGCTACAAATGAACACACACCATAAAACGCCATCGCTACTTCTGTTAATCATAGGTTATGTAATTGTAGATTCGCAGGGTTTCGACGAACCACGCTCACGCGTCCTCGACCAATCGCATCGCCGCTCACGGCCGCCATGATGCTCGGCAGGAAGATGGCGTCGCTGTGCGCGAACTGCAACGCGTCAGCCAATCGCATCGCGCGGCACGCGATTCCCGCGCCGCAAATTTGTATTTCAATCGTCCAGAAAAGGTTCTAGCGATAAACACTCTGGTATTTTAAATTCGAGAAAGCTAAACAAGGGAGACGAACAAAATATAATAATCGTTGATCGTGAATGTTTAGTTCGGTTTAGAACAATGTTGGACAACAGCAAAGATATCATTCTCGAGATCAATAAATTGAATTTGGAATTGAAGAAGAAATTAGAGATGGTCTCGAAATGGAGAGGTGTTACATACTCTTTTAAGTCTACGAAATTCGTTAAGAATCGAACGTTTCTGATGTCTCTTCTTGCTTTCAGCCGAATGCGCTCAGTTGCAGTTGGAATTTCTCAAGCTGTACATCCCACTGTGCCTCGACATTTGCGAATCCCTTAAAGAAACAACAAACACGAACGATGACTAACGGACAATCGTTTCTTTTTCATTAAAAATACATATATGCTGTGTTGATTTCAATAAACTGTAATAATTAAAATTAAATTATGTTGAAATATATTTATTACATTCGTATATAGGATTGACACATAGAATGTATATTCAAGACCTGGACAACATAAAGACAGACAATGCATGTACACATACACTTTTTTTTTTCTTTTACCTGACGTAATAGAAATTTATGGGACGCTGGAATTATTCCGTCTCATTTTCTATCAGATATCGGAGTTTCTTGTCGAATATCGATATATCATCTACCTTGATATACATATATTGTACATATAATTTTATAATGCTGTAATTTGTTCACGCTGTCAAGGAACGAACGGACGAATAAATTCAATTTACCGTGGCAAATTCATTCAGCGTACGTTCTAGAATTGGATTCTATGTAAATGTATTTTGTACTTGAACGGAACGAAGTATGATGGAAATGAACATTTTTATTTCGCGTGCGTAATAACAAGGAGGATACCACTGGGAGTCGTTTATGATGAGAAAATTGAACGAAATCGCGCATTATATACATATACAGCTCGACGGACAACAACTGCTTTAACGTACTTTTATTATACAATTAATTTTTCCACCTGGTGTCCATCAGAACTTGTTCAATACGTACTTGTTCTCCTTTCTAAGAGTAAATCAAAAATGTATAGCTTCGCGATCGATGTTTTCCTGTCCGTAGCCGAATTGATTATTGCGATTTTGTCTGCGTCCTCGTTTGAGAAAAATGCCCAAGCATGCTCATACTTAACAGGGATATAAGAAAATTTCAGTCGACGATTATTGTCCCTCGTTATCGTTAATCGTTTGCTGTTGACGCAGACGTGAAGACTTGAACGTTACTCGATCTTTTCTCTCTCTTCCCTTAAACGAATCTATTCAAGCGCGTAACCTGTTGGTGACTTCTAATTTCAGGTGGAGTCGTGTCAACGTCGTCCCTACAAAATCTCAGCATCTGTGCATTGATCGCGAGCAAATAAGAATGATTGAATTATTGAAAATGGACTATAAAAGAAACAAAGCTCGATTCGGGGTTACTGGTACAATTGGGGAGCCACGCATGTTTCTTGATGGAGGATTCACGACGTGTCGTGGACACCTAGCCGACACCTTAAGGTTAACAGTAATCTTAAACGTTTGTTCTTTATCGGTTCAACTGTCGAGGACCGATCAGATCAGGACGTAGCCGTTGTTCAGTCGTCGTCCATATGGATTGCGAAGATAACGTTGCAAATAGCGATAATGATAACGTCGTAGGCAAGAATCGTTCCCGTCGAGGCGACATTGATCAGAAACAGCTGCTGGACTCTGCAACAAGGACAATATCAAAGCTGTACTGGCGCAAGCTTCCCTCCCCTTCGCTCCTTCTCTTATCTCTTGGGCGTCGCAAACTTTCCCTGCTTCCACAGCATAATTCTCTAAGCACTCTTCCTCCAAGTCGTACTGTACCTAAAATTAGGTAAAATTAGGGACGAGATAATAAATGAAATTCTATAAGAGAACTCTGAGCCAATGAAATCTGCAGCTACAAGTTGAAGATAATTACGCAGGCTTTGCAAATTTGAAGCATGACACAAGGAAGGTAGAGCATCTCTGATTCGTCCCCAGCTAAACCGCCCACTGTTCTGCATCGTTTCTCGATCGCTTCTAGCTCTGGACAGGCTCTGTTCTCTTCCATGCCTTTTCAATGAATTTCATTCGATATAGAGTAGTTCCTGACGTTATAGGATGTAAATGATCGAGTAGATTTACGTGTATACCTTCAGTTTCGATTAGGTTGTTGTTGGTGCGTTTATCTTTCGATTTAGAATTATTGCTATTCTCCCGGAACGTCGAACCCGATTGATTACCTTGCGCGTGAGCCGCTTTCTGAGATTCTATCCTAGCCGCGACGTTGTTTCTGAGCTCGTTCAAAGCTTTCCTCATCTTCTCAGCGGAATACGCGGCGGCCAGGCGCGCAATCACCTTATTCTCTAGCTGTTAATCATTTAAAACAGTTACTCGGAAAACCTGACAATTATACATAATATACTACCAATTTCTGTACGCAGATCGCACCTTCTGCAAATTGATATCATCAGAATCCACATATTTCAGAGCTTTCTCGATGATCAAGTCCTTGATGTTCTTCTGTTTCGGGTCCAACTGGTCCAGCTTGTCCTTCCTTTCGTTACCTTCTTTCTCATAATCCCGATCGTTCGCCTTCAGGTTCTCTGCCATGTTCTAAGCAAACCACGATTTGAGTATCGCGACTGAAGCAGAACAGGGGATATTCTTCTTTACCTGATAATAACGCTGTAACATCCATTCGTCATCCTGGTTCTGAGTTCCCTCGCCAGGCACTAGGGTAGCCTTCTTCTTCCTTTTATCGATACCGAAATACTGAGACCAATCGACGCTCTTCTTTCTCACTTCGATCGTCTTCGACTTGCCCAACTTCGTAACGTTCTCCTTTTGCCCTTTCGGCGCAGGTGTTACCTTTGGAGCCTCAGAGGTGCCCTCGTTGTTACCCTGATTCCCATGTTCGCGATCGTGATCGTGGTCGTGGCTGTGATCGTGACCGTGTTCGTGATCGTGGCTGTGGACATAACTGCGATTCTGGTTGTCCGTAGACTGCGTGCCAAATAGCGTCCCCAAATCTTGAGCAACCTACGAACGCAAACCACATTTTATTTTTCAAGTTTATCCAGAAATTGAACGGTTCAGAATTACCTTGGGATCGGTGACCTGTTTCTTGGTGGTCATTGTTTTCAGACTCCTTTTAGCTACAGGATAGCGTTTGGCCATGTTGCTATAAATTCTCATAGGTCGCGCTACCGGGTATCCACCGTTCACGTTCCTTCGTTCACCCATGGAAAGGTACAACATGTTTGGATCTTGCTCGCGATCACCATACTCGTTCTCGTCGATTTCTCTGCCCTGTTCTCGAACCATGGACTCTTTATTGAACAGTTCTCCCCAGGACATTGGGCCCAAATTCCTAAGAACAATTTATTTCGCATTTGTCAAACGATCATAAGCTTTGACGATTAAATGAGAAGTATTATCATCCGTTTGTGATTCGTACAATTTGTTGCCTCCTCGATTGCCAGTGTAAGGATCGTAGAGCGTTTGTCGAGACTCTTTGTACCGGTCCTCGTCCCCGTCTTCGATATTATACGGTGACCCGTCTTGCAGTTCTTCTATAAACAATTTCGCCAGCTCTTTATTGTCGATGTTCAACCGTTCGGATCCGGAACCCCTCTTACGGCTGGAGCTTCGTTCGCGTTCTCGAAACAGCGAGGTGACTGGCTCCTCCTAAATAATACCAAACGTTAACGATCGTATGGATCACTTATGAATTGCTCGATAACAAAAAGCGAACGAAGACATTACTCTCAGAGGCATCGTATCCTCTAGATAATCAAGCATAGCCCTTTCCAGTAGTCTGTTGTTTACATCTTGGAAACCACTTCCAACGGTCTCCAATTGTCCAGTTTCTGAATAGAAATAGAAAATAGAAGCGCATTAAAGAGATGAAGAGGAGAGGGGAAATGATATCTCGTTTAAAAGCCGCTCTCTGCTCCACCCCTTTTAAATTATTACACGTAGGAGGCTACCATTAGGCAGGAATTCAATCTCTTCGTCATCCTCCTCCATATCCCTCTCGCCTTGCCGTTCCCTGTCTCCTTCACCCCCGTGGTATTTGAACGAATGAAGGTCGTTGTAATATTCCTGCGAGTTGGTATCCAGAGATCGTTGTTTCCTGGTGATGGCGTCCAACGCGGTCCTCAACGATTCCTCCATCGTCGGGTTGGAATCCGGCGTCAACGCCGTCGCCGATCCCATAATCAAACACACCAGCAACCATTCTTGGGTCAGCATTCTTCCTTTAAAACGAAATACATGAAAAACGTGACAGACGTGCGGGTTTCTACAAATTATATGATAAAACAAAAATATACATATCGTAAACCTGATCTGTCTCAATTAACGTGGCTGTTGAACACCTTAAAATCTCTAAGTCCTTTCTTTTCGCTTATAATAGGTGCACAGAACAAATGTAATTACATATACGCAGCTAATGTCTCAATTAACGTGGCTGTCGAACACCTTAAAATCTCTAAGTCCTTTCTTTTCGCTTATAATAGGTGCGCAGAACAAATGTAATTACGTATACGCAGCTAATTAAAGAACGGTAAACTGCAAACTATTAAGGGGTCGAAGCCACCGCTGAAATATAGATTAAGGACATCAGCGAGGATTGTAGAGGCGCACAAAAAAGAAAACGTGTTAGTAGCTCCCTTTAATCAGCTGTAAGCTGCTATCGATTTCGTTGGAAGACCACCAAAGTCCCTTTCACGAAGACGTAGTAGTGAGAGTAGCTGATGCAACAGGGATTGCCACCTATTCCAATCGATCAACGATTCGGCTCGAGGAGCCAAGAACTTCAAGATCGATCGACGATTATCGAGGCGTCTCGTTATTTCTCCAAAAATTTATTCGCAGCCAGCGTTGTACTAATACGCGTTCCAATGAATTTTGTTGCACGATACGGCCTTTCGCTTCGAAAAATTCTTTTCTTCGCCGTTCCAACAGCGCTTCAGATCAATAAGTGTGAGTAATGTATTCCATGCGTACAATAAGTTATGTCGCACCATCACGGAATCCAATTAACACATTCGCGGCCACTGACGTGAATTCATATTATTCCGTGGAATTTTCTTTACATCGCTACGAGTTGTCGTATTTAACGATTCTGAACGCACTATTTATTAAATGCCACTAATACCGTTCAGTTAAAAATTAATCGTCACGATAGAGGCACATTCAATAAATTTAGTAATACAATTATGCAGCACAATAAATATTTCCTTACTTAGCAATTTTCCACCCTTTCTACTTGCATTTGTAACATTCGAACTGCTTGGAATGTTAACCATTTCCATTTAGCAATAGAAAATTTCCGTTTCAACGGGAAACTTTAGGGAAACATGCATTTTTCAAAAAAATCTGTGATGGAATAAGTTAATCGTAATCACTAATCGATGCTGATGTCCCCTCAGAGTGGGACATCCGAGTGTAAACGGTTAAACAAGTAATTCTAAGCATATGATACGGCAGTATTTGTTATATCCACTCCCATATTGATAGGACCTTACGACATATAGCTATAGATTTATGGAAATTGTAGGCGGCATCCAGCTAAGGCTATCGCGTAAAAATCATCGACTGCGAATGTGTCAACATTGACACTCGTATATTACAAACAATATCCACGGTTCAGAAAATTCTCTACTATACAACATCAACCGTATCGAAGAAGTTTCTAATCGTATCCGTGATACGTGAATATAAAATGGTTGATCAGACACCCCTGATACGACTCGAACGTTCTACAATTAAACAAAGAATAAGGAGTTTTCCACGTATCGCGTCGTCGGATCATTCACCTCTAACACGAACTTGACACGGTCATAGTCCTTGCACCGGATCACCGCGATGCTAACAGATGGTTAGACTAAACTCGAGTTTTTTACATCGGATCATTACAACTGAGTACGAAAACAGCCACGAATATGCAATTACTTTCGTACTATCTAGGTCTCTAAGTATAGAAAAGATTAACTGGAAAGGTACACGTCGAATAAATAATTTTGGCTACGTTGACTCGTCTCCAAGTGAGGGAGAAACTGAACAGAAAGGATTAATTACTATAAGCTGATTCATTCGTGCCAGAGACGACTTACTTGTGTTTTAATTAGTCATTCGCGCGACACGAGCCAACGTGTTGTTTGTTTTACGCGTTCCCCTTGATCGCGATCCACTGATACCTCCTCAAACGATTCACCACGGTTGCAACGAATATTCTCCGGTCTGTTCTTCCATGACTACCGATGACGCGGCCTTTTATATAGACAGGGATACTAGGATCAATAGAAACGCGCATGGAATCAGCATTGAGCAGCAACAAGTAAAGACGCGCCGGGGTGTGCCTAAGAAAACAGAACGCGACCACCGGTATTATACTATAGATATTGCCACATCGGGTCAAACCTGATCAACTATTGCCTCGGTGCATAATTATTGCGGCTTATTCTCGAGACTTATTCGCTTCTTTAAAAATTAGCGTTTTATTTCATTTTTGCTCGACCATTTCGAGAAAGGTGGACCATTCGACCATCGTTCGCCGTCTTAGAAAGCTTGGAAAAGTATGGAAATTGGCTGGATGGAACTCTACGACAACAACAAACCCAAACGTGTCTAAATTTTCACCGACAACGATGCTCGAATGGTCCACATTTAAGTCTCCGACCAACATTCTGGTTGCTGAGCTTTCGTCCTCTTCTAGGGCTAGTGAAAGTATCTGGTCGTCGAAATTTAAGGGTCGACCTGTTCTTTCTTCATCTGTCAAGATTGCAATGATTTGAACTCCTTGAAGTATCCTTCAACTTGGCTTTTGTTGATTGTTCCTTCGCCAAAATGTTGCGGTGCATTCCATCCTTCCTCCAAGTCGTAGAGCACAATGTGGCGAATATGGATATGATTTTCGATTTCACATATTTCCGCTGACTGAAATGAAGATTATTTTTATGAAAAAAAATGTTTAACAAAACACCAATGTTTAAAGAAGAAAAGAGACGCGAGAAAATGCTGCAATAATTATGCACCGAGCCAATATTTAGCTCTTTCGCTGGCGTTCCATCCAAGTGGATGATGGTAGTCGAGAAATTTGCCGACTCCTTGAAAATGACCCCCTTGAAGAATCAACGTGTGCGTCTCGTTTCACTGGGGATCGCCGTTTCGAGTGGAGGGTGTTGAAACACCGCTGGAATACCTGACCTGAAAGAAAATTCTAAGATTAGTGCTTAGAAGCGAAGAGGTATTTTTTAATATCAGGATTCCTAAACTGCACTCTACGATGTCCTACGATTACTATCTTGTTAGTGTGACTTTACACAAATATTTGTATGTATATATTTAAAACAATCAACTGAAATTTAATGCAATACGTTACGATTCTAATTTATTAAAGAATCATCCCCTTCGACTAAAGAAAACATTGCAATACATATTTTTATTTACTGTATAAACACTTCCTTATTAAACTTACTGAAGCCACTTTGTGAAATACGAGCAAGCTTATTAATCTAATTTTTATATTCCACTAAATTCAGTAACCGTCGTTGTTTCATTTGCTAGTAACTTGGCATAAAATTGCCTGTAAAATAATTTCGCGAGTCACAAAAAATTGTATAGATTGCATTCGGCGAGAAGAAATGGAAGAACAAAATCGATAAGTTAATTTCATAACCAGCGCGATAACGCTTATCCAGGATCACGATAAGCGACTAGTTATCAGTGATAACGGAAAGAGAACGGTCGAACGTTGGACAAGCGACCATGAGCAAACAGTATCTAAAACATGAATGATATCTATCGAAGGGGATACCTGGTTAAACTTGGATCTCCTTCGAAAGAGATTCGAACAGTTCGTTGACTCGCTTAGCCCTTAAAGCGATCGGCGGAGTGACTTTTAGAGAAAAGGTATAATCCCACGCAAAGTGATCTGCTTCTCAATCTGTTAAGACGTATACGCTGTTGCTGGCTGATTGAACGGTATAATCTCTTGTGTCGTTCAACGTTTATTAAAATATTATCGACTAACTAATTCAACAGGGTTTCGCGAAGTAAGTATTAAATCGTAATCGTACATCGAGGAAGGTATCCACATCTCTACTGATGATCCACTGGGTCTAATCCTGCGCGAGGAAATGTCAGCCAGTGTCCTTAATCGTGAAACGTGTGGTAATTGTATCAGTATACCTATCCTTCTTGTTATCACTCCCTTTGTCCATTCTATTCTGTACATTTACATATCTGTACGATAATGGTGCTGATAATAACAATAATAAATTGTTATAATCGTTATTAAATTATTATAATCGTTTTTAAACCTGATTAGTACAAAAACTGTACGTAACAAAATGCTATTTACCTGGTTTTGGCAGTAAGCCGACGATACGTGCCTGCCATTAATTGTCATTGAGTTCGTTTGGTCAGTTTGTGTAACAGAGAGTAGAAAGATAAAGAAGTGAACAAGACCAATTCACTTTTGAATCAGAGCGTTTAAATCGAGCTTTCGATTACGCAGACCTGAGCCAAAACACAATCCAGAGCATAGAAATGCAGCAACATCCGGTATCCAGTTTACCTCCGATTTTTTCAAGGCCGACTGTTATCACGGCACAGCCGCAAGGTACGTCGAGTAAATGATGTAAACAGAACGACTAAAAGAAAAGATAAAATAAACGGTATCGGGGATACGCAAACAATTGATTGAATATTCAAGAGAGGAGAGCACCGATTCCTGTATATACCTCGGATTGGGTATCGAGCCTAAATTTACAATTGGATGCATTCTCAGATAGTTACTTCCTGGCCAACGTGGAGCAATTAGAGATACAGCAAGTCGTCGATTTGAGCACACGTTCGTAATTTCTCCGAATAGAAGAAAATTTACAGATTTTCATGAACATCTGAGTATCCTCTCGATCGAATTCCGCTAACGAAAATGCATATCCTTAGTACTCGGCAGATCAGAGAGGAGATTCCAATACAGGGTAAAGATTCCAAAAGCCGAAACGGTATTCTTAGCGATGGAAATGAGATCCGAAGCCCAAGAAAGTAGTTGGAGTTGCTCGAATTTAATTGGTAATGATCTCTCTTTGAATGTCTTGGACCAATGCGGCAAAACTGCGTTCCTCATGAGAATAAATAGCAACTGGACGTATACCTTAAACAGACTGCATGTGAGTAAAGTTTCGATCGCAGATGACACGGATAGAATAACGATGTTTTAATAGAAATGAAAATCTCGTTGTGCAGAAAATCACAGTGGGAAACTCGAATCTAATCGGCACGGTGGAAGAGAATTTTGGTATAGTGGGATCCAGTTTCACGGTCTACGACGCAAGGCGGAACGAACTTTGTAGTATATACGGGCCGAATGTTTGCGGTTGCTGCATGTACCAAGAAGCCCAGTTCCAAGTAATATTCAATCTTTTACACATTTACATACGCGTATTGTACATATGTACCAAGCAACTTGACTGACTACGGTTTGGAAACAAATTTTGGTAACAAAATTCTCCGAGACTTGGAGACAGATTCAAATTCATGTAGATTCCCATTAAAATCATGCTGCACTCGATGAAACTTGCCTCGTGGTGTACTTTGAAGCGAAGTTTTGTATCACAGCAATTCTTACCGCGTGCAATTTATTTAAGATACACACGAATAGGCCAACACCAAAGTCCCCTTTGTTTTCTCGAGTACTATGAAAAATAATTAATTAGAAATGCACGAAACGAACCGCATAAACTTATGATATCGTTGCGCGCCATTTATATGAAAATATATTCAGCGACGTGTTTCGAAGTTTTGTGCGCATGTATTAAGAACAGATTAGTGTCAGAAATTCAACTGCTTTTGTCAAGTTGACACTCCGTTGACAATATTTATAGCAGGCATTCCAATGATCTGCTCCGACAGATTCAGTTCACTTGGTACACACATATCTATGCGTACGAGAATGTGTATAAGATATACGTATACGTAAATTTTACATGTAGATATTATTATTGCAGGTTATTTCAATCGATGGTACTCATCAAATTGCGTCTATCATACATCAATGGGACAATACGCTTTACGATTACACTGTACTGATAACGTTTCCGATAAATACGCATATGAAACTAAAAAGCTTGCTCCTGGCCGCAGCGTTTCTTCTGGTAAATATTTCAAATTATCATTTTCCTCTCTCGTTCTAAATAAAATCTAACTGATCGTGTGAAATCTAGAAGAAAAGAACATAATCAGCGTTATAAAAAGTTATATAAATGAAAAAAAGATACTACTATTCGTCATTAAGCGTAATTTGATATCAATATCGATGCGTCATTCGACCCACGAGGCAGTCAATTAAAATGTTAACACAACGTTGGTCGATTATACCTTAAGCTTGCACCTGAAAGTCTCAGCGATGTTTCGTTTCAGTTTTTCACGCAGCTTTTGTACATTATTGTTTTAGGAACATATGTATTTTAAGAAAAAGAAGCCACCACCACGGGCATTCTCGTAGATATGCAGCGATACTTTGTACACCTGCAACTTGAGAGAGTCACGCTCGCAGATGAAAGATGGTCCCTCGTTGTACCATTTTCTTCGAATCGAAAGTCTTAACTCCATCGATAATTAAACGCGTTCAAAACGCGTGTCATTCCGAACAATTCATGTAATAACGACATTTTTAATGGAGTTAGATGCGTGTAAATCAACGCGGCTAATATTTTCTACCCTATAACAGTTCATATTATTTATTATTGTTTCTGTTTAATTTGAATAAAGATTTGTTTGCAAAATGATTACCAATATTTAAATACTTTTCACTTCTGCACGAGACGTTTCTGTTAATGAAAGAAACATTGCCTAACGGGATCCGAGAGCGGTCGAATCTAACTGTTTGAATATTCTCACTGCATCGTCTCTTCTTTTGGGGCTTGCCTAAACAGTCGAATGACGTCGATGGTATCGTTGGCTACGATGAACGACCTAAGAAGGCATTCGTGTTAGAATCTTCGTAATAGAAAGACGTACATGGAAAAATTATATAAATTAACTAATAACGTCACATCGATAACCTTTCATTGCTTATTAAAACACAGCCTTGTTTATAAAAGTTGCCATATACATCGCGCTACTATCAATGTGTAAACAAATTTTTCAAATAAACGTTATTTGATACCAGATATGATTATGGGTAAAAACAGGTACAATCAGAAACCTGTATTTCTGCTGTAAAAAGAGAAAGGACATTGAATGCCAATTATTCATAATGTCCTTTCTCTAATTATGATCTTTACTTTTTGGAGCTTACGACCTTCCACTTTATCCTTCTCTTGTGTCGATCTTAAAAAGATTTTTAACTTATTTATCAACGCGTCATGAGTGCGCGGGATAATTTAATAGAAATGGAAGAGTACCACGTACTTTCTTTACATAATTACGAATAAAGATTGCCGATCTATCGCTACGAATACAGATCCCGACCGATGTTATTCGAATTTTCACTTAGACAGAACACCTTATGAATACCGAGTACAAAATCCATCGTTGACGTTATCATTCAATTCGTGTCGCAGTTAACGACGCGATGATAACGATCGTGAAATCGCATCTGTACATGTATATATGTATAAACCTTTCTATGTATGGCACTGAATATTTAGTCGTTATCACCTTAGATCACATTAAAAAGTCGAAGCTAACATTTTATTCTTTCAGATCTTACCATCGTTCCCTCTCCTGAAAAATTTCACTTCGGGATTATATCAGGGATTACATCAGATTGAGGAGGAAAAATGAACCGCTACGCATATTAACTGCTTATCTTCTCATTTTCATTTTTTGTCGCGTGAAAGGAACAAAAGAGACATACGAATTTACTTTTTTTTCGATTCGGATCCGAGTAGTGGGACTGTTTTAAAAGGTAAAACGTTTGTGTTTTAAATGGACGTCCGATTTTTTCCGACTCTCCCCGAGTCCCCCAACACTCCCCATAGTGTTACTAGCAAGCCCACCTGGCCGCACCGTATCTTCAGTTACCTTCGGTTATTTTGAGTGTTATTTGTTTGACCGAGCTGTGCAAAGAATAATGTTATTCGCTTTAATTTGTATTTGCATAATGAATACGCGCATGATGTAATCTTAACATTTTGAACTTCCGTTTTTACTTCAATAGTTTGTTTCACAGATATATATCATTTAATAAAATGGATCTTCTTGCTGTTATTGGATTCATTGTTGTAATTTATTATCTCATCTACTTGATTTTACCTTGGTTCTTAGACTGTGATCTATGGCTTGCTCTCCATGAGAAATTTGGAAAGCCTATAAGTAAGTATTCGTGCATTATCTGTTAGTCCCTACAAAATGATAGCAAGATATTTAGAAAATTATTAATTTAAGGAGTATTTTAATTTCAATTATCAAATTGAGACTATAATATTTATATATATATCATATAAGACTGTATTTTTACATAGCTTCCTTGAGTGAAAAAGTAGTATGGATAACAGGAGCGTCTAGCGGAATAGGAGAACACCTTGCCTATGTTTTAGCAGAGGCTGGTTGTAAGTTAGTTTTGTCTGCACGAAGGGAAGCCGAGTTAGAAAGAGTGAAGGGCAATTGTCTGCAAAGTAATTAAATATCTCTTTGATAAACGCATTCATATGTCATTTCTATGCATTTAATTAAATTTCATGTGTGTGTACCTTTATTTTCAGAAAATCTAAATTTGAGCAGTTCGGACATTGAAGTGATAGTACTAGATTTATGTGATATAAGCAGTCACGAACAAGCATTAAACCATATTATCGCTAAATTTGGCAAAGTACATACATATATGACATCTTTCATCGTTATATGTTATATGATAGACTAGAATTCTCATTTAAATTACTTTCAGTTGGATATTCTTGTAAATAATGCTGGACGATCCCAGCGTGCTCTGTGGGAAGACATTGAGCTGGCCGTTGACAAAGATTTGTTCGACTTGAATGTATTTTCGCAAATTGCTTTAAGTCGATTGGTAGCAAAATATTTTTTCAAAGTCGGTGCAGGACATT
This sequence comes from Xylocopa sonorina, assembly GCF_050948175.1. Lineage (NCBI taxonomy): Eukaryota > Metazoa > Arthropoda > Insecta > Hymenoptera > Apidae > Xylocopa > Xylocopa sonorina. The sequence continues at coordinate 9,348,453 of NC_135201.1, read as the reverse complement.
TTGTAATCAACTCAAGTGTAGCTGGTCTTATTGCAACGTCATTTTCTGCTACGTATTGTGCAAGTAAATCTGCATTAAATGTAAGCTATATTAGTTTTAAAGATCATTAATCTAATTCAATTCACTAATGAATATAATTATTTTTAGGCTTATTTTAACAGTTTTACAATAGAAAAAGTGGATAAAAATATACCAGTTACAATTGTATGTCCAGGACCGATACAAACAAATTTCTTAAAAGAAGCATATACTGATACCCTTGGCCAAGTAAGTTTAATATCACTATAATTCTGCTATGCTATATTATCAATTTTTATGTGTATAGAAGAATATATATTTAATTCTTTGATAGAAATATTCGGAAAATGTGGTAGAAAGCTCAAAAAATAAAGTTAGTGCAGAGCGTTGCGCTACATTAATGGGAATCGCTATAGCAAACAAACTTTCCGAAATATGGATTTCTAAGCCCCTTGTACTTCAATTGGTATATTTGCAAACTTATTGGCCTAACTTTGGAAAGTGGTACGTTGCTGTACATATTCTAAATCTTTTCTTTATGTAAATGAATTATATAAAATGATTTTATATATTGTAGGGTAAAGAATCGTCTAGGACCAAGATTTTTACAACGTTTACGAGATGATAAAAAGACGCTCAAACAGGAAGAATGAATATAATATGATAGATTTATATTGTTGGTTTGGTACTTCATAAACTTTTTATCAAGTCTTATGTATCCATATATAATTATGGAAAATTGTTGAATTCGTTTATAAAGATTAAAATTTTACGTAAAATAAATTTAGTAAAACCACAATTCAATATGTTTTAATTAAAACTTTTTTATTTATACTTATAATACTAAATTTACTTACAATATAAATCTGATCCATAATAAATTATATTAAGCTTTATTTTCTTTTGCAAGCATTTCATCTCTATACTGCTTCCCTCTCATTATTGCTTCCTTAAATAATTTACAATAAAGCTCTATGGAAGATGGTGTATCATCATTTCCAGGAACAGGATACGTTATAAGCCTTGGATCACAATTTGTATCTACAATACCAACTGTTGGAATTAACATTTTGGCTGCATGCGTTACTGCCGTATGTTGTTTAACAACAGACTCCATAGTGTTAAGCAAGATGCACAAATCTGGCAACCTAGTCACTGCTCCAAATTCATTGGTAGTATTTGTAAATGTTCCCATCTTCCACTGCCTAGTGTGTGCATATTCTTGACATTCTTTCGCTGTACGTTCTACAAGATATGAAATTTGTGGATTTTTCGCTATGAACAAAATTATTCCATCCTGAGAAGCTATATGAGCCGTGAAGTTCAATGCCTGTCTTAATAATTCGGCAGTTTGATCTAAATCAATTATCAGGTAGCCTAGCCTAGATCCAAAAATGTAAGGTTTCATATGAGGATTAAATGAACCTTCCTTGTGACCAAAATGTACTCTTGCCTCGAATAAGTCTTTTACGCTAAACATATTATAAACATTAAAGAAATCTGGGTGGCTTAAGGGATCTATCTCTTCCTGATTCTCTGTTACTGAAACACAATAAAGATTTATACAAGTAACAAAAAATTAAACAGTAAAAACATAATAAGATCATGTATTTGTACCAGGTGCAATTTCTTGCTGCGGTTCAGTTGTTGTTGATAGTTTCTGCTTAGGGAGGTACGTTAGAAACGGTCGTAAAATATTCCAATCCCTCCAAACTACAAATAAATACGCGTAAGCAATGGTGAGCAAAAATGATGATAGAAATTAACACAACAAAATGATGGACAAAATACTTACGTTTAGATGAAAATGATCGGTTGATAATAGAAGTCATTTTAGTAAATACTTTTGAATTTTCTATGATACAATGACAGAGAGAATTGTGTCAACTCAAGATCACCAAAACAAAATGTGAAGTGTTATTTATGTGTTTATATGTAATAGGTTAGAAAATTCGTCTGGCAGCGTACATATAAACTACTATTAAATCTTAAAAAGAAAACTCATATGAATAAAATGTCACATGTTTCATCGGATCCTTTCGAATATATTTAATTATATTTTATCATTAATTGTATTATATACACAACTAATGGATAAACAACGATGGAAGCACTTCACAGCCGTTAATACATACAGTGTACGAATTATTGTAGACCGTCCATCTTACCAGACTTTATTCTCCATACTGTGAAATACTAAAAGAGCAAAAGAAAAAAACAACAAATTTTCTTTGGTCTTCTATTTATCTATTACAAATGTGATTAATCTATTTTCACGTCTATGCCACGGCTACGTAATGTAAGAGTGAGGTTATGTGGCTTCTCGTTGCACGACTGGTTTCTATTTTTAAAGCGCTCGCGAGGAGCGTTTTAAATTAGCCGGTAAATGAAATTTTGTTTTTATGACTCGTATATCATATAATTGCAGGAAATTTGTGTGATCCGTTGTAAAAGAAGAAATTTTTGTGCACCAATTTTAATTACACTGTTAATATGAGTAATTCAATCTTTATTCTTGACAACGGTGCTTGCACAGCAAAAGTTGGGTTAGCTTCTGATAGCTGCAGGTAAATAATAGACACACTATATAATCATTTTGGAGTAGCGAAGTTCAATGCTGTTGATTAATTTCTAGATTGGTTCCCAATTGCATAATGAAAGCGAAAAGCGAACGGCGAAGACCTTTCGTAGGAAACCAAATTGAGGAATGCAGAGACGCATCCGGACTCTTTTACATTTTACCATTTCAGAAAGGATACCTTGTCAATTGGGATGTACAGAAAACAGTATGGGATTATATATTCTCGAAAGAATGCTGTCCGGTGAACTTGAATCAGCTCTCTGTGATCGTGACAGAGCCTTTGTTTAATTTCCCGACTATTCAAGAAGCCATAACGGAGATATTCTTTGAGGAATACGAATGTCAAAGTCTCTTAAGGATTAACGCTTCTACCCTTTCCTGTTATCAGTATAAAACGGAAAATCCGAACGCAAAATGTTGTATTGTAGTCGATAGTGGTTATAGTTTTACTCATATAGTACCATATGTAAACGATACCAAAATTAAAGAAGGTATTAGACGCATCGATGTAGGTGGAAAACTTCTTACAAACCATCTCAAAGAAATTATATCCTATCGCCAGCTTCACGTCATGGACGAGACTTATGTTATAAATCAAGTAAAAGAGGATTCTTGCTTTGTTTCTCAAGAATTTTTCAAGGACATGGAAATTGCTAAAAATAAATTAGAGCACAATCCTATTGTCAAAGATTATGTTCTGCCGGATTACACGACATTAAGACGTGGTTTCTTAAAAAATCCGGAACCTCCAAATGAACAACAGACTCTACGTTTGAGCAATGAAAGATTTGCTATACCCGAGATCTTGTTCTTCCCCTCGGATGTTGGTATTCGGCAAATGGGTATTCCAGAGGCAATTATGGACTGTTTGAAGGCATGTGACGAAGAAACGTGGCCCCATCTCTTGTCTAACATTGTCCTGACTGGAGGTAATGCAAAATTTCCCGGATTTCAGAAAAGAATTTACAAGGACGTTAGAAGCTTGGCACCTGCGGAATATACCATAGACGTTCACTTGCCTGAAAAGTAAACAAACAATTTAACTTCGTAATCGATATACTGATTATGTTTCGATACGTATGTAATCTATTGTTACATCGTTTTCAGCCCAATCACGTACGCATGGCACGGCGGTAAATCACTTTCAAAAGATTCAGTATTTTCAAGTCTCTTAGTAACTAGAGAAGATTACGAAGAGGAAGGGCAAAACCTCTGTTTCGAACGTTTCGACGTTTAAATGTAATAAATTTATTTTATATACTAATTCATGCAAATGTGTATTATATTGCATATAATATCGCGATGTATATTCGTTTATTTATTGTTTTTTTAAATACCGAAAAATATAAAAAACAAATGGAATGATATTATTAATATTATTCCGAATGATTAAAATTCAAATAGATTTCATTTGTGCCATTAGTTCTTCTAGACTAGCATCAGATTCGGACGGAATTTGATTGACTTGAGAATCTGTTAAGTGCGATATACTGTTCTCTCCTTTTGTACATGCTGATGATAAATGCTCATTTTTATCAGTTTCATGATCTTGTTCATCAATTAGAGAAATTCCTAAAAGAGAAAGTAATCTTTTAAATTAATAATATTAATACTTCGATATGCTATCGCATGTATCTTATATTATCGTATACCCCATTCATTATCTTCGTGTAGGGGCTTATCCTCAACCACTTCTTCTATCTTTTCTTGTGGTTTTGGTTTCAGCGCATATTCTTGCTGACGTTGTTTACAGTAACGATCTTCACAGTTTGGATTTGGTCTTAATATCATTTTGGGAAAGAAATCTTGCATAGCATTGTAGCCCAAATAATAAGATACCTCACCAAAATTTAAAAGATACTTTAATGCATTCTGAACTAAAAAACCTGCTACAATTCCCATAGTTGTTGGCAAAGATGCCGCGCAAACACCATCTCTTTTCAATGTTTTTTCATCTATGTTTTCTGCAACCACTAATGGAGGAGCACACTAAAAGTCAAATAATATTCACGATCACATTTTATATTTCAACAGCAAATTTCTATTTCAATTTCTTATTTTTACTCACCGCAAAACATGCTGTCTCTCCAGGAATGATAAATTGAATATGACCGGAAACAGCATTCTCAGAAACTCCGCTTTCAAACCACCTCTGATTAAGCTCATTGCAAGCTGTGTTAATTACCATCCGTGCCTCGAAATTATCTACACAGCTTAAAACCAAATCTACCGGTCCCTTGTTTAAACTTGCTGTCCTAGAAAATCGAATATTTCTTAAACATTTTTAATCACAATTAATATAAGCTCACTTCTATGCATACCTTATGGTATTCATGAAATCAGAAAATCCATCCACTGTAATAATGTTATAATTACGTGTTTCAATTTCCACATCTGGATTTATATATTGCAACGTTGTTGCTGCTGCTTCTACCTTAGATTGCCCAGCTTGGTACGGTTGAAAGAAAAGTCTGTTCATATTTGCCATTTCTACTTTGTCATAGTCAAAAAGTATCAACTAAAATTCAGATGGTTTGTTACTTTATGCCAGATTTTCATTCAAGAATAACCATAAGATCGTTACCTTGCCAATTCCACATCTTGTTAGCATTTCTGCAGTCACACTACCAACTCCGCCTACGCCAACTATAGCAATTGTTAATTCTCTTATTTTTTCATAATTGTCCACTATACCCATACGTTTCAATGCCATCAAACGACTGACCGGAACGCCAAAAGTGATATCAACATATTTTAGTTTATATATTAGACAAAAAGATTGTTATTAAATATTTAATGTACTAAAAGAACGTACAATATAAGCAAAAATTACCTGTAAGGGTTCGAATCGGTCACTTCACTTGACATATGTTCTATTTTTTCTCTTGTTATTAGCTTATTTTTTCGCTGCTCTTCGAGTAATTTACTCTCGACTTCTTTAATTCTTTGCCGTAATTCATTGATTTCGTCCATCGTTGAAATGAAGCAGAAATTAATTTCGAAAGAAATCTAGCTGGTCAACAATACTGTCACTGTGGCTATGACACGCGGAAACTGTTAGTACTTACACGAAAGAGTACTTGTACATATTGTAAAAATAAATCCTTACACGCATAATAAACTGATATGCTTGTTCAACTTTAAATATAAATTATTTACCCGATAACTATTACTTCCCTTCTCGTTTAATAAATACCAGTAGCTTTTGTCCAATTGCGAATATAACCTACAATATCCTACTTAATTTTCATTCTCGAACTTTTTTTTATTATTAGAAAATTATTCGAATTAGAAAAAATTCCTTCCAGGCTATGTGTCTCTTCGATAAAACTTTTAACGCGAGGTATTTAAATGTCCAGCGAAAAAAGACACGTGATTTTGTTCCAGCTGTAACCAGAGATAAATAAATCACATGGACCAAATACAAAAATTATGTTTGACAATGACTGAATGAAAAAATAATAACAACAAGAGTAACGAAAGACCAGCTGTAAATAGTATGTAATTCCGACAGAAAGAATGTAATAACTATAAGATTTATTTTTTTCTTCGATACAAACAAAAATTCTGTTCTCAATTCTTTTCCCAATCAATTTTATAGTATCTCGTTACAGCGTTTCCTTTTTGTTGTAAATTATACATTATCGTTACAACTGTCTCCACATACCGCCTCAACTTCGCATAGAATGAAAGTTTATAACTTTTCGGTAATGTTTATTTAGCCATCGTATTGTTAATTTTAAGAGTAAATACTACAAAAACATTGAAAACGTATGGTCATGCGGTACAAGGATCGATTACTTTCACCGTACTTTTACGATCGATGACGGATTTAAGTCCAAGTAATTTCGTGCACTTTGGCTAAATTTATTGTCATACCTCAACCACGTCGAAATACTTTTATTCTACAGTACTTCGCGTATGTTTATTAAACAAAAGAATGAAAGTAAAGATAAGAAACGAGAAACGTTTCGAAATAAAAGAAACAGAAAAGCGTGGAAGTATGTATAAACAATGAAATTTTATCACTTTGGCATTATCATGATGGAATATAAAATTCGAGTGTATAATTGGTGTTGTATAATGAAAAATTGGGTCGCGCGTTCGTTCCTCCAGCGTATACAACCGTCCTTGGACAGAGTGCAAAATAAAATTGAAAAAAAAAAGGAAAACAAGAAAACTGGCCTGTACAATGCACGACAATGGTTGTACGGTTTTTCCTAGCGACTTTCTGTTTAACAATACACATTCTGTATCTCAGAAATTAGTGTGAAATTATGATGCAAGGTAAAATGTCAATGTTAAAATTTAGCATAATATATTAATTACATTAGTGACAATTCGTTATTTTAATCCTTTTGTTTCAAGTTCATATTTGCAGATTTAAATAATAGTTATTCAATAGTTTTGTTTGTGTTTTTTTTTGTTTCCCTATAAAACTAAACTAGATTATTATAAACTTAACATATGAACTGGGAGGGTTGTCAAACTTGGATAAACAATTACCGTTTTGCGCCGTTCTTGCCGTGTGAAAAAAAATAATGACGTGAAAATTAAACAGCTGTCGTGATCGAGCAATACGACGATTACAAGCGGAATAAATAAAATGTATTTATACTTTACTTGTTTACAATAAAGTATCCCTTTTTACATGTCTAATATTTATAAGCGCGGTATCCACTTCGCATTATCTACGTACTCTTTTTCACTTATCTGCGTATACGTATATATGTATATATATAGTTTTTCTTTTCTTTTTTTTTTTATGCATTATTATTGAAAAATAAAATATACATATATATATACATATAAAATCTTAAAATACATGATAACAAGGCAAAAACGGCGCAGTGATCAGAATAAAAAGCGAACATTACTATTTTAGCCGATAATAGCCGAGAGCGTACATTGCTCTTCGAATTTTAAATTCACACTCCGCTTGAATAGGTACGCATTTATAATACGCTAACGTATATATATATATATATATATGTGTGTGTGTGTATGTATGCTATATATATATATATAATTATTTATATATATATACTTTTTTATTTATATATTGAATTGACCGTACTTTACGCGCAATTTATACGTATAGGAACTGACGAATTGTTTGAAAATAATATGAAATGGTATACAAGTGGAGTGTGCTCTTTTCCTATACATTCTTTAAAAGTACGTCTTTCTACCCCTCTCTATCATTCTCTCTCTCTCTCGCGCGCGCTCTCTCTCTCTCTCTCTCCCTCGCGAAGTAAATTTTTTCAAATGTACACAATAAACTGGCTTACGTTTGTATATAAATAATTACATGTTCAACTCATAAGAAACACATTGGTAATGCTGTATATGAAATAATTTCATCGATTAATTGGTTGTCATCGATGTTTAAGTTATTTTCTTTTTTTCTTTTTCTTTTTTGTTTTCACCAGCGCGTCAAGCGTACACTGTACAGCAATACAAATGTTCTTTTCTTTATTAGCGTGTGTTTTTTTTTTTTTTGTTCATGTACGTAGGCTTCTGCTGGCGCCAAGTGTTGTATACTTAAAGGTGCCTGTGAATTTTTCCTTTCGATCAATGAAGAGAAATGATGTTACAATTTTCTACGGGCTTAAACGTGAAATAGACAAAAATAGAAACGACCGTAGAAACGTGGAAACAACAACGGCTGGAAATTTAAAAACGCGTTCTTGAAATTATATCCATAAACCATTCGGTCGATGTTAATGCCATTATTTGTGCCTTGGTAACATCTATTACTGGATACACAGGTATTCACAGAGCACAAAGAGTACTTGGCTATAACAAACATTTTATTCAACTATCATTGTATCAGATATAAACGAACATTTTTATCATCGTTAAAAGTACTAAACCGAGCGGCCTAAGGTACATGTAAGTGTAAGCACGTATGTGCTGTGTGTATGTATGTGTATGCGTGTGTGTATGTATGTGTATGCGTGTGTGTGTGTGTGTGTGTGTCGTACGCGCTTGTGTGGATGCAAATACACGTGTGGTTTTTGTTTTGCATCACTTTTGTTAATGATGTCTCGTGTAATAACGGACGATCTTCCAAGTCACATAACATGATCTAATCGCATTTTTTATGCATTTATGGATCTCCCGCAATCGTGACATTAGCAGCAGCGTCAATGAAACACAATAGAAATGATAGATTACAAAAAAACAGAGAGAAATAACAAAATTACTAAATGGCACGTGCCCACCGACCAATATGGACGTAGCACGTACCTCGATGGGGAATATTTTAACTTTGTCAATTTGAAATTGTTTGCACCTGAATCGTTTCCAGCAGAGAAGTTGAGAATGCTTTCGAGTCGCACCCTTTTCGCCCCTTGCTCGTTACCGTTTAAGACCTCGATTGCACATAGCAGATTGTTACCGACACGTCGGATGCAAATTCTTTTAAATAATACCCGGGATGAAAAACAAGGAATGTCTAAAATATAGAACTTTATATACCACGTCAGAATATAATTGCCATTTACATAAAGAGTGGTCCACCATCACGCACTGAAAATACTTTCCTTCATTTTAATTTTGCAAGTTCCGGTGGAATGGAAGATTCAAATTCTTAGTACAAAATTAGTCAAAAGACATAAACCAAAGACGTAAATATTAAAGATGTAACGGATGTGATGAATACTTCATCTTTTTCTGAGTCCCATTTCCAACTTGTCTCGCCACATTTTTCATCAGTCGGTTTATTCCACAAACCGATACGCTGCTCACAGTCACGGCTAGGGATGGGATCAAGCCCCTCGCGCGAAGTATCGATACCTAAATGAAAATGTTTGATTCTTCGCACGTTCCTCACAAATACGCATACAGACTAAAAAAAATGCCTGTTTTGAAATGACTGATCAATTCAAGTCCAGTTGTCGTTTAATACAAATCAATTTATTTAGAGGAAATACTATCCATGCACCCTTACCGGTTACGGATTACAAGCGGTTTCGGTAAACAGTGCACCACCATCTAAGTACACTATTCTAAAATGATAAAATTTCAAGTACATACGTTGCTCTTTTGTTACATGTTGTACGTTATCGATTATCGTTCTTCGAATTTACTTACGATCTATGGAAACTATTGCAAACAGTCAGATCCGCGTTTAAATTAAATTAAATATCTATTATTCACATTACTCGTTAAAGAGGAATCAAACATTTTCTTCTAAGTATTACTATTGGCGCATGCGACTTAATTCTGTTATTAATATCGAGAAAAAAAAAAAAAAATACGCTCATCGTATAATTGACGAGGCATCGCGATAACCGATTCTCGATGCGACAGTATAAGAAAAGTCAGTATCTCATATACTTTATTCTAATTGTAAATTAATTGTTACTAAACGACATATAGACTTGAATCGTTTGAATATTTCAAATTAAACATTTGCTTAGTCGCATCTTTAGTCACATTATGGTCGTCCAAAACGATCTTCTCGTTAAAAATGAGAAAAGAAGATGAAAAAGAAAGAAGGGGAACGACAGTCGGAAAACCTGAAATTCTAAAGTACAAATGTACTGTGAAAAATAAAATATATATTATTTGCGAAAGAAGATCGTTTTATATCAGAGACCAGTATTACTCTACTTCGTATCGTTTTCTTTGTAATATGACTATAAGTCGCATTGGTCATTCCACACACCTGAAACTCCATAAACATAGGAGTCTCCACGAGTAAAGTAGATGTTTACATTCTGGAAAAAAGAAAATGAAAAGAAAAAAAAAAGGAAAAAATATCAGTACGTGTTTACTTCGTTATTTAGGTGTCTGGAACGATCTTGCGTAAAGCGTAACACAGTTTTTCGCTTTAACTAATTCGCAATGCGAACGATCTCCGATGGACACTTAATATTAGGGATTTATTTCGACATAAATTGTGTTTCCACGCTCAACGTTTGAACACTTTACAAGAACAGAGTTCATCATTGCGAATTAGTTAAATTTTACAATGCCGGACGATATCAACAATTGATTTCATGCATTCGATTTAACTGCCAACAGAACCGTGTGTATTCGTACGATACAATACAAACACAACGGGTCCATACTTCCGGCATTCTTCCGCATTGTTTTTCTTTTTCGTTCTTTGTTTTTATAAATATCGTAAAATAGAAGTTGCGAATTCGAATCAATACGAACTTCACGGATGTTCAATTGATACACATCATATTCGTAGATGTGAATGAATATTCACGGTATTCTCTCGTGGTCGATTCAGCAATACGTGAATGATATGGTTAAATAATTATAAATTGGAAATTGAGGTGGTGACATTACCTGGGCCGTTACTCACCTACAGGTAACGAACCTGTTATGGGAGTAGGTGACGATGATACCATGTTTAATCGGCCTTGATCTTTTACTATTGGATCTGAAATGCAACAGAACACTTTTTTATGTCTCTGTCTAATGATATCTCGTTGCAACATGTTTCGAAATATACTTACAAAAATAGGGATGTTCCATAGCTTCGCGCGCAGTGAGTCTCTCGTAATGATCATAACGTAAAAGTTTGTCAAGAAAATCGAGGCTTTCGTGTGACACCAAATGTTGATTCTCTGAATGCATAAAACGCTCCCAACGTTTACGTGAATGTCGGCCTAGAATGTCATTGAAACGAGGATCCAATTCAATATGATACTTTTCAAGATATTCAAACAGTTCCTCTGTTCCAAGAACTTTTGCAATTCTAACTAGTTGGTCATAATTATCGTGGCCATGAAAAAACGGTTCTTTCCTGAATATCATACTCGCAAGCATGCACCCAAGTGACCACATATCTAATGAATAATCGTACATCTGCGGTACAGAAGAAGCAATGTATTACCCATATAAACCTATTAAAGTGTGTCGTTCGTGTACAACGAACGATAAAGACCAACATTTACAAACCTGGTAATCTACGAGTAGTTCTGGACCTTTAAAATAACGCGAGGCTACTCGTACATTGTACTCCTGACCAGGATGATAGAACTCTGCTAGACCCCAATCGATTAATCGCAACTTTCGATTTTCATGATCTATCATAACGTTATGTGGTTTAACGTCCCTATGCATTATTCCCATACTATGACAATAATCCAATGCCTAAACAGAAAAAAATAGGGAACTACGTCTTAAACATTATTGACGTTTTATCCCGTCTTATTTTACCATAGATGGAAAATGGATCGAACACTATCGATACATTACTTACTTAAATATTCATGAGTCCGAAAATTTTAAAAATTTCTGAAACTAAGGATTCTTTTTACATACTTTAACGAATGAAAAAGAAAGATTTCTTTATTCTTGTAGAAAAATGCTACATCACTTTTTTCTCTTATACTGTCCATGTCAAATATTTAACCCTGTCCGTGTCGAATATTTTCGAAATTATTAAATGCTATCATATTTTATCACCGAAATAAACAACTAATAACGAATATAGATAAAAAGAAAATAAAGTCTTTATATATGGAAGTTTAGTTGTCACAACTATAGTAAATAAACTGTTTGAATGGCTAAACGTTCCGCTGCGTTAAAAGGGTTAAAAGTATCGTATATGTAAATACACTGTACAATAGTATAGGTCATATCAATTGTTCTTTTTCATCCAGAAGTATTAATACTGATTAATATCACACGATTGATAATACTAGAAGCAAACTGACTTTTCTACGAATTTTCGAACTCTTCTTTGAACCTATGATATGCACCTACATCTATTAAAATAATAATTTCGAAGGTTCACATTGGACTAATACTTGGTTCCATTGCACTTAACAATACACGCACTTTTAATAATTCGTAGAGGTAGTATCTTATGTCGTAGTCTGCTAGCGTCTGGTATAATTGCTTGAAATCTGTGTTGTTAACGTGTTCAAATATAAGTGCCGGTGTCCTTGATACAGGATCTTTAACAACAGCTTGGAGTGTAATTATGTTGGTCCCACCTTTGAGATTTTCCAAGATTTTAATCTCTCTTTTTATTTTCTTCTTTTTTACAGGCTAAAAATTAAAAGTCACATGAAATTTAGAAATTTCCGTACGATCAAAACTCAACTTACTAGTCCACGGTTAATGTTCTTGTACCTTTAAAATTTTTACAACACACTTCTCATTATTTGTGATATTAATGGCTTCGAACACTTCGCTATATTTTCCTCTGCCTAATTTTCTTACTAGTTGATAATCGTCTTGCTGTCTATAACACCAAAACAATTGTTTATGATTAATTGAAATAAAAAAAGAAAAAAAAAAGGAAAATGCATAAGAGTATTCGTACACTTATACAGATATATATCATTCACTTACCCCCAATCGACAACATAAGATTCGTAGTCCCAATAATCTCTAGATTTGTGTGAATTCACATCGGTATAAACTCGCGCTCTACTGGGTAGTGCCATGTTCTCTGATATATCGCTACTACTATTTATTTTGTGGATTGCTATTCTTTCACTGTTGTCTATCGAAAAATTACAAAAGCTAGTTAATTTATCTCCTCCACTCACCCAGTTACGAATGCGCGAGGATAAACATACACCTGAGTCATCAAAAAAAAAAAATTATACATTAAAATATGGCCAGAATGAGATATGTTTTAATTTATTAATAAGAGTACAAATAATTGTTAAATGCATAAATCTATATTTATCTTTGCTAATCGATTACTATCGCATGTTTATATCTGAATCAAATCTAACATAAAATATCAAGAACGCTGGTATCTATCGAAACTATTATCAGTGATATTACGATGCACTGAGAGAATCAGTTACAACGAAGCAATATTCCATTCTAAATGTAAAAAGTCTAGGATTGATACCTAACTTCTGTGTACTTTATGTTTAGCTTAAAGAATGATTTCTGCTCGTTAAATATGTATATATCATAAACGATGTAACGGGCAAGCTGATAATTACTCGTATAAACAATGAAAATTAATATTACTTACTACATAATGAAAATAACAGACGGTAAGAAAACTACAAATACTACATTGACCATTAGTTGCAATTATCGTGTAAATAAGTAAATGAATCTCCAACAATGAAGGCAACAAATGTAATTAAATTAGTATCGTGTAGATTCGACTAACACACATTTTTTGTTAAATGTATTTATATAACATTTGAGTGAGTGCAGTTAGAAAAACCAGTGGCACGCTTAAAGGGGATCAAAACAACATCTACAAAAATCAGATAATGGTAGATTGTACAGGGTAGCAAGTTGTGTGAGACAGATGAATCTGAAAAATACGAGGTGGCTAATAGACGTAAAAACGTGTTCACTGATTACAACGAACGAGCTGCATAATCCTTAGATGTCTATTGATTGTGAGCTGAATAGTACCAGCTCGTTTCTGTGGTTTCCAGTTAACGATTTAGAAAAACGAGTAACTCTTATCTACACAGAGAAAGTCGGTACGTAGAAAAAAGGTTGATATTTTCCGTGGATAGAAGGTATCTAGTTAAAAATTAATCTACTATCGCAAACACGGATTAGAAACACGCACAAGCACAAGCCACGAACACACATGTACGAGATAAATCACACGCCATCGCAAATCAGGAAATAATGTGTTGACTTATTTCAGACTCACCTAATGCATACCGGACCCGAATCTTGATTAGATTGACCGCGACAGATCTCTAAATTCGTCGTGAGACCACGCAACCTGTTTACGGGATACGTGAGGCCGCGCGAACGCGTGAAACTCAAAGATTTTTGCGGGCGGCCGGCTTCTCAAACGAGCGAGGTCCAAGATGGCAGCCAACAACCCACCACAAACTTCAAATATATAGATCGAAATCTTCAACCTTCAACCGTCTCCTCAACGAATGCTTATCCCCCTACATACATTATCGCTATCCACGAGTGGCGATCTAGTGCTTCAACAATATCTTAACTCCTCTGCATTCTCTATATCGATTAAATATGGCCCTGGGCATATTTAACATATTTAATTCGTTTCGTGCCAACCACGCGTACATCTAACTTTTTATTATTTTACGTTACTCTATTAGCTGGATGATCGAACGTTGTCTCCTGGAACTCATTAAAATCAAATGCTACTGTCGATTAATTTTTACATCGTGTTTTAAATAATAATTGTACGTACGTTGCAAATATATTTTTCTATGCAATGAAAAAGTATTCATCGTTATTGGTAATTCTTCGGTACTTGTGAACAAAGCTCTTTAAATGTAGTACTATCTAGTGAAGAATTTAGGAACGCTCGCGTATCGGCCAATCAGAATTTCCTTTCGTGCTGGTTGGTCATTTTATTTTATACAAATTCAAATTTAATGCATTTTAAATGAAAAGTATGATTATTGTATCAACTGAATGTTCGATACTAAATTAATGATTGCCTGGAACAAATTAAACTCGATAGAAATGTTAAAATGTAATATTTTAAATGAATTTTGTAAATGTTGTATGAAGCATAACTTTTATATCGAAATTAATTAATTTACTAACATTTTAACTTTTGAACTATTAATTAATGTTGCTGTTAAGTATTAGATTGATCTAAAAACAAGAAGGAACAATTTATTTTAAACTTAATAAAATGTTAGTACTTATATATAAATAGCAATTAGAACATTGTAAATTAAGAACTATTTATAATTTGTGTATTGGATGTAACAATGACAAATCATTTTTTGTTGAAAACCATTGATTTAGAAGTTGTTCTATATTTTTAGCATCATCCTATAATAGAAAAAATTTTGGGTAACAAATAATTACAGTGAACACGATAATATTGCATATTTTATTTCCCATTGCAAAATTTACCTCGTTTGTATTCGTGCTAGGTATATGCAATTCCCTTTTTAAGTTTCTAGCGTCTAGAATCCAAATATGCGCAGATTTATAAACGACCCATAAATTTGAATGTAATAGACCGACAACGAGATTAGTACTTTTATACGATGGGCTGTAATATTTACAATAAATATTAGATAATAGTATTGTCGTAAATACGCATAATTTTTGACACTTACTTATTTTGAAAGCTTGCGGTTACTTTAGCTAAATCCACATCCCAAGGCACAGTAGTTCTCATAACTAAATTTTCCTTTTTCTCAAGCTTCAGCGTTTTCATTTTTTCTAATGACTTTAATAATCTATCTCTAGTGTTATCAATATCAATTGTTTCTTTTTCTGGTTGCTGCCTTTCTGAGTCACGTTCTGCTTGCTCGTCACGTGCAAGGTCTCGATAATAGCCACGTTCTTCGGGCGCTAATTTTTTCCAAAGACTAGTTATAGTATGAGCAACTTGAGGTGCTGTCATTGTAGGATTTTTTTCCAAAACTATAAATAAAAATACAAATTTAACACGTATTCGTGTATGTGTACATATGCAAAGAAATTGGATCATCTATCAAGTTCTTTTTACCTTCTGATCTAACACGTTTTGAAAATTTATTAAAACCCTTGCACATATTTGATGATTCATTTGATTCTGAATAATTATAAGGTTCTACATCAGTGCCTCCCTATAGAAAAAATTCCATTGAATGTATTCCATATTATATCTTTAGTTAAATTTGTTTTCTTCTTTACAAATTTTACCTTCAAACCAGATACGTGTCCCTTACTCCATTCATCTAGTGTAGCAGGTTTCTTTGTATTTGACTTCTTCTCTTTACGTGGAATTTTTAAATCCGTATTTTGTACTTTATTTTCTTTTTCAGTTGTATCTACATCAGAATACTCATCCCAAACAAAATCGTCACCTAAGTCCACTATTGGTAATTGACTAAGCGTTTCGCATTTCGGTGATAGTTCGAATGGTGGACTATCCTCGGCATTTTCTTTCATTTCATTATTACTACGACAAAAATATGTCAATTACATAAATAAATGCACTTCCTCTTGTGATTAAAGTACTAACACTGGATTATTTGAAGCATTGTTGCTGCGCTCGTGTAATGTAAAACTGTGCGAATCATTTGTATCCGAGTCACTTAAAATTAAGCATGGTAACTCAATATCACTGTCATTTATGCATTTTTCAGACTTTGTAGCATTTTCATCCCCACAGTTCTGTACGTCTCTGGAAATTTCTGTTTGCTCTTTCTGCTCGGTATCATTGGTTTTAACAAGATGTAAATCGTTTACTACATCTTTATCCTCGTTTACATTCTGTTCGACAGACTTACAAACATCTTTTTCTGTTTGCAATTTTCGTTTCTTAGGTACAGGTTCCTCATGTTCAACATCACTAGATTTTTGTGTATAATCTTGGTATTCGGCAAGAGAAAGATCACAATTGGTCTCTTGTATATCTTTTTGTATTCCATAAAAACTTTCTAAATATTTCTCTACTGTTTGGGTGACTAGATTCTGTATGTATCGTCAATATAATATAACAAATTTTTACTAAATAACATACTATCCTCTTACTAAGTATAATTACCTGATTCTTAAAAAGTACAGAAGTTTTATTTGGTTCCAAATTAACATCTATGTCTGCAGCATTTACTACAATGTACAAAACAAATATCGGCTTTTTTCTCGACGATGATTCTTGTCCCAAACCATCTAAAATTGTTTTAGTCACTACCTGGAGACAGTTTCCGAATACTTTTTAGCTGTATTATTTATTTACAGAAACAATCAAATAAATTAGAATATAGAAATGTACCTTTTCTAATTCTTTGTATTTAACAGGTCTATTGTTTACAAAAATATATTGTGCACCTGACTGGAATATTTCGGATATATTTCCTGTTTCTTTCGAAGGTATCATCATTTTTATTTTAACCTAAGGAAACAAAATTATTCAGTAGGTATATCAAATTAAAGTAAAGATCCCAAATTTGTCGATATGTACTAGATAGTTACATCCATATCCACAACGTTGATCCAACTCATATCGCATGTGATCTTTTTACCAATAGTATACGTAACCGCTTCTTCGAAAGTAACAGAAGCAGGTTTTGCAAATCTAATGGTTCTATCTACTTCATAACTTATTCGCACAGAATGTTTGCACATCCCATAACTTTTTACTAACGATTCTAATACTTTAATATCTTGACTAGCTTTCCTCGAGTTTGTTATTATTTGTCTCCTCACTGGCATTTGCTTAAATAGGTCCCTCACTTGTACAGTTGTTCCTACAAAGAAAAGAAAAACATACGTGCATTAAAAATAAGAAATAAGCTATCTTAGTTAACTCGCTACCTGTTGATCTATGGCAGGGCTCTGATTTTACAACGTGCCCGGAATGATCGATACTATAAGACGTAGCTACTTCATCTTCTTCTGTTTTTGTAATAATTACAAGATCCGATACTGAACTCAACGCGTACAGAGCTTCGCCTCTGAATCCGTATGTTCCTAACGAATCTATAAATAATTGCAATGTTGTAAACATAGGAATAAGACGATATCGCTTGACAAAACGTTCCTATTACAATATAATCGTATACCTAAGTCAGAAAAACTACAAATTTTCGATGTATGAGAAGGTAAAGCCATATAAGCAGCATCCACTTTGGAAATACCACAACCGTCATCCTTTACCTCTATCAAAGTGCATCCGTTATCCGTCTAACAATGAAACATAAAAGTATGATATTAAACATTTCACCGTACAGCTAATTTAGAATAACATGAGTAAGAAAACAAATAGGATACCAAATTGATCCTAATATTAGTACAGCCAGCATCCAATGCGTTTTCAATTAGTTCCTTTGTAGCGCTAGTTATCGAAGTTACAATCTGACTGGTACTTATAATTTTCACCGTGTCCTTGTCCAGAGCTTGTATGGCCATTTTTACGCAACGTTAAGTTAGAACCTATGAATATTTCCAAAAACCTGTATCTCTCGCGTTTGTCCTGTCAACTGTACGATATGCGTACATTTACTCGTTGCGACCGGGAGCCGACTAAAATATGACGTCCACAGCGCGCGAAGATTTCAATTTCGCTCATAGATCGAATCGAACGCATAGATCGCGACTACGACCTTGAAAATAGAGGACGCCGTTGAAACCAATCGCGTTTTTTAGCGCGCGCATTTAGGAACACAAAATGCGTGCAACCGTTGCGATTTAAAAAAGTCCACCACCGACGACTGGACTTAAAACTGACGGTTAGGAAAGGATATGATTTAGAGGTAGGTCGAGTCACGCTTTTATTTCATTCGCAAAGCGACATAAAAAGGAAATACAAAATTCACCAAGGTATTTTTGAATGTAATTAACGAAACATTGCAGGCGACGTTTACTTGTACTTCCCTATCAATTTGTTCGCAACGTTAACGTACGCTTCTTTCGCATCGTTCTGCGACATACCCTCCTTCGTCTTCCACGCATCCCACTTCGCCTTCGCCTTCACGTCCGACACCGCAGGTTTCGCTACAACCGTGTCGAATAATTACGAAATTGCGAGATTTATTTCTCACTAACAGGCGAGATATTAACTTACGGATATTAACGTTTCCTATTATTGCTTGTTTGTACAGTGAGTAGAGCTCCAAATATTCCTGATCGGTGGGCCCTTTGGAAATACCCCTCACGGCCGTTTCCATTTCTTTGAATTTCTACGAAATTGTACACGTTAGCATTTCTTACACGCGATTCTGTTGATTATTGTAAGTATTCATTGATGATGCAGTTACAGCGATCAATTTTTTATCTCAGGCCTACTTCTAGCATTGGTCAGTTAATTTTTCAACATTTTTATAGGATGTATCCTGTGAAGCCAGCATTTTTCAAGGATGTCCAATGATATAAACTTGTAGTCGACGTCAAGACCAATGACTTTGCAAAAGTACAATACGAGGCATATAAAAACCATATCGTTCAAGTGCCAGGTATTTTTTTTGTAATTAAATAAAATTAATTCATTGTTTCAGTTCATCTGTTATCAGCGAGTAACGTAATATTGCGCAAAGGATATAATAACAGGTACAATACGATGGTAAGTTGAGAATTGATAAATACGTATAATATTACAGTAAATATAAACTGTAAAGATATCGAAATGTTTTTGCCTTGATCGTGCAAAAAGGCAAAAGCAAACTAAACGGAACACGGTATCATTAATTGTATTTTATAAAAATTCTTTCTTCTTCGTTTTCACAGTTAACTCTTGGATTTCATGAATAGTGGATGTCTACGAATACTTCATGCTTACCTGGTCGAGAGACATCTTCTTTAGCAGCTAATAGTAACGCTCGCTTAATGATTACTAACCAACCAAAGTACCAATCCGTCGACTATATAAATTATTTTCCCACCAGTCCCCACTACTTACATTCCGTAAACAGAAGATTTAAAAGCGTTATATTGATATATAATGCAAATAGGGTCTAACATCGGTTTGCGAGCGCCTTGGGTCGTGAATAATTTACCAATTATTCTGGATTAATTGATTTACCAATTTTTCCGGACATAAACCATCTCGAATGACGAACATACAAGCCGCTGACATCGTTCCACGATAAATTAAAAGCATCAACGCTAGCAATATTCGTAGAAAAATGATTTAGCGACAGATATTTCAAGTCAACAACATCGAACGCCGGAAGTACTGGAATAACTCTGTAAACTGCTACAAAAAAGACGAGTGTAAAGGAAATGTCTTTAGAGGAATAGGAAATCGGAGAGGGTACTTCTCTGTTCCGTCAAATTTATGCAAGATGGAGCGAGGTGCAAAGTTCTGCGACACGATATCACCCCGATGAAATAATAGCATGCGACAGTGGTAGCATAAACTCAATGATTATATCATGTGTCACCGTGCAGCATATAAAAGTGTGCATTAAAATAATTAACATTTAACAATTTTTTAGTGAGACAGAGAAAAGGAAAAGAACCCCCTTCCCAAACGATATGTTACTCTCTCGCCACCTTCCACTTACACCGATAACTTTCCTTCGTACAGGTATGGTAAAACTAAATTAAGTTACATTCGAGTTGGTTTGATAATTTCCATTGATTTTGTGCTAAGAGCTTGTGCACAAAGTATTATTGCAAAAATTAACTAAATTATTAATAATAAGCAATTAACTAGGGTCCAGAAATGGATCAATCTGTTACAGTAATTCCTATGGGGAAAATGTTCTCGGTTTACGAGCGATCTTCAGGTAAGAATTAAGTCCGCAAATCGAGATTTGCCCGTACAGTGCTGTACAATATGAACGCTCATGCAAAAAAACATTAACGTCTAACGTATTAAAATATAGATTGCCGCGTTTCTTGCCACTCTCTGTTTTTTTCAGATTGATCGTCAGCTCGACGCAACGACAAGTGAGACCGAGTCCACATCGGCCAAGGGAAGAATGAGGCCAGCCTGCCACATCATCATCCAGCTCTCAGCTGCGCAAGAATGTAGGAATTCTCGACTACCTGATACATCGTTTTACCTTTCTCTGGGTTCGCCTAACACGGGAATCCCTGCTCCTCAGGGGCGTGTTCGCGAACACGTAAAGACACAGTGCTCGATACCTTCGAAACGAAATGAGGCATTGGATAGATTACGAAATTTTCGACGGCCATCGAAATCCATTGATACACGAATGTACCATCGCAGGTCGAGCGAGCAGTCCTGTCTCCAGACGCGCACGCTACGCTGCCGCACGATGGAAAAGACGCGAGGTGAAAAGAGAAAACTATGAAAGTATGCGGAATTATTCGATGGGCGCGTCGCGTACCCGAGGCGATTCGATTGGACGCGTATGAGAAAAAGGGGATTAGATCGCGCGTATAAGGACAAAAGAGCGACGGTGGAAACGTGCTGCGATAAATCGTTGTTAATTAGCCGGTGAACAAAATTTCCAATGAGCTGCCGTGGCGAGCCGTCCCGCCGGATGAAAGTTACGAAAGTAGGAGGGGTGAATAATTCGAGGAATACGGTAGTGGTTGACGAGCGGCGACGAAAACTGGCGAGCACGACCGATCTCCTGTACGCGGGATCGCGGCTCGCGCGGAGGCAGAGCAAAGCGGTTTAAAAATTCACCGAGTATGCGTGATTTGTCACTCGATCGGCGATCGGTTCGATCGGCACGGTGTTAGACGGTGGAGCGCGCACGCGGTCTATCCAGTACCGAGTAACCCGCTGGGGACACGTATGTCGTCCCGTTTGCGAATCGCTCTGTCGAGCGTGTCACCGATAAACCACGCGAACAACTGACAAATGTAACCGTGGCCTCGTTAAGGTCATGTTTGAGCCGCGTCGAGAGTGTCAAACGTGTTTTGCGATCGTTCGTTAAAACGGTACGGGAGGGACGCGGGAGCAGTGCCGTGGAAACGTGTCGAGGAATTCCCTGTGCGAGACAAAGAACAGCAGAAGAAGTGTGTCGAAAAGCAGAACCGAATCGTAGGTATACAAATTTTACCGTGGAACGAGGAAACGCGTGAGGAATAAAAAATATTTCCCTCGCCATTGGCCGCGCGGCGTTTATCGTTCGTTTTGTAAACCGCGATACGTCCGTGTAACGCGAGGCGAACGAGGAGCGGGATACTGTGTTGCGAAAACGGCATTCGCGATGCGTTTTTCTGGACGTCGCGTCGAGCAACTGCCGACAGATTTATCCGTGGCTGATTGTACGAATCGCGATCACCGCGGCACTCGATCGTGCGGGAAACTACGCGCTCAGCGGAAGGCTGCTCTCGCGTTTTAATTGTGATTCATTCTCGAGAGAGTGTTCAGAATTTTGTAACGTTGCTCACTGGTCTCCCGTAGCCAATAGCGACGTGTCGCGAAAAGCTGCTGACACCAGAGGAATTACGGTATCGTTGACTGTACGAAACGCGCGGTGATCGCGGAATCGAACGAGCTCGCGATAGGTAAATTCGAGCGTGATCCTGGTACGCGTCGCCTATTAACAGTGTCTGATAACGGGTCGCGTTTCTCGCGTTATCGCTGAACCGTTCAAACAGCGTCCTTACGTTTATTGCCGACTATGCGTCCTTCTTCCGTGCTTCCACTGGAATTCACTCGATTGCTGAACGGGATGAGGCCACGTTTGGCTATGCGAAAACATCGCGATAACTTCGATCTGTAATCGTTAACTGGCCGCGCAATAAGAAGAGAAGCGAAGAGAAGCGAAAGGATGAACGTTTCACCAGTCGCCAATAGGAGTTTCCTTCACGGAGACCGGAAACCATCTCCAACTACCGACAAGATCATCTACGCGACTCTCGACAGTCTGGCTTTAAAGGGAGCGACGTTGCCTCTGCAGTTGGTGCCTGTTGGCGATAAGAACGTTGCGGCGGAAGGGACCAACGAATCGAAGAAAAAATGGGCTACCTCCAACGAGACGGCTATCGCCAGGAGATCGAGCTTCAAGGTTCGCGTTACTTAATTATCGAATCGCGAGATACGTATCGGTTGCGAGTTCACGAGGAATATCGACGGATACATTCGTAACTGTTACTCTTCGTTGATTAACTAACGACGAGTATGTTCGCGCATTAATTAGGATCGTATACGGACAAATGTTACAGGTATTAATTCTAGAACTCTTAAGAGCGAGAGAGAGCTTTTCGAATTGATACATTTAAAAAGTTTCAACGTGGATTATTTCTGATTCACGTTACACATTTACGTTTTTGTGTTCTATAGTTTTCGTTGCCACGTGCTAGGTGTACCAAGCAGACGAGAAAGAAATTTCATTTCACGATGCAACGTAGACAAACGTTTACGTTCTTCGACCGGAGAACTCCTCGATGAGTTCTAGGGGTAATTTAGAAGATAATCGGGTCAGTAAATAACTTTCTCTCCTACAATTTCTTTCTTTTTTCCACTTGCGATACCCACTGACGCCTGAATTCGATCCAGTAAGAAAATACTGGACTTCACTAATAAGAAAGTGTTGCGTGG
This sequence comes from Xylocopa sonorina, assembly GCF_050948175.1. Taxonomy (NCBI): domain Eukaryota; kingdom Metazoa; phylum Arthropoda; class Insecta; order Hymenoptera; family Apidae; genus Xylocopa; species Xylocopa sonorina. Next base: position 9,324,988 of record NC_135201.1, on the reverse strand, counting down.
AAACTTGTTGCGAAACTTTCCTATGAAAGCACAAGCATGAAAGAAGTTCTTTCTACTCGAAAACTATTGAACGATACCTAGCGTAAAAGTAGCTGAACAGTTCTCCACGTTTTTCACGTGCTACCGGCTAAGAATTCGAGTCTCACCAGGCAGAATCGTCTCGTTATCTCGTTTTTGTCAACAACGTCCGCTAGACCCAGTGACGAGCATACCTGACTCGCTAATATCGCTTGCAAAATCCTTTTCGTTATCCAATGCGAACGATTTTCTCGAATACACGACAGTAATTCACGAAAAGGCTTGCTCTGGCTTTAATATTTAATCCATTTCGATCAGTATCTAAATACGAAGCTAAGAAACCCCCCACATACTTTCAAAAGATACTGGACCCTTCGTATTTAAATGCTCACCAAAAGAGATTTCAACTACCGACCATTCAATTAGTCGTCTTTACAGAAACACTGTACACGGTTTGCTCGTCACAGCATGGAACGACCGTGTTTTCATCTCCAGTCCCATCTGGCACCGCCCGTACTACACTCTATCCATCTGTTCGTCGAAAAGCTTTCCTCCGCTCGGCAGCCAGTTTGTCTAGACCTCGTGACTCGCTACCAGAAGCGTCTGGTAAAACTGCCTTCGAAACAGTTACGATTTCTATCGCATTCCTCGAGACCGTTTCCGCGGAACCGTTACAAATGTCCCAACAGCTAACGTACACTCGCAAGCTAACGAATCGCGCGAAACGCTTTCGTCCAGGTGAACACGACGTGCCTCTCGTCGAGGCAGCACGCGAAGTACCTGCTGGTCGTGTCGCCGCCGAAGCCAGAGCCGCCGTGCGCCGACGAGGAGCCCACTGTCGCCGACAGACAACGCAGTATTGTCTGTTTACAGTGCACCGATGCGATTGATAGCGATATCGATGCGATAGAGCCCCCGCGAAAACCTGATACGGATTACGTCGAGAGCGATGCTCGCGAGAGAGCTCACCCGCTAGACCGTAGTTCCAACGAATGTTCCTGTTCGAGCAACGAATCGCCGTCGGACGACTATGAGAGGATAGAAACTGCATTCGTCGGGGACGCGTGTGCCGCTGAGTCGAAGGCGGCGAACGAGGGCGGTGACGAGGGTTACGAGAACGACGAGGACGCGTTGTGCGCGAAGGATGCGTTCGTGAAGTCCAAGTCGACCAACGATCTGGCGTGCAGCAGTTCGTCTGAGACGAAGTTAGTCGACGAGGCGAGACCTTTGATGGAAACGTTGTCAGAGGAGATACTGGTGTTCGCCGGCGAGATTCCCAGCTGCGGGAAGAAGAAGAGGCACTTCACCAAGAACGTGTTGCACTTCGTGCCGGATTACCTTGTAAAGGGGCCGAAGAGGCGGCAGAAGAAGAAAGGCAGCCACACCGGGTCGTTGAGCTCGTTGAAGGCGTTGTCGAGCGACTCGAAACTCGGCGTGAACTCTTCTAACAGCAGCAGGTACAGGTCGAGGAGTCTTTCGCGGGAGGAGGTGAAGTATCTGAAGATTTCATCGCCGACGAACTTCGTTCACGTGGCGTCCGCGACGAACCCGAGCCTGGTTTCGAACGAAAACACGGTCAGGTTTAATTTAGAGCAGGTTGTAATTACGCACGAGCAAAAGTGTGCCACGTTGCCTCTTCTCGTCGGTGGCAGCCACGAGGACCCGATGGCTGATAATCGAGCGAGACACCCGGCGATTTCGACAACCTCCTTCGACGCGGCAATGACCGCCGTTAAATCGAGGGGCGAAGCAGCTAGACGTACGTTTCTCCTCTGGGCCAGGCCCCACCTTCTTCGTTGATCCAGATTTAATCTCTCGACGAGCGAGCTTAATCGTTGTTTACCCCGCTTTAATCGCAATCCCATTGGTATTTTAGACAAGGGCGACACGTTCGACATCGCGAGCTTGAAACGCGAATTGCTGTCCGAGTTGCAGACGCGCACGGCAAAAGCGTTGGAGTCGAGCCAACAGGTGAAAACGATCGATGGGAGAGCAACAGGATTGTCGCGTGCCGAGTTACCTACCAACGCCAGCTTTCTGTGGAACAATCGGACCAAGGGCCCTCTTGAGAACGGCCAATCCACGCAGCGGGAGTATCTCGAAGATAACGATACCTGCGATCAGTACGATGACGTAGGACCGAGGAATATTATCAGCGAGGTGATACGCCTGCGAAATTTAAACATCCGTGACGCCACCACGCGATTACACGGTTTCACGCGTTCAGTCGTCACGCCAATTCGTTTCTGTAACTTATTCGCCGTCGTGTAATTAGCTAAGCATCCAAAGAGCGCAGAACATCTTGCAGACGTTGATTTTACGTACTGAGCAGGCATAGTTCTGCTTTATTAAGCCGTCTTAAGAATGTATACTTCGGATATCAGTAGAAATACCGAGTGATTAGTATTTGTAGTATTTATGACATTTTATGGCGGTCTTTAAGGCGCAGCGATCGTTAGAATTCGACTAATAGAGACGTCGATAAGATGCGTAGACGCTCTATGGACAATCGCTTTCACCGTCGTTCTTCCTCAATTGCATTATGATATATGACTGTACAGGAGGATGATTACGACGATGTGGGTATACCGTCATCGCGTGTCGATGGGAATCGTCTCGACGATCCTTCGACTGCTTTCGAAGACGCTGACGACATCTACGACGACGTGATGGGTCCGAGCTACGCGAGTAAGGTGTTTGCGGATAATGAGAAGGAAACCGATAAACAAGAAGCGAAGGAGGGAGAAGACGGTTGCTTGTTCGATACCAACGACTACTCCAGCGTGGACGAGGATATCCACGATATGCTTGATAACGATCAGGACGTGTACGACGACGTAGGCTTGCCTAGCGAGGAGCGAGTCAATAGTTTGTACGCTGGTTCGACAACGTGTTCGATCCTGGGATCCACTTGGATGAACGGCAAAGAGTCCGAGTGGGAGGACTTGGAAGACTCGGCTACGTACGCGAACAAAAGCATTTTGTCGTAAGTATATTGAATACAAGGGGGATGAAAGATACGTATCTCCTTTTTTCTCTTGCTCTTCTTTTTTTAACGTATCTTTTCTGGCGAAAAAAGTACAGAGACACAAGCCGTTCCGTGCAGAAAAAAGGCTGGTCAGAAATGGTCACGGAAGACGAAAAGGCAACGGTCCAGAGTGTCCAGGAAAAGCTTGAAGTCATCGTCGATGTCGATTTCACGCGAATCAGCGTCATGCGGTAAGCTTGCGTAGAAAGTATTTTCATACATTCTCGGTTCTTCTATACATAATATGTATGTATTGCTTATTTATATATCTTCACGCTGGAGGATTGTAGTGAATCGTTTTTTACGAGCACGTTCGGCGTTTGGAATCGTAGATTGAGACTGAAACCTTCACGAACTAGCATTGACGTTTCGTTTTATCTTTTCCTAGCGGAGTTTAAACCACAAAACGTGTACAGTTTATGTACACGACCTCTCAGGGGTTCCTTATCTTCTCTTTTGCTCATTCGTTTACCTAGAAGCTCGAAAATACAACGACCGGATAAGGAAAACTATCTCTATGTCGATAAGATTTGGTTCCGAGGAAAATGAATTTTCATTTTTCACGAGAATTATGGAATAACCGTTATCGTTTCCCGTAACCACTCACAGTCGAAAGGTTTTTCCCAAAAGCGTTCCAGCAAGTGCAAGCCATTCTCAGTGTAATTTATTAATAAGTGCATTTTAAGGTAATTAATCTTCGAGAGAAAACTTTCTCTCTTGTAAACAGTCTTTCCATATGTACACTTTTTCTCTCCTCTCTCTACTTTTCATTTTACACTTTTCCTTAACTAAAATTACGTTACTCTTCTCTGCATCCACGTTAAAACCCTTTCTTCCCCCTTTTAGTCGCCTCTTACGACAAGCAGGGGATACTGTGGGTGTATTCTGATCCCCACCGCACAGGGATCGCAAAGGGATTTAAATATTTCACCTACCACGGACCCCGTAACCGAGAAAATTTGAATACCAGGCACATGAAAAGTTTCTCTGACCAGCCATCGTCTAGAAACCGAGTGTCGTTTACCTTTGAAACAGGAATTCGTGTAATATAAGCGCGCTTGCCGCTTCGCGCCTAGCGCACGTGGATGGCAAGCATTTCTGATCGACAGTCAAGTAGGCGGTATAATTGATTCAACGTGATTCGTACCTTTAAACGGACCGAGTGTCAAGGCCGTGCAAGATCACGATACAGGAACGGAACAAAGCGAACCGCTCTTCATCGATCCCAGTTCTCGTCTCGTCTCGCGCTGTACCCACGCTCGGGACTAAAACGTAAAAGGAACGCGCAATTTAAAGGAAATTTAACTCTGCGTTGCCATTCCGCGGATCAGCGTTACGCAACAGCACCGTTTAGCGCATTGTACCGTGGCGTCGCCGAAACAATAGCACGGTCGACTGTCCCAGGTAAAAGTTAAATGCCAGTCGCGCATATTTCGCGACCAACGAGGAATCGCGATCTTTCCCCTACCCGTGTGCGATCCCTCGAGGAAATCGACGCCAGCCAGCGCGAGCCTGTTGCGATTTCGAGGCACGCTTTCTTCTAATCGAAAGAGAAATTAAAAAGGAAGAGAGAGAGAGAGAGAGAGAGAGAGAGAACGCCCCGGCTGTTTCCGGCTAGCATTCCGTCGGCTTCGATCGAAGACGACTCATCGATGAGATTCACGGAGAGGATTACAGGAGATCGCGTGCACACGCTTGGACAGCGTAAAGGCTCAGATGATTTCGAGGCGCGTGAAAATATTTGATCGGCGAGCTCGCAGCCTGGAAACCGGACTTGCGAGCGGCAGATCGCCGGGAGGTGAAAGCGCGTATTGCGCTCTCCCGGTGTCAGTCACGGCCGAGCCGCTCGTCTGCACGTATCGAAAGATAAAATACGGGTGATCCATCGGCTCGATGCGACGATCCTAACCGTCTCTCGAGCCACAGCACATTCGGGGTTCCATCTTTTAACGGGACTCGTTCGCGACGAGTCGACATGTCGTGGAAATGAAACAGACCTTGAAAACTTTCCGACGACCGAACACGCAAGGTAAATCGCAACAGAGGCTACTCTCATCCTCGACGCTTTATTCTCCACGCAACACTACTCGATCGAGACCCGAGGTTCGTCCAAACGAACGACCAGACTGGTTCGTCACCCGATTCGTAAAAAAAGAAAAACTCTTTTACCGTGTTTTCACGCTTTCCTCGACGAACGTGAAACGAGTGTAGATAATTCCACTGGATCGTGGAGATCTGAAATAGCGCGCGCGCGTATTTTGCTTGAGAATCGAAGAGGAAAAGAAACTACGCGATTCGAAATGATTTCACCTTGTCCGTTTCGTCGATGTGCCATGGTTTCCACCCGCCTCTTGCTCCTCTTTGGTTCCCCCTCTTCCCCTGGTTCCCGCCGATCCCTCGATCCACCGGTTAGCCTTCGAAGCTTGGACAAACCTCGAGTAGCGCACACGTACACGGCACGCACACGCGTACACTGTATCCACGCACCACACGTGTTTCGTATACCCGTACACGGTAAAAAGGAACGACATACAGTAACGCTTGATCGTAAACGATGATGTTAAAGTGGCCGTGAGCCTTGGCAGCGGATCGGTATTGCTCGTTGGCTGCACGGAGAAAATCGAGGAATGGAAGAAAGAAGAGCGCGAGGATCGCACGGCGCAGGAGAGCCCGAGAACGCAGGGCCTCGTTCAGATGAGGGTCATCGATCTCGACGAGGATGTGGACACCCAAGAGACGTCCTGCTACGTTCACGAAGGTCCCTGCAAGATTTTAGGAACTCCGGCTGATTAGAAACTCTCCTGTCGGACGGCGACGAACCTTTATCTATCTTTCTCACCCGATATATTTCAATGTAGAACGTCGACTTAATCGATGAGAGTCCAATAAATTCAATGATTTACTTGAAAGTCGTATGAATGAGCGGAAAGTCATTTTCCTGCTGCGTACCTACTTAGAAGTAATGCCAGGGAGAGAGGCGCGTACAACGTTACGCGTGTTCCGTTTTTTTTTTTATTTTTTTTTATTTTTTTTTTTGTCGTCCACTCAGTCGTTAACGTTTTACAGACAACACATCCGACGACAGCACGTACGAGAGCCTGCACTCGTATCAGCCAGACGACTTCAGCTCGGATTCGGAATCGTCGAAAGTCGACGTGACGATGGATAGGATCGGGGAAAGTACCGGGACGGAAGAGAAGCCACCAAGTCAATTGGTGATAGCGTATTTAGAGGCGCCCACGCGACCAAATCCTCCGCCACCGCGCGAGGTCAGCTTGACGCGTACCCTTGGCAGACGGATAAAGATGCTTCGACGAACCTGGAGCATCACCAAGGGGAGCCTGGGTCGTATGCGCAGAAGGACCTCGGTCGACGAGGAACACTCCTGCGAGGAGAACAAAGAATCCTCCAACGAACACTCGAATTTAGATACCGGAAAGTATTTCAGCTTCGCGAGGCATTTCAAGAAAAACGTCAGCGGACCCTTCTCAACGTTCTACTTGAACGGTTACACCGCGAACGGCAACAGCGAGTCCACGGCGACGAGGGACAGCTGTAACGATCGGACCAATTTGGACAAGCAACCGGTATACAGTAATCCAAGTCAGGAAATGGGTACGTTGTCTAGCTGTTGAAGGAACGTTATCACGTTTCGCTCTTTCTCTTTGATTTCGTAATTTCTCGTGTAACTAGATCACTACAGCGTACTTGCCGACCAGGAACCCTTGTATCAATTTTACGTAGCGGATGCTGCTAGAGTCGCGTTCGATTCTAACTCGGAAGGTTACGAGGAGGTATTGGAACAGATACTTTATATATTAGACTACCCTTAATATTGCAACATTTTGAATACGCTGGACTCTTTGATACAATGTAGTTATCGTCGATTGATCACAGGTCGAAGGCATGATTCCATCACGGTGTACCACGGATTTGGCGAGGCCAGGATATAGAACGTTATGGTGCCAAACACCGCAGGTCATCAACAATGATCTTTTACGTAAGCGATACGTTGTACATTGTTGTTGTAAATGTTCTGCGATTCTTATGCAACGTCTGTCGAAGGTTACGTTTTTTTTTTTCTTCTCATTGATAGAACGACTGAGCAAGGAAGAGAAGAAAATTCAAGAAGCGAAGTTCGAGATCCTTACGTCTGAGGCGTCCTATTTAAATTCTCTTCGTGTTCTAAGGAACGAGTTTCTCAACGACTCCTCCATCGATGAAATTTTAACACCGATCGAAAACGATAAATTATTCGGCGGTATTCCAAGCGTGTTGCAAGCGTCGGAGCAGTTTCTAGCCGAATTAGAAACCGTATGGAGTCACGATCCGATGTTGCACGGTTTGACGGACGTATTGCTCAAATATGCTGACAAGTGTTTAGACATTTACGTGGCGTACTGTTCTAATCAAGTTAGCATAGATACTACTCTCAAGGATCTAAGGTAAGTTAGGGAACGCTTTTCTCTTGCACGTCGATGATCGATGCTGTACCGACGGCCGTTCGTTTTCCAGGACGCGTAAAGGATTAAAATTCGCGGAAACGGTCTCGCAAATAGAGGCGCGTTCAGCTTGTCAAAGCTTGTCTTTGCATTCATTCTTGATGTTACCGATGCAACGAATAACCAGGTAAGACCAGATCATCCGTCGAACGTTTAAAACAGCAAATGCTCTATGTTAACAGAATGTGAAGATATATATGAATTTGATTCAGGCTTCCTTTACTGGCAGACGCGGTTCTTTCCAAACTACCAATTGAACACGATGATAGATGTCAGTGGGAAAGAGTTTTATCAAGTTTAAATTACGTTGTTGGTGAATGTAACGAGGGTGCCCGTGCTGCGGTGAAGGAAATGGAAATAGAAAATCTAGCCAGGTAAAATTCACTGCTTAGCACAGACGATGTTCTCTGTAAAAAATTGAGTTAACAGTTAATTCTGTTTGGACAGAAAGCTAGACTATTCCGTGAAAATCAAACCGATAGCATTAAAGGGGAAACATTTAGTTAAAAGTGGACCAGTCGTACAACTATCGACGAAAGCCGATACGGAATACAAGCTCACGTTTGGAAAGAGATTTAACAAAACGCCACTCTACCTATTGTTGCTCACGGATTACCTTCTAGTCGCAAAATACAAGTCTAAGTATGAACATTCGATGCTAGGCTCGTCGATTTTTCTTTCTTCTTATTGCAAAATACACAAACGTATATTTATTTCTCTTCTCTGGCTCGCAGTACTCATGACGAAACGTATACCGTCATAGACACTTGTAAAAGAAGCCTGATCGCTTTGGAGTCGGTTCCAGAAGATTCGCCGTTTGCTGGGCGCAATGCGATGCTCTTGACTCTATTGGAGAATGATTCTGGGCATCAGGTTGAGTACATTCTAACATGCGAAAGTGATACAGAAAGGCAAAGATGGTTAGAAGCTGTCTCACCCTCGAAACGAGGGCTAATAGGTGAAACTCTTTACGAGATATGGGACTGTCCTCAAGTGGTAGCCTTATATTGCTATTCTCCGAACCAACCGGACGAATTATCATTGCATCCAGGTGAGCAAGTATTTTTATGGAAAATATCACCAAATCCATCTTGATATCCTTCCGTTTGGTATTATTAACGCGAAGAGTTGCTTTCAGGAGATGTCATAAATGTGTTTAGAAAAATGTCTGATGGTTGGTATCACGGTGAGAAATTGTTAAACGGTGAACAGGGTTGGTTTCCAGGAAATTATACGAAAGAGGTTGCCTCGGAACATGTTCGAGCGAAAAACCTTAAACAGAGACATCGTTTTATGGCGTTAAGCGGTAAAACGAGAAATGTTTAATGTATCACGGCGAAGAACAAAACAACACTCAGCTATTTATTAAGGAACGAACGACCAAACGATAAAAATGATTAATTTATGTACTTTTTAATAAACCAAGTTTGACGATATTCTATATTAACTTAAGGTCTTTCAATTTTCGTTCGACGTGCTATGTATAGGACGAAATTGAAAACATGTTCATGTAACAAAAGTATGTTGTTATTTATTATCTTAGTATAAATACTATTATTTAGTATTTTAGTATAGTGTAAATATAATTTGTATATTCAAAGAAAAAGCCTGAGGGTAAAAAATGGATGAAACTGCTGTTTAGATATTTTATAACGATCAGTGGAATGTTCCATTTATGCAAATATAAAATATAATGCAGTCTTACAGGGTATGCTTCTTAGCCGCGTAAAAAAAAAAAAAAAAAAGAATTGTAGCGCCAACATTAAAAATGTAGTGAACTTTAACTTAGGAAAAATAGATCATTTCCTTAAAAGTAAGAGTATTACATTTACAAATTGGAAGTCCAACGAACTCGTCATTATTTTTCATCGCTATTAATGTAGAAAGTTTTTTTATCAAGTGAAACTCCACGCAGTACAGGGCTTTTAAGTGATATCTAATCTAAATGCCAGCTCTAGAATATCTAGATCGTTTCACTTCAAATAATTTCTTTACAAAATATACCTGTATCGTTGTCGTTACCATTATGACAACTATTTGTACAATAGACCAAGTTTGGACATAAGAATTATTAACTAGCAACAAATTCATATCTCGAGCTTCTCTGCTTCTACTCATGTACTGAGTCTGAAGCATTTCATTAATGTTTTTCTCCACATTGATTATCGCAGACTACAACAAACAGAAACATACGATAAGTAACACGTGATTTTCAAACAATGATAAGAGATACGTACGGTAAAGTTTTCCACAGAAACATTCAGATCCTGTAGCTCCTTCGAATATTTATCCCACTCGTCGTATCTTCGGAAGATATATTGTTAATCACAATCCTTATGATACTTAACGATTTCAAAATATACAAAATAAACATATTACCTGATCACCGTAATGTATAAATTAACTAATTTTGAGACAAATCTGGAAAACTGATTGTTTATACAAATGCTATAATAACCAGGACTCTTCACGGTATCTTGATAATCCGAGTTTGAAAGCCATTGGTACGGATGAACTATTATTCCCTCTGGATTTCTTACCGCGAAGCCAGCCTTTCCATCTCCGCCGCGTACCACCTGCGTTCACACGTATCCTTTAAAACCGTCTTTCCCTTCAACCTCTTGGTAATTATTAGCAAGTGATAGACATAGAGACCATATGGTTAAACATTCAGATAAGCCATAGGATTATACTTAAATTTTTACGTACGTTGCATCTCGGTTTGAACAAACGTAATGAAAATCAAGTTACTCTTTTTTCTCTTTTTCTTCTGCAGAATTGTATAAAGATTACTTGTGTACCTGGAAATTCACGTAGAAAGTAGCGCCAGCATTAACATATTGAAAGTAACAATCCTCTTTTCCGGCATCGATATGAACTTTGTAATCTAAGGCAACCGCGGGCAAGGTTTCGTACCACGGATGGAGCACGCTGGTGTTCGCGAGGCTGAGGAGCACTCCGAGAACCAGACCTCGTAAAATATTAGACATTGTTCACGTTTAATCAAGCAGATCATCACAACAATCCGCCTGGCCAACAATCGCTTTCACGACACCGACAAATGTCTTTCAGTGTATGTAACTACTCCTACCGCTGCCACGATCTTCAGTGTTTCTCAACTCTTTTTTAATTGCTCGCGTCCGTTCGAGTTTCGAACCATTCGAAATCAGCCACAAATCGTATCGCTCGAGCCACGAAAGAGGAATCGAAAAAAGCTTCTCCGTGCGCGAACGACAAAATAATGTTTAACTAAATACGCTCACGTGGCGGATCTTGATGCCATTACGAAATTCCGTGAAACCTTGAACAAAACGAGAAATCGAGTTAAACAGTTTGTTAACGTGATCGTTAACGAAAACGATGGATGTACAACGGATGTAAATAAACTGGACTTACGATTCGAGAATAAGATTAATCATTTTTGAACAATTATCGATTGTTTTTAAAGATTATTGAAATTTATAATTTTGCCCAAGTTCGAAAGTTTGTAAAAAGAAACAATGAACAAAGGCGATACGATGTACGTACATGTATCTGGTGATCTGAATTTCAGTGTCGAGTGAAACCACTCGCGTGTGTGAGAAAGAGAAAGCCGATGGATTTGAGAAACAATATATGCATTTATCGCACAAGAATAGAACTTACGTTGATATAAGTATTTTAATTAAAACCGCATCGATAACCGCGCAATTTGTCAACCAATGTAATCGTCCATTTCGTATGCGCCATTTCCATGAAAATTCATACGAACAGAAAGACTGGATCCAACGTAGAAATTCTGAGAAGAATCGGTAGATGATTACCAAAATTCCGTAACGACGTCCATCATCGTACGCAAGAAGATTTAGGGTCGTAGAATTTTCAAGTGGACGTCGAGCAGGTTCAGAAACATTTCAACGGCGGCGCGTGTAACCCCTGCGCGTGTCTTTGGTAGATTTTTCAAACGGCCATCTAGCGTGCATAACTTCAGCTCACGAAGATATTCAGAACGTTTTGGATGACCACGGATGAGTCGAAGGTAGCTTGCCCTAAAATGAGAGTATCGTGTCGGTGCGGTTACGTTCTCGATTGATCGCCGCTAGAAACAGACACAATTGACAAAGATGCGAGAGGATACTTGCGAGGATACGCGGTACGTTTGTGAGAATGGAAAGTGTTTCGAAAATACTAAGGTACAGTGAAAGGGAAATATCGTTGTTGCCTGTGCGGTGTATAGCGTAGGAATGGTATCGCCATCCAAAATTCAACATCAGGAGCACAAGCAGCCACCACGACAGAACCAGTTGAACAAGCACTCACGTACGTCTTAAGTATCCGCGAATCTGTTTATTCAACCGTCGATTGTCGAACCTGCATCCTCTGTACACCCGCGATTGATAACCGAGATAATCGAACGTACAAGAACAACAACCGTTCCACAGCCTAGAACAGGAATATTCGTTCAATTTATCCTCGATCCTCTGAATACGTTACCGTATTCGATCCCTGCCCCCCTGGTACGACTCCTTCGATTTTATAATTCGTCAATAAACGAGCGTATAACCTTATCAAGAATCTAGCCAGTTTCTATCGCCTCGATAGATATCACGTTCTGTGTAAACGTTCTTAAATTGTTCCTTATCCCATCGAGCACGATAAAAGCGAGGCGACTGTTGTGACATTTCCGTGACATTTCAGATGTCCACGCGCAGAAGGATTTAAAGCCGTTGGAGGGGAAATCGTTTTACCTGGACATTAAGAATCATGCTACCACAGCTAAGATAGAAGCGAAGATCAAAGATTTGGGAGGAGTAAGTGTTTTCTATTACGCGTAGGTGATGCTCGTGAGAGAGCTTCGCTTATTTAACCATCGCTTTATTTCCCATCTGTCGTTGGTTCACCCGCACGGTTTCATCCGCGTCCGTTGATGTCGGTCCCCGTTCCATATGTTGCCCCTCCTTCGCCTCACGCGCCTCATCTTCCCCTCTCCCTTTAGCGTCTCCCTTTTAATCCTCCGTCTCGCTCTTCCCGCCGTTTCCTCCAGCTACTTCTACGCTCTGCTGGCGTTAATTAATCTACGATTAATCAGTTTTAAAGGGATACTTTAACGCTGGTAATAAACTTTACATTGATACTGTACGAACTTGGAACGAAACTTTAGATCGTTTCGATTTGCTAGGCAAATATGTATGAAAAGGTTCTCCGACCTCGTACGAAGGTTTTGGTGATCGAGAACTGGAGGTTTTAAAGGGTGCTAGCGTGAACGTTCAGGCTGGAGGGTTTCCCTATATATCGTGAAATATTTCTGTTGACAAACAACCGCTGAAAAACCGGGTCGCGTCGCGCCATCTTTAGGAAAGCCCGGGAACCGCGGCCACGAAGTGGGGCAAGAGATTCGTCGCTTTCGGCTGTTGTGTTGTGGTTCGAAAAAACGAAAAGTATGGACGCGAAAATACTGGGAAAAACGATTTTCGCGTGTCCAACGGAGCGACGGTGCTCGCTTCGCCGCGGTATTCAGCGACGTAGAGCGAGCAAGAACGCAAAGCGCCGCCTCCAGGCTCGTTTCACAAGCTGTTAACGGCGAATGGCCATTTTGTGCGTGACAGTTCTCCCCCGCGAGTAACGATCTCGTCGAGCGTCCCAGCGATCCTTTAGTTTGCCACCTTTGCTTTCGTTTCCGTCGCACGGTGTTGCTGGCACGCGCTGCCCGACCACCTCGTATCCGTTCGTCGCGGACCAAACCGCATCGAACGGTTCACGACGCGCGGTACGAGATATTCGCGAATTCGCGAGCCGATAAACAGTGCCGAGGTTCGAGGAAGTTGTTTCGCGCGGACGTCTCCTGCGTTTCAAGACTGTTTGACAGCGATCGAGCGTGGACCCGACGATCGCTATGGCCCTCTTTGCATCCTCTTTGAGGCGCCTACGATCCCGTTAACGTCACGATAAAAACATCTTGTATTATAGCTCGCGTTTGATCCCACGTGCTTCGTTATTGTCCCGACTCCGCGATCCCGTAGGCGTATTATTAGAACAGTCAGCAACGATGCGACGACCATTGTTAACTACGCGAGGTTTAGAGCGCGTTTAAGTCGCGCCTCGAAGAGGAACGCGAGAATTGCTCGACGTCAGCGTACCGCGATGTAAACCTGTGGCTCGCGTACGTCCGTCGACGGGTCACTTATCAGCGAACGCTTTAACGCTTGGACGCGTTTAATCTGATTCTCGTGAGTTAAGATCAGTGAAAATCTGGTAAACATATCCTCGTTTCTGTTTTTCCGCGCACTGCCTCTGTGATCCTGTTTTCTGATGTTCGTACTCTTGGTTCTTCTCTCTTGTGTTTATCCGTTTTGTACGTTTGTTCTTCCAGATGTATGTTTTCTGATGAACTTATTGTGTTCGTTTTTGTAGGTAATAGAATTGTTTTTAGTGAGAAACGTGAACCTGGTGATCAGCGACAGAGTAGACAAAACTGGTTACGTAAATCTCGAGAAACATAAATGGGGTTGTGCCAGTGGTGGCAGCGGGGGACCTCCCTCGCTGAGGAGTTTAGAAACTCCAACCCCGGTGGCAACTCCTACGACGCCATTTTTTAGTCCAGAATACCCCTTAACTAATACAACCAATCTACGGGGTCAAACTACCCAAAGATCTGTAAGTGATTAGTTAAGAAAGAAAGCGGTGTTTAATTTTAATCGAGCGTACCGCCCTGCTAGCGTGTACGCTTAATCGAATTGATCGTTTGTTTACGTACTATTTCACAGAAATCGCGGGTGGAGGCAATGTTGGAGCGTGCTCTGATACAGCCACAACAGTGTTCCGTCGATCCACTTTACAACGCCCAAAGCTGGGGAATTCCTATTTGGGCAATCGATAAACTTCAGGCTTGGCTTGACAAAATCTACGCATCTGTTAAAGATACAAATCATTTAAAGCAATTGAGGCTCTCGAGTCAGCAGAGTTCAACTAAAGACTTGAAAGTCAGACACCTCAAGGGTTCTTATCTGAAATTCGAATCGTTTCAGAGGTACGTCCCTTGGCACGAAATCTTTGTACTTACTTTGCGTTGAACTTATTCTAATCTATAATTGCACGTCGACGTATAGGAACACTAGACCTGTATTCGTTGAACTGCCTGTGTGGCCGACGTTGAATTTTCACGGGGATCCAGGCTCTTGTCCTTTCAATACGAAAAGACGAGAAAAACTGGAAAAATTACGAAAAGAAGTAAAAGAAAACAAGGAAGGTATTCAGACCGTCAACCAAGAAGAGGTACGATCAAACTTTCTAGATGAAAACTTGGTAAATGGTGGTATTAATTAGTAAATACTAAGTTGGAAATGTTGTTTGTAAACCAGAACAAAGAAATGACTCGGCGGCCACGAACAACTGCCCGTACACGAAGAACAGAACACATAGCTTCCGGTTATTGTGAAATTTGTCGTATCACGTATCGAGATTTGAGCAAACATGTACAAAGCGATCAGCATCTCAGTTTTGTTCGAAACGAGGACAACTTTTTGTCACTGGATACACTGATCAATGCGGGAGCCAATGTGGAAGCTTTCCTAAAATTAAACAGAGGGAAAGATATAGAGTACGTAAAACAAGTATGGAGTAATATATGTTTAAAGATACGCCGTTTCCATTACTAATTAACTACAAATCATGTTTAATAAGTGCTTTTATCTTCTTTTGTAGAAAAGACTGCAATTTG
Source organism: Xylocopa sonorina (assembly GCF_050948175.1). Lineage (NCBI taxonomy): Eukaryota > Metazoa > Arthropoda > Insecta > Hymenoptera > Apidae > Xylocopa > Xylocopa sonorina. The sequence goes on along the minus strand of NC_135201.1, from coordinate 9,309,744 downwards.
TTTTCCAATGGAGATCATAATCTTCATGATACTGTACTGCCAGAAGGGAAAGTTAATAAGAATGCAAAAAGTTTAGGGGATTTCGGTGTTGAAGACATAAAAATGGTACAATGTAACGGTACACGTAGGAATCTCAACTTGAAGCTAAATTCCTCCCACAATCTACGTACTCGTGCGAAGCATAAAAGCGGACATTTGTTGAGGTCGAAGGGTAGCCCCTGGCACGAGGCTGAAAAGGCGGAGAAGTTTTATGATAAATTCGAAGGTTTCACCATAAAGAAACGAGCGAAAGGGACAATCTGGATCGAAGAGGACGAGCCAGGTAGAGGCAAGTTCGCGGAGGAAGAGCAGGAATTGAAAGAGTCGAAGCAGAACGAATACAAGATTAAAACCTTCTCGACGGAATTGGAAGAGAAATGCTGCGGTGAACGAAGCTACGACATTATGTGTAATAAACGGAAACATTCTGCTAGCCAGAATGTGCAAAGGACAATAACTAATAACAGTAACGAGGAGAACGGTGTCGAGAATAACGCGAAATGCATCAAAGAGGAACCGAGTCCCGTGAAGAATAGAAATCATGAACAGATGAACGGGAGCATAAAGAATGGTTGTAACGAAAATCTTTTGAGCGGGAATGATAATGCTCGCATGGAACTTTCGAAAGGGTCGTCTAGAAGCGAATCGTTGAAGGAATTAAATGGTAAATTACAGTTAGGGAGCGCTGCGTCGAATGCGAAAAAAGTTTCAGAGGAACGGGACGATATCAATGGCGGCGATACTCTTTGTAACGGTCATGTAAAGGACGAACAGAAAGCAGGTAAAACGTTGACCGATACGGAGAAGAACGAAGCAGCGAAAGAGGAGAAACTGAAGTCGTTGAAATCGGGTAGGAGAGGCAGCAGGAGCGTTAGAGGACGGCACAGGTTGTCCGTTGAAGAACGTTTAATCGAGGATAATCGTGCATACTATAAAGTGGAAGTGTTAGGAAGTAAGTTAAGATCGAGTGTATTACCGAACAATAATTCTCAATGTACAGTGCAAAGAGATGACGGGGATGGTGAAGAGAAAAAGGAAGAAGTGCCATCTAGTGAAAAGCCAGTAGTTGTACGATTTAAGCGTGTAAGAAAGTCCGAGTTGTCGTTGCTAAGCGACGAGGCGGAGTCGTTTATGTTTGGGGAGTTCAAGCGGGACGATTCGAGTGAGATTAGTGACGACGAGCAAAGTAGCGTGTTACCGAGAGACACCGAAAGTGAGTATAACGACACCCTATTCCCAAGCTCGTTTTTAAGTTCTAGTTCCCCTATAAAATCGGAACCAGTCGAGGAGGATTCCCAAGACTCTATAAGTTTAGGCCGAGCTAGGAAGAGAAGACGCACGCAAGCGGAGGCGCTCATCAAAGACAACGTGGATTACTATAAATTCGAGACACCTGGGAGCAGATTAAGGTATCAGGCACCTTTGGCTGGCATTAAAGAGTTATCGATAATCGAGCAGCAGGAAAAGATAAAGGGGGAAGTCGTCGATAAAAATGAAGAGGAGACAGGCGTGGAGAAGCTGTATCCGTCCAAACCCTCGGCAGAGGTTGAGAAAATGCTGTTCTCTTTCGAAACTGTACCGAAATCCGAACCGTGGTACCAAACGTATCAACGGCAGGACGAGGGTACAGAGTATTGGCATTACTTCAGCGACGAGTATTCGCAGAAGCCGTTTCTTTTACCGTACGAGATCGAAAATTTTCACGAGGTTCTGCTGAAAAACCAAAGCAGGAACGAGAACAAGAGGAAAGGTCGTGGACGGAGCACAGGTTGCATCGGACGGTCGCCAAGGAAAAGTCCGCGTTGTCACGCCTCCACGTTAGCGATTATGTCGACGATCATTAGGAAAAGGGAACAACAGCAATCTTCGAATTTATGTACGATAGACGAGTGTCATCCCATCAGGCTACAAGCAAATACTCCGAAACCATATCAAAAGGTTGAATTGAAGTCGGCGGACGTGGACGAGGAGTTGAAAGAGAAGGTGAGGTCTATCGATGAAATGTTCGATAATACAAACGATATGTTGGAATTGGGTGATTCGTTTGAACCGGACATGACGCAAATGGAATTGAATCTTTACGAGCCAGCTGTCCCGAGGGGGCCACCGCCGAACTTGCTCGAGTTGTTGGAAAGTTGTCACGAGGTGCTGAACTGTTTAGAAAATTCGTCCTGCGCGAGTTCAGAGTGTGGCGAGGTTAACGTCGAGTCGCCTTTGAAACGAAGGAAAAAGCGGAAAAATAGAACCGGTTGGCCTGGTATCAAAATGAAGAAGAAGCTTCAGAGTAAATCATTAACGGACGCGAGCTGCGACAGGGAGAATTTAAGGAACAAAAGCGCTGAAACGAATAAGAAAGACTGCAACGTGCAGGTCGCGAACATGTCTAACAGATTAACGGAGGAAGGTAACACCAGGACAAGCGGAACGATTGCAACGAGTGTCACGCAAGGTGAACAGTCGTTAACATTTAGTCAGAGGAAAGACGACGAATGCTTGTTCGAAATGTATAATCCAAATGTTTCATCGAGCGCGAACCCAGACGAGAACGAAAAGAAAGATGTAAGTATAGAGGTTCCCGATAATTCCATGTTACATAAAGCAAATACCGAATCTTGCACAGATTCGCTTACGCATGATATATGCAATGAGACTGAAAGGAATTTCATATTAAATAAAGATTATGCATTCAGAAAAAACTTATCGGAAATCGAGGAGATATCTGAGAATGATCCAGGGAACGATGAGAATCACGAGAATGTGTTTCGGAAAGATGTTCATTCTATATCGGAACGGCGGTACATTTCGAAGGCGAGCATCAAGAAACGACAACGCGAGAACGCATCCTCCGAAAGCTGCGAGTCTCGCGTCGAACGCGAGAATCACGAGATTTTGTACAGAAAAGACACCGAGGCTGGGATTGTTTCGAGGAATAATCATAACTCGAATGGATTACCGAGAAAGCGGCAGCAGAAGGATCAGTCAGAGAACCCCGACTCCGAGATCGAACACCATCATCATCACCACCATCACCACCACCACCATCACCATAACAGCGTGTACAAAAGGAGCAGAGTAACTCCGCGGAAACGGATTTACTCGAGGAAGCGCGCCAGAAAAAATAACATGTCCTCGGACACGGTGTACGAGGATGAAAATTGTAAAAAAGATTCCTATTTAAGTATTACGTGTAAAAAGCAACCGAGTGTGAGGGGTGTGAAGCAACGAGCCGATACAGTGCCGTCGGAAACACAAAACTCCGAAGTCGACTGTGCGTTGTCGGGTCGTGTAAGTCCTACGATTATAGCTAGTTCAGAACTCGAGCAGAGACGCTCCAGCATCGAGTTCCAACCTGTTGTTAGAATGATGAAGATCGACGATCAAGTTGAAATGGACCACAGTATTCTTTCGGTAACAATTGCGAGTAATAGGCGGTTAAGAAGTTCCAGTTCTCCGAGATCGAACACGCAGCCACCGAAAAAGCGTTTAAAGACCAATCGTAGCCAGTTCGGCAGGTGGTTGAAAAATAGCTGAAATCCTCGATAAGATTTCTGTTATAGCTTAAGTTTCAAAAACGAGATACTTTTTTTTCTACGTAATCTCATTGTTGAAATTTAATCTATATCCCTGACAAACGTGTACATTGTGTATAAAATATTATTTGTGTATGTAGAATAGTATTTAACACTATCGGCGCACCATTGATACGGTTTTATTAATATTTTCCTTCATACCTATTTTTCGATAAGGATCCATTAAGGTTCCATTAAGAGCCTTGTACATTGTTGTTTAGATGCAGTCTTTGCGTTCTTCGTTGAAAAAGTTAGCATATGTATGTATATCTGTGTTTACACAAAGTACTTCCTTTTATTTTACTTATCTTGGTAATATATGCAAGATTGTAACACGTGAAAATGGTTATTTTCAATTGTAAAAGCAGACATTAGAATGTGCAAGGCTGCATACAAGCTTTATTCTAGCGTTCTCATTGAATATAAAACGCATCTCATTGAATATAATGTTATACATATATTAAATTCCCTTGCAAGAGGGTCCACCTAAATATTTTATTTCCAACAAAAATAATGTAAGCCTTTCGTGATTTCAAAAAAGAGATGACTATTAAAGATATGAATTTTCCATTAAAAACAGCAAAACTTTACATTCTCTTAACCACCCACCTTCTCTATATTTCATTATGGCACAATATATAAAAAGAGACGTATTAAATGATATTACTGATACGTACCAATTGATATTTGGTTTCAGTTTTATTAAATGATACATGTTTATATAGATATTGCATTTCTGATTACTCTATGTTTTGACCTTTTTTAAATGCTTCTTTTAAAGCAGCTAGTTTCTTTTTCTTCTGTTGTTTCTTAATGAAATCACTCTTACTTAATCGTTCTGTTTGTTTTTCAAGAGAATCTTCCCCATTGATTAAATTATCTAGTTTCTTTACTAGTAATTCTCTGGCAATTTTTCTGTTCTGTGATACACTTCTTGTACTGTGACACTTTACAATTAACCCTGTAGGATTATGCTTTAAAACTACAGCGTTGGACGTTTTGTTAGTTGCTTGACCACCAGGTCCGGATCCTCTAACAAATTGTTCCGTTAAATCATTCTCTTCGATGCTAGGTACCTTTGAAAAATCTAGAAAACGTTTGTACGACTTGTATCGGATTTGTTCGCTATTGGTTTCACATAATAAAGATCCTGATATCTTTTTAGCAATCGATGGCAATGCACAAAGACTATATGTTTGAGCGAAACACTTCCTACTTATCGAGTTTACCACTACTGCCCACATTATACAATACGTTTGTCTAATTTCATTAAAACAAATTATACATTTATACCACTCGTTGATTTTCCAAAAATTTACGTCCCTTCTGAAATCAATTACATAAGGCAATAAAATTGTTTCTAGGTTAAGCAACTTGTTACGTTCTGTTCAAGCATATTTATCATCGAGGAATTGAAAGTTTCGCTATTATTTACCTGCAATTGGAAATCGATCTCGGTCTGATCGACTAAATCTTTATTTCGTTTGAAACTTTGACGAATCCTGGATCGAAAATAACTTTTGTCGGTGTATTTTAAATTTTCGCCGTAACGTAATAAATCTTTGTACAATCTGATAACATTGGGCTTCATTTTACAATTTTACTTCCCTGAATCACATTTTCTCGTTATACGCTCCATTAAATAAACGATTATTTTCAATGTTTAAATTTTCCTTACCTAAATTCTTGATAGACTAACCTCCAATACTCCTAACTTCTCATTACCAGCGCTGTCGCTATTACTGATATACCAACAAATGTAAATTTCGATAAAACTTCATTCCAACATGCAAACCACACATACGAAACGATCGATGAATAGTTTTTCCAGCTGTAATAAATAAAACACCTGATCAATATTTTTTGTTTACATTACACGCATTTAGTATTATTAAATTCCTGTATCTTTATGTTATATCACATGACTATTACTAATGAAATAATTTTATTCAAATATCTCGTCGATAATGTCTCTTTTCGCTAATGAAATGGAAACATATAAAATACACGTCAGTATACAAAGTAATAATTTATTTAAAAAATTGTATTTTGAATTAAAAAAAACACGTTTGAAGAATCGTTTGTTTCCTCTGATTTTCTGCCTTAATCCAGGAGAAATGGATGTTGTTCCTAAAATTCTTGAAATTCCATTTCAAATAGTCTCTTAATTATATCTTTCATTTGTAAGTCCTCTGTAATCTCGATTAACAATTCTTCTATCAATTTATCAGAGATCCTGTTTCAAAAATGTTTTTGTATCACTTGAAAGTTGGCATAAGATGTACAACTGTAGTCTGTATTCTTACCATGCCACAATGTCCCATGGTTTATTCTGTGTGTTGGTCGAATACATTGGTCTTAATTGACACAGTTGTTTATATTGAGATCTATAAGTTAGAAACTGTAATTCTGCTTCTTTTGAAACAACAAGCTCTATACCATCTTTGATATTCAAATTCGCTATTTTCTTATCGTCAGTGGTCTAGAAATTGATCACAAAAACATTGTTTAATTTATACCTTTTTTCAATTTTAAATCTATGAAATTTTATATGATTTACTTTCAGCACAACCTCATAATCTGCTTGACACGAAGCATCACATTTTGTCATTTTCGATACCTTATCCATGGAAGATATGCAGACTAATTGCACGTTTTCGCAACGCTTTTGAGTTTCAGATACGCTGTTGCAATATGCATATAAAATGTTAAATTTTATTATGTTTAATTAAACTGTACTTTATTAGAACTTTCTATTTACCCGTTTAATTTGCAACGCGAATGTTCCAAATTGTTATTCGTCGAAGATGCCTTAGCATCTGAACTTTTAAGAGACTGGTATTTTCGTAAAAATTCAACTGATGTTTCCAATGCAGGTTGCACTTCAAGTTCACCCTGCTTAATTTAGTTTATAATAGTTAATATCAAATATTGTACACGCTAAACTGCGTGATAATTGTTACCTTCTTCGATAAAAGAGCTACTAAATTGTTTATTACAGGAGCTAGAGAACTTAAATGTTCCTTAGTGATTGTAGTTATTTTATTCATCAGATCATCGTCATCATCATTTAGATCATTTTCTAATTTAGTATTTGTTCCGGCATTTTCTATATTTTCTGACTTCCGTACCTCTGTAAAAGTTTTCTTTCGTATCGCCGCGGATTGTTCAACTTTCGTTGCAGTTTTAGAGCCAGTTTGAATTTCTACATTGCTATCCTATTTTACGAAATCAATCATTTTTTTAAGTTCTTCGTATGTACAGAACTATGATAGCTTTAATATATAATTACATTTTCTGAATCTATTATTAATCCATCCATCATAGTTCTAATATCATCCTCTCTTGAGTGGTTCATATTTTTCACGGAATCAATTCGAACGTCTCTAGAAGATGGTGTATGTGTTCGTGGAGTAGGATACAACAGTTCTGGCAATGAGTAATGCTGAGCATACGCATCTTTAATATTTTTAACATTGTTCGCGTTTTCTTCCTGGCACATATAATCTGAAAAATATATGTATAAATTAATAATATATTTAAAATAATACATACCAAATAATGTAAAACCTTAAATAGTTTTCGTATACTTTTTCTTCTCAAATCATTTCTTCTCTTTCGATTACTCTTAGATACTTTAGTATCCATACTGTACATGCTTAACCGGCTCGATAGATTTTTTCGATTAGAGCGTCCTTTATTGCAGGAGGATACGGTTGCTACGGGTTCAACATTTTTACAATTTGCTGGTCTATGTTTCCTTTTTAAATTTAATTTCAATTGAGATAAAATTGCATCGCATTTATCTTCGAGGTTCTTTCCCTGCACGAAAATGAGCTCCATAATCTACTTTAATGATTTGGAAATATCAGTAATAAAAATCTTGTTGGCGCATTACCAATGGTGCAACAGCAGAATCGCCTGAACAAACATAATCGGTAGAAACTTCAATTTTATCACAAATATTTGTTAAATTACAGACAACTTGTAACGCATCCTGAAGCTTTGTAGAATGGCCTTCAGGAATGGAGTTTGGTATATGTTTGTAATAGGCAGTTAGCGCTTGTATTAATAATTGATGAGCAGTGATCAGCTTCTGTTTAATCATGTCTTGATGAAACGAAATATTTTTATTATACTGTTTTAATTCTGCTTGCAGTGTAACAGCCCTGATGTGTCTCTGAATGCTTGCGACAAGCCTGTTGAGATTGTATAGATAGTTTCTTGAAAATCTTATGGCAAATTCTAGAGTTTGCTGTTGCCTTCTCTTCAAGTCATTATCACCATCTGGCAAAGGAATTCTGCATAATCTAAATAAAATTTCATCTAATAATTCAGCAACTTTCGTTCGCATCGATACAAGTTTTTGTATAGTAAAAGGATCTGGTTGTACATAAATAACATCATCTCTGTTATTACTTGAGTCTGTATGCGAATTATTTTCAAAATGATTGGTAGCACGAAGGAGTCGATTCGTGTAAATTTTCTTCTCAACGACAGAAGTATCTGACAATGATTTTTTAGCTTTCGATCTGAAAACTATTTTCAATCCTTCTGATTCTTTGCACGCAGAAATATCGTTACCCCGTAAAGTTTGCGGTAAAACAAAATCACTTGTACCTTTGCTCTTTACTAATACTTTTTGTTTCGAATTGCTCCTATTCGTGTTCTCCTAAAATGGATAAATCAACGGAAATTAAATTCCTTTCAGGGTAATAAAATAAAGATTAAAAACTCTTAATTACTCTTCTATAAGTCACTTGGTTCTTGTCATCCGGTTTATGAATTTGAATTCCTTTGCTTCTTTCAGGGATCGCATCATCCTCGAGTCTCTTCAGCTCGCTGTCTACATCTTGTACATTTTCTTCCAACAAATCTTTCGTGCGTCCTGTGTAGTAGTCGATATCATTCTCTTCAAACTGCAAACTATTTAACTCCTGTTCTTTAACAAATGATGCCCAGACACGCTCTTCGTCCTCCTTCTGTCTCTGCCTTTGTACATTTTTTACTATGTGCTTAAAGTGACTTTCAGGTATATACTGCAATAAAATCAGCTTAAAGAAAAACTGTCATACATTAACGCATACTTATACTATGTACAGTAATACCTTAAAGCTATAATCTTCTCTCATTTCTAGTGGAAGAAAGTGTCCTCTATCTTTATTGTTTATCTCATGTGTTGATCTACTTTCTATCATAAAAGGCATTCCTTCTTGGTTAGATCGTAGTTTTCGCAGAAACGACAATTAAATCTTTTACATTTACCCGCGAATGTATAAGATAAAAAGCATGTATCAAATAGTATACTAATTCCGGAAAAAGTACATGTATTCCTTCGGATAATGTAGAAGAAAGTTAAAAAAAAATCTTTCCCATTTAGTCCTCGAACAGGAGTTAAATTAGCATCTTAAATTCGATATTTCAATGTGGTAACAACAATACTTCAGACTACTTCTTTTCAATCGAAATTGGTCTTTCAACATACGTATATATACATATACAGAAACATTTGATAACTAACTTAATTCTAGCCCATGAACAGATATTTCAGTTACCAGAAATTAAACAGATTTCATTTATACATAGAATTATTATTTTACTTCGAAGAAGATTGTATTTTCTCTTCACTTCGAACGCTAATAATCGTTTTCTTCGGTGAAAGAAGCGATCGAGTCGGATACTCGGTTCTAGATTAAGAATAGGGGTTGTTCTCGAATAGTCTCTTCTTAAATAGAAGAAACAAAGTAACTTAGTTTTGTTTTTAGAAGTAATTAGTAAACGAAGGGTTGGAAAATTGCACGCGAATAAATGTTAAGCTAGCGTTCGCCAAAGTGGGCGCGGTTTAGGCGTGCTAACGTTTGTTAAGTATCGTTGGATCAATACTTTCGCGCGCAAGGATATAGAAAACACAGATGTCGTGAAACGAGTTTTGTCCTGCGTCTGAATAGTTAACTTGACGATCTATATCTTTGCGCGCTTATTTTTAAAACTGGCCAAGTAACAAACCCAACGACACCCGTATTTATCATTCCGTTCCCCTTAGACGCCATCCATTTTCCATCCGCGCGAACGATCATGTTCAATTCCCACGTGTATCTCGAACGAGATTCTAATTTCCTTTTCAGAGTCTGTTGAACTTGCCTCGACAGTTTGTTCTGCGGTTGATCATAAAATTATTGCTGTGGCATTAACCAATCCTCGGTTAGCGCGACGTGACGTCAGGAAATTCAGGCGCAGAATCAAGCTCCGTCAGGCACCCGATTACTCGCTTACCGTCGATTTTTGCGGCTTTTATCGCGCAAAAACCCGTCTGGAAATTAAAATAGAATTTGGTAATGTATAAAAGGAAATTTTCGATACTTCTCATGTCGAAACTCGAGTCATTTCGGTTCGTTTAGTATGTTTTACTGGTTGGTACGTTTTTAGGATCCTTTACTGCTTATATCTTTACTGATGATATTAGAATTAGACGGGGCAAGGATATAGTAGTACAGGATCATCGTAATTCTACCAAAAATGATACGTTATTTTATTATCGACAATCGAATGGTCTTCTTCTAATTTATTATTTGGGTCCTGAACATATCAGAATCTGGAAACTAGACTAACCCAAGTGCAATCTTTTCTAAAACAGATTATGTTTTACTGCTTTTTCTTTAATTTATAATGTGGTGTACGTATATATATGTGTATATATATGTAGATATAATTCAGTTTTGTAGTAGTGTAGACTTGGGTCGGTTTTTGGATTCTTGATATTTTCCTCATAAACACAAATTAATTTAAGCTTTTTACAACAATAAAAAAAAGGAAAACTTGCAATTTTTATGAGAGATGTGTAATCACTTTTATTTTTCTGCTTCCTTAAAAAACAACCAAAATGGACTTGGATTAGTCCGGCTTTCAGGTATAGCTATCAAGAACTGAAAATAAATTGATGATCATTTAAAAATTGTATTTAATTCTACTTATGTTTAGCATTACGATATTGTTTGTAATTTTTGCGTAGTAAAATTATTTAATTGAAAATTTTACATCTAATTGCATACTTTAAGTTGGTCAAAGCACACTTATTATTTATAGACTGCATTTTTGCAGACTTTAAAATATGATAAACATTTAAAGGAAGCTGTTTTATGATAATGTAATTTATTTATCTATACGTTACGGAGAAGATTTATACGTTGTATAGACCTGCAAGTATTTATGTCTTCGTATCTCAAGTAAGCATAAAATTTTCTAAGATGGCATCCAAAGTGCTAGTTAAATTACCAACCGTACCATTCCCTCAAGTAAGTAATTTCATCAATGTTCATCGGTGTTTAAAATATAAGTATTTTCGTTGTTGAAGTTACATAAATATTACTTTCATTTGGAGATTATTATTATTTTTCTTTTAGGGAAAAAAATCACCATCAGATATAGTAACGTTAACAGAAAGAACTGAGGATCTCAATCAAAATGTAAGACATCAAACTATAAATATTGATAGAGTAGCTCAACTGGAACAAAATATGAAATTTTTACAAGAGCAACATCAAGCAACTCTGGTGGCTTTACACCAAGAAGTTGAATCGTTAAGTCAAAAAAATAGAGGTAGATGACGCATTTTAAGATTGTTCGTTCTATGGAAAATTATATATATATCTAATGATCTATAACTGTGTACAGATTTACAGTTTCAATTAGTATTCTCAAAAGGGTCTACTTATGTACCTAGCAGTCCTTCTTCTCCTGAAGACAATGGAACTGGGTTTGTGAAACCAAAGGTATACTTTTCAAATTTTAATATGCATTCTGATATGATGAGAAAATTATGTGTAAATTTTCTTCCACAGGGAAGCCCAGTTTGTGTAAACATTACACCATTACAGGTGGAACTTTTGGAGAAAGAGTTACAAGATACCAAGATATCCCTGCAAGAGGCTAGAACGCAGAACCAATATTTATCTGAAATAATAGAAGAACAGAAAAAGTTAGCGATTGCAATGATAAATGAGATTACTTACTGAAATTTAGGATACTGGTCTGTTCTAAAAGTGTGGTTCTATTCGTTGTAGAAAGTTGAGTTCCATAGAAGAGCAAAAAACAAATAAAGAGCCAATGACAGATGAAGAAATCCAAGTTGGAAATCGGCTTCTTTTCGCAACGAGTTTATATGCATGTCGGGAAAGTGCAGAAGTGATAAGACAATTAATCAAACTGAATGAGGAGCAGAAGGAAGAAATTGCAACTTTAAAAGCAGCACCAGCAAATACGAATGGTAACAATGGAGCTCGATCTCGTGACAGTAATAACAGTCATCATAGTCGCGGATCACCTACAAGCACTTCACAAGAACAAACACCTCATATATTTCCACCATTACAGAGTCAAAGTTACTGGCATCGCAGAGCACTCAGGTAACAAGTAATATTTGGACGCTACACCCGTAATTTGCTATATTCTTATTAGTAATACTAATTACCGTAGAAATGGGAGAAATCGACATGATAAATCAGATCACCAGGCAGAGATGGACTCGAGTATGCTACCGCAACTTCAAAACGACAATTCAAAAGATGCAATGGTTTTCGAATCCCTATGTTATCGATCTCGAGGCCATCGCAATTATTATCGCGACGAAAGCAATCGAAAATATAGGGGGAAAGTTTCGCAAAAAGATCGTAGAGAGAGCGATAATCATCATCATCAACATCAGCATCACAATAATCATCACAATCATCGACGAGATTGTAAGGAGAGAAGTTCTAGAAGTCATCAAAAGGAATTTCCAGACTCAGCGGAAGGATTGAGAGAAGCTGATAAATCAGCGGGTGGTAAATCATAAAACAGAAGCAGCCTGTTGGTATACTAAATATGTAGCAGACCTTTTGTGTTTTCTACTTGATATATAGAAAAATATAAAAGAAAAAAAGACTTCGACCGCGGTATATTTGTCAATAAAAAGGATCTACATTTTCTTATATCTGCTTTAATAAGATAGATAATATTATATGCATAGCGCTTGAAGTAGAATAGCTATAACATTAAATTTTAAACAATTATGTAACCTTTAATGTAAAGATCTAGTCAAATTTTACTCCATTATAGGTTATTAATATAAGAGATCTACTATTGGTACTATACGGATAAAAAAAAACATAATTATTTCTGCTATTTAAAAGTAAACGAAAAAATATATGATTGTATTAATTTACTCTTTCTGAGGGGAAAGTACGATCGCAACGTAACAAAGATGACTACAAAAAGACTAATAGCAATGGTAATAATATTAGTAACGATAAAAAAAGATATGATCAGTATGTATGCAATGCTAGTTTCCAAAGCTTTAAATGATCAAAGCTTAAGCTATTATTCGTCTGTAATACTTCAATATTGTGTACACATATAATTTTGTTTTACAAAATAAAATTAAATAACCAACTGCAATAATTAAACATTGATTCTAATACTTTTTGTCCAATTTTCAAAAGACGTATCATATGATTTAGTTGTCGTTTACGACGACGTGAATAGGAAACATCAATTATCATTGTTATTTAGTATTTGTTTATTTATCACGATCATATAAAAAAATAACTAAACTTCTTACTCTTTTTTTTTTTCTCTAATACTTCTTCATTTGTATAATGCTGCCTATATCACTTTAAAGTGATATATTAATATGAACCGATCGTTTCAATACATCTGCTACTTCATAACAAATAAAATTAAACAAAATATTTACATTCCTTACTTAATAGATGTGTAAAAAAGAAAATTTATAACTTGTAACATTCGGTTACAGTTTAAGTTGTTTTGAAGTGATCATCCGTGCTGGTTGTATATATATGACCCTCGGAAACTAGAAAATCTAAAATATTATCCAGATCTAACGCGACTGATTTAGGCACTTTTGCTTTAATATCACATTTCTCAATGCCAGATTCGCTGTCGTTCTGAGCATGGATTATTTTATAAACCAACGTCTGATCTGCAGTCATTCCATAGTAAGGAGAATCTTCTTTTGCCATTCCATCTGTTTTGACATCCATGCTCGTACTTCCTGCCGCCTTCTCTTTCTTCGCAAAAGATTCTGCTTTCAACGCGACATAAGTTACTTCAAGGATGTGATTCGTTAGTTCGTTCAAATATTCTAACGGCCATATTCGCAAAATTAACATATGTCGTTTATCGTTTTGCTCCCTGAGCAATCCAATAACGTTTACGTACGTATTAATCTGTATATTACAATCGGAAGTCTTTTTATCCGCTTCTAACCACTTGATCGCAGTTATAGTACCTGAACGGATTGACATGAAAGCAGAAATAAACAAATATCAGAGGATAAATAATTACGATGGGTAACTTGAAAGGAATAAGTATTAATTAAATAAAACCTGATTCATCCTCAACGTCGTACGATATTTTCGTTGTTGTTTCCTCGACGTTACGTACTATCGCAAGTACTTTAAATATACGTGCAGGGATATCCCACAGTTTGATATCCTCGGTAGAAGAAGCAGAGTGTAAGTGTTTGATCATAACAGGTACGATGGTTTGTTCCCTTCGTGGTTTCGAGCTATCTTGTCCACCCTTTTGACTGGCATCCAAGAACTTACTTTCTGATCCGCTGATGTCTAATTTCGATGACCACATATTGTTGTTCAATAGATTTTTCAAAGAAATAACAAATTTCAAAAGCGTTACGACTAATGACGAAACATCAGAAGACCGGTGCTGGCCGAAATCAAACACATTTACGCGCGAATATACAATCAGAATTTATATAAAGTTTAGAAGGACACGTGCGAAAATTGCTCTGCCATTCGCTATTGGTCGAAAGCAGCTGACCAATCACAAATGACGATTGGACGACCAATGAATGTGCTCGATCGTGTCACTGAGAGTAATTCTGTCATGAATCTATGTTACAACTGAAAAGCAAAATTAGTTGGGCCTTAATATTAATAAGTGTATATCTAAAAACGAAATCGAAGATTTAAAACATTTACAATAATGAAAGAAATACCTTAATATCGCATAACCTAACATTACGCATTTATTTTGTTTACTTTCATATCTGTAAGATTTAGGTTAACCCTCCAGGAATCGTTTACCCGGTGTATGCAGTCGACAAGTGGAACACCCGATGAATAAATACTGAAAATTTGGTAATTATTCACAGATATATTTGTTAGAAGAGATTTTATAAAATTATTAGGAACGTGATTAATTACCTTTGTTGCGTGAACATATAGCACGGACTCCGATACTACAGAATTGACAAAATTGAATACTGACTTGCTAGAAATAATGTTTTTAAAGGTATGATATGATATACATGTTCCGTTCGAAGGTGACACAGTAATCGATTACCTCTCCGCGTTGACCGAGGGCTTTCGTACATAAAGTAACGTTACACTAAATAAGCTTCGTTTATCTGCGTACATATTATAACTTTACAGTTATAACATTTTGTCAGGTTTATAAGAAACAAGCGTATTTTCGATTGTTCAGTTCGTCGGAGAAGTTGACTTTTGTTTTTATTTTACTTACAAGAAGACATTGTAATTCCTAGAAAAATTAACAAAAATTACAAGGTAAAATTGCTTTTTGTTTATTAGTGTACTTTAACAATTGTTATAAAGTATGTAAGAAATACGTTTAGTTTCCTAATTTAAAAACAGAAGAACTGTACAATAACTCAGCTTCCTTCTTTCACTTTATCGTTTAACTCAGTTAAGTGTGAAAACTGAACTCGAACAAAAATTCTTTATACATACTAATGTATGGTTCGGATTGAATTAGTATGCAGCAGATAGAAATATAATCAAATTTGCGACTTATGATTTTTTTTACACATCGTACTTAATATATGTATATTATATAATGCATATATAATATCTGGTACGTATATTGCACAATCTCAATACTCATATATACAAACATATATGTATTATATACATAAATATATATGTATATTAAGACAGATGTATATTAAGAGAATGGAGTCCAGCATGTAACAAGATATATATATACACACATATATGACATACATATACATGTATACACAAGCTACCTTATCGTTTAATTAAGTATACAAACGTAAAAGAGGAAATATCGAAAGATAGGTCTGTTAATTATTACTTGGTAAGTGGATGCAGTAAATAATTTTATACACAGTACCGTTAACAATTCATGGTAAGGATGTCGATATTTCGATTTTTTTATTCTTTATAGGTGAATCAATTTTTTAAAAAGAAAAATGAATTGGTACTTATAAACGAAAAGATCTTCTTTTTAATTTGAAGAATTGTTCAAAACAAACAATATTTTACATTTGTATATTTATATACAAAAGCGATGAGTAAATTTCAAAATATATAACTAATCCTTTTGATACATTGTTACGATAGAACTTTTCAAATGTTTCTTTTTACAAGAATCAATAAGAAATTTATGTACTTAAGGAACTATGTGTACATTTACATTATCTTTTATTGATTCGTGAGATCAATTTTTTACGAAAACATCGGCATCCTTAATCCATGGTTAAGATCATTTTCAATGCGATGCAAATTTCGATTCTTTTTCGAATTCTGTTGATATCATACCTTCGTATATCATACGGTGTGATATAATCAGGAAAAGCATGATTCATTATGCATAAGTGAACTCGTTAGCTTTCATCGTATAAAGGAGTTCCGTCTCCGCTAAGAGACATGCTCCGAGGACTAGAGTTAGTATGCGGTGTACCTCGAGGAGATTTGTAAGAAGGTGTTCGTGTCGAGGTTCTATTTCGCGGTGTTGTTCTTCCAACCGATTCCTCGTAGTTTCTTGGCGTTTTCCTAGATTCTTCGTATCTTGGAGTGGAACCGCTGAAAAAAAGGGAGAAAGGGATGTTCAGAATCTAAAATGAGTATATAAAATTGAAGACACTTACGGTACACGCGGACCGCTTTTTAATCTCGCCCATGCTTCTGCTGCCTTTTTCCAGTCCGTAGGGTCACCAGGCGTTGACATAGGTGGCGTAGGTCTATGCGACGGAGTTGACCTGTGATGGCTTGAAACGTTTATGCCCGAAGGAGGAGGAGGATGAATGAAAGGACCTTGCTGATGATTAGGTGTTTGTTGGCCATATCTTGGAGTTGGTTGGCCATGGTGGTGCGGAGTGTGATGCGGTGTCTGATATGGTGTCATGAAAGGTGTCTGTCCAGAAGGTGTGTATGGTGTATTGGGATATGTGTGAACTCCATAACCAGCGGCGCTTGCAGTTCCTGGTGTGTGAGGTGGATAGTGATGCGGAGTTTGATTTGCCACTTGCGTTAATGAGTGCAACATGTGATGTGGAAGATTTTGCGCCACTCTTTGTATTGCTTCTTGGTTCATTCCTGTAATATCATGATAAGATGTTAATTTTATATATGTATCAGCAGTCTGTCCATATAAATCGAAACACTTACCGCTTACTGCTCCTGGCGTTGTATGATAAGGTGTTCTAGATGTCATAGCGCCACGCGGGGTGCTAGGCGTTGACTGTCCAGGTACTGGATCTCTAAAATGCTCCTTAAACCATCGGAACAGGTCACTCACTCTACCAAACATTTGGTCTCTGAATCGAAATCCTTCTGGCGATACTGTCACGTACTCGTGACGACATCGAGTTCGTGGAAGATAAGATAATAAAAATTTGCCAGGATAATTCTGAAATAGTGCAAAGTATACACATTTCAACTGTATAGGATATGCGTAAGTAGTTAGCAATTGCTATCTTTTAATAGCATTCAAGAAGAGTGATCAATACGAACCTTTGCCGCAGATAGTATGTACGGAATTCCTCCAGGATTTTCTTTCTTTTGTTCTTTCAATATTTCTTCTGCTTTATCTTTAATGCCTTCTACCGTGGGCTTGTAGTATTTGAAATCCAATAATTCCGAAGCGTACGCGGCCATAGGATTAACGTGTCTGGCAATAATTTCATCCAGATCCTCGAATTCTTCGTTCCCGATCCACAGGCTTTGTCCAAGGGAAAATGCGTTCTCTTTCCCCTCTTCCCTCACATCAATATGCTGATAAATTTCATCGGTGACTTTCCATGTGACGGTCAAGTGATCGGCACCTTTGCTGCTCGGTCTAACGATTGCTTCTCCTTGCTTCATCGTCTGCATCAGTTTCTCGGCCTCCGCGAAACTAATATTGTGAAACGAGGGATGCACGATCACCCGTTTTACATACGTCTGCCGTTGTTTCGCTTTCTTCGCGTCCTCTTCAACTTTCGCGTCTCGTTGCTCCGCTTCCGTGTCGTAAAACGGATCCCTTTGCGGTCTAAAAGCAACCAAATTGTTAACATCAACGTACACTCAACTTTCTCAATGTTAAAATTCACCTGAAATATCACGAACAGCGCGATTATAAAATAGAATACACACTTACACACCTCCATTCGTGGTTTTTGTCCGCGAGGTCGCTACTTTTGCTTGTACATTCGACGCTGAATCGTTCCACTTCGATCTTTATTATGCGGCAATGTATTATCTGTCCTATGCTCACTCTCTCTTCAGGATTGGCTACGTGTCTATCCGATAGATTCTTTATATGAATGTAACCAGATATCCCGTTGTCCAGCCTCAATCTGACCCCAGTCGCTTTGCCAGGGCAAGCACCGGCATCAAAATGATTCCATACTTCGGACAATTCCGGGAAGTCGTTTTTCAAACAGAATGGGCACTGCCACAACCCGGTTTCGTCGTTTCTCACTGGATTCGCTTGGTCCAATTGATCGCCCTGCGGTTTCCTGTGGCTTATGCCGACTACGGTTGCCAATACTAGCTTCCCCACGTAGAATGTTTCCGGGGTTTCTTTCGTCAGAATGTCGAACAACCTTTCCGCGCTAAGCGACTGATACGGTACGCGTAAGTCTTTGTACCTGCAATTCAATTCCGCCCTGATATCGTACAACGTAACGCACTTGTTACCGAAACCCTGCCTCTCAAGCTCTTCCGCGAACGCATCTAAATCTAGATCTTTCAATCTTTCTGGTGACTCGAGGATCTCCTCGAGAGCCCCAGCGGGATTAGCATCCTCGTCGTCGTATTCCAAAGCGTCCACCGCCATTTTCCTTGCCCACTCGTACGTCTCAGGGTGCACTCGAGATCCGTCGAGGACTTCCACGTACGCCTCAGTGCTGTCCCCTAAGCTGTTCGTATCTATTTTGATAAAGCCCGCGCAGTTAATGAAAACCTTAGGTCCCATATGACAAGCAGTTACAAGTTGTGTTCTATTCTCCAACCTTTGATTAGTCTGTTTTAACATCTTGATCAAAGCTTGGCCTTTTCTAGGGCCCAGGCCGCAGACAAACTGAACCAGATTCCCGCAGTAAGCCTGCTGTACAGCTCTGTTCACGTCGACGCCTACTTCGTTCACGCGGTTCACAAATTCCAAATACAAGTTCTCCAGTAGCTCGTCTTTTGGCAATTGATCCTGTAAGCTGTGATACTTGAGGCATAAAATCTCTTCATCGGCGGTGCACAGTTGAGAAAACTCGACAAGGGGATCTTGCATTTTTCTGGCCAGTGAAATCGCTTGTCGCAGTAATTCCGGATAATCACGAAACTCGGATATACCTTTGTTGCTGTTCGAGTAGATTTTCGCCAACTCGTTGTCGCAAATTTCCACTTGAATGTTTGGGAATTGCTTCTTCTTTACCAGATTTGCGATACATTCCTTAACGTCATCCGCGATCATCATTGCTTCTCTCGATTCGCCACCTATCACAACAACGTGCGGCTTTTTAGTCGATATGAAGTTTCGAACGGCCAGTAAATCAGCTTCTTTCATAGCTTTCTCATCTTCGCGGTAACTATTTTTTCGTTTCATCAGATGTGGTAATCTCAGATAATCCGTGCATTCGCCATCCGGAGCTACTAGACAAGTGAACGCTGCTTGAGAATAATCTGGTACGTAAGCGATGCCCATGATTCGAAGGCCTTTGGTAGTGTCCCATTCCTCGTCCTCTTCCTCGGGGAATTCGCAAGTATAAGGAGCAACTTTGATCCAATTGTACATTTTACGACAGCACGCTCGCATCACGCATTCTTTCGCTTCCGCAATGAGATTCGTTCTTAGCTCTTTCTTCAAACTCGGTAGAACTATGCGCGTGAGTGCCATCTCGACGCTTCCTACCCTCAACGCGTTCCAATCTTGAACATTTTTGCTAAATTCGTCACGGTAGTACAGCTGTTTCATCTCGTCAACGTAGTTGTTGGTAGTGTTTCCTTCGATGGTATCGCTCAACGATATCGTGATTAATTTATCGTCCTCGGCGATCATTAAATTTAAAAACTGATCACCTACCAGATCGCGCACCGGTTTATCTTTCAGGTATTTCATCCCATAAATTGGATGATTCTCATCGATCTCTTTGATTCCCTTTTTCGTTGGTTTTATCGATATTTTCGCCCTTTCCATGTACATTTCCCGAACGCATTTCTTCACCAAAGGTTCACGGGCCAATTGGATAGCTACCATTAATTGAGCTGCCTTTACCACTTCTTCAGGGGTCTGAAGTATTTGACTGCAATATTCGTTTGCGATAACCAAAGGTTCTGTAGGCTCTTGGTCCACTTCGTGTCGTTGATAGTTGTCTCGTAGATTTTCAGCGAAATGTTCCGGAGATAGACCAAACTTTTTCGCGAGACTGTCGAGACCCGCTCGCCTGCAAATAGAATACGGCCCACTTCGAACCGCCTGTTTCAACGTTTCGTCCGTTTCCTCTTCTTCTTCTGCGTCTACCTCCTCTTCCGCTGGAGGATCTTCACCGTTCTCCTCCGCGTCCGTAATTTGCTGTTTTCGTTTCTGGATCTTCGCTTCTTTGCGCGCCTCCTTCTCCTTTTTGCGAGCGGCCTCTTGCATCGCTGGAATCTCGTGGCTATAATACAACATAAAATGATGATAGACATCGTTCAGTTCTTCGCTGGTTTGCACGTTTTTCAATCGTTCTATGTCATCGTCCTTGATCAACCGTACATTGTCCGGTAAAGGAGCGTCAGGATTCTTCATAATCTCGTCTAACTGATAATTTCTCATTTTCTCGAATAATTTTAACAAATTTTCCTTTCTCTGACGAAGTTGACACCACTTCGCGTCAAACTTATAGACCTTCCAGAGGTCGTTAATGTTCAGTTCTGGTAGTACATACTCCTTTCTGTAAAACGATATGAATGGCACCTCGAACTGTTGATTTCGCATAAAGTCCAGGGCCTTTTTGATTTTACCGATCGTTTGAGGCCCTTTTCGAGCTCTTTCCTTAGCCTCGGCGTTCAAGTGCGCATCTTGAATCGAAATGGTTGGTCGACAGAACGCCTGTTTATAAATCCATTCCGCTTCTAGATCTAGCTCGTCAGACCCTTCTGGAACTGGTGTAACAGGGACAAAACGAAGCTGCATTCTCTCTGGTATATCCGTGTTCCGCACTTCATTGTCCATATCGGTGAAGTGACCGCGTTTAAGTTCGCTTGGTTCGTAAATTTCAAAAATACTTTTCCTCGTCGTCTTCTTCTTCAACTGTTTCTTCGGCCTTCGTGGCCTCTCAGCGTCTTCATCGTCCATGTACTCATCTTCCTCTTCTTCTTCCTCCTCTTCGTAGTCTTCCTCGCCGTATTTACCAAACTCATCGTAATCGAAATCAACACCGAATATATCTTGAGCTTCTTGCAGGGCCGCGTCAGAGAATATTGGCTTTTTCTTTTTACGCCTCTCGGCGATCGGTCTGCCATCGTCATCGACGATAAAATCATCCGCGTCCGTGTATTCTCCTTCACTTCCCTCTTCGTCAAACGTATCCACTTCGGGTCTGTGACTGCGTTCGCTTCTCCTTTCATCGTCCTAGCGCACAAAGAAATGAGTTAAGGAAATGAGAAAAGGGAATAGCTAGAAAATAAAAGAAGTTATTCAGATCGATTCTCTTGAAGTTAATTACACATATCGTATGTTTGTTCATACCATTGTAATCTCCCGTTCCTGATGCAAGCATGGCAATAAATGCAAATATTAAGCATGTAACACAGAAATGTAAATAAAAGTATTACTTACATCCCCGGAGCCTTCGAAAAGCTCGTTAGCAATGGCGTCTCTATCATCATCCACCTCTTTCTCTTGCTCTTCCTCCGATTCCTCATCTTGTATCCTGCGGAGGCGTTTGAAACGTTTCTAAAGTAAAGAACGACGTCACTTCACCTGGGCAAGTTTAACATTGAAAGAAACGAACGAATTAACTCCCACTTACCCTCTCAACTTTGACCCCCAAATTCTCTTCGATCAGATCATAATCCTCGTCCTCTAGACGATCGTCGAAGTCCTCGTCGTCGCTTTTCTTACGTTTCTTGGACCCTCCTGAAGCGTCGCTGTCCTCGCCCTCGCTCTCCTCTATCGGGTTGTCGTCGATCAGATCTTTCAGCTCCTCGCGTAGACGATCCTCGTCGTCTGCGAATAAACGACGAATATACCAGTGTCGTAAAACTCGTCGAACGTACGTAACGAGAAATCGTCAAGTATGAGAGAATCTTTGTATAAGAGAAAATTGTGGTACAACCTTGGAACGGGTATTACTCTATCCTCACCTTCCTCCTCTTCTTCCTCGCTTTCCTCCACAGCCTTTATTTTCTTCAGTTTCTTTTTCTCAGTTTCGTTCAACTCCTCCTCCTCCTAAGTTGTTGCAAGAGAGAACATCGATCAGCGGGACAAGTTACACGCGACTATTAAGTACCACGATATTATCCTTAACGATATTCAATCGATTGGTGTGATTACCTCGCTCTCTTCTGCCTCAGAGTCTAGAAAATCGGCCATTTCTCCGCCAATAAGTTCTGTTACACACGCGATTGACAGCTCCTGCGCTGACTCGGAGTAACTTAAAGGTTCGTGGTCGAACAAGAGCACGAAACAGCTTTTGGCCAAGAGCGTCGACTCGATGGTAGATCTAGCTAGGATCCAACAAGTTCTGGGAGGGCAGACCAGCAAAAAAACTCTAGCAAACGAGAACTACGATATTAAGCTAAAATGCTTTAGTTTAATTATAAGTGATAGATATGTGTTCTAAACTTACATATATTTATATTCAATTCTAATTAATTGTTATATTATCAATTGCTGTATAATCGTTGAATCGTTCAGTTTGTAATGGAACGAAATTATGGAGTATACGTTACACTATATTATTGCATAGTTTAAGGTATATTTCAAAGTTTCGGTTGTACTGTGTTACTTAACGGGTAATAAACATTAAATATTTCCACTTTTATTTGCCTTTCATCGCTCTGTTTTTCTCTGTATATTTTCTTTGCATCAAAATGCTACTATTTGTAATGCTGTAATGTTAATTGCGATTGATATAATTAACAGGCACTCAAATGGACGAGAGTTTCAGCCAGTGGCGCGATTCAGCTTGTCATACGACGGATAAGTCGATCGTAATCTTAGACACAGATGAGGAAACCTCGGAAAGTTTCGAGAAGGAACAGATTTTTGTAACCGAAAGCAACGAGAGCACCTTGAATTCCACTGCAGATTTAACATCGGAAAGGTAAGCAACGAATTCATGGAAACGTACTGTTTTTTTTATTATCCTTTGCTTACCTGCGTGATTTTCATTAAAAATTGTTTAACGTCTAAGCGTGTCTTCTTTACGATTCAGAGATTCTTCGTTTGGGAAATTAACGAACAAAGCCTTCAAACGGAGAATTAGGAAGCATATTTTGTACTCTGATGAAGAAGATGCTACTGACAATGATGGAAGTTTTGAATCATCCAGTGGGGATGAAGAGGATGCTGTTGATGATATATCGGGTGGTATTACGATTTTATTAAATTTAATAAAAATGAATTGTTATCGTAATTGTATTCATATGATTGCATTTGTTAGATGAAGCTGGACAAACATTGGACCATGCAGAAGAGACAAGAGAAGAGGACGATTCACAGGACAGAACAAACGACATGGAAATAAATGATTCTAATACATCCAAAAGTATATCAAACGATATTGATACATCTAACGAAAGTCCAAAGAAAGAAAAGCCATATTGTCCAGTTGATTTAGGTATAAATATTTTGTATTCCTTCTTATCTCAGAATTAATTGCGATTGCATACATTTGTTTTGTGTTTCTTATACAGATGAGGAAAGCAATTCGCAATCTGAAGTTGCGGTATCATTGGCCAAGCAAGAAATTGGAGTTGGTAATATAGATCCTCTGGTTGCACAGAAAAGAGCTCTCCTTGTTTGTAAAATGGAACACTTAAAAAATCAGTTAAGTAAGAGCAAGGTAAATTCAATGCTTGTTAAGCATAGACCAGAGAACGAAATCTTTAGCTCGAATACTATACTTAAGTTACAATTTCTAGCTGTTTCTCTCTACTGGGAACATCAGTGCACTACCAGATAGCGGAAAAAAATTACTTGAGAGTATTGCGATGCAAGAAAAAGAAATAAAAGAGTTAGAAATTGAACTTGAGAACACACCATTAATGGAAAGAAAAAAATCTGAACCTTACTTTACGAAAGAAGAACCGTTACCCATCAAAGAAGAATTCACTTCGACGCGAGATGAATCGTATTCCGATAAATTCGATCCTCATTCCGATCTGGATCGGTTATTAATGCAGCCAGCAACATTACCAGAGGGTAAGGAGCTTGGAAAGAAAGCTCAGACACGAATGGACAATGAATTAGCATTGACGGTCGATAGGTTGCAAGATCTGCACGGTTCCCTCATAGCTAGACCGTCCGAGGACGAAAAAGCGGAAGATCCGCAAGGACTAAACGTGAAATTGATGCCGCATCAGCAACATGCACTAGCGTGGTTGATGTGGAGGGAACAACAGAGACCACCTGGTGGTGTCCTCGCTGATGATATGGGTTTGGGTAAAACCTTGACAATGATATCTCTAATTATTGCTACCAAAGCGTCGAAAGAAACCGAGGAGACTGACGATCAATGGATGGACTGCAACAGACCAGTACGACATAAAGGGGGCACACTTGTAGTTTGTCCTGCGTCTTTGTTGTCGCAATGGGAGACCGAGATAAGTCGTAGATGCAAACGTGGTATGCTTTCCGTGGAAGTCTATCACGGTACAAATCGCGAAAGTGTGCCAAAGAAATTAGCAAAAAACGATGTAGTCATCACAACGTATAATATCTTAGGCCGTGAATTTAAAACCATGTGCAAAGTGTATAAAATTCACTGGGAACGTGTTATACTCGATGAAGCTCATATAATTAGAAATCATAAAAGTCAAGCTTCCCTAGCAGTGTGCGGTCTCTCGGCAAATAAACGGTGGGCCCTCACCGGCACACCTATTCAGAACAAACAGATGGATTTGTATTCTATCTTGAAATTTCTCAAGTGCTCCCCTTTCGATGATATACGAGTATGGAAACGTTGGGTAGATAACAAAAACGCGGCTGGCCATCAGCGATTGGCAACGGTAATGAAAACATTAATGTTGCGCAGAACGAAACAGGAACTGCAAGCTAAAGGCGCTTTAGAGAGTCTGCCAGAGAAATTTATTGAGGAAATATTTGTGAAGCTTGATTCACAGGAACAATTGGTGTACGAAAAAGTACTGATATACTCTCGCACACTTTTTGCTCAGTTTTTAGCGCAAAGAGCTGAAAAAGATCACATGACTGACTTAGGTTTAGGAAAATATGACAGACCCTCGTTTCTTTCAAATCCAAGTAGGTGTACTGGAGTTGGATGGAAATGTGCGAATATATCAGAATAATCCTATTTACATTTTTCAGATAAAAATACACAATTTACAAAGGCGCAGAATAAACTGTTATCGTTACACGCTGACGTTAAAACGCACGAGATTTTAGTTCTATTGTTAAGATTACGTCAAATTTGCGTTCATCCGTCACTTATTAACTCGATGTTAGACCAAGAAGATATGCAAGAGAGTGGAATAACCGATACAGAAAACTTAAATCCAGACTTGTTATTGAAGATAAATAATATAACGTTACAGGATTCTGATAACAAAGAAGATGAAGATGAAAAAGAAATAGGCGTTGACACCAGGGTAGCCACTAATTTGCTTACGTCTAAAAATCCTGTTTTTGATCCTGACCGCACAAGTTCCAAAGTAAGTTATTTTCTCTCTCTCTTTCTTTCTCTCTGTTTAATTTCAATATACAAGCATGTATATTACAAACAGCTACGTATGTGTATATTTTGTGAATGTATTTGATATTAACTAGTTTATATTTAATTTGCCTATACGTATATATGTGTCAAACGTAGTTGAAGACTGTGTTTGGTAAAATGGAAGAAATCTTACAAAAAAATGATAAAATGATCATTGTTTCTCAATGGACAAGTATGTTGAATATTATCGCTTCTCGTCTATCTTCGATTAAGGGCGCTACGTATAGTATGTTCACAGGCAATGTCCCTATCAAACAAAGACAGGTAATGCTTAAGAAACGATAAAATGTTCATGTTTTACCTTAACGTATTAAGTAATATTTTCATCTCAAGTACATAGAGCATTTTTTTTAGGGTGTTATGGATTCATTTAATACACCTGATAGTGATCCAAGAATATTATTGCTCTCGCTTACTGCGGGCGGGGTTGGGTTGAATCTAGTAGGCGGAAATCACTTGTTGTTGATAGATATTCATTGGAATCCGCAGTTAGAAGTACAAGCGCAAGACAGAATTTATCGTTTCGGACAGAAGAAAGATGTTTTTATATATAAGTTAGTTAACACAGTTTCGTAAATAATCGAGCGGGGAAAAATTCATTACCTTATTTAATGTGCTATTCTTCTCAGGTTCATTTGTAAGGACACGATAGAGGAGCGTATAAAAAATTTACAAGAGAGAAAGTTAGACATAGCGCAAAACGTTCTCAGCGGCGATAGAAATACTGCCGCATCAAAACTTACGCTCAACGATCTTAAGTCTTTGTTCGCCCTTTAAGTTAAGTAATTCTTTAATCTTCTTTCACAGAGTCTAAAAAGATGTTTATTTATATTTTTCTATATCTGAAACAAGTACTTTTATACCTATGATCGGAAGTCTTAGCAATATTTCCTGTACGTATTTTTTAAATAAATTTACTCATAATATAAGAAGTACTTGGATTTCAGGGCAGACTTCGATTTAGTTAAGAACGTAAATAGTTTTATAATTTTGTACAAAATTTTCGTTATTTTTTTATTAGCTAAATGCAGTACAACAAAAAATATATCATACACGCGAGGAATTAAATAGTTTTTTATGCTTCTCCATTACTGTAACAATTTCCAGGTGAATCCGTGCGTTTGCTCTTCCTCATCTTACTGTGCCAGACACCATAACAAAAATATATTCCAAGTCCTATGAGAAAGAAGATAATAAATTTGTCTACTGCTTAGTTTGTATTCATTGGTATTCTATTCATTGTACACTTACCGATTGCCATCCATATTGAAAATCTGATCCATGTCATTTTATCCAACATCATCATGAGATAAATGTTAATAATGATACTAATAGCTGGTAAAAACGGTACCAGCGGAACCTATAAAAATTGTCAGTTCTTATAATTAGGCTGCGGATGTTATTGCATATATTTTTGCTTGCATATTACATGCGAGTTCATAAAATGCACCAGAAATTCTTATAAATGTCTAGTAAACATCCGCAGTCTATTTATGATGGACAGTAACGAAAACGATACGTACCGAGAAACTAAGCTTCTTGCCAGAAGTAGGTTGAAGGTAAATACAGGTCAGAGTAATGATTAAAATTAATACTAAAATTGCTAATGCAATGATAAGTCCAGTTCTGCCGTTTGCTATTTCATCAGCAAAAGACGAAATTATAATACCAATGAGAATACACGCGATAACTGTAAAGTACGTGTCACTAGTAAATAGAATCACTAAAGCGATACGATAAGAAAATTGATTAATTGAAATGGTAAATGTTACCGTAACACACGACAAGGAACGTAACTAGGTAGGACGTTACTTTCGTAGAATGCTTTAACTTATTCATATTGATAAATTGTTTTGCTAAGAATGTCATTGTTACCGGATAGCGGTTAGACTTTTTTTCACACGCTTCGCTCTCTTCGTACCTGGAACAATTTAAAGAACGCATAGTCACGAGTTACATTGTAATCAATCCATATTTTTTACCTCAATATTAGCACACAAGTTGCGACGATCGAATACGCGAGTAACGTTCCGATACTCATCATGTTTACCAGTTGGTGCAGTTCGAATATCGCAGCCAGTACACCTGTAAACGTAAATGCACACTTTAATAGAGTCCATGTAATGTAGCGATCGCTACATATAAAAGGCACAAACCTGTAAGAATTCCTGCCGAGAAGGTACCCATCAGAGGCGTGTGAAATCGTGAATTAACTTTCCCCATCCATTCGAATATCAACCCGTCAGATGCCATCGCGTAAATGATTCGTGGTAAAGGGAACAACGCGCCCAATAAGCTGTGCGCATTTTCGTTATTGATAACAATATATTAACGTGTTCACGTATCCATATACAATGGCAGAGAAAAGTATTCGCATACCACGAGTCCTTGACTTCTTTTTGACGGTATCTTTTTCAGCGCAATGTCAAGTTGAAACCTTGGTACACTTTGAATGCATCTTGATTGAAAGCCAATAGGTGTAAACAACTTGGCGTTGCACTGAAAGATATTTCCGATCGAATCGAAGAGTTCTTTATATGTTACAGAAACATTTTGTAAACGTTCTTAGGATTCTGCGAATGTCGCGTTACAAATCCTAAAAACGTCCTCCGAATCTATTCTGAGACGCCCTAAACTGTTTCTCAGAGATATCCCGTTCAAGATGTACGAAGATACCAAGAACATTTGAAATTTCCATGCCTGAAGACCGACTTCAAGATACAAAATCTGAACGGCGTCTCCTATTCAAGAGCAAGGAGCGCTTGAACTAGAAGTAGACGCGAAAGAGTCGCAAGTCGTATTGCACTATCTGGGAATACTTTTTTAAACCATTGTGTGTATTCATTGAACGAGTTTTACCTCGCGCACAAGCCACAAATAGCTCCTACAGTAACAAGCCATTTTGCCCAGCTCCAACCGATGCTGTCGAACATATGAGGAAACGGGGCTTCTGGATCCTGTTCATAATAAGGAAGCACCGTCGTCAACACGGTAGAAACGCTGAAATACGAGATGAAGACCACTGTCAACGAAGCAATGATCGCTATTGGAATCGATTTCTGCGGATTTTTCGCCTCCTCTCCGGTGGTAGCGACACAATCGAAACCGATGAACGCGTAGAAACACGTCGCCGCTCCCGTTATGATCCCAGGTATACCATAAGGAATGAATCCGCCGTTCCCGTAATCGCATTTTTCTTCTGTACATGCAGGCTTCGTTCCCCAGTTGGCCACGTCAGCTTTTCACGTAACAGGAACACGTTAAGAAGGGTCGATTAATTTAAACATCTCTTTCCACATTCTTCGCAAGAGGTGAAATCAAACCTTTAATAGATCCTGCGATTATCACGAACAAGACCACCGAAAGGTTCACAAGGGTGAAGATATTGTTTGCCATCGAAGATTCTTTCGCCCCAAATGCTAACGCAGCTAAGGACATGGTACAAGTAACAATTATTTTAATTCGTCAAGTTCAACGTTAATACCTATCTTGATGCTAACGAACCTCGATCGTTTCTTACCTGAGAATATTAGAGTCACGCCAAAGGCGAAGAAGTCGGGGTAAGAAGAGAAGTAATCGATATCGATGGGCGCCGCGGATTCGAATGCATTTCGCATAGAATTGTTGAACAAGGCGTCGACATAAGTGCTTAGACCCCGCACTACGCTGGCCGAGCCAATTATGTACTCGAGGATTAACGTCCAGCCGATCAGGAAAGCCGTGAATTCTCCCATCGTTACGTAGCTGTACACATACGCCGACCCAGCACGTGGTACCCTTGCGCCGAATTCCGCGTAACAGAGACCTGAACAAGAAGAAGGGATACATATTACTTTCTTTGTAGGATTTTATCCGGTCGTCGAGAGAGCTGTACCTGCGAACATAGAGGCAATCGCGGCTATAGCGAACGAAATTATCACAGCAGGCCCCGCGATCGTTTTTGAAACGGATCCCGCGACGACATACACGCCTACGCCGAGAGTCGAGCCAATTCCCAAGGCAGTCAGATCCAGGGTCGATAGATACCTCGGTAGTTTTGCATCTTGAGAAGTATTTATTTCTTTTTTCCTGCTAAACGCTTTGTACGCCTTCCCTACAACTCCGCTCATGACGAGTAATTCACAGAAGTCCCCCATCAGCTGGATTACCTGAAGGAAATTTTTTTCCCGAATATCAAAGATAAGAAGGAATGTCTCACGTTCGACGCGGTTTCCCTAAGAAAGCAACATCGCAGCACACTTTTAGTTTGCTTACCATTTCGGCCATTTTTTTTTTGTTGGGAGATACGTTAAAGAACGTGATGGACGAGCAACTACAGACTGAATATTCGGTTCGTAAGGGAGCGCTAATTAAAGTGTGTTTAAATCAAGCTTGAAGATCGGTCATCGTGCGAGTAAACGACATCATTCAATTGATCGGAATCAATGCGTCGCCGTGTAGTTGATTAGAAGTACTCAACGTTAATCTACGTTTGTTATTTTATTATATCGATCTTAACTCGTACAATGTGACCGCTTTTCCGCTATTAACTCTACCGATAATTTTAGATAATGTGTAACAAAGTATATTTTACTGAAACGCGAAGCAGAGCGTTTCTCTCTGTTTAAAGATACTATCGCTTTTAAAATGCACTTTTAACTGAAGTGGAATTTCTAGCTTGATTAAAAGAAGTCAGTTATTTGTATTTGCTTAGATCATATTTCGTATGAATCGTTGATGACGACGTCAAGCATTGTTTAGGACTAGTAATGCTCGATCCATCAAGTACACGTTCGATGCGCTGGACAAATGACATAAAAAGAACTAGGTATACAGACGAGCGACATGTACATATGCAAGTCTATACATATATTCGCGCCACACTTCTAAATTGTCGCACATTTAGATAGCATATTTATTTTAAGTAGATGGACACGTCACCACGAACATAATGTTGAATAGTTGTTTGAGCAAGTATTCCGCCACTAGAAAGAAAGGATAATGAGAATAGGGAGAAATAGCTGTTTATACTCACATTTGTTATATATAACGAAAGAGATCTGTTTCACTAAACCACACCGTCAGGTACAAATGAGCGATATGAGCTCATCCTTAGTTTTGTTTCCCTAAAGAATTACCAATCTTGATTCCGCTTATCTATGCAAGTATCAGATATCGTCTAAGCCACCAAATCCGACATAAAGATATTGTCTGTCTTTCACTATCTAAATTTCAACATAGGATGTACTATTCACATATTTGGGACAATGCGATAATTTTGTTTTCATGTGAAAGAGGATTGTTTATTTTAAAGTATTTGGAAAATATTGATATCAACGGAAAAGTAGAAATTTAATCATTTTTTCAGTTATTTGTTGTTCAGTTAATCGTAATATTATTACATATAGAAGATAAGATAAGCTGTAATATTTTTGTTCTACTTTTCCATGGACATAACATTTTATTAAATTATTGGGAAATGGTGTAAATTTTCTAGAAACAGTATAATGGTACTTTTCGGGTATTACATAAAGAATATGTTGGATATTATATATAATTTTATTAACAAATATAAAATAATTTTTAGTCTATTTATGTATAAAATGTGTAGAAAAATTTGTATTGGACGGATAATTGTAAACGCGTTTCCACGTTTGCTTAGTCTCTACGCTATTCCGTATGTTTTTACCATACAGATGATATGAGATTCATTTTTTGTTAACTGTTAAATATGCTTTTTCTAAGCATACGCAAGTAAAAAACATGAATATATGCATCAATCTCGTTAAAATTAAAATACATGCAATATATATATATATATATCAATATCGTTCAGTTGGTGATTAGAACACTAGTCACTTTCTGCTCAACAGAAACATTTCTAGTTGTAAATAATTGACATAAAGGCAATGTCTTTCTCTGTTATTTGTCAGCCTATTTTATACCATAGACAGCGTAACGATATAAATGCAGTAATTGTAATTAACCAATTGGAATGTACTTTATCCGCAGCAGACTGAAACAAACGAAGCACGGCATTGTACGATTGAATTCAGCTAAAATAGCTAAGATCAAAATTGAATTCATATAACGTAACAATTGCTTACGATAACATAATAATTGCATTTATCTCCTTGACAACAATCGGAACATTTCCAATCTTGATACCATATATACGTGCAATCTCCCATATTGGCTTGTTTTATTCTTTCGCACTCTTTCTTCGTGGCACACTTCTTCGAGACGTAATATTGTTTCTTGGCACCCTGCGACCAATATGGTGTACCTACAAACAACAATAACAAGGGTAGTAGTATACCATAAACATAACCTCAAAATATTGCCCTCCAATATATTGGCCAATACTCGGTTTGAAACTTACTTCCCCATCTGATTTCCGTTAAACAAGTGTCTTGTCCTTGTTCGCACGTTTTCGTACTCTTTAAACATTTTTCTCTGTTACCTTCTTGATTAGTACAGACATAGCATTCGAGGGCGTGGCCTAAAAAACATTCACGAATAAAGAAAGACGTTTCATAATCGAACGTTTATTAAACATACTAAACGGTAGGCAGCACACGACGAAGAGAGACCAATAAAATGTTGACATTTTTGTTGCAGTAAACAGATCGAATCGGTGATAAAAAATATTGGAGACTGCATCAAGCAATGTGACACTCGTTCAAATCGAAAGCAGGAAAAAATATCGAGTCCGCGATGTTGGCAGAACTGGTGACGTGGACGCCGTCTACAAAGTTTAAAAGATCTACGGGTACATTCGAGGCAAGGGACTGATCGTATGGAACTAACAAGATATTATGCACGAATCGAAGGTGATGATATTTTTATCGCGTCTACTTCGTTATCGTACGCTCTAGTTGAAGATTCGTCTCTTTTTTTAGATATCATTGTTGCCAAGAGGTACACGCCTCGAAGTCAAGTCGATGGAGAGGCGAGAAATGCATATCTCATGCGTCAGGTTTGCTCCAGACACTTCCCGAAGTTGCTCGGCTCGTAAGAAACATTTTATGCGCACGTGGGAAGCTCGTGCACAGTCTCGTTAATAAAAATAGCTGGTCGAGGTATTATTGACCGAAGCGTTAGAACTCGAGTTACAAACTTTCCGGTCGAGCGGCTTAAAATCAAATCATGGCGGCTCCGATATGTCTACGATCCAACGGTTGAACATTCGATAGAGAATTTGCCTCGCTCTGAAACTTTTTCTCATCCGAACACAAGTATCCCTGTAGATGGGAGTGGAAATCGAAGATAGTTAGACGTTATGTTTACAGGTTTCTGGAGGCGAACCCCTGGCTTCGATACAATAAACATGAACGCGCGAAAAGGGACGCGCAAGATACAGGAGAGAGGTAAAGATCGCGATGCTCGTGGCACGTTATAAACAAGGGTGAACGTGCAGGGAAGAGAAGAGAAGAGAATGGAAAGAAATGAGGGGGGGCAAGGAAGATACAGCGGGCGGCAAGGAAGCCTGGATCGCAAGGGGAAGGTTTAGCTGGTGCATTCGTTCTCCCCTCTCCGCGTGGCCTGAACTCTCCCTCGGGGTTTCGGTCAGGTCGCGTGTGCTCGCGGCTCTCGCGGACGTCGAATGTCGATATTCGAGTGCGCGGCGCAGGCTGAGCAGTGGCAGCGTCGAGCCACTGCGCCGAGAATCTAAAATTATCAGCCGGTTCGAGAGTGGGAAAGGCATATGCAGAAGAGGAGGAGGGAGCGCGAGCGAAAATGCGAGAACGGTAGGGAAGCAGAGAAGGTTATGTAGAACGATATAGAAAAGCTAGAGGGACGGGGGAGAGGGGGAGGGGTGGGATGGGGCCGATGAAGAGAGAAGCAAAGACATGCCAATAGATGAAAGAATACGTAATGAAGGGTAAACGAGGTAGAACCTTTCGATTAGAGGGAGAATAGGGGAGCGGGATACCTAGGGGGCAACGGGTACGATCGAATTAAGTAACGACTGTTTCATTTTTTCAGTGGATGGTACGATCGCACGAGGAGGACGGAAGGGCGACAGCTAGGAGGATAGGAAAGGGGAGTAGGATAGATGAAAAGGCTGATTCGAAATGAAAAGGGAAGTAGAAAGGAGAAAGATAGACGACGAGAAGCAGGATAAAGGGAATACGGAAGGACGAGCGGGGGTGAAGTTGGACGGAACGAGCGGGCAATGTCGGCCTGGGTGAGGGGTGAGGCAGGAGCGCGCTCGCGCGCGCGCGCGTACGTTGTCGAGGATAGGTAAGGTGTAAGGAAGAACGAACAGGGGCAGCGGGGTGGGGATGAGGTGCTGGCACGGTTGGGGGCAGCGGGTCGACGGAGGAAGAGGAAAAAGCGGCGGAGGTGGTGGCAGAGCGACGGCAGCGAGTGAGGGCAGAGAGTCGTTGTCGGTGGCCGTCGGTCTCGGCACGAGTTACCGCGACAGCTACATCGTCCATCGCACGTCGTGCGAGTTCACATTGAGACGGGACACGTCAGGTGTTTCGACAGCCCGCGAAAACAAACGTCCTCCTCTCGATCGTTCAACACCGCCTCCCCGTTACTTTCTTTGCTCCCCTCTTGATTCACCCTCCCGTTTCTCCAGCAGTTCCGGGCGCATTGACTCCCGTGGCCGTTGGCTCGCTCGGACGGCTGACTCTTCATCCAGCAGGGGTCAGATACTACATGTGCGCGCGTGTGCACCTTACGACTGACGTGTGACAGCCGAGGAAAAGCCGCGAGGGCTCGTGCAGAGCGGGAGGAAGAGTGTTTGGCGCAGCAGTGTCCGAGCCGCGGGCATCGTATCCAAAGGTTCTCGCTCCCGATCGTTCCTTAAGGGAATCGACCAGTTGAGCGCGCGATGGCGGACGACCAGGAAGCGAACAACACGTGCGAAGACTCCCTCGGGCCCGGCGATGCGAACACCGCATTCGCCAAGAAAATCCGTGGACGGAAAGGAGCCCTTAAGAAGAAAAATGTCTACGTTGTCAAGAATCACAGCTTCATGCCGCGGTTCTTCAAGCAGCCGACCTTCTGCAGCCATTGCAAGGACTTCATATGGTGAGTACCCCGAGTCATTCCGTTTCTTTTGTTACGTGTAATCGTTTTAGCAACAACAGACTCCGCCGTTCGATCGGACGGCGACAGATTTCGTACCCGCTGGTGCTCTTTCAATCCGGACCTCCTCCTAAGCGGCTGAATTGAATCCCCGTTCCCTCGATCGATTACCCGTTTCGTTTCGAATTCCACCTGAGATCACTACGATTGTTTTTTTCCCTCCCCTCTGTCGTTCTCTCTCACTCTTTCTCAGTTATAAATCCAGTAGTTAGCTAGCCGGTGGAGTAACTCTCGAGCAACGGCTAAACGGTCCGGCCTTGAGAATACTCGCGCTTCGTCCAAATTAGAAACGACGACCGTACGAGAGGTCAATTCGTTCCGCGGGGTTTTCGAATGTCTTCAGGCGATTAATCACGCATCGAACAGGATTGGCTTTTCCTTTTAAATATTCCACCGATAGGCACGCCGCTTAATGTAGTCGTCGTGGTTGAAAACAGGAGCAAGTAGGGAATCGACGGCGAGCGAGAGCTCGATGCTTGTTTACGGGATTTCCAGTTAAAATTCCAAACCTCTTAGACCGCTGTATACACACCTGACAAGGTAATCATTTTTTTTCTTGCACCATTCACCGGCGCACTTGGCACGATACAACGTACCGTTGATTGTAGGTGAAAAGTCTGAAGAAAAGGATGGCTGCAAGCATGGCACAACCCGGTATGACATATAACGCGTAACATTTACGTGCAGTTAAAACGGTTACAGGCGTTGACGCACAATAGCGAGCGACCCAGTAATCAAACTAACTTGTTTCGCCGACATCGATTTTGCCGCTGCGAACAGACGCAACAGACGTTTCCGATCCGATTCTTCCTGGCCCTTTGTTTTCTTACCTCTTCTTCCACGGGAGAGAAACGTCGTGGCGAACGAAGAGAGCTGGCTGAAACTTTCCTCTTCGCCGCCGATTATCCGAACGATTATTCGCTCCTCCGTCTTTGGTTCGATCCAGTTTGATTCGGTTAAGGAGATCGGCGACAAATAATTGGGTTAAATTGCGACAAATACGGTGATACTATCCGTGATTCTATCCGATCAACCAGGAGAGAAAACCGATCCGATTCGATCCGATTCGATCCAGACTGGATACGATCAAAAATTAAGGCTACTCGATCAATTGTACTCGCACAGCTCCGGGCGTAAACGCCTCCTTCCAGTTTTATGTTACACAGTGTAACTCGTTCCGACCGATCGTCTTTCGCTCGTTAATCAGATCCGCTCGCGTGGCGCGATATTAAATGGCATAAGAACTGTTAACGATATTAACCAGCTTCGTACGAAGCGGGCGGCGAATTCATTCCTGGGTTTTCGCTGGCCAGGCGGGGACACGAGCGCCTTCCGGATTGACGGAGCACGCTCGCGTACGACCGCTAGGATTTGTTTCACTGGCTTCTGTCTATTCGCGAATCACGTTCCACGATCGCGAGCCGTGGTATTTAAAACATCTAAGTCGCTATCGACTTATGCGGTTTCGCGTGACGAACGTCGCTTCATCCGCCACGATTATACATGCGAACCGGGCCACGAACTCGCGACGCGACGCCTCTAATTGCGACGCGGTTACCTTCTCTTCCAATTACCGCGAACACGCGTCCGTTTGTCAGCGACAGGGGCAATCTTCTCGCGCGAGATAAATTCTGCGAGTCGCTTTAATTGCCTGATCCGCCGGTGCTCGAAGGTAGAACGGAAGAGCGGCCAAACGCGAGAACTCTGCGTCTCTTTCGAGTTGATCGCGTAAACGCTGCGCGCCACCGAAACGGTCTTCGAACGGCCATCATGCGCGACGCTCGTTCAATTATAACAAAGACTCGTGACATTAATCGGTGGTCTCCCGTTACACTTGGATTTCCAGATATTTAGATAAACGCGAGCTAGAGAAACGATCTCGCTAAAGTAATTCAACCTTCGTGAAACAGGGACGAGTCGCCGGACCGAAATACTCTGGTTCGAACTGGAACGAACGCTTAATTGTTTCAAGAATTTCAAGTATATCATTTCATCACACCACCCGATATTATCAGAGTTAACCACAGCGAGCGCGCAGCAGTGGCCAAAGGAATTACACCACTCCTTAAAAAACGCAGAGCACGCATAGCAAGCTTTGTAGTTGCATTTAATTGTTTCTTCGTGATTTCTTTACGCATTTATGTATCGACACAGAGAATTATTAGATCAGAAGCATTGATTTCTGTAGCCACTGCTCTATACGCATGACAGAATTTAACAATAGACTATATTTAACAGAAATAGTTTACAACTGCGGGAATGTCGAGAATTCGAAGATAGTTTAAAGACAACACTGATGTTGCTTAAGAGATTTTCCTCGTTCTATTTACCGTTTTCTCTTCATCCAACCTCTTCGCGTTCAATCCTCATTCTTTCGCGAATCGGTTACCGTTTTTCTGCTTTGCCAATTAGTCGTTTTCCCCAAAAGATTCAGGATATTTTCACTCTGCGACGAGAATTCTACTTTCGTCTTAGCTTTATGGTGATTGCTTCGCTCGAACTCTCAATTTCTTTCTGCCACTTTACAGAAGGTCAGGTCCGCGTCGTAAACCTGGTGACCGTCCCAATCGATGCGATTGTCGAACATACGAGCCCCACGAACAAATAACAAGCGTCCCAACACCGAAGACACCGCTCGCGACTGGAATAACAAGGATACAGATTCCAGCGGCGATTCTAAGTCGATAAGAAATTAGTTAACGGAGTCATCTCTGGCCAAACGGATTCCATCCGTCGAGGGGAGGTCTCGTTTTCCTCTCGATAAACGGCGACCTGTCGATTTACACCCGATTGCTCGGAAGTCTCCGCTTCCGACGCGGCTTGCCGGTGACAGCCTGACAACTTCCATTCAACCCGACAAGAAGGAAACGCACGCGTTACCCGTTGTCGTCGAGCCATCGAAACTGGCCGATGATTAACGCGCTCGCTTTAAACCGGTTACGCGTTCAGCCCGTCGAACAGTCGAGCTCGGTCACGAACGCTCCCCTGGAACGCTGTCGTTTCCGCAGGACTCGCTGGAGCCTCCTGTGCAACCCCGTGGCACGCGAGATGGTAAACGCTTCCGGTGGTGCTGGTCGAAGGAAAGTCGCGTCGGTGCTCGCGAACGGGGGAGGGAAAGGTCGATGCTTTTAAGCTGACTGTCGCGTGGTTCGCGTGATTATCTCGCCGACGGGAACTTCCTCGCTCGGTTGGAATTTCATTTACACGCGAGAGCGAGAGAGAGAGAGAGAGATAGATATCGCCCGCGAAATGGTGGCGAAGAAATGCAACGAGTCTCGCTTTCGTGCCCGCGAGCCGTTTCTGGATTTTTATTCGACGAACAACGGTCCACGTTCGCGTTCGATCCTCCACGAAATGGGAACCGATTTACATTGGCGTTTCTTTTTAAATTGTAGATTAGAACGATGCCTGGGATCTGTGTGAAAGAACGCATACGAAGAGGGAAATTTGCGAGGCCAAGAGGTCAGCTGTTGAAAAAGGGAACCGATTGGTTTGCTCTTCTAACGGCGTGCCTTTTTTTCGTCTTTCCTCGCGGATCTTGCGAACAAACATCTCCAGCCTGTTTATAGATGGGAGGAGGCTTGAAATTATCCCGTATCCGGCTTCTTCCTGGCTAGGTAATCTCCTTCGAACGTTACTCTCCGCGAATGCAGCTCGTTTGTTCGCGGTACGTTGGTGTATGCGATGATGTATCATTGATTTTCGACAGGCGTCCTCGACGGTTAACAGATTCAGCTCGAAACGTGACGTGTACGGTTTTACATAAAAAGAGAAAACGTCAGCTGCGGGGAAAGTCTGATATATATATTTGGGAATCGCATGCGGCTTGAACACGCTGGGACTTTTGCATAATATAATGTAGAAGTTAATGGTATTCTGAGGTGTGAACTCATCGATACTATCATTGAGTACACTGATACTGTTTACTTGTAAAACGTTATTATGCAGAGGAGCTTCGATAGCGAAATTGTCGTTAAAACGATGTGCATATGCAAATCTCCGTCTGGAATACAATTTTAAAAAGTTCCTGGAACTCGAATGTAGATGTACTGTCGCACGAATACAACAGGACGCTTGCAGTTAGTTTGATAAAGTATTTAATAGATTATCAGTTCAGTGTATACAATGGTCTGATGCGAACTTGGATACTCTTGAACGATATCGCCAGTAACGATTCTTTAAATATTTAGAAAGCAAGGGTGCTTACATTTCTGAGCGTTCGTACATTGTGCTCGATGAGATTATTAGTTGCGTCGTCGATAATTCCGCGTC
Source organism: Xylocopa sonorina (assembly GCF_050948175.1). Taxonomy (NCBI): domain Eukaryota; kingdom Metazoa; phylum Arthropoda; class Insecta; order Hymenoptera; family Apidae; genus Xylocopa; species Xylocopa sonorina. Next base: position 9,270,588 of record NC_135201.1, on the reverse strand, counting down.
TTAGATAGTGAAGAGAAACAGGCAGGCTGATTAAGGTCTGAACAGGTCTGGCGTTCGTTATCTTGAGAGAGTTTAAACGCAATGCGTCAATCGAGCGATCGTTACAGTAGCGACCTGAACGAACGTGCCGTTTTATTCCTCTGTTAGCTCGTTCCTGTTCGAGATTGGACCGTGGCGAATATCTGGACACGGATTCCGGCGATCCCAGCCATTCCACGGGGGAATTCACGAGAATCCTGCCGGCGTTCGTCGCATCCGGGGTAAACGGCGCGTTCACGTTTACATTAGAGCCAGCCTCGTCGATCCTGTCGAATAGCAAGCAAGATTCCGTCGTCGTTACCGAAATTTTCTTAAACCATCTCAAGCGAGACGACGAGAAACGGTGCTCGAGCATCGTTCAACATCGCGCCTCTCGTTGCCATAATTAATCAGCGATATTTCTCGCCTCTGCATCCGCATATCTCACTGTTCAGAGAGAGATTCCGCAATCGTGGAATCTAAAAAAAATACGTTTCGCGAGAAAGAGAGAGAGAAAGAGCGTGCTCTGGCTGAAGGCCAACGCGAACTGCCTGTTGAATTTCTGCAACGAACGATGAGAATCTCTTTACGATCGCCTCGCGTGTATCGTTCGCATCGTGGTCCCTGAAAAAAAGAAATGGTATACGATCAGCCGATTCGACCGTCGCGACACGGTGGTTTCGCGTGTCCTCTTCGAACGGCTGATCAGAAGGCGGATGAAAGCTGATCGAGGGCGATCGCGTTTTTTGGCATGCGACCAATCAACCGTTCTAATTGATCTTGCGTAACTGTAACCCTGACCGCTGGGTCTAGCTGTCAACAGTGTTACATTGTTCGACACCGTGACGAACGCGATCTTCTCGAGCGCGTTCATCCCTGTGAATAATAAGTCACGTTGTCGCGGCTATGTGAATCACACTGTAGTTCTCAGTAGTTAATCAACTTCTTCTTAGAGTATGGAACACTTATTAAAGTTAATGTAAGATACACGAGCCTGCGATCAGGTATTTTATTGGATCTGACTGGTTCTACTCGTAGAAATGAAATTCATTCCGATGTTTGTTGTATCTTGCTGGGGATTTGATGGAGGTAGCAATGTAGTAGGGTATTCGTGGCATTCCAAGCGTACCTTGTATCTCTACAACCAGTTCTTAATTTATGCAGCATAGGTATAGACGAGAATTTTTCAGTAAATGTAACTTCTTTCTCGCTTGGGAATCTCGCGAGTGGAGTAGTCGTTTGGTAGAAAAAATCTTGGGGTTCTATGAGTCAAAGTAGAGAGTCGCGTGGCCGAGAATCTGCTCGAACGTTTGCTTGGTTTGAGAATTTTTTTGTTTTTTAGTGGCCAGTCGCCTGGGCGGGACGAGGTGGCTGGAAAATCAATGAAAACCTAGCGAACCCAATTAGCTTGGAACAAAAGGCTTTCGGTGGATTCTCGTGAGGATCCATAAGGTCGTCGCGGGCCTCGATGAGCTTGGGAAACCCGTCACGGTTCAAGAAGCACCTGCGGCTCCACGAGTATACGTATATGATTTCGTCATCGATTGGATTTCCGCGAGAAGAAGCTGAGAAATCTGACAATCCCTGCTCGTTCGTGCAGTTTCGGATGAGGCCACCCTTTCGTTGGGACATGCACGTCGGAATACCTCGACTAGAACTCTTTATTCGTCATCGTATCGGCTAATCGTACTCCTAGCTTCGTTCTCGAGAACTCAAGGATATCCAGTAAAATTCAGTGGAAGCCAGCAGACGGTTATTTATTAAAAAGCACCCTTAATCGAGTGGTATCGTTTAATAATTACCTATGTCGGCTCGTCGAATACGTGAGATGAATTTTACATCGTCGAATTTTGTATTTTCTTAGAACCGTGGTCCGCAGAATGCTGGTGTCCTCGACAATCGGTACATGAATCGTTAACGAGTCGCTCGAGGCTGACCATTTCGCTTCGCCTCTTTCGATGAAACGTTTCTCGCGTGTCGATCTCAATTTCGAACACGCTCGGCTAATTTAATCGTGAAAATCGAGACCGTTTATTCTGGAGGAGCTTCGTTACACGCTCGAGATGACACGGATTTCTGTAATAATCGCGGACAGGAAAATCCGTGGGGACTATGGGGCAACGCATATTGCGAGCAGGTCCGACTTAAGACCTGGTTAGCCTTTTGTGATGCCAAGGGGTGGCGTGTATTATGAACGAGTCTATCTTAAGACTTGTCAGTCCTGCCTCTTTCGATCCAAAGTAGCGTCGTTTATTACGGATATGCGGATCCATTGCAGAACGAGTACCACGAAAATTGTTTATAGCGCGCGTCAAAGTATTTCAAAGAAACAATTTAATATACTCGATAACAAGTTTGCAACAAAACTTTGCAGATTTATGAAGAGGAAGAATATTCACGTCGCACTCCATTCATCTCATCCACTGACATTTATACCAAAGGAATGGAAATAGGCTTCAAGTGATAAGACTACTAAACGTATTTGGATTAATCTCTCGAAAACCATCGAAGGCACACAAAAGGTGAAAACTAATCGACTTTACATCTCCAAACACTCGAGGAATCTTGTAGCATAAAATGATTCGAGAAAATCGTTCAGTTTCAGACAATTGCTAGAAGGAAGGTAGATTTCAGAGTGAGATTACTGCGCTGCAAAGGGTAACGTTAATTTTACCCCGTCTACTTTGACATTAAGCAAAGCAGCTGGCAAGATAAAAGTGTCTCAAGATAGACTTGTCCTTAGTGCGTGATATCTCGGCTTTTTATGATCGTACACCTCGATGTTGGAAGGAAGGGTGTCTCGTGGTCGGAGGATGCTTCTCGTTTCGGTCCGGTTACGGTAGATAGTCGAACGGGTCGACTGATTCGACCCTAATTTTCCAAAGGGTGGTCAGAGAAGGTGCGCGGCGCATGCCGCGTGTCGAAAATAGACTCGATCCACCTGTTATAACGCGGACCAGGCTACCACGGTGTCGTTGCGAGGCGCGAAATCGATTTCCCTCGAATTCGGTCAAACACTTGCTCCTCGTTAAATAAAACTACGGTTAACTCTCTTAGGTGTAACGCGATTTCCGTTCGACAGCGTTCCATCGACCCATTCGCTAGCTTCCTTTCTCTTCCTGCTATACCTGAAAAAAGATTTTCATTTAAAACCCTGTCAGAAGCTCGAGGACGGCCATCCTTAGGGTAATTACAGAGTACTGGTTCAGCTGGCTGATGAGAGTTAACGTTCGTCTAAATGGGATAACAGCCGAAGGCAAGGAATCAATTAAAGCGTGTCTAACGATCGAAAATATTTTCTGAATCGGATCGGAACGGTTCTCTACCCGTGTATCCATCGTTCAGCCGGTGTTTCGATTTAAGCTACGAAGAAATGTAGGCTAATCGCGGATTTCTCAAACGCTTTCTTCCCTCCTCTCTTCATCTCTTATCCCCTCGTCTTCTCGTGTTTTGTTTGCCCTTTCTGAATCTCCTCTTCTCTTTCGTTACAGACGTGGATCCGTCGAGGAAACTTTTTTCCAGCCCCTCGCGTGTTCCACTCGCTCGCAGTTTGTCGCGCGAAACTTCGTTCCTCGAGCACCAGTGCCCCAACGTGGCTCGAGCTGGTCTCGCATTCGAGGATACGAGTAATTACGCGTCGCAATTATTTCGATCACGAAGCGCGCGATCGGGAGGATCGCGCGGGAGTGGCGAACAGGCCTCGTTGGAACCTTGAAATATCGATCTGCTCGTTGGAGCTGATTTAATCGTCGTTACGGTCCAGCATGGAAGCTGTTCACTCGTCAGAGCGGCCATAAACAAAGGCGACGTTGAAAATGCATTTTTCTTCTTTTTTCTCTCCTCTCTTTTCGACCCGCGCCGCATATTGCGGACCGTTGCGAAACCACGTTCAGGCGAGCCTTTTCGTGGGGGCGAGACGATCGCTTGGTCGCTCGTTACTCGCATCGGGACACTCGAACATCGCCACCGTGACTCGATAGAGACGCATCGATGGAACGGAGTCCGCATCGTTTCTCGTTCCCTTGGAATTATTGGGGAAACGAGACAAAAAAACGCACCGTCGACGCTTCAGACGTTCCTTGGGAGGATATTTAACGAGGCGTGCCCGCGTGTCGCTTTGTGTACACGATAAAAGTCTTTTCAGCGGGAGGAAGGGTTCGGATCCAATTTAGCTTTTTTAGAAACGAATTGGGAAAATGGATGGTGCCACGACTGGTCGGTTATGTAGGTACCAACGACGCGTATATTGTTTAGCGTATCAGGGTGAAATGGCCTTCGTCAAACTGAGTTCCCAAGGGGTACTCGCTCTTTTCTATTGTCACCTTAGTGTATGCTTTGCATTATCTTTTGTTCCCTCGACACTTGTTATCAAACGAAGGATTTTCAATGGTTACTGAATCGCACAGAAGATATGCGTTAAAGTCTCTGAGTGACTTGATTCAATATGCTAAGAAGGATTACTAAAGATACGATATACATGTTTTTCTATGTTATAAACAATCGATTTTCTTTTTATCTCTTTCTTTTGCAGATACATTGTCTACTCGTTATTGCAGAGTAAATAATTCTGAATGCAAATAAATGTCACGGCTGATTGGAAGTAGATCACACAGTTGTCACTTGGGAACAAAGTCATTGTGTACGAGGGAATATTAATAGACATCTGGACTTGTGGAGCCGGGCTATAAATAATTGATAAACGATACTCTTACTACATAATGTAAATCCTTTCGTTTAACATTGCCTAGATCCAAATTTTATGAAGTTTCAGGAGAATTATGGACGTACGTTCGCCTTCTTAAATATCAGAGACATATCATTCATTGATTGCAACAGTGACATAATTCTGAAGCCACTGCGACCGAAGTTATACATAAAAAATGAACGATAATACTTTCGTCCCAGTTCCATATCTTCTAATATCAATTTACTATTCGATCATAATCTCTCACAAAACTATAACAATCCTTTTCTTACTCTGAATAATCATCATTTTTAATTCGTGTCTCCATTGCAGGAAATAAGCCATGGAAATAGTAGTTGCTCATAAAAATGCAGCGAGAAAAGAATTTCATTTCTTTAAGTGAACGTTGCCATTAATAATTTCGATGAGAGCTCATGCGAGAATCGATGAGGACCGACGACGGTGTAGAATACATAAGGAACGTGCCACAGTCAACTTTCCAATAACACGACACTCTTCTAACACGGTTCTCGTATAATCTGCTACGAGTTAATCGCGTTATAGGAGAGTTGACTCTATTGTAATGTGTTCTGTGCGTCCGCCAGAGAGATTAATCTGAATGGAAATTTCTGTTTCAGGGGCTTTGGGAAGCAAGGATACCAATGCCAAGGTAAGAGAGCGTTCACCTGGGGAAAGAACGGTCGGCTCCATTTCGCTGGTTGTGTTTCAGTCTGCAGTTTCGTCGTCCACAAACGATGCCACGAATACGTGACGTTCACGTGCCCTGGCGCCGACAAAGGAGCTGACTCGGACGTGAGTATCGACGAGCCGCATACCTCGAGTTACACACGAGTTTACTTTTCGTTTATCATATACTTATTTTCTCGGCGCAGTTTTGTCGCGCGCCTTTCTCTCTTTCGACCAAAGCCAAGGACGTTCAGTGAGACGCGTCTCACAGTTTCGAAAACAAAAAAAAAAAAAAAGAAATGGGGATCGATCGTTGTTCGCGATTTACGCGCGACTCGTCTGAGGCCTCGCGCACCGTCCTCCCCTGCTGTGGAGCTGCGATCCAATCTCGTCGGCTGTTCTTTATCGTTCGTTATATTGGAAATCGATGGAGAGCTACGCTCGATACCATTTCAACCCTTTGCACTCGTATCTCTATTCGAGAAGCCATCGAGTAACCCCGGAATTATTTCTCGTACTCGATCAAGGATGGGAAGACCAAAAGTCTGCAGAAGTTCGTGCGAATTTTAGGGTGAATTTCAGGCTGGTCACCACCTGAGGATAAAACCATCACGTGTTGCTCCTCTGAGAGTTAATTCCACCAATGTACACCGGACGGGAGAGGTGTACGTGCGCGCGTGTAGATTGGTGAACTTGATTCTCGTGAAGAACTCTTGTTTTACCCTCGGGTGGTGTGACACGTGCCTCTCCAGGGCTGAAGGAGGCGAATGAGGAAAAAAAAAACGAATGCTAATCCGTGAACAGCCGTGCAGCACGCCTCTGTATCGAGGCGCGGCGATTACCGCGTTACGCTCGAGCGTCCACGATCACTTTCCCTTTCCCAGATGGCTCTAAATTCGCGTTAATCACTCGGGACGAGGTCTAAACACGCGTGCAAAATGTGTGCATGTGTAACGGGGCGAGCGTGCCCATCGGCGGCCGCTGTGAAAAGCGTCGAGCGGTGTTAAGGAAGGTCGCTGCCGGATCGATATCGAGGTCGAGCCTTTCGTCGACGAAACGCGTACAGAGAGCGTATTTTTACGACGCAATCGATTCGACGGACTGCCTCTTTTTCTAGCGGCCCATGAAAATTCGCACGATCGAACGAGACACGCCGAGCCTGCACGACTTTGAAGGAAGCTCCCGCGAATCGCACACCTCTGGGGAATCGTGCCTGCCGGCTAACGACGAGATTGTCGCGTGTATAAATGCGCCCCCAGCTGTTAATCGAACGACGGGACATCCGTGTAACGTGGGACGCGTGTATCTTCAGAAACAGACAGGACAGCAGGGGTGGGCGGGTAACGAGCCTGAGACGAGCGCCGAGATCCGAAAGGAAAAAGGGCGTAACGCGACGATTAAAGGATAAGGATGATCCTCGGCTAAAGTAAACAGGGAAAGGACACCCGGGGCTAAGAGCTATATATACATATTTCTCCACGTTTTCTCGCACCGCGCACGATTGGCCTAAGCGTTCTCTGCGCTTCGTTTAACCACGCTTGTAACACGGAATAATTATTGCGGACGGCGAATAGAAGGAAATTCGTTGGTCGAAATCGGTTTTTTATCGAAAAGGGGGGGTGGGGTGGGTGGTTAATGGGCGATGATCCCGACTCGTCTCGCGGGGCCCCGAGAATAGATCGCGGAAACTTTTACCAGGGGTCACCTGTGATCACCCTTCGAACGCGTTCGCCGGAAGTCGAAGGGTCGACGAGTCGCGAACGTTCACCCCCCGAGCTGTGATACGGTTTTCGTTGAACCGAGATTTAGCCCGGTCCGATCGAAGAGAAAAAAAGAAACGACCGATGTCCTAGCGTTCTCCTTGGCCCTGGTGCTGATTTCCTTGTGCTTCTGTGCTTCGAAGATGACTATATTGTCGATATCCGTAAGACCGTACATTCTTACAGCCTCGATCGCAACGCCTCGATTTCCCTGAACGGCGACGTGTACCTGCACACGATGCATATTGGATAAGCTTTAGAGGGCGTGCGATTTTATTGATCGCTCGATCGATCGAGAAACGAGAGACTGCTTGCTGAAAAGTACCCGAGGCACTCGCCTGAACTATTTATGATACCACTCGACGAGATTACTGAACGTTACCGTGTCTCGTTCGAGAACGCGTTTCACTAATTCTTCGATTCAACGAGTTTCTATTAAGTGAAGTTACATATGTAATTTCTTTCAGATTAGAAAAGAGCTTTTGATAAAGGACAGAACCACCAAGAGCATAAAAGTATGAACGAATGACGGCGATGAGATTGATCGACCGATACACTCGAGACTCTTTGGCAACAGTAATTTCCATCGTGTAACGAAGGTTCGTTAAAAACGTCCAAGCAAGTGCCCCGGTACTTTCGTGCAGGATTGCAGTTTGCGAAGTTTGGAACACGTTCGGGTGTCGCTCGGTTCAGACACGTCGAACTACCATCGCGAGCGCAGGGTGGTTGCGACTAACGAGTCGGCGGTAATCGAGTTGCCACTCTCTTAGTTCGCGAACCGAGATACGTGGCAGCTTCGAAGGCTTAACGCGACCGCGACTCTCGTCGCAACCTATGCGAGCGAATGCATTCACGACGAGGGAACGCTCGTCGATCTTCGAGAGCCAGGACGCTACTCGATCGCTATCGATCGAATTGGTACGAATCGCTGATCAGGGAACTCGTTCGATGCAGATCGATCCATCCTCGAATTCCGTCCGATCCTCCTCGTACCACGATCCTCGCGCCATCCACCCTTGATAGTCTGCGTGTGTGTGCACGGTGTAATGGTGTAATAACGCAGGACACGCGGACGAAGCACCAATTCAAGCAACACACCTACAACAGCCCCACCTTCTGTGACCACTGCGGTAGTCTTCTCTATGGTGTCATCCACCAGGGCATGAAGTGCCAAGGTATCATATGAAAAGAAAACTGAAATGGAAAGAATGAGAAAAAAAAAAGCGAGAACACGCAACCAGTCACACGCACACAGACACACGAAAAGAAAATGGACACACACACTGTCGCACATTTTATATATATTTATATATATATATACGTACTTGATCGTATACTTTACATCTTTTGGTCCACCGTTTGTTCGTGGTGTTGCTTTGTCTTCGTATTATTGTTCCTCTAATCTTCTTCTCGTCTTCTTCTAATCTTGTTCTTCTTCTTCTTCTTCTTCTTCTGTTATTTTATATACATCCACGTTTTCTTCTTGTTACTCTCCTCCCGCTGTTCCTCCTCTGTAAATGTTCCGTACAAGCGAAGCTTGCCTAGCTCGTGAACAGTTTGCGTGTACAGTAACGAGATCGGAATTCGCGGACAAGACGATCGAGATGCCGGGGAACGAGTGGTTCCCTTTTTTTACCCTCGCGTTTTTCAACTTCTTTACACCATGGCGGGTGCACGTAACTCGCGGATAACGTTTGTACTCGCGCCTCTTAAGCAAGATCTGTGGCAAGCTTTCCACGTTCTCTTTTTTTTCTTTCTTTCCACCCTCGCGCCGCTTCGCGGGGTCCGCTGTTTCTCTCTCTGTACGTGTAGATGAATGTGCCTCCGATCGTGTATCGATATCACGCGTGCCAACACGCGAACATGTCTGCCTCTGTGTGTACGCGTGCAGAAACGCGCGCCTATTTACTTATCCCATGAGAGGCGGAAATATGCGAAGGGGTGGATGGAAGGTACGCGGAGCGAGGACGAAGGTCAACCTTTTTCTCACGCTTCGAGTCACGTTTCCCATCTCGATTTCGATCGAGAGCCTCTTTTTAAAAGTGTATTAATAGCTCGATTGGCTCGCGTGATTCATTTGTCTGTACAGTTTTTATCAGAGCAAGCTTCGATAGATCTCGTATGTTGTAATTGAACTTAAAACATCAATTCCATCTCTCGACACGCGTTACGTTTAAGAAGATTGATAAGTTGTAAAAAAGGGACGAAATTCTGTTTCTCTCTCTGTTATACATGAATATTGTATCTCCTCTTCGCATTTCCGCCCTTGTTACCGCGGTGACGAATCTAGCGATGGACTCGTTACAATTTCAATAGTGTACGAGAATAGAGGGAGTACATTGAACGTGACACTTGAATCGAATCTGTCCATCGCTAGACGAGTTCACGTTTCTTTTTAAACACGACACATTCCTTCGATCTACCACTCTCTTTTCGTTGTGCTCGAGATCTTCTGCGCGGAACGTAACTTCTTCCCCTGTCGCAAGATATCTCGACCCATCCTCCATCGTCCGCCTTCTATAGCGTGTGTGTGTGCACAGACGTGTTGCTGTTGGTAATAGCCGTACACGCAATATTTAGCTTGGCCTTTTCTGAATGACGAAGCTTGATACTTGCGTTACCTTGCCGGATCCACGCTCGTCTTTCTCGTCGGCGGTAGTGCGAAGCCTTTCGATCGATTTTAATTGAATTTGGGATTCGCTCGTCGATCGTGTCGAAGGTAGAACGATACGAATCGCGTAAAGTAGACGAGGATGGACTGAGAATTATCTGAAACGAGTAAACCACTTTAACGTCGACTAGTTTCGAATAGACGGATAGAAGGTAGACGCGTCGACGCGGTTCTATCGCGAGTAACAACGCGTTCGATTCTAAAGATGCCTCGAACCAGTTGCATCCTTTAATCATCCACGATGTACATATGTACATATGTAAATAGAACTGTTCTACGTACACGCAGAGTGTTAATTTTAAACCGCGAATCGAAATTATTCCCGCCGCTATGAGAAGGTAAGAGGAACCAAAGCTAAACGAGACTTAAATGTCCACACTTAAACGCACCTCGAAGTCTAATTCTAATATTCGATATTCTAATTTTTCCACCCCTGATCTACAGTAGCAGAGATAATTTGTGTATTCGATTTAGAATCAGCACCTCTGTACAATACTCTCTGTCACACAGTCTGTTCTATGTACTCTGTGTCTTTCCGCTTCTACATGTACCACAATTCGTCCCCCGCACTCTTCGAATCTCTGTCTATACGACTCGTCCCGTGTGTACTCGACGCGTGGAAGAAGAAGCCCCGTCGCGCGTTTCGACGTCGCCCTCGTACGTTAAGCCACCCTCTCGAGCGACTATCGCGCGCGTTTTCCTACTTCGCGAGAGAAAGAGAGCCACGAAAAGGTTCGCACCCGCGCCTCCTCGACACGCGCCGCGCCCGTCGACGAATATAACGAACAGGAGGGGACGGGAGAATTCGCGGCTGGTACCCACCCAGAAGCGACGCGGAACGCTTTTGACGACGAGCCAAGTTAGAGGCGACGAGGAAGAGCGGGTGGTGCCCGTGCGTACCGGAAAAGAGCGGACGCGAGGAATTAATTAAACGCTCGACGCTGCCAGGCGGTAGAAGAGCCGTGGAAAATTGAAACGCGTTTAGGCACCTCCCTGGCTCCACCTCGTTTCTCTTTATCAGCTGTTCCGCCTCCGTTTACTCGAACGGCTCAACAACCCCCCGTCCACTTCCGCTGTCCCTCGGATTCTTCTATTTTTTTCTCTCTCCTGCCTCGTCTCGCTCCCTCCCTCTTCATTGTGTACCGCGAGGGGACCCAAGAAGAAGAAGAGTCGAATCCAATTTCGAGAGTAGAACGGTGCTAGAACGGGTTCTTCCAAGAAACCGTTACCCAGCGACCGGCTGTTTTTATCGCTGGGAGAGAGAGAGAGAGTGGCCACCTCGCGACAAATAGGTTTACCGGGTGAAAAACGACTTTTCTCGTCCGTCGCTCGAATCGAGGGGCCGCGATCGTTTCACTCGTAGCCGTAACCCGTGACGAAACCGAAAGTCTCCGTTTCATTCGAGAACAGACGCGACGGAGGAAGCGTCTACACCTCTCTTCATCTGGAATCTCGTCGATCTCGTCCCTACCTCCGTCGAAACCGTCCAACTTTCTCTGTACCACTCCTCCACCGTTTCGTAACACGACGTTGTCCTAATCGACGACGGATAGATACTCTCCATGGACCGGTTCGAACGCGATCCGACGGTTCTTGGACACTCTCGGGAGCCACGAAGGCCGAGGAACCACCGCGGTTTATTTATTCGCTTTTGGCATGGGCGAACTTCGCCTCGCTGGAAACGGTTTCGTTATTACGCGCGATTACAATCTGTACAATGCTCGCACTGCCAAATCGTGGCACAACCGTGCGCTATATTTGCGCCACCGTGGTTGCACTTCCGTTGGTACCTAAAAGGAATAGGAGGATAACTAGACCAGAGATGAAACGTGAAAGGAATGTAAATCAACCGTTGCTTTCGTGACCAGGAAGACTCTCGAGGAGGCTCCAAACCTCGGCTCGCGTTCGATACCCGCAGACTGTAGAGAAACACCTTGGTCTCGCTCGAAAGTCGAGACCCAAAGTCGCCTGTTACTAATCCTAATCCGCGTCGCCGAGAGGTTCCACGTTGTTTTATTTGCACTGCGACCCGCTTCTGTCCGAAATAACGAACCGACGCGGGCGTGCGAACCGCGCGATGCACAACAGGTCCGCGTTTAGGGACGGTTTAACGAGGATCACGGGCAGTAAGCATCGCTCGGAACTGAGAGAGGCTCAGATCAAAAATGAAGGACCGGGCTTCCCCGGGCCGCTGTTTCTTGTTCCCAGATGAGCACCGCACACAAATGGGAGGTTTTCACGTACCTGACGCCGACCTTCTGCGACCACTGCGGCTCGATGCTTCACGGTATCGCGCATCAGGGACTTAAATGTGCAGGTAGCTAACAATAATTGCAAAAAAAAACAAAAAAACCAACAAGAGAAATACCAAAAAACAAGACTCAATCCGCAAATTACATTCTCCACCGGGACGGCTAAATCTCGCACGCGTCTTTATCCTCACGTAGAGACATTCTCTTGGACGATAGCGGGCGTTCGCGTTCGTCTAGATTCGAGAGGAAACAGCCGCTGCCATGCGTCGCGGTGCACAAAACTCTGGCCCTCCCGTCGTTCCTCGATATTAAGACGGAAACGCATACCGCGCTGTCTCTGCCTCGGATCCAGCTGGAGCGACACACACACACACACACACACACACACACACACACATCCTCTCATATGTTCACGCGAACTTATTGTCGAACGATTAGCTCGGTTTCTGTTCGGTTCTCCGTCGAACGACTCGATGGTCCCGCTCGTCGTGCCCTCTGCGACCGTGTTAGGGGGCTGGATAAGTGTCGAACACCTGAAGCAAGGGGATAGGTCATTGCTTTTTAAGTATCAGCGTCTACACGTAAAACACGTTTGGCAATTATTGACGAGTAGAGATGTATATCTGTGTCTGAGGATATCAGACTAGCTCGACTCCAGTTTCAACTGGTTTGTAAATGAATTGAATTGAAAATGCTTGCGTTTTATGACTTAGCTTTAAACGTTCGAGTTGTTTCATGGGTGAAGAGAAGGGTATTTCTGCGAGGGTACTTAGATGGTGTGTAAAAATATAAGGGAGCAAAAGCAATTCAAGTTTACCCTTTCGCGAGACCTCGACTCGTGTAATAGAAAGAAAGTGTAATAAAGTGATGTATTGGGTCAGCTTCTAAGTTGGTTCGATGGATCACGGTTTCCTGCGGGTCTGCTTTGAAAGCCCGTTGCAGCGGGCGATGAAAGTGATTCAGTTTGACGATTGTGTCGCGGGGAGAACGATCGCACGTTTTTATGAGCTAATGTACAAAGAGTGTAGTTTTTAGAGAGGGCTAGTCTGGTTCTCGGATACAGACAGATGTAAAGTGTAATTTTACAATGGTAACAGGACGGTCCTCTAAACTGTATCTTGCCTTTTGTATTTACAAACTGAAACTTTTATTCGAACAATAACGATAACATCTCGCGTGAAGAGAATTTAACGTTGGGAGAAAGATATATACAGAAATATTTAACGATACATTGTGCAACATCGCATAATCGATCGTCTGAATGCTCCATTAAATTGTTTGCCAATACTTGCCAAACAATCTGTAAAATCCCTCGTCTCGTCCTCTCATTCGCTGCTCCAACAACCCGTACGCTCGAAATCGACTCGAATCTCTAATACGACCCATCCATGCCGCTAGTTGCATTTGCGATCCAGTCACAGTACACCCCTTCCTCGCATAGAATCGTTCGCCACCCAAGAAACAGAATCGCAAATCGCGTTAAATGCTCGGTACTTTAAAGTCCACCTTGAATTCGCTTTCGATCGGTACCTTTGGATCCAGAGGACGAAAATTAGATTACTAAAATTAAAATTACAATAAAAACAATTACAAAAGAATCACAAAGTACAATAAAAAAAAATTAAAAAAGATTCAAATTACAATAAAACAATTACAAAAGATCAAAATTACTCGAAAGGTGAGATACGAGCCCTCGCGAGTACGCCCCAACAGGGAGCACCTCGTAAGGGGTGTAAGAACCGATAGAAATTTCGCGAAAAGGATCGCCCAGTAAAATGCACGACCTCAACAATCTCGCAACCACCCGCGTTTCCCGTGCGTCATCCCTCGAGCTCCTCGTCGTAATCGTTCTCTCTCGACGGAACTCGAGTTCCTTTCTCCTTCTCACGTTCTCGACGTAGTCCATCATCCCTCGACCGCGGTGCACCCTTCGACCGTTCGCCAGCCACGTGAAAACGCTTCCGGCTAACGGAGACGATTACGCGGCATCTCTTTTCTGCTCGCCTCTCGACGAGTCGAACGCGACTCGTTCTTTGCTCCTTGGACTGCTTTTTGTCCTTGGTACCGCTGGTTCTCCCCGCGCGGATGACCACGACCGCGTGGACCCGCGGTTCCTCGTAAAACCCGTGTCTGTTTACGTCGAATCGTGTCTGTTCCGCGTTACGACGATATTAATCGCGCGTAGACTGGAATAAACCGTCGTTTAAAAATACGTCGACCAGGTACGACTGCGTCCCCACTGGTCGAAGACATCTCGTTACTCTCTGCTCTGTCTGTCGATGTTCACGCACGAATTCTTTTGGTAGATCTGTGTGCCCTCCTCGCCACGAGTTTCAACCAGTCGTTCGTTTTCGTCGTTCGAGGCGAGAGCGCACTGTTGCTCGTGTCTCGATGGTTTGCCAGTAACCTTTCGCACTCCCCTCTTGGTCCACTGTAAAGTGTCGCTCTCTTTACCGTCCTGTCTCTATTTTTTTCTTTTTTTTCTTTCACGAAGAAGGGAAGACCTTGCACTTGGTCGCACGCTTGGTTAGCTCCTCGCTTGCTTCTCCCTTTCGTTGCTCTATTTGCCACGGTCCTGCGATGGGATCTGAAAAACGCTTCGAATCGGTTCTCGATGGGTAATTAATTCTAGCGACGCTCTAGAGTAACTAGGTAGACGCTGTTAGTCTTCAAAGTCTACGGTTGACTTTGTTGCGTTTTAATGTTCTTCTTTTCCACTTTTAACGATCGATAGTCGATTCTGATATGAAGAATTAAGTTGACACCTGATTGGTTTTACCTTCTTACGGTTTCAAGCTACGCGAAGTCCCGAAACTGATCGAATTATGATACAAAAACGCTTCAGATTCGCGCTGGAATTGCGTTTCCGTTGAACTGGTCTCAAGATCTCGAGAAGACTCGGGTCTCCACGGGTCTAGAAGAACGTCGAATCGTTTCGAAGTACGCCCATCGTTACCAACGCCGTACAAAGTAACCGATATCCACCGGCTTGTACATAGAATGCTGTCATACTAGCCACGTCTTACGTACAGACACCTATCTATCCGCGATTTGTATTGTTTAGAGCGAGATACTCCACGTGTTACGTATACAACGTGACTCTGTCTCTGCATGCACGTAATTATCGTGATGTACGTGAGTACTTGTGTAGAGTTTGCCCAACAGCGAGTAAACGTGAACGCCAACACTTTCCCACGCCGACTTTTCGACACTTTGATCGCGTATTTAATCGCGTACCCATTATATCCGGTAATAAACAACGCTCGCGTGTCTCGAGAACACCCGTTGTTCGATGGAATTCCATTTAATTCTCGCGATCCGTAACGCGGCGTTGAAACGTCTGTTTCTCTGCTCCTCTTGCACACCGTTTCGTCCATCGACGTCTGTCCTCCGGCAGATCACACCCTCGGCCACTTGTTAGTCTGTCGTAGTCGCAGCTTCTCGTTGTACTTCACCCCCTGGCGAACGATTACGAGGATCGTTATCGCGCGAGAATCACGCTTGAACGTTGAGACTTAGACATGAAGGAGAGGATGAACCACGAGACGATAATCGACCTCGTAATTCGTACGACTGTTGGTTTACACACCGCGTCTGAAGCACGAGAAACCCCTAGCATGATTCCACGGATGTTCGTCGAGTCTCGCGTGTGCACCCTAAACTGCAACCGCGATCGCGCTACTCTTTTGTTTTTTAACCGGTTAACTGTGGCATCCTCGTTTTGTGTCGCCAGAATCGAGCCAATAGTCACTACTATATACGCGTGACGGGTATACTCGTCAATACACAAAATCGTGCCACTTATCCACGACGAGTATACTCGTCAGTCACGGTTAACTGGTTAATAAAGAGACGAACGAGTAGCGTTCTTCTATTTTAAAATCGTTCGAGAGAAAAAGAGTACGCGATCAGCGGCTGCAGTTTTTCGATGGCGAACGAAACGCGTGATGAGCCGCGCGCCCCTCTTTGACCTGCATCCCCGCTGCTCGAATTCCGAACACTACTTCTCAACCAAGATATACGTCAGACCTTTTGATAAGAATACAATGAAATTAAAAAGAGAAAAAAAAAAACGAGATTGCCGGTCTGGCTGCCTGACGTAAACGTGCCAGCGAACGGCCAGACAATGACGATAATCGATGATGATCTAATAACGTAGCATGCGACATGAACGTACACAAGAGGTGCGAGGAGAGCGTGCCGAATCTATGCGGATGCGACCATACCGAGAGACGTGGTCGTATAAACTTGCACATCACCTGTTCCGGGAACAAGCTCACAGTCGAAGGTAAGTTTCGCTCGCACCCTCGACGGTTACTTATCTCGATCTCCAGTCACGCTTTCCTCCGTTTCTTTTCTCTCGTTTACGAGATAGCCTCCAGATGGATGGAAAAAGATACGATATAACACGATTCTTAACTTGTATTACATTTTTCTGGGAAACTGAGAGAGCTTCTTACGAGGAAACAAGAGGCGGATGTATTGGTGAAAACGACGCACGTATCGAAAAGCGTGGCAGGATCGATGTTCACTCGCGATGGAAACCCTGAAGGATCACTTTTGGAAGCGAGAACAACGGAGAACGAAGGAAGGACGCAGAGGATAGTTCAGAGTCTTCTTCGCGAGGTCGCACGTGCACCAGCTCCGAAGACGTACAATTTTGTCAAGCTGTTTAACAAAGTTTCGAGCTGCGCGCCTCTGTTGACGTCAATCGGTTTAACGATCCGTTTTATACAAAATGTGTTAATTATAAGATGACACGAATCGTTTATGCTTTAGTATAGAAGCTTCTTTTTTTTTTTTTAGAAACGTATTCTTCGTTCGAACTTTCTCGTTCCGGAGGACAGAAGAGAGCTGTTCGAGTGAATGATTGCGCGGAGTAAGAATGAATTTAACATACTAACAGACTAGAGGACACCCTGGAGAAGTTTCTACCGAAAGATTCGCCTTGGTTAATTAAAATCGATAAGAAGTAGTAGCTCGTAACGCTTTATTCGATCCTCGAAACGAGATTAAACCGGCATCCGCGTAGAAAATCTGTTTGGCATTCAGTCTAAACGTCAAAGGATCGAAGCCTGTTCGGAATCGCTGTAAAACGATTCGAACAGTCTTCGTGTGACGTTGTAGGGTTGCCACACTCTATCGAGTGTGGAACGGTTTCTAAACGTATTTAGTTATTCCACGCGATAATTGCCATTAAAAATATCCGAGGATCGATTTATCGACGCCTTCCGTCAAGCAGCTATCCAAGTGTTGAAGTAGGGCCCCGAGGAGCGCGAGATCTTTATTATTAGATAGTTATTACCGGTGAAATTAAGCCTCTTCCGACCTGAACGCCCGGATACTAAACGTTGGTTGATTATCGCTAATGAATTCCATCTCGTTCTCCGTTGTGCTCGCGTGACGGATCCGTAACGAGTCCTAGCGGAGGGCCAAATCGAATTTTCACCCCCTTCTCGCGGACGTTTCAGTGAAGGAGGGACGAAATCTCATTCCGATGGATCCGAACGGCTTGTCGGACCCTTACGTCAAGCTGAAGTTGATCCCGGATTCGGATACCGTGAAGAAGAAAACAAAGACAATCAAGTCCTCGTTGAATCCAGAATGGAACGAGACAATCATTTTGTGAGTAACGTACTACGTATGTTCCTTGATTATGCGTCCAAAGTATCGTCTGGTAATCTCTTTTAGAGTGCGAAACGTACCTGCGAGCAATTTCTTTCAGCGTAACGCCCGCTGGGAATCATTGATCTATAGCGATGGTATCTAAAACGCTTCGAATCGCTTCGAAAGTCCTCTCGAATTTGAAACTCTCGGGTCACGAATAGCTTGGAGGTCTGAACTTCGAGTCGATCGACTTTGCAAGCGTCCACGTAGAGCCTCGGATGGCAAAAGGCCCCGGGGAGGCCTCGAGAGACTCCTAATTACGACTTCCCAGGTCAGCGATGGCGAACCTTCTTGAGAAGTGGATCAAATGTAGCAAGAAATGGCTAAAAAGAGGTCTCGATAGTTTGAAGAAAATAAAGATCAACGTTGAAGAATCGTTAATCTTGTGCGTATAGCTTGAGAAGTCACCACGAGTCGTAGAGAGTTCGCCATCGTTGTCCTGGGTCCTCGAGATTTCCAAGATCGTCGATATCTTCGGTTCTAATTCCATTTAAATCATCACGAATGGTTCGCGAATAGATGGATTGGTTTTACAGCGATCTGAAGCCAGAGGACAAGGACAGGCGGCTCCTGATCGAGGTTTGGGACTGGGATCGTACATCGAGGAACGACTTCATGGGCTCGCTTTCGTTTGGCATATCAGAGCTGATCAAAGCACCTGCCAAGGGATGGTTCAAGCTGCTCACGCAGGAGGAAGGCGAATATTACAATGTACCTGTGCCGGAGGAGGGCGTGGACCTCGCCGAGTTGAAATCGAAGATGCGAGTACGTTTTGATCGTTCGTAGGATGATTGGCACGGGAATTGGGACGCGGCGGACAATTTTGAATGTCTCTTGCCTTCTCCTCGTAGAAAACCTCGGTCACGAAGAAAACGACGACCACGCAGGACAAGGAAGTGCCGCACAACATGGGCAAGAGCGACTTGATCAGGGCGAGCGATTTCAATTTCCTAATGGTGCTTGGCAAAGGCAGCTTTGGCAAAGTCAGTCGTCCACTCCTCCTGCGTATATATGTATATAGTGGCTACAAAAAGTATCTTTTCAACGAGGCACTTCGTCCTCTACTTTCCACGGTTCATCTTTTTTCTTCTTTGTAGCCACAGGAAAGTGATATTAAACGATAGGGGCGTTCGGTTGGATCGGACGTCCTCACGCGGAATTCCTTTTTTATTTCTCTAATGTTTGATGATCTGAGTGGCATTCGTAATTCATGGACGATATTTTCTTTTGTTAAGAGCACGTATCTATCGCTCGAACGGTTTAATTTCTTCGCATACTTGGTACTCTTAACAAACGAGAATGTCAGGATCCCACGCTTGAGTCCAATAATAGTGTAGGAATTACATTTTGTAGCCAAACCACTTTACAGTCTAATACTAACGCGCGCACGCGTGTACCGTATCCTATTCACTTTCTGGATTCGTATTTAAGGTAATGTTAGCCGAAAGAAAAGGCACCGACGAGTTGTACGCCATAAAAATCTTGAAGAAGGACATCATCATCCAGGACGACGACGTGGAATGCACTATGGTCGAGAAACGCGTACTGGCGTTGTCAACTAAACCGCCGTTCTTGGTGCAGCTGCATTCTTGCTTCCAAACTATGGACAGGCTTTACTTCGTGATGGAGTACGTAAACGGCGGTGACTTAATGTATCAGATACAACAGTGTGGCAAATTCAAGGAGCCAGTTGCAGTGTAAGTTGGCCAACTCCCGTAACTTAGCGACTCTTACCAGGCGTGTCTCTGTTTTTCGTTGATAAATCATTCTCACACGCAGATTCTACGCATCCGAGATAGCGATTGGCCTCTTCTTCCTTCATGGTCGCGGTATCGTCTACAGAGATCTGAAGCTGGACAACGTTCTGTTGGACCAAGACGGTCACATCAAGATAGCCGATTTTGGAATGTGCAAGGAAGGCATCTCAGGGGATAAGACGACGAAAACGTTCTGCGGTACACCGGACTATATCGCGCCGGAAGTCAGTATTGCAGGAAATGTTGTTCACCTGGCTGATAGCCCCGGTCAAACTGTTGAGCGTACGTGGACCGCGGTAAGCGGCTCTCTTATCGATCGCTTTGTTCGTTGGTTGCAGATTATACTGTACCAGCCGTATGGGAAGTCGGTCGATTGGTGGGCATACGGTGTGCTGCTGTACGAGATGTTGGTTGGCCAGCCGCCTTTCGATGGCGAGGACGAGGAGGAGCTGTTCGCCGCGATCACGGAGCATAACGTTAGCTACCCGAAGAGTTTGTCGAAGGAGGCGAGAGAGATTTGCAAAGCGGTAATTAAACGTGGATCTGCGTGCACAACGCTGGACTGCGATTCTCATTCGTTCTCTGTTCTCAGTTCCTCACTAAGAATCCGGTGAAGAGGCTTGGCTGCGGCTTCCGTGGCGAGGAGGACGTACGCAGCCACGCGTTCTTCCGACGCATCGATTGGGAGAAGATTGAGAATCGAGAGGTGCAGCCACCGTTCAAGCCGAAAATCGTGAGTACAATATATGTTCGTTAACGTTAAAGAAGAACGGAGTGATACGATCTTCGAATGGTGATTGCAGAAACATCGCAAGGACGTGAGCAACTTCGACAAACAGTTCACCTCGGAGAAGACGGATCTGACGCCCACGGACAAGCTGTTCATGATGAACCTGGATCAGACGGAGTTCATGGGTTTCTCGTTTCTCAATCCAGAGTTCGTGCAACACGTTTAAAGTCGACGTAGAATGTTTTAAGTCACACAGGCTAGCTGTAATCTCGTCACACGATTTCCTCCCACCATTTAACCCCGACGTTCATATTCCAACTCTTCGCTACTCAGGGCTTTCACCGTCTCATCTTCTTTCTCTTCCGTCCCTTTTCTGGCCCGTCACTGCATTCCCCTGTTCAGGACCCCGACCCCCTCTCGCCCGCGACCCCTCACCAGTCTTGTTCCCCGTTGCTTTCGGGCGCCGAACCGACTCGAAACCTCTCGCCTTGTATTTTTAACGCGGAGATCGGTACAGGCTCATGGATTCGTCGAACGAATCGGAAATCGTGAGAGGCGGTAAAGGAGGACGAAAATAAACCGACTACGTGATCGATCGCTTAGGAAACATCGCGTTCTCGTACGCGTTACGATCCGAAGGAGTCTCGAGAGTGTTTCCTAATTACTGTCCTCGTTCTTCGCGTACGTACGTTTACGCTACGTTTAATTCACGGTACATTCTACTGTTGCCTTCCAGAGTATATACACACACGTTCACGCATTACGTATATACATATAGAAATACATGTATGCGATGCTCCCTCGAGGAACGCGCGGTTTAGGGACACCGTGCGATAGGGACAACTTCTCTAGCCCACGAGAAACAGTGGCACGCTGCGGCTGTCTCTGATGGGATTAATGAAACCGTTTGTTTTAAGTATTATTGCCACGGCATCCACTTCGAGGATCCCTCTATCAGACGGCTGTTGTAAAAAGTGTTGCTTTGTCCAGGCTGCTCGAATCGTGGAACGCGCGAAGCCGCAAACGATCTAACGAAGTATTAATACACTTGTGATAACAAATTTTGTACGGTTCAATATACCCGATGGTAACTGTACGTAGACTTTTGTGACAACGTGT
This sequence comes from Xylocopa sonorina, assembly GCF_050948175.1. Lineage (NCBI taxonomy): Eukaryota > Metazoa > Arthropoda > Insecta > Hymenoptera > Apidae > Xylocopa > Xylocopa sonorina. Next base: position 9,249,243 of record NC_135201.1, on the reverse strand, counting down.
TTATTTACGTTTCCTTGGGAACAATTGTAGCATCTTCCGAGTTACAGAATGAGTCTAATTTTAACTAATATCCAACGAGGAGCGTTCAACGTTGTTAGTCTCCTTTGAACGTTCGAGATCTCAGAGGTGTACGCGAGCAGATATTCTACTGTCCGACGTACACAAAGGACCGGTTGTTTGATTCCTCTGTCAAGTTCGATTGCTCGTCAACCGTTTAAATTCGACGCCTCGCTTGCATACAGCGGCGACTCTAGCTCGTTTCTTCTCGACCCTCCCGTTGGTTGTCGCTCGTAAATCGCTTCGAAATGAACTCTGGAATTTAACGAGGAAGTAACTCCGCGTACAATCAAAATCGCGTTCGTCGAGAGAGCACTGTATATATGTAGAAAAACGAAAAAAAAAAAGAAAAAAAAAAAGAAATGACACATATTGAACAAACGAATTGTATTATTATTACCGTCATTATTATTGTTATAATTATTATTATTGTTATTATATACGTATACGTACACTTATACGAATCAGCACGAATTATTACATGTTATACGAGTCTCGATTTCTATCCGCGTTTCGTTTCCACTTTCTCAAGCGGCACGTCGAACGCCACCGGCGGTCGTACGCGATTTCAGCGCGGCACTCGACGTGTTTTAAGTCCTCGTAGGTGATCGAAGATACGTTAATACACGTGGTGGTCGAGTTCCCCCGTGCACCTATCTCACCAGGCACACGATCGTTCGATCGGTGTCCCCGTTACGTTACATCGTTTCACACCCCGACACGTTCACGTGCGAACAGAGGTGTACAGGAGGAGAATATTGTACGATACAATCATATTTCTTTTCTACCGTCGATCATCGAGGCACGGGCCTGAAGCGCCTTCTAAACGCATTCGCATTCTGGAAACGAGAATCTTAATGAAGTATATATCAATCAGAAAAACAATTATCGCAATTTTCACGCGTTGAAACATCTGTAGATACCTCTCTATAGTCCGGATGCGAACGCGTTAAGGATTGCCCCGTTGATTCGTCTGAAGATGTGCAAGCTTTCTACGTTGGTGATAAAAAATCGACTATAAACAATTGGGCGTGTTGCATGATCGGCGCTGTTGGAAATACCGTTTCGCGTAGGGCGTAGAAACGCGACGAGGAGTACAACGGCTGTTTGCTCTTGTTCGTATAGGTTTTACATCCTTCGTCCGCGCGACGGGATCCTCACGCCGATGAACGCCTTTTTATTTCCATCGAGCTCGTTTTTATCTCGCGTTATCGAGGACGAGAACGTACCGAGCGAGACTAGTCGCGCGAAGCAGCGACGATCACCGACCTGAGGACTGTGAAAGGCCTCGTGGACGCGAGTGAACGTCGAGGAGAATCCACGGTCGAGGTCGCGAAACGTTTTCCTCCTCGATCCCTTCTCTTCCGCTCGGCTGGCACGCCGACGCTCGACAGTAGGATTAATTATTACTTGTCGATTAACTGCGCGTAATTGTTGTAGATAGACGTACACGTAAACGCATACGAGATTGATCGGCGCGTCGACATCGACGAGCGCCTCTTTTCCCTACGTTTTCTCCTCTTTTTTGTTTGTTTCCTTCATACGCGCGTCGAGTTCGCGGCTCGTCCCGACGCCAAGGGAGGGTCGCTCGACGGTGGTTTCGTCGAGGTAGACGGATGCGCGAGTAAACGCCAAGCGACGTTCAGACCTGAAACAGCAGAGCGTTTACGCTTGGCGAGGACGCTCGCTCGTCGAGGAGATTCACGAGAACGTGGTATCCACCAGTGGCTCGTACCTTTCCCCTTCGACTCGCGTCAGTGGTGATAGTTGAAGGACAAACCGAAAGGGAACGCTCAGAATGCTCAGAATCGCGAGTTCTAGGATCGATGGATCGGATAGAGCGAAGTAGAGGAAAAGAAATGGAGGAGGAGTACAGTATTAGTACAGTACTATCGTAACACAGTCGTTAGAACGTTCCAATTCAATTCCCTTTATACTTGATCACTCTGGTTGTCCAGTAAATAATGGAAATACACGTGTTTCGCGAGTTTCCAAGCAAATCGAGCATATTAATTACGTCTTATTAAGCGTGTTCCAATAAATAAGTAAATATCGTAACGTATCGTAGTTCTCGCCCCCTTATTCAGCGGGTGATCCAATCTTGTTCTTCGATCGGGCGAACTTACGTAGTCTCGTCGGTTCGAGCGCTGTCGTAGAACCCAAGCTCGTGCTCATCGCAACCGACCCGTCTCTTCTCACCTACCGAAGCAAAGTCAAGGTTTATTAATTCTTCTCCACGCGTCCAACTGTATGTGTCGCAATCAGTGTACTCTCGTAATTTCAACGATCCAACCATTTACGTGTGATCAATATTCAAATAGTCCCGCCGTGTTTGATCGTGCGCAGTGTAACTCGACTCTGCTGATGAACCTTGCGGCTCGAAACGCGCTGCGCGCGTGAGCAGCGTCGAACGGAAACGATCGAATAAAATAGCCGCGCGCTAGTTCGCGCGACCAGGTTCGTCTCGCATAGCGTGAACAGGGTAACCGGGTCTCGGAGCGTCCACGTCGCAGATCATAGTCCCGCTCTGGCGAGTTTCATTTAGGTCCTAAACGTTCTGACGCGAGACTACGTAACCCACGCTCGAGATCTATTTTTATACTAAAAAAACGAAGAAAGAAGAAGAGAAAAAAAAAAGAAAACAGAGGAAGCAAACTCTGCAAAGTATCCACCGTAAGCGTGGCGGCGATTCTTCCTTCTCCTACTTCGTCGTCGAGTTGGCGGCACTCTTTTCTCGCCACCCGTACTGTGCGACGCCTTCTCGTAGCGCTCTTTTAGCTTCTACGCGACACTCGAACGCTGTAAAGAAATAAATATGACAAAGGTGATCGTCGAACGATCTTGGGATATGTAGTTATCGATTAGCGGTTCGATTCGGGGGGATAGCGAAGTAACGGAGGCGTTCGAGAGGAACGTAGCGATCGGACGGCCTCGAGTTCGTTCTCGACGTACATCCGTTGCTTTATCGTGGTTACAGATATATATATATATACATATATTATATTGCGAGTCGTTCGATCGCTTCACGTTTGCGTTCCAACGAAAGGCCATGGAGAACTGTCGAACACAATCGACACAGTGATTTTACAACTTTTGTGCTTGATTTCATTCTATTTCGTTTCTTCTTCTGATTATCCCTCTTTCTGCTTCCTTCGTTTAATCCCTTTTTCATCTTCGATCGTTGGTGTGACCATTCTCTCCTCCGTTCCTACATCATTTTTGTCCTTCACGCTCTGTCCACTGTTCTTAGACTTGCATTTTAAAGGTAAGGGGTAGAGAACGGTATTGTTTATGCAGTTTTCGATATATCGAACAGACATACTCGTTAACCTCGATTTCGCAGTAACAGTCTGAACGTGGTTCTCCCTTGACGCTGAAAATCGGATCGACGAATCATTGGGAATCGAATTCACGGTCATCGAGCGATGTCGAGCGAAATGGTGAGGCAATTTCGCGAAATTCGAGATCACTTTTTTGGTCTCTCTCGTTTATCCAGTCGAGCATTGATCGCAGTTTGCGAACCGATCGCCTGTAAAAAAAATGTGGCCGCGTCAAGGTTAAAAGCGGTCCGCGAGTTTGTCTGTTCGCGTGCAAACCGAGCTATTGATCTTAATAATAAACTAAAGAGAAACAAATTAAATGAAAGATACCCGAAATATAGGGAATGTAATCCGCGTAGCTCCGTTCACTCTCGAACCAGTAATTAAGTCTGTTGTTCTCTCGATTACACGTCGCATGACACTATACACACGTTCGCCTCGTATACACATATTTTTAAAATGTTTTTGTGCATTTATAATGTCGTAATAAAAGTTTCGAATCGTGTCATGAGAATGATCATTCAGTGTAATTCTACTCGATAATCGTGGATCGTCGTGTAGACCAGTTAGAATCGTACGCGAGCGCAGGTTTCCGCGTCGCCGTTTAAATTTCGCCGCGCATGCTCAGAGTCGCGCGACGCACGCGCGATGGTGGCGCCCCCCCTCCCCAACCTCTCGACTCTAGCCAGATTCAGTCCGCGAGAAGACGCCACTTGTGTCGCCGCAACAATCGTAGGCAGTGTTAACGTTCAGACGCGGTAAATATCGGATATTTCTGTTCGCGCGACGAGCAGTGCGTTTCGTTAGTTCCTTATAGCTGGTGATTCGTCCGCAGAACAACTTTTTGGACACGGAGGTTATGATATCAGATACTGGATCGTTCGACGATCGCGTAGACGTACGATTCCTCGCATGTTATGTTTCATTGACCAGGTGAGCCGGTGTCGATTTTCTACGAACTGTTTTTAAACCTTGTCACGCGATTGTTCCAGTGTTTTCGTGGTCCAGAGTGAGGCTAGAGTGTAGCGAGGACGTTCTCGAATGTACGATGCTCACTCGACTGTTGCGCGTGGTTCGTTTCGAGCAGGTATTATTTTGTAATTGCAAACGATGTGCTCGATGAAAGATATGAATTTACGCGCGCCATTTCTGATTGAGAGTCACGGGCCGCGGGAAAGGGTAGGCCGTTCGAAATGTACGGAGTCGGATAGCCATCGTCGACAGTGCGAATGCACGTTCGTTTCAAAGGGCAAAGTGACGACGTTCTCTGGCTGGTCTCTCTCTCGAACGATCGCGGCTCTGAGGGTCAAGCGGAATCAGCAGGAATCGAACAGTAAGTACACCTTTTCTCTCATCTTTTCATTTCGGGGAATACTAATAAGAAAAGTATCAGGTTACGAATATAATTCATTTATTTTGTTCGTACTCGTTGCGTTCCAGAATATCTCTACACTATGGTCGATACAAATTAGCTAAGACTTTGGACTATTTCCGGTATATCTGCGACTCCTTTGCGAAACATTTCGATGGTTAGGTCTGGTGGTATACTTGAACGTGTAGTCGCATATATAATATATATGTACGTGTACCCGCGTATGCGTACACACATGTTTATACTCTACACGGGGCTATGTACAATTTTAACACATAACGATAAACTAGAAGGAGGAGAGTTAAACGAGAAGATAGGGGATAGGGAGCGAAGAACGACAAGAGGAAGGATATCGTTGAGGAGTATAGAAAAACATAGATCGACTCGTTCCTCAGCAAGCTGGTCCTTGATATCTATATACAATTGCTGACGTCACGTCGAGGTTCTAGTTGCACAGGTCGTGCACGTTTATGTACATACGCGCAATAGATTGCGTAGAATTCGATAAAACTGAAAGGGAAGGAAAGTTAGAATATTGAAGTCTGTAGGATCGATTTAAATCTACGAATAGAAGAATAACATTATATATATATATATGTGTGTATCAGGGAAAGAGAAGAATCAACGCGCGGTCGAGCGCGTGGACGCAGGGACGTAGACGGTGTGCCGCGAGCCTGCTCATCGGCCGAAATACTGCACGGTGCTCCGGATTCGTCCGAGCCTGAAAAGGATCGCGCAAGGAGGAGAGGATGGCGTCGTGTCGCGCGCGACGAGGGAAGGATAATCGTGGTCGGGGCACGGGCATACGGTGGTGGACGTTTGGTCGCCCGCTCGAATCCTTTCGTTCGGCGGGTGGTGCCAAACGGTGACTAGCTGAGAGTATCGCGGGACTTGGTATTTACCGCGAGAGTTCCGCTTCCATCCGACGAGCGGGGACAAAGATAGAGAGATAGAGAGAGACAGAGAGAGAGAGAGGGAGGGAGAGAGAGAGTGGTCGATCACAATCCTCTCGCTCGTAACTTGAGTCTCGATGCTCGAGAGAAAGGACGAAGAGGAGATGATCAAGAGAAACGAGGGCCCAGTAGCGAGCCAGGCGCGAAGAACTGGTCCCAACCGGTTCGACATCTGGTCGATTTTCGCCAATGCGGCAGCTGAATTCCTAACCTCTTGCACTCGTGCGCGTACGCGGTGAACGACTCGCAGTAGCAGTTCTCGGTCGGGCACTCGCACATGTCTTGCAAACAGGCCTTGTAGTACATCGTTGGATTCACCTTCTTGTGGCACGCGTCGAAGATCTGCGACCTCAGCCTGTTACATAATCTGTACAAACCGACACTGGCGTGATTAGAGTATCGTGACGTAGCCAGCTGGATATTGGCAGATCAGTACGTGTCACGTAATAAAAAACATTGCCATTTCCATCCATAAAAAGCTTATTGTTATTAATATATGTCTCGAAACGAATGAAGTATACTGATTTTTATGTTACTCGTTAACACGTTCTGAAAATCTGCCGATGTCTCCGTGTAAGCTGGTGTACCCATATAATAGCTAGTATGAAATAAGTTTGGAACGCGTCCGTTTACCGATGATCCTTTCGTCCCCTGCAACGCCTCGAACGATCCAAGTTCGGAACTGGCTTCGGCCTGGTGCAGCTTCTCTTGGGCCCCACCAGCCAGGACTGGCCAAACATTTGAGGATCTTGCACTAGTTTACCCTTTCGATTGGTAAAATCGTCCTTCGGGAGGGAGTTGAAGTTCCCGCAGAGACCGCAGAGCCGACCCCTGTACGAAGTAGGCGCCGACACCTCGAGAAAGCTGATCCCATCCCAGAGGACTTTGATTCCGATGTGCGTGCTCACGATTATGCTGTCAGCCGTTCGATTCACTTCGAGCCGGTTCGCCACGCTGTACGGCACCTCCACCTTCTTCCCGTTCACCTTCACTCGCATCTTCTGGCCAAGGTTTACCTTCAAGTCGCCCACCTATCACCACCGGAAAATGGGGTCTTAAATCAATTGAATATTGGTCTTCATTCGTATACTATCTACCAACAGCTTTGTTTATCGTAATGGTAGGAGAATGTGGATTGGAACAAATTAATCCACCATTTACAATACTCCGTTTGACTAACTGTGAGCAGTACTGCATAACGTGCAACGGAATGTTACTCCTACGGCTCGTACAATAAGAATCTTGCTCAACGATGCGTATACAGTTGGGATTTCTATCACCGGCACTGCTGCTCACCTTTATCGCTATAGTTTTCGTCCACGCGGAGAATCTCGTCGATCTGGCATCGTTGGTTACTCGAACGCTAAATGTGTGTCCAGAGCAGTCACTGGCCAATTGGTATTTGCAGGCTCCCTTGAAGCTGAAGAATTTTCCGTCGAACGTGCGATAATGCGGGTCCCCGAATACCGTGCACACGCCGTCGCCTGTGTAAAACGTGAAAGTCTGCACGTGAAGCCGCAGAGTTGACTACGGAAAGGGGCAAATCGAGAGGGCTCCCTTACTTTCGACGCAGCGGGGACAGCACTGGCCCTCCGGATGTTCCAGCCTCGAGTTCGGCGGGCAGGGCAGGTTCAGCTGAGGGCACATGGGCATCGCGCATCGCACTTTGCCTTGCATGCAAGCGCATGCCTTGCAGGAGTCAAGCTTCCAACTTTCGCCATCCTGCCTAGGACAAAAAAGAACCTTTAAATCTTTGAACAAAGCCAAGAATCACTTTTAACTTGTACGTTAAGTTTAAAAATCGTCCAGCAACACCAAAGGACTGCTCCGTTTTCCAGACAAGAGACAAAACAGTGTACAACGAATACTCGCCCCGTAGGTTTTGCCAGCGTAAGTGCAGGAGACCTCGATCTCCTCGACCTCGGGACACTGTGGACAGCAACGGCCTGGGAAAGAGATCTGGTGTTCCGCGGGACAGTCGTGCACCGGGCAGGTCTCGCGTACGCAGGAAACCGCCGAGTTGGAGCAACTGCATCGCGTGCACTGATCCAGATAGAACTGATTCCCGGAGTTGTAGACGCCCGTGCCCAGCATGCACGCGCCCTTCGGCGGTGAAAAGTATCTACCGCTACCTGTTCGTCCAACCAACGCGTGCAAGCGACGTTTAAAAGAGAGGGAACGAATATACTTTTTACGCGACCAGTTTTCTACGTAATAAGCGGCAGTACCTTTGCAGTGGGGACAACATTTCCCGGGGTCGTGGACGATCCTCGAGCTAGGACAATGCAGGACAGGGCACGCTTGTTTAGCGCAGATCAGTCGGCCAGCGTTGCATCTACACGTCACGCAGGGATCCTCGGTCGTTGTCACCGATCTGTCTGCCGTCACCAATTGCCCGTTCACGTGGCATCCTGTCGGACGCGAAATATTCCTCAGTACGATCTTCAGATACTTTTTTAGACATCGCAATCTAGCAATGTTGCAATATTTGTTACGACGTTGAATTTCTCATTTCTATGGTATGATGAAATCAGACTATAGTTATGTGGTACAGTGTAAAAATGTACCGTACCACCGTTGCGTATCAACGACAAGCGTTGAGCCATTACGTGTAATCTATTAATAGAATACAATGCATTTTGATTTGAGATACGCAACAAGTGGATACACACCTCAGGAATGGAAAGATTACGGTTCACTTACCCGCGCACATCGGGCAACACTGACCAGCCGCAGGCGGAATAGGATTCGAGCAGGGCGTGTAGCAATGCAGCCGCGACTCGGTGATCACACCAGCTTTGCAGGTGAAGATTCTGCACGGATCGTTCCCCTCGGTCCATTCCGTTTCCGACCCGTGGTAGACTCCATTTCGCATGCAACCTTACAACGATTGAACAAGGTAAACGTTCGAAACGTGGATAGGAAGATAGAACGAGGAGGCATTCGAATTCGAAGCATCCCCGTCGGCGTGACGAATTATCTAGGGTGGTCTACCATTCGCACGTATCACTGGCGATGGTTTCCTGTCGTTTCAGTAACAATTCCGCGTCCACTGACCATGATGCACATCGATCGATATCGTTTGAGTTAATTTTGGATTTAGTTTACCTTAGTTAATTTCTGCTACGCGTTATTGCCTCCACTTTCGTACGAAAAAGAACTGACTAAGTAATGTGCATTGCACTCGCACTGGAAATTGCTAAAACGCCACTTGAACGTCGAGTCGACGCTTGATGCTTGACCTAATTTTCGCACATGAAATACTTACTAAGTAACATTGTAAATAGCCTCGAAATTGTAACTCACTTTTATTCATTAACATCTCGACGCTCTGTAAGACCCACGGTCTTTCTTCTTAAGTAAGAATCTCATGGAACCCTATATAACCATTACAATAATTGTTGCAATATATTTATCGAAATAAGTTTCAATCTCTCGTATAGAAAAATCAATATTTTTGCTTCTATATACACTATGAGACATAATCTACTTTCTGTACTTTCAAATTAATCGTACTTCCAATTGTAATTAACGATGTACACTAAAGGGTCCGTACAGCCCATAGAGATGGTCGATTTTTTAAAAATTCTATTGATATTCCTGCTCGTACCGACTGCAATGCACATCCACACAATCGAACGAGTATGTCAGTGATACGTGTAAATAGATCTTTATTATTCCAGTGGAAAAGTACCGACTATAGACAGACCGGGAAGCTTGAATTCGAGGATGCTTTCGCGAAATGCATTTCGTTTGAAAAGCGAATTTTGTCGGTCGTTTAGTGGCGCGAACAGGGACGAGCTTGCGTCACGATATAACGTAATTAATAGACGAGAGAAAGAGAGAGAAGGAGAGAGAGAGAGAGAGAGATAACGAGGCCGTAGTCGAGCAAAGCATCTTGTCGACCAACGGCTGCCGGTGTAAACACTCGGCGATGCCGAAGTTCCTCGGGTTTATCGGCGTTTCAACAAACAGAAGCGCCTTTGTGCCCTGGGAACAATGCTCCGCCCCGGACATTCCACTCACTGAAAATTACACATTTCTCTCTCTCTCTCTCTCCCCCTCTCTCTCTCTCTTCTCTCTCTCAGACGCACACATGTGCGTGCATAGAGGATCGCACGAAGTTATGCATAATATTTACATATTTTTATGTATGCATATTGAAAAAGATTCATAAGCAAAACATCGAATAGTATGGAAAATATGGAAAAGAACCACGGCATTGGCTAGCCGAGCAAAGCTCTAATCGTAAATGTAAATCGAGTACTTTGGCACGAAAAATGGTGAAACAATTTTAAAAGTAGGATCGGTCACTTTTTGACCTTTGACGAGCTCTCGTATACCGATTATCCGAGCACATCGAAGAGCCGTTAAATATCCAGCAAGGCGCATAATTTTCAGTTCCCCGTCAAAGTTAACTGTAACGTCACATCGAAATGCAAGAGTACTGTAGACTCGAGGCGTTTCTTTTGTCAGACTTGTTGTGATATGATGACCCCTGCTCCAATATGTAAATGTGTCTCGATAGGAACGATTGGCGTCCGCGGTCCCCGTTTCCCGTTACCCTGCGGCCGTTACCTTTGCACCTATGGCAGCACTCGTCCTCGTGCGGCTCCAGCAACGTGTAGCAACCCTCTATGCTGGGGCACTGCTGTTTCCTGCATTCGACGAAACCGTTCTGCGAAACAGAAGAAAAAAACTATCACGCTCCGCGTATGTATATGCTACGTATGTACGTAATCGCGGTTCGTGGAAGCTGGCAGAGACGATGCGATCCATTTCCCGACGCCCGATTTCGCCTCCAGTCCGCAATACCACGTATATCGTCCGGCTCGCGCGTTAATTATTTCTCTCGCCTCTTATCGCGGTCTATAATTAAACCCTTGAGGTTTATCTGCTGTTCGAATTACGTAAAGCAATTTAACGCGGGTCACGGGTGGTCTCGTGGCGAGCGAACGCGAGAAGGTCGCGGCTCTGAAAAATAACGAAGATTACACAGTCCGTCGAAGGCAGACTGTGTACTTGCTCGCGTTCCACGTAGGGACGAATCGAACCGTGTACGATACAATTCGATTGGAAAAGATACATTGATAATTCTTTATTCAAATAGCCACAGGCACGCGTACTGTACACTCGTGCATCGAACGTTCTATAAGAGATCAGCTTCTGTTCAGCTGGAAGCATCACTGGATCTTTCGGTGCAACCGTGTGTACAACTGATATCGGGGAAAAGTACACACTCGTATCGATCGAAGCGACTATCGGTCAGCTACGAGTATAGATGGTCACGAGAAAATTGTCAGACACCGACGACGTAAGGTAAACTTGAGCTTAAATCGCAAGAAAAAAGGAGGAGAGTAAAAAAGCAGATTGTTTACAGATTGAAATATCGAGCGTCGCGATCGAGTCTCGCAGGTCCGAGCGGTTCGAGAGGAGGCACCCGTCCCGCCAGTGAAATCGAAAGGTACGGATGACGCGATCGTACGTTTCCCATTGACATCGTCGCTCATCTGGCACCGGTCCGCGCGCCACGGCCCAAGAAAACGGAGTCGAATCCCTACCAGCGTCGCCAGGAGTCAACGAACGTAACCCGTCGCCGCGATAAATCGCCGGCTAACGTCGCGTCGCCGCGGGCGTCGTTGCCGGACGCCGTTCGCAACGATTTTTGCGTCCGATAGACCTAGATAAGCGGCTGAATTCCAAACATCAGGCCGCGTCTCGAGGATCCTCGCGCCGCTCCCGCTTACCTTGCACAGGCAATTGAAACACCTGGTGTTCGGGATCTTGTCCACCGTGAAATCTTCCCCCTCTGTGTCGCACGTCTCCCGGCTACCTGCAACCAAGCAGAGGTACGGCCTAATCACAGTGCGAACGGTTGCGTGAAAATAGCGAGGAGCCGCGTCGCGGTTTGCTCAGATATCGGTTACGATCGCCCCATCTTGCTTGTACCCCGCGATCTACGGTGACGGTGCTCGCCCATAGGGATCAGATATTAGGGATCTGAAACTGGACAGGGATCGTGGCGTTTTCGTCTCGTTTAGAGAAATAAGCGATGAAATTGTTTGTAATGCATCGCGTATGCAGCGTTGACCCACCAGGATCAAGCGAGAACACCGCGTACGCGTTAAAGGGAATGTTTGCGCTTCTGTTTCGCTAGACTGTTTCACCTATAAACTGAGACGCAGCAGCGTTCGATGCAGAAGGGGCGCGCGCGTGATCCGATTGAAATTCCAAGTAGCTTCGAAATGAAGCTTGCCATTCCCGCCGCCTTTCTCTCGGACGTACGTATAACGTGTACCTTAAAATTAGAGAATAACAAACCGCGCCCGTTTTGAAGTAACGTTGCGTAGAAACCCGGGGATACACGAGCGAGACGCTACTCGTGTACAGTGGCTCACGTTCCGACAGTTAACTAGGCACGTTGTTGTATAACTCCGCACTCTGTTTGCGCATATTCATCGCGGAAGTTACTAGACCCGGTGAATGCCAATAAAGTTTGCTACTAGGCTGAAAAACGCGAAACTTTCCACCTCGCGACAACGGCGGTGTTCTTCCGTTCGCTCGGTGGAAGGTCGGACGAAAATGGACGATCGTTTAGGATCGGTTGTTCGCCGTTCGGCTACTTACGTGACACAGCTATCGATATCCGGTGGGATCGATCGTGCGCGCATCGAAGGGCAAATATCTACGGGAGGTCGACGGTTCGGCCAACCTTTCCCTAGCCGCGTTGTGTTAGGTCAGCAAAGGCATCGTCGCAACGTCCCTCTCTCGGTTCCCTCGCGCACGTATTCCTGCACACTTCAAGCAGCCTTCCTTTAACACAACCTGCGCCCCCAAAAGCTCCACCGTCGTGTACCTTTCCTCGACAACGCTCTTTGCTACTTAAAAATACACCTCTGCGTCCCGCGCGATCTTTTCCAACGTCCACGTTCGCGGTTTTTCCACGATCTTTGCAGATATGCAGATGCAGATCGTTGGTTAATTTGTCGAAAAGCTCTGTACCTACTTTACTGTAATAAGTGTATTACAATAGTCGATGTAGGTTTGAAGTAAACTAAGTCTCGTTCGATTTTAGAACGAAGTAGCTTTTCGACAAGTTCACCTGATCTTTTGCCCATTTTCTTAAGCGGGTCTCCGCGTTTCTCGCAATCGTCTCGACGCTCCTTTCCCTCCAGTTCTAAGATCGCGATCCCAAGATCCCCTTGGACACCGCGGTTCCGCGAAAAACCCGTGACGAGCCCTTAGAAAGGTACGATTCGCGCGTTGCGTTTTCCCTTCCTCACTTTTTCTTCTTCTGTTCTCTTTTTTGTTTTTGTCAAGTGCGCAGGAATGCGTGCGAGTAAGAACGCAGTGTTGGCGTTCGCGCCGACCGTTTTCCTCATCTACAGTTCTCTTCGTCCCCCTTTTCAACTATTTCGTTCTACTCTACATCGAGTCCCGTTTTGCGGAGGATATTCGCTCGAGAATCGACCTCGATTTTGTCAGACAGTAGACCTGTTCGCGGATCATTGTTGTAAGAAATATTTCTAATGATACTCAGTTTTATCCTCGCGGTTGACACGACGAAAACAAATACTTTCGCCTCAGCGGTGGAAGCAAGCAAGGTCTCAATCATCATGTCAGTGAAATCGAAGAGAAAACAAATCGCGATCTAAAAAACTACCCTTGCGTAACCAGAATTACGATTCCGCTTTCGTAGAAATACTTCGCGCGGTAACAGCGAATGGAACAGGAGGAGAACTTCCACCTCGAGCGAACATCCTCGCTCAGATTCGTTTTCATTTCCTTCTGAACATGCAGGGGCAGGATCACAGTGGTAACAGAGATGAATTTCCTTCTTTTCCTCAGGAATAGAACGTCTCCTCGATCGAGACTCGTCCAAGACGATCAGCCGTCGTACATGGAATTACGTACGCCGATGTGAACGCGAGAAGCTGTCGCGTCTGTTCCCGAATGTTCGTGCCCCGAAGACCTGCTCTCTGCCGAGTCATCGGGACAAGACCGATAATGGGAGACATGCTAAGAATAGTGGCCGTTTAAAACACGTAAATAGAGCGTGACGCGCCTCGTTCGCGCCTCCGTTCGTCTGACTTTCGATCTCGAAATCGGAATCATCGATGGATCCGCACGAGTGCGAGGAGGGTCACGGTGTCGACAGGCGTGTCCAGGGCGCGCGCGCGGTTCAAACACTCACCTACTATGCTTTCCGGCGCGTCGCAACGACAGATCGACGACATGAAAGCCAGAGCCAGAGAGAGGGCTAACGGACTAAGGGATGACAGCGTAACCCTCATCTTCCTCATCGATATGCTTCGTTTGCGCCTGCGTCTTCGTTCTCGCCCCTCGTCGATCACGACGGTTTGCTATAAGGCAAAAAAAAAAAAAAAGAGAAAACACAACGATCAATCCTCAACTTCTGTCTACCATAGAGAGTTCGTACGCTTTTATATACATGAACGTGTTATTTATCCGCGATTAAAGACGCTCCTATCTGTATTCCGTTTCAGCTGGCCTCTGCTAGATGCTGGAAAACAGAGAAACAGACGACGAGGAATGGAAAAAACGCGGCGGCGGTCGCGTTTCGCGCTTGAATTTGGATCAAGGCTGGACAGTAGCGTAATAAACCCCCTGGCGCGAATAAACGGGAAGAGAAGAGTGGAACGATCGTTTCTGCGGCGGCGGAGGGAACTAACGGACGCTTCCTCGGCTGAACCGCAGTCCCATCCGATTATTGTCGTAACCTTCCGTTCGCTGGTATGTTTGCGCTAGTTCTCTCGTATATTTTCACGAGTGACGCGCGCAACCTACGGAATCTTTCTTTGGAAATCCGTAACGGCCGGTTTGCGGTCGTTCCGGGAATCGCGCGCTGTTACGAGCCGCGTCGCATCGTCGTCGTCGTCATCATCGATCGACGCGCGGATCTCGAAACGATCGCTCCTAGACTTGTCGCCCTCTTCCATTCGATCCGCGAATAATCGCGAGGAGCAAACGCGACGAGTTCGAGCGCGCGTTTCACTCGATACGATAAAATTGTATAACGCTGAGACCTGACCTAACAAGTTTTACCGATAGATGGACACGCGCGCGGTTACGGGGAAGTCTTTGGCGGGCCGCAGAGCGTACCTAACCTTTCTGCGATCTTTAAAATTTGCTTGGTGATTTACGATCTTATTTGGAAGGTTTTCTTCTCAAGCGTTTTGTAAGTTTGTAGACTTTGCTGGGTTTTTTATTCCAGATTTAAGGTACGTAATAAAAACGCAAGCATCTAGGCGGCTCTCTAAAATTAACCGTTTGCAGTTCGTCGGCTGTGCGATGGGGGACACGCGTAATTTACATCAGAAAGGAAAATGTAGCTACTGCTGGACATTATCGAAGGATGCTTAGAGCGCAAAGGGTCGACGCGTTAAACGCGGGACTAATTTTGTTTTCTTTTCCCATTTAGGTGGACGGGGAATGTGTCCGTGTATAAACAATTCGCCCAACGGTCCTCACGCTCTAAGTGAAAAGTTGAGTCTCCAGGAATCGACGTAGCGTTCGACGTGTTAACACGTTTTCATGGTGTTCGATTTGATCGTCGAGAGTTAAGGTATAGTGACGCTTCGTAAACGTTTGTCATTCCCAAACGATAGATTAATTAGAGATTAAAGTAACCTAATATATTTGTGGCGTGAGAGATTAGGTTAGGTTCGTTTAGCGGACCAAATTGGTGGAACGAGTTGAATAAGTCGACGGAATGAAAATGCAGCGACGGGTCATCCGACGCGCTCTTTGGACTATTAAAGGTAGCCGAGTGCAGCTCGAAGGGGTCGACGCGAACGTTGTAACGTGCGTTCGAACAATGTCTGCGCGCTCGCAATGTTCTCGCCTCAAGGATTCCCAGACCGAGATGCCGTCCTCTCCTCGTCCGGGGGCGATTATGCCCGACCGACATTTGCATAGAATCTCGCGCGGCGACGCGTTCTCCTACGGCCAGAAAAAATGCGGCCAAACCTACGAGCGGACGCGACGTCCCGCGAGAGCGTGGAAAATCGAGCGAAGTTTTCCGTGCTCGAACGCCGAGCGGTACAATTAAGACACGACGGAATGGAACGAGTTCCCCTTCGTTTGCATGCGTCCTCCCGTTGACTCTCACTATTTCACTTTTCCCGCATTCCACGCTCTCTTGGACCTTAATGGACTGGACGCGACTGTTCCCGTTTATCTCCGGTTTGGGAGCGAACAACGATACCCGGCCACCTTAACTATAGAACCGTTCTACATGTGGTCTTAATGTTTTACAGTTCGCGCAGTGCGAGCAATCGTCGCCGGTTGATAAAGCAACGCAGAGCGTCTTGTAAATGGTACGAAATGGACAACGACATCGAGAGAGAAACCGGAGAGACGGAAAACGAAGGAAGTATATCGATAAGTTTTAGAGACTATTAGTTTTTGGATAGTATCGTTAAGAACAGTCGTTCGCTTTTCCTGGAAAACGTGCTCTTTTTGTCCGCAGCATCGCCGTTCCCCGCGAGGTGCGATATGTACACATATCCCGAAGAATGAAGATCTAACGGACGTGCCATTTTAGCTAAGGTATACAAGATACTCTCTCTGAATGGTTTGGCGTCCGTGGGCGCAGGTAGTAAAAAGACGTACGAACCGACAGGTTGTGTCCGCGGTGCCGTGGCGTTTCGTCGATGATAAACGGGGCTGATTATCGCCGGCTGATCCCTCTCTAATCCGTATAGCTCACCTTGGCCCCGACGAAAAACTGGCGCGCAACCGGACGGTTCGCGGCACGATCCGCGGTGCTATCGAGAATTGAAATGCAAATGCCGCCGGCGTATGCGCTCGTATAACGTGTCAACAACGGGAGAAAGAGTCGGTGAATCGACCGCACCGGATATGTCATGAATCACGCGGCACTATTTTTCGATCGTTCCTCGCATCTAATGCCAACGAGCGACCGCGGTGAACGCCTGCCCCCCTTGGTACGATTCTTCTAATATTCCAGCGTCTCGCTTCGTGCAGACGTATCTCGAAGCGAGAAAAACGTCGCCAACTAGTTGCCAGAGCAAGAAAATCAGTTCAAAGAATCGAATTGTTTCTTTTCTCACTGTCGCGCAGAATCTTGCGTTGGTTTCAAAGATACCACGGATCAAATCGAGTCTGTTCGACGAAATCTGGTTACATAAATACGCGCTATCTTATAAAATGAAAAAAAAGAGAATCTATGCGTGTAACACTGAATTTTAAAGCGAATGCATACTTTTAATTTCACATTCAGATGTTATCGGAAAATAGGCGACAAAATTAAACAGTAAAATCAAACCGGAAGGTTTTATTCATGTCTCAAGGCTCGAACTACCGGTGATTAAAGCACAGTTGAAATATACAAAGGAATAACGATGAAACGCATACGAAAAGATATACCCATTCGTGTCTTCCACGGAAAAGTACAGAAAACTGCACCGCGAGCGAACAACAGCGAACTTATAAATTTTACATCAGGCATATCGACGAATTGATCACTTCGACCATTTTAGTAGTAGCTCCGCCGTTAATAATCATTTCGTTCGCGGAATTAATAAGATTCCGCATACCCGTGGAAGGACTGTAACACCGTGACGAACCGACTAAAAAAAGTCCCGTTCAGGAAGTAACATTTCTACGCGTCGACCGCTTCTTTGTACGAAAGAAGAACTTATCATCCTTAATGTAGGACGTCGATGTGTTCCAAAGCTTCCCAGCGAGCGAATAATCGACGAATATAGAATATCGTAACCAAGAGGGGTAAGACTGTCGCTGGGGAACCGCGCGAAGATACGTACTCTTCGATTCGCAGCGTTACGTAAACCGCCGCTTTCCTCGAGGCGAACGTTCGTCCAGTTTCTCGCGAAAAGGATATCGCGCTTGCCTTGATTCACTCGCGACACCGTCTCCCGCCAGAGTCCTCGTGGTACTCGAGAGTCTCTCCGCGTGATTCCGATCTTCGACGCGGGCCACGTTTTCCCCGTAGGAACGGCGCGCACGTATCGGTGCACGCGACTCTACATCGCTTCGAGGAAAGACAGCGTGCCCGCGCTTAAATGACCGTCGTATTATTTACCGCGTTCCTTTTTTTTTTTTTTTCTTTCTCACCGCGTACCGCGGTCTCCTCGAGACGCCATCGATCAGCGATCGAAACGCGGAATTGTGTTTGCATAAACTCGATCGGGTATTGGCAGGAGGGGCGGACAACAGATAAAGCGAGGTGGAGAAGGAGAGGCTGAAAGCGAGATGCGATCGGGAGATCGACGAGCAATGAAGAGGGAGAAAGGAGAAGACAGAGAAAGATAATCGGAATGGGAAGAAAAAAAGGGAAGGCGACGGGAAGGGGGAGAAGGTTACGGCTCGCGTGCTCGAGCCTCGGGATCACCAGGGAGCACTCGCGATCGACTTTGCCTGAACACGCTCGCGGAAACCGCTGGATCGCTGACCAAGGCGTAATCAGGTTGCCTCTAATTAATCGTTCGAGAGAACAACGTTACCGATTACGATACAAGGTCGCGTCACGTGGACTGGTATCGAATCAGAAGTAACAGAGTGAACGATCCGGTTCGATTAAGATATTCGTAATCCGTAGATCCGACGAAGAGGAGGAGTCCGTCGATCTGAAAAACGGACGACGCGACGGACGACGCGAAACTACGTTCCTACGGGCGGCAAAGAAGCCGGCGCTCGAGAAGTAACTGGAAGTAAGTGGCACGAGCTGTCGCGTGCAGGCAAGCGAGCACGCCGTGGCGGAACAACAACAACGGAACAGGTGCGTAGAACGAGAAGGGCCTGCGCGGCTGCCAGGCCGCGTGCGCGCGCGCCTCGGTATGCTGGCCCATGCACGCGCCGCTGTCCGCCTGACTATCCTCGCCGCACGGAGGGTAGCCTTCTCTCCAGCGCTCTCCAGCTGCGGCGAGGTGAACAGAATAAAAGGGAAGAGAAAAGAGAAAATCAGGGGAAAGGAGAACGCGAGAAGAGCCGGCAAGTCTCGAGCGATCAGCGGGACAAAGCGGACCTCGTCGCTGGCGACATCTAGAACCGCGTACTCAGCTGTCAGACGGCTACGCGCCGTCTTCGATCCTCTACCGTGCGCGATCCACCGTTTCTCTCCCTTCGATCCGCCTCAGTGTCGCGGAAATTCTACCTGCGCCCTGATTCATCCGCGCGGCTCGTCCATGAATAATCCTCCTGTCAGTTGTCTAAACCGATCTCGCGTCGCTCGATTACGATGCGATTACTGTACAACTCGCCAGTGTCGCAATGCGCGTTCGCAACCAAGGCCTGTCCGTTGCACGTTGCCTCTAAACCGCGGTATCGTTCCAACTGTACCGCCGTATCCGTCCCATCGACTTACCGGAGCCGAGAATTTCGTTGAAAGATCGCCACGCACCCGTGCGACACTCGACGCCAACGCGTCGACGAGGCTACCGTCCGTTGGCCCCTATAGACTTGGTTCATTTGACGAGCGGGAAAGCCCGATGCGTACCGAGGTGTTCGAGAAACCCGCGTTACTCCCTGCACTCTACACACTCCGCAACGGCTCTCCTCTGGCCGTGTTTCACGTGAACCGCGCGCGCGCTACAGCGCTGCGTCGCAAACCGATTGGCGAACCCGCGTGTCCCGTCGGATATCCGTGTACCGCGGTGCGTTCGCGGGCGACTACGAACGATTCCGCGTCAGCTGCCCGCCGCAGCTGCACTAAAGTTCCGTTCCGGGCTCCGCCACTGGTGTATATCGCCGTCGTGTAAACGACGTTCCCAGTGCCTGGCAGCCGTCGGGACTAGCCAGTGGCACACGCAGCGGGGAAAGGCAACTGGAAGCCAGCCGAGAGTGGTGGCTACGTCGGAGATGGTCGTCGGTACAGCGTGGAAGTGGTGGTACGACGACGCGGCGATAGAGTGGTGGTGGCGGCGGCGGTAGAGGAGCAGTACGTGAAGCTGGAGGAACAAGGGGCGGAAGAGGAGAAGGTAGCGACGTCGGGGGAGGAGGAGGAGGAGGAGAAGGAGGAGGAGGAGGAGGAGGAGGAGGCAGTTGCCTCCGATAGAGAGTGGGTTCGCTCGGAACCGGTGAAGAGAACGGCGGAGGAGAAACTGCGCGAGGTTTCGACGAAGAGAGGGAGAACGTTCGAACTCGGTCGAAGTCTCTCTCTTTATCTTTATCTGTTACTGTCCCTCGTTTCTGCGTTAACGGCGTACCGAATCGATTAAACGGTCGTTTGAAAATTTTCGTTCACGCTCGAACGTGGATCGCACTGGCGAGCGTCCGTCGAGCGATGTACCCTCTCTCGTCAACGTGTATTCTCGACGGCGTGGTCGATCGCGAGGACGTCTCTCGCAGCTGGACGGGAACCGGCGATAAGACGGATCACGGTGAGTGCGCGGATCAGTGATGAGAAAGGTGGCGTGGAAATTGACCGAGCCACGAAGCGGGAGGCAGGGAAGAAGAAAGGGAAGTCGAAGAGGGAAAAAAAGAGAGGAAAAAGAGGAGAGAAACAATCGGTGGAAAAAAAGAGTTCGCTCGCGACGCGTACACATGACTGACAGCGAAATAAACACTTTATCTCCCCGGGCGGGCTGTAAAGAGAAGAAAAGAGGAGAGGCTATCACGCGCGTCCCTGTTCGATCGGCATGCTGGAAAATGCCGATTCCTCGGGGGAACCGCGGCGACCCCGAGCTTGACCGCGGAGGACTTTGACTCGGTTCCGTTCCCAGCCGGATTCGAGAATCGCCGAGCTTTTCAGACGCGGCCACGTCTGGCTCCGTCTCCTAAATCCGGCCGCGTCCTATCGACGGCGTTCCACTTCGATAATCGTATCTGCGCGCGTATTCAATAATACCGCGTTTTTACGAGATTACCCGTAGCCAGGGTATCTGCGATGGATTCCGCGCAAACAGCGTTTCCACGGCGCTCGATTAGCGGCACGAGCGTCAACCTCGATACCATTAACGAGTTTATAATCAATTCGACTCGACGCGAAAAAAGAATAGGCTAGGCGGAATGCACCTTCTTCCATTCTTGTTCCGCGGCTCAGGGTGAACGGAGACCCGGATCGGTTTAAACGAAGGAAAACGAGAGAAAGAGGCAGAGAGAGAGAGAGAGAGAGAGAGAGAGAGAGAGAGATGCTGCCAAGTCTGTTGGCTATTGTACATATCGAAGATGCTTATCGATGGTACTTGGCCTTTCCTCTCCCTCGAAACCTCTTTCTCTCGCTATCCTTACCGTACCTTGCCTCCTTATCTCTCTCACTCTCTCTCTCTCTTTCTCTTCGTTCCTCCGGACTTGTTCGTGTCTCAGCGATGCCGAGCATCCCGCGCCGCGGACATTCGTAACGAGTGCCTACCTTGTTAGCTTCGTTCGTGGAAGCGCGCCCCTACAATGAGCCACGGTAAGAAACCTAGAAGCCGATGTACCGGTGTAGAGAAGCCGGGCTCCGTTGTTTGCGACCCGCTGACGCTGCTTTCAAGAGCACCGCTTAATAACCCGCGGGCTTTTATTGCGCTGCCCGTTACCAGCGGAACGCGCTGCGTTACAGACGTCGATGGCTCTTCCAGATTTGTTTCGCCACTTCGATCCGGGTGGCAAAAACATAACACCGGCCTTTGATCGTTCTTCCCGCAACGAGCCATCGATTATTCAACACGCGAGCCGACGGACACGCTCTCGATGCGACTAAAAAAACACTTGTATCCAACTCTCGAGATTGAAAAAGCGGAATGATACTACTGTCCCGATGATTAGCATTCGCTCGTTCCATCTCTCCGCTCGTGAAGACGGTCGCTGCCGAAACGGTGTCCCGGTTGCAGCGAAACAAGACGTCGAACTGCAACCGCGTTACACGCTTTTGCTTTCTTTTGCGTAACGAGCGCAAGGTCGTGCGAACACCTCGCGCGCGCGGCGTGCTCCTCCGGCTTCGCCCTGCGGCGGGCACGGAGAAATTTCGCCTACGAGCGAACGTCGAGTTCGAGCGATTCGGAAGCCACGTTCCGTGGTACGCGTCGATACGGTGAACGGAAACGGAACGAAAAAGAATACCGTTGTTGCCTCGCGCTGTCCTCCCTCTTCCCCAAACCGAGACTTCAACCGCGTTTCGATCCGCTGCCGCGCCTCGCGAACGGCAAGATGTATCGGATCGATTTAAACGTAGGTAGGCGCGATCGCGTATCCGATATCGATCTCGAGCCGGCTCGTGAGAGTCCGCGCGTACAGTCGGTAACAAAACTCTGCGCGCGGTTCTCGAGTTTCAAATATTTCAGGAAGACCAGACGGTTTCGACATTCTTTACCAGAGTATCGATTCGTACGCTCGTCGATACTGTATCGTACTGTATACGAGTATCGAAATTTACGAGCCAACGCGGATTACGTGCTCGAATAACAAATACATCGCGCGGTTGGCTTTAGAAAAAAATATACAGCGGAAGACAAAGGTGGGCAGAGACTAGGCGAGAGGAACGTTTCGCCGAAAACTTCGCCTCGCATCGTTTCTCTCGACGCGTCTGTTGTTTGCACGATCGCGTGCTATGATGCATCCAGTGTACGCGCGTAATAGCTCGACTCGTTCGTGACAAGGTCGTTTCGGGATATTCGCGTGCGCCATACATCTCTCGCGACCTCAAAAGGCTATGCCGTCGAGCGCAACGGGCTTCGAGTCACCGATCACGGCCCTCCCGGCTCGACCCACGCCGATCGTCGATACAAATCGTCGATTTCGGCGATCGCCGCTCGTCGAAGGCCTGCTTCACGCGCGAGGAACTGCGCTCTGCGAAAAGGCGTTACCAGATCGCGAGTCTGTTTGAACTGGCAAAATAAACGGACCAGTCGGGAACGCTGAACAGACGTCCGAGGCGTGGGACGCGCGGCGTCTTTTCTCGAAACGCCGCGACGCGGTCTCCGCCGTGAGTCAAACGGTTTCGATTCCCGGATAACCTATCCGCGACGCGTGTACTCGCCTCAGAGGGACGCGCCGCGGACCGACAACTCGCCTCTCCTATTGCGACGCTCGCCTCGTGATTTACGCGCGTTCGAAAGAAACGGTTCTACGAACGGATTCCAGTCTTTGGAAATTTATTTACTCTCGCCGCTCTATGACGACGCGGTTTAAGCGAGCTGCCTCTATTTTCGGCGAATTAACCACGCGCGGAACCTCTTCCGAGGATGAACGTGACGCGAAAAACTGTTCGCTTCGATGTATACAATAGCAACCCCTCTCACGATACGGAACGCGTTCCAATGTGTTTACAGTGCGTGGCTTGAAGTTATTTAATTGTATCTCCGATGAAAAACGTGTCTGCTGTTTCAGGAGTTATGTCATTATTGTAGCCAGAGCGAGACGTATACGAGGAGTCCACTGATTTGCCCCCACTGCTTGTCGCTGTTCATTCAAACAGTCGGAGTTCACGTTCAGATAAATAAGTGGATTCAATTATACATCCAATTGAGCTTTGTTTATATACAAACTAAGAACAATAGCCTACTGTCGAACGTGCTCGTCTTTGTGGTAGAGACTTTCATACATAATTGGAACGCTTGCCGCTGTGGTTCAGATAATAGGAGCCACGGTTAACGTGTGTAAATACGGTTCGCGTAATCGCGTGTCTATGGAAATTTCGTACGTACAAATGAAGTTCTATCGCGTATACAAGTGCATGTACAGGGATTGGAGAAGTACGTCGCGTGCGCGGTTGTGTTTGTAGCTAACGACGAGGCGAGGGAGGGGGGCACGGGTTGTAAATTTTGCGAGGGCCGCGGAAGCGAGTCGTTAGGGCAAGACTCTTGCCTATCTGCTCGCTCATCTCTCCGACCCTCGTCGCGGGTTTAACGATTTTCGTCGAATCTTTGAAGCCGTCGCCCACCGCCGTTGAGACCACCGTCCCCACCACTTACGGATGATTTATGGATCCATTAGGCGGAACGATGCTTTCTCTCCAGTCAAACTATAAGAAGATCGACCCTACGCGAAACTTTAGATCCGTGGCATAGTCCTGCGTGCAATAATCGCGATTACGCACAGGGCGGTATCCATCGAGACGGTCCCGGTAACCGTTTCAGGAACGCAGCTGCGGACGTTAGATAACGTTTATCGAAATTATACCCCTTCGTTCGTTAATTATTTAATGCCTGCGTGTAACGTGACCGACCAACTATCGATATTCTCAATCCAAAGTTACCGCGCGATCGCTATCCCTACGTTATTGGGGGGTTAGCAGATTTGTCGATAATTTGTCGATCGCGCAACGAAGGATCAACGCGGGTGAACGCATCGCAGGTAGACGCGAACGCGTCCTCGAACGGTTCCCAGGGGTTCGTCGCGGCCTCTGAAAGAGAGGCAATAGGTATTTAGGGTAGCAGTCGAGGAGGCGGTGTAATTGGCCGGAACGAGAGTCCTGAGAGGATTCTAACCGCGTTCTTCCCCCTCCACTCGGCTCTTCCTTTCGACCGCCTCGTTATCCCTGATTACCCCGCTCTGACGGCGACCCTCCTTCGAAAGAACTCCATTGGTGGTCTTCAGGCTGTTCGGGAATCCAGCGAGACGGTCCGCTTCTAAATCATGCACCGGGACCGCCTATGAATAGTCATCCGCTAAAACGTTCCCTTGTTTGATTTCGATAAGGACTGGCGCACGCTGCGAGTAGGTCTGTCTTAATTCGCTCTGAAATACGATGTTGCCGTTAGGATACGTTCCCTTGGAAATGCACGCGCGCGAGCATATTTATGGGAATTGGTATCGTGGTAGCCTGTTCGACCACGTTTCTCTCAGTATACTCGTTGCCTCCTGTCCAAGGTAGTCGAAACTATAGTCGTCCCTTATTAAGTTGTCTCCAACGTGACAAATTATTCTCTAATAATCCTGCTGAACCCGAGGGTGCGTTGGTACCTCCTCGATCCACCGTACTCATCGATAACTGAAAAATAATAAACGATTAGGTCTCTTACATCTTAAACTACCTTTAAGAAAACAATTACCAATACTCCTCTTCCTTCCTGTAGGTAACACCACTGCCAAACCTCCACTGCTATCCCTAGAAGACGGCTTCCAGCGTTCCCAAAGAGGAGTACCTGAAGAGTCAACGAATTAGCAAGAGCTAGAGAACAATAACGAAGGATACACTTGCCTGGAAAGACACCCTGTTTGTCCTCAAGCGCGGTAGCACACCCGTCGCAGCGGGAAATTCAAACCCCAGCACCCTGGCTCTCGTCGAAGCAGGTTCTCGAGGCCGTTGCGTTGTTGAACGCGCGACGCAATCCCCGGTGTGTAAAAAAGGAAGAAGGTTGCGGCGTATGGTTCGTGCGTAATCTTGATCGCGTTTCCGGAAACGACGTATCCTGCCTTAGCCAGACCGATGATGATCGTACGTTGAGTGGGTCGGTCAGGCGGGTAGGGGGGCCGATAGGGGGGCAGCGGAGAGAGCGAGAGAGCGTGGAGCGCGCGCGATGCGGTGGCGAAGAGGAAGACGAGGAGAGAGACTCGAATCGGTCGTTCTTGCTCGCCGTGGCGAAGAGGCAGGCTTTATCGGTATATGGCGAGCTAATTAGCGGCGCTCGCAATCAATTGCTTCCGGAGGCGGTTACGGCACGAGGCGACTCGTCCTGCGTTAACCGCGGGCACCGTTCGCCTCTCGCGGCGGGAAACGGCGCGCGACAGACTTTCCTCGACACGGGTGAATCGTTTGCAATGGCAATTCGCGAGACACGATCGAGCGTCGCTGGACGAGGAGATTACCGGTCTGGAGCTGGAAACGAATCGTAATCGTCGCTTTCTTCCGAGAAGGTTGGCTTGCAAACTGTTTGCCGAGTTTCCGCGTAATCTCCGTTGCACGGAGACGCCGGCTGTATCGTGTCGCGCTTCGTCGCGTCTCTTTTGTTAACCGTGGTATTATTGTAATAGGTGTGTACGCGTCGAGGTCTGTCTGCGCACGACGGTGCGTCTGGCGTCTCGTCTATCGGGACGCTATGTACACGCAGCCGTATGACCTCAACGTGAATGGAGAGTCTCGCCTTTGGAAAAAGAAAGAAAGCGCCAGTAGGAAGTACAGGAATACGCATCGCGACGGAGGGACGCGGATTCAGGCCTCCCTGTGACTACCAATATCGAGGGGACGAGGCAGAAAGGGGAAGAGAAAGATTCGCGTGTCTATTTTGTCGCTCGATGCCTCATCGAGGATACGGGCTTTCTTCTAACGCGTCGCTTCCGACCGTGAACGTTCCTTCTTCGAAACGACCTCGGGACAAAAGCTGCGCTATCGCCACTGAAACGTGCTTGGTCGCTTTTTGCGAATCGGATGTTTCACGCGATGTCGATCGGTTAAACAAATGGCAAACGCGCAGATAATTGAATAAAGAGATTCAATACAACATCCAGCGAGTTGGAAGTAGAAACTACGTGTCTGTTAGAATTTGATATTACGTTCTACATCATTGAATGGCTGGATGATTAAGCGACAGAATTTTCGAGAAAGAAGAACTTCTTCGACTTGGACTGATATTTTTTTCATTTATTACTATTTCTCAGGCGTCGATTGTTCGAATAATCGAGAGACTCCACCTGAACACCGCATTGGCAACGCGCGCGTCAATTACGCACGGTATCCCGCGGGCATTATTCGAACGCCTGCCAAGCGTGTAACTATAAGAAAATTATCGAACAAAGCCACGCATTGTCGCCGATCCCGAGTCAAAGGCGAACCTCTCTCGGCTCGCGATCCTTCTATTAATTAACAAGTCGGAAAAGCAGAATCACGGCGCCGGGATGAATCATCCCGGCCGTGCGCGGTTCGAGCGACGCGTTTCAACGACTTTGTCGGGATGCCGCGCGCGGTGCGCCGCGGATCGTTGCCCACAGACCGCGCGGAATAAAATTATCCCCGTAAGCGGCTCGGACCGCGAGCTTCGCTTACGTAAGGATACACGCACGATTATCGCGATTGCCTCTTCGAATTCGTCGAACGACGTCTATTTAACTACCGTGCATCGACTGCGGGAACACCTGCCCCTCTTGTCCACCGCGTGCGAGAAGAAGCACAAGCGGCTCGCCTCTCCTTCTTCAAAGAAGCGCACCTCGAGAACAATGGACAGAACGTGATATTAAATATATGACGGTGCTGCTTTGATGAGAAACGTGTGTACTTGTAACGTCCACTTTTTGGCGAGACTGTGTTGATACAGAGCGTTAAACAGATGCGAGATCGCTGGCTTCGCCGTTGGGCTCGACCTCGGCTATATCAGACTCCCTAGAGCCGTCCAGTCGTTCGATGGCGTGGACCAGACGCTTCTTCAGTTTGTTCAACTCTTTTCCAGAAACGATTGGAGTCAGAGTGCCCCATGTCGACGATTTGGCCTCTGAGATCCCCGATTTTCTTGAGACTGATTTGAGAAGAGTGCTCAGCGCGGCGTCTGCGATTTCCTCCCAATCCTGTTTCACGATAATATACAACAGAGAGATGCAACGTTACGAATACAGATGGATAGACAGGGGCGGATCGAGATGAGTGATGAGGTCACTTACGATTCCATCGGTTGGACACGGGTCGAAATTAATTGCTGCGCGTAGCATCGCGTATCTGTCTTCGCTCATGTTCAGTCGTAACAATAGCAGCAGCAGTTGCAGGCTGCATCGAAGCTCTTGCGCGGTTCGATCTCGATCCTGAGGAGAGGATCATGTCTCGATATCATAAAGTAAACGATACTATTGCGAATAGAACACTTATTCGAGGGAGTCGTTAGTTTAGCCTACAGCGCGCACACTTGTGCGTTGATTAATTCGACTTTCGAGAGCAACTTGCGATTGTTTCACTCTCGAGTGGGACACGCATCCTATCATCTTGAATAGTAACAGCGTAAACGCGAACTCACCGCGCGCGCTTTCACGAGATCCTCGAGGAGCGTGAAGATCGCGCGGCAGGTCGACTCGAAGAGAAACGGCAGTCCAGTGTCGGTTAAAGATCGTTCGTTTTTTTCTCTGACCGTTCGCAGCATCTTCCTCTCGACGTTCCTCAGCTGGCTCGTCAGCAGCCCGATTTCGCTCTGTCCTCGAAAACGAACAAATCGCGTGCGGATGAATCGACCAGCCTTCGGTACTGGGGAGTAATGAGTGATCTCGACTAACTTAAACCTGGCTTTTTCTATTAGACATTGGGGAGAGGTTCTGCGGAGGATTTCAATTCTCTGCATTCTTTTCCCATCAGAGAGTCACTACAAATATTTATAACATTGCACCTCCGTTTCGTACTTGCTCTCTTTCGTTACTTTCTTCTACTCTTTTCTTTACTTCTTTCTTACTTTCCAGAGATCAAAACAACAGCTAAGGTTTTCCTTGCAAAGTAAAACTAAAAGTTTACAGAAAGCTCGCGTCAACCCTTTCATACCTAATAGATTGTATTTCTCTTGTTAAATATCTGAGAAGAAAATTAAAGAGTTGAAAGGCTTTGCAAAGGGTTAACGCGATCGTTTTCAAAAACCTACGGTTATCCTATCGATCTCTCGTCGAGCCGTAAAGTGCGCCTCTATCCGTTGGTGCACCAGCTGAAGATGATTCTGTCCTACGTTGGCTTTCAGGCTGCCCTTGCTCTTATCCTTCAATCTATCGATCAGCCGTTGCACGACCAAGGTCGAGGACAGTCCGTCGTTCGATTGCACTCGATAACGGTTACTGGCGTTGCCGGAAACGACGGTGACCGTCTGGTCACTGTGCACGTGTCGTAGCCCCAGCGCGTTCGAGCCTTGCTTCTGAGACTGGTCGCCGCTGAACTCTGTATATTTCAAACATTTTTATCCAATTTTCACGATGCTCGTATAATCCTCACTAGTTGCATTCTCAGATTAAAAAGCACACAACTGCATTTGTCACAAGGAGCTAGCTTTAATGGGAGTTTACCAGGAAATAGCTGGCTGAAAGGAAGCAAAGGGTCGCTGCATTTGATCACGGTTGCAAAAGTGGACGCATTCTCAGGTGGACAGCTTCTCAGCATCATCTTTAACGGTAACTGAGTTGTTCTGCGAAGCGCCCTTAGGATGCCAGCGTCGGTACGATAAGTCACGATCACCGCGATCTCCGAGGATATCGGTGGCCCGTCTCCCACCACGTACACCTCGGTCTCCGCAACGTGTCGTTCGCCTGGAAAACCAGACGCCTCGTAAATAAACAGCGGGACGTAGTGGATAATGGAACTGTGGCCGCGCGTTAAAACTAGTTGGGGCCTCGGGCGAAGTTTCGGGGAAAAATGAACGCGACGACGCCAGTCTCTTACAAAGGTTTGGAAGAGCGTGGAAATCGTTAGTCGCGATCAAGGGTTTCGAGACGTCCACGCAGATTTGAACTTCGTGAAGAGTCGTGTACGAGGACAGCTCGATCGTTGCGGTGCAGATCAATTCGTCTCCCGAATACTGGTCGTTGGATGAGCGTGCGCGTGGTTTCGCGTCCATAGACACGTTTATGGAGATTATCAGCTCTGTGTCCACTTCCACTTCGTTCGTCTGATCCACTGTCGCGGGCATTGAAATATCATTTAAGAAACGAAAGCGTTGAGAGGTGAATATTGCGAGCCACAAAGTTACGCAAATGTGAAATACAGTAATTAAATAATTGAGGAAAGGCCTCGAGAGGCTAAGCAGAACCGAAAATCGTCAAAATTACATGGAACGTATGATCCGTCTACCCTCACCGGGATCCTTCTTCTTCTTCAACAGAGTTCGAAGTTTCGACAGCTCTTGTTCCGCTGCCACGTAATCATAACCACGAGGATGAAGGGGTGGCGCAACGAATAAGCTTGGCTCCGAACCTAAATAGCAGGCCTCCAATCGCCCATCCTCCGACAAGATCACGATCGCGCCCTGCAGGTGCTGAAATCGTAAAGCACGATAATTATTGTTCGAAGCTGCGCTCTGTAACGCGAGCTGGACTGATCGACCGCATACCTGCGTACCTATAATCGTCAGTACGTCACATGACTACTGATAAAGTTAACTACAAACCCAACGAAAGCATTGGACATTCGACCAAGCGAATGGTTAAGCAATAGTTGATCAAGCAATCAACGCACACTGGAATGAATCAATTACCATCCGAGAGCGTGGAATTCTTCTGATACAAGGAAAAATGCGAAAGCTTATAGCACGCAAACTCGTCGAACAATCGAATACAAAGTATCGTCCGTTTCATAGACCCCCGTGGACTCAGAGGAATCCTAATATCGTTGATCGCGCCGCAATCGTTATCGCAGCGTGCTTCCGAATCAGAGACGCGTACCCAGTGGCGAGCCAATTAATTGGGAATTGGCGGCCACTCGTGCACGCACCACTCGGCTCTTCTATCTCCCGGAAAGACAATAACGACAACCTTGCTCAACGCTGCGCGCTGCGATAACGAGAAGATAATGGTGCGAACGATAATTGCCGACGACGCTCGTCCTTCTTCGTGCTCCGATTACCCCTTGCGACGAGCTTGCATCGCCGACTTCTAACATTTCCGTGACCCCTGGCTTCGCGACGAGAGCTCAGGGAGCCGGAAAGTGCACGCTGTATACCTGAAGTTGAACCCTGGCGACGGTGACCGGCGGGAACGGCAGTTGGGCCGACCACTTGAGCGTGCTGCCCTCGTAAATCACGAGAGTGCTCGTGTCGGCGATTACGAGCACCATCAACTTCCCATCCGGTTCTGAAAGCACATCGCGGTCAATTAGCGCGCTCGTTTCCTAGGCGGTCGTTTAAAAGCCGATTAAACGCGTCGCTCGCCGCTCGGGCCACTACCACTGGGCAATTACCGATAACGTATGCTTGAAAGCAGAGCGGCCTGTACTCGAGCCTTTTCGCGTACTTCACCGTGGCGCAGTTGTCCTTTAGGCAGTAGAGGTGTTTCTCGCCTAGAACCACTATACCGACCTCGAAGCTGCTCAGCGTGACAGCCTCGAGAGCGAGAACGGCCTCGCCGATGTTGAAACTCCAATCTGGCTCCAGGGTTCTGCCACCGCCGCCGCGTCGTTGCTCCTCGCGTTCCTCCGCGGCGTCGCCTCGGGCCTCTTCCTTGGCTCTCGTCCATTCTGCCATGCTCTGGTACCTACGACACGCATCGTACGTAAGATCACTGCTGCTGTTTCAACGTTACCCTCGGTTTCAACGTATCCAGGCGTTCGTAGCGCCTCGTAACGTGCCTGTAGCATTCGAGGAACCAGGAGGAGCTTGCTGTGACGAACAAATCGTATCGCGAGACGTACATGATCGGCTCTGGTAGCAGTCGATTCCTGAGTACCTGACTGAACGCGAACATCTCTTGCTCGTAGAAGAGAAGAGTCCCGTCCAGACACTGGACGCAGAGGAAGTCCCTTCCTCGAACACCACCGAATGATCCTGTGGTCAATGACGCTGGAAATCTTGGTAACTGGTGTTCGTAAGCGATCTTCAAGTCGCAACGGTCACCTGTTGTCGATTTAAAGTATTATAAATTATCGAGCATTTTATATAGGAAATATTGAATATTAAATTGTAGTTTTGAATAGAGAGATAGGATTCTTTTTTGGTCCGTCGTGTGTCCAGCGGGTGTTTGCGAACTTAGCTCGGGGGCACTGTTTCACGTCAGCGTTTCTCGTGAAAGCTGTCGCGATCTTTTCTAACTGGCAACTTTGTCGTCGATTTAGAGTCGCTTGCGAAATCGCGCCAAGTAATAACAGAAATATAGTAGTCGAAGACTGTCGAAAAACAAACCGTATTCGAGGGATTCGTCGGCGAGGATCACGTTGTATACTCGCAGTTTGGTGCCAGTCAATATAGCTAAACGTAGATCTTGCGAACCCCTGCAACAAACAACCATTAGCACAAAATCGTTCACAGATCGGTGCTAATTCGAAAAGCTTTCGTTTTTTGATATCTCAATCGTTCCGATGGACGAGTCAAAATTAACGTCCACTTACGAGACGAATTTCCCCGCTTTAAGATCCACGATGCACTCGTCTATTCGAGTCTCGATCATCAAGTCCGTGGACTTGTAATTCGTAGGCGATTTCGATTCGTCCACCCATTGGGAGGATGGACTGTACATCCTTAAATAACCTTCGTGGCTTCCCACCACGATTACATCTTTCTTGTCCTCCCCAAATAACGGCGCGGCCAGCAAGCTGTGTCTGTCGAAAGTCTCGTTTGCTCCACAGCTCGTTCGCCACCACTCTTTCGTTTTGAATAACGACATAGTTCGACGACCATCCACGCTGTGATTGCAACGCGGGTGACATAGGTTCGTTTTCGACGTTACTCTTAACTTTAACCAGCCCCTACCAAGCGTTCGAAGTTTTCTAACCTATCGTTAGCCGTTACTATGGTGTCGCTGAATTCGAAACATTGCCCCCAAGACCATTCGTTACTGTCTACATAATTCAAGCTGCGGCTACGTTCGATCTGGTTGCGTTCGAAATCTTTCGTTGGCTCACTGATGATATATTAGACGAACGATCGATGTATTTATTGATCGATGGATCCATTGATCTAGATAGGATCATTTTCGAGATGAAATAAGAGTATCTCGAATAATTGGACAGCGTTAACCTTGAAATCATTCGAATTCGACGCCTCGGGTTAATTGGTTACCGACTTTACCGACAGATGGCGGTATCCTATTGACCCGTGGTTTCTGACGCTCTATCGTGACGCACTGTCATTTCTTGTTAGTTTTCGAACGAAATATCGAGTTTAAAGTGAAATTGGAACGGTATGGAACCTCAAGACGTTTACTACAGCAAGGCAGAGTACGTCGAAACGGTATGACAAAGGCGGTAAATATGTGTTCAGTGGAATTAGAGAGATACATCAAGACTTAACCTCTATTCCTCGACGTTTCAGGCGTCTGGGAATAAAGTAAGCAGACAGACCGTTCTCTGCGGCTCGCAGAACATTGTGTTGCACGGGAAAGTGATCGTGCAGTCGGATGCTATCATTAGAGGTGACTTGGCGAACGTGAGGACTGGTCGTTATTGCATTATCAGTAAAAACGCGATCATAAGACCGCCGTTCAAAAAGTTCAGCAGAGGGTTGGTAACTGTCGCGTTAACGAAACAGACGAAACACCTGATAATCCTTTGTGAGTTGTGCATCTGATCGCTTCCATTTATTTCAGCGTCGCGTTCTTTCCCCTGGCAATGGGAGATCACGTATTCGTGGGTGAACGAGCAGTGGTTAACGCAGCCATCGTCGGCTCTTACATATACATAGGAAAAAACGCAGTAATTGTACGTATTGTCTGTTCGTTCGATGTATAGAACATTGTAAACGATAGAATCCGATGAAATATTTACAGGTATATTTAAATGTACACAGTCTAAAGCATTACACTAAAATTTGAGGTAACGAAAGAGCTTGTGTGACTGCTCGCTCGACCATTGTTTTTAATTGTGCTTCGTACATAGTTCGAACAGAGTATACAGCTGTACACGTAGGCATGCGTGGAATTTATTTAGCGATACATTGGTAAGAATTGTGCTTGTGCATCTGTACAGGGAAGGAGAAGCGTTCTGAAAGACGGTTGTTACATCGAGGATGGAGCTGTGGTTCCCCCAGAGACTGTTGTCGCCTCGTTTACACGTTTCGCCGGCAACCCTGCCAAGTGTGTCGAGGATTTACCAGAGTGCACGCTAGATCTTATGCTGGAATTCACAAAGAATTATTATCAACACTTTTTACCATCCCGCGGCTAACGCATTTCCCGTGATCTTGTATCCTTCGTTTGTGTACACACGTGTACAGAAAAATGTTTATTTATTACATTTCGTACGTTGATAGATTCATTGGATCCCTGTTATTGATCCTTGATCATCTCGTTAGAAAACTCCTCATCGAATTCAAGCGAACCAGCATCCTTCCAGGTGAATCCGCTGCTTTCTGGCGTTTGATTCCGATGAGGCACAACACGCGCGCCAAGTTTTACGACGCTGAAGTCGATCGATCCCACCTTCTTGTACCAGATACATTCCGCCGTCAGCACGAGAAGACTGAGAAGCGTACCGCAAACCATCGATACCAACGCGAAGTAACTCTCGGTGAACCCAATGCTGATGAAGCTCGTCTGTCCTTGACACTGAGGCCTCTCCGTGTAGAGACGATACTCCTCGCGAAATTTCAGCCCTGTCTCGCGCAACAGAAGAGCCCTGAAAGCGATTTATTTAACACTAAGCCACCGTGCAATTTTTATAATTAACGAACATCAAGGTACTTTGATTAATGTTTATGCTCACTTCTGTTCAGATAGAAGATTAATTATATATACTAATTTATTCTCTACATGCATCTTTAATTATGAAATTGGTAGTTATAGAATTAACTGGTGCTCAAGAGCGAATCTTACGTGTTCTTGATGATTTCTAAATAAGGCGATCGAACTTGAAGCACTAATAACGGGTACAATATGTTCAGTATATCGATCTCCGTGATTCCGCATTTTTCTTCCTCCTGATAGGTCTCCTGCATTATCTTGAACACCGTACCACGCTCCCCGTGAAACGCAAACAACTCCTTCCGGACACGTTCAACTCCTTCCTGGAGCGATATCCACGAGCTGTTACGACCTTTTGGCTCGATCCTCTCCGCTATTGCCTTCCGTATCGGATCTTGAAAGGTCTGCAGTTTTCATTAAAGGTCGACCACAAATTTACAATGGAAAACGATTATTGAAATCACACACGGTAATTATTCCAAGTAAATTCGCTAAGCTCGTTATTGGCATAATAGGTTTGACAAGCGTAACAGTATAATAGCTACGAACAATGGCATTTGTGAAAATGCAATACTCTTAAAACCAAAACGTTTCTAAGAAGAAAAAAAAGAATAATGAACATTTCACACTTCTTGTGAAACATAATAACTGATTTTTATCGTCCTCTCACCTGCAAAAAGAATTTTCCTTGTACAATGTTGTAATACCAAACCTCTTATGCAACGATCCATACTTTTTCTGGAATTCTTTCCCTGTCTTTTGTATTAAAACCTACTTACTCGCGCTCTCGACAATTCTTCTCAATCCTCAATATTTCTTTACTTTTTACATCGCACAGAGATTATCTCATAGAAATGAACCGTACCGTGAAGTAATATCGAGCGTAGACAACATCCTGGGCGGCCAATTTCAACGGACTTTCGTACAGATCTTTCGGCGTTTTGATAAAGTCGGTGGTCGACTGGACGAGAGCGACGATGTTGGCTGTGTAAGAAGCGTACAAACTCATGGCAGCGATCAAAAGCATCAAAGTAACTATTCGTGGTGGAACGCGATACGGCTCGTAGGAGTATCCTGTGAAGTCGACATCCCTTTTAGCGAAAAGTTCAGCGAGCGTGTGCCGCGCTAGATAAACGGGAACGAGTAAAGCGCTGACCTTGTTGCGCGATCGCTCCCAATACGACCATAAAATTGTCGCTGAGCGTTTGTTCCGCTGGATTAAATTGTTGCCAGTACTGAGCTGTGGACGCGGACGCGCCTCGACGATATTCCCACTTGGATGAGAAGTAGAGTAAGACGACCACCAGCAATAGAAGAACGGCGATCGCTATCCAGACGGATCGTTGGAACGGTAACGTGAATATGTTGCTCACAGTCGACAGCAATGGCTCGCGAAATATGAAGCATGAGCTATGTAAACCAATTCGCAGTTACAGATTCTTCTTTTAACACCAAACCTGATCGATTTACGCGGAAATACCGAGAGCAGTGATACTGGTCTTAAATCGTCTACGCACCAACGCAACAGTGAGCAATTCTAAATTTCTTTTAATTACTAGTAACGGATAGAACTATCGGTTACCTAGCTTCTTATCGTTTCCAATTATATGCTACTTGTACAGTTTAAAAATGTTACGCCAGCGGACGGTTTCTGGGAAATTCAATTCACGGAAGTCTACTACAGAGTCTAAGAGTAGATTTAGCCGAACAGAAGTCTGGCAGTAGATACAGCCGCTCCCAGTCAGACGGCTGTTCCACGCGTTCGCGTCTGTCTGACCAGTACGACCAGAATCACTGCTCGCGTCCATACGACGAACCATCGGCAACGGTGAACAACGTGCACTTCGATTCACGTGCGAGTCTCTAGTGGATTCTTCGTTACCAATGCGGAAAGATTAGATCTCTGTGATAGAGTAAGACTCCATTTATCCAAATCTTGGATAATTCGTTCGCTCGAACAATAGACTACCACTAATCCGTACGAATCTTTACTACTTAGCCGAACACCGAATTGGTCTTACCGGGTACGCGTGTAAAGCTGTACGTAATCGACCACGCCGATACGTTGCGAGATAAAGAACGTTGCAGTGCCGCCGATATCGATTTCTCGACGATCCAACATCCCAATCATGCCGTTCCACGAACCGTTCGCGCTTCGATATCCCCAAGTGTTCGCCGTGCGAAAGCTGACGCTGGATCGTGAAAGATTAAAAAGCCCGTCAAAGCGGCCAGATAGCCAAGCCCCGCGTATCGGGTCGGGAATTTCGACAAAGGGGGAAACGCGTGGGCCAAGGCGTAACGTCGAGACTCACGTTGCGTTCATTCGGTTCACAATGTGCAGTATCCAAGGATAATTGGCCTTCGTAACTGGATCTATATGCTTACTTTCGTAATCGGTTAAATGGTTGATCGTATCGGGATCGGTCATCTACGGGAACGCAAATGCAACGGTGATTTATCGGCGCTGCGATCTACGCTCGTGAATTATCCGTTCCGCCAGCGGACACGAGTACGTTGCGAGCATCGCTCGTCTGCCTGGTCTAAAGATGCCGATCACGAATCGATTTTTACCAAACAAACTTCTACTATATAGATCTATCTGCTCGATCCTCCTTTACGTACATAGAATTCGTATTATTTATTCAATCCATTAGAAAATATCGTTCAATATACGTCAGAGTGAATTCAATAACGTATTAATCAGCACAAAATTGCTTTCAGAAAATTGGCATCTATAATCCAGACCCACGAAGACCACTCACGGTCTCGAGTCTAATCCGCTGTCTTATCGATGGACGGGTCTCTGAGCCATAGTTACTAATGTAGCGGTATATATTAATCGCCCTGGTAATTACTTAATCTGAAATGAAATGGATCGATCGTGACGAGTATGCTCGCTGCTTATGCTCGCAAATCCGCTGGGGGAAAGTCATCGTTTCGTCACCGATCGGCGATCTTGCCCGGTCAAGATACCACGAGGCAGGATTTCAAAGGCGTCCGCTGCAGGTTTCTCCTTCGTCGCGAGGCCGCGTGAAGGTTCGCCGCGCTTACGCCGTGCTCCGTCGTCCAGTTGCCTCGATCCTCCGCGACGACGTTGCGAAACGGGCTAGGCCTGTAGATGGACGTGATTTCCGTGAACCCGCGCGCTTCGAGCCTCGTGGCCAGAATCACATCGCTGTCCGGGTAAATCGCCATGTCTTTGAACATTTCTTTTACGTCCAAGGTCGCGTTACTGTCCGCAGTGCGGTCTTGAAGCAGAAGCCATCTGATGGGCGCCATGAACATGCCGCTCGCGTTCGCCTATGAATCAACGGTCGATTCGGTTTCACGTTTTACTGTGACGCATCCACGCCACAGCTGAACTCTTTATTATTCAAGATGTACCTGCTCGTGCGTGTCAGCGTCGTGTCGTACATCCTGAACCGTGTTAAATAATTGTTAAGCTTTTCGTTAGGGGCTAATCTCTTTGGAACTGACTTTCGAATGGTAGATAGAGTTTTCGATTGCGTTTTTTGCTGATTTGGAATACGATATTGTTGTTTTTAGTATTAGTAATATTCAGAGTTGCGATTGTAGCTCTATCATTTTAAGTCTGAGATTGAAGTATGCGGTAATGGTTGAAGATGAGTGTACACAGTCGTGGCGTGGAATTTGTTGAACGATTCTCACCAGTTATGAGTTGCGTTAATTGAAAATTGTATTAGGAATGCTGCAAGTATTGTATACCATTATGTTGTTCAGCCAAATTTTGCAATAAGATGCAACATAGGTAGCAGATGAATTATAGCTTTGCAAAGCGTATACTCGCTTTCGATTCCTACTGGATGTAGTCAACCTTATAAATATTTATATCCTCACTGTCTGTAATAGAGGATTTGTTGAGATTACATAATGTCTGAAATTCACCAATGAATTCGTTACCGTAAATTTATACGCGTGTGAGACTTCCTCACGAATCAAAATTTCAACAGAAGGCAATGATTAATTTGATAGGACTCTTTACAGAAATTGAGGGTACAGATATTCGTGGGATTGATTCTACGCCTAGAAATAATAGAAACGTACAGTGTCTACAAAAATATTACCGTACGGCTGTACTTTCTAATCGCTATTTTTTTTCTACAATCAGATTCTACATTTGATTCGCTTGGCACCAAATCTTTCATAGTCATGAAAGTATTATTAAACGATAAGAACTGTGCAGCACGTACAGGTTTAGCTAATCGCTATGTAAATGGTAAAATAAGCACCATTGATGTTGCAATAACTTTTCAGCTGTTACATACTGATCTTCTTCTGCTTGACGATAACGTTTATTCGTTTAAAACACTCGATTCACTTAAGACCATCTAATCTCAATTTTCTATAAGACAGAGTGTCGAATGGAAAACCATTATTCTCTATTTTACCCAATATTTTCGCACGTATATTCATCTCGATTCCTATTTCATCACCAGAACGAACACCCTGTATAATAACGAGAAGACGTGGTGCAGCGTGAACAGTTAAAGGATTAAGCTAGCGTTGAAACCCACCGCTTGCAGAAGTGAAACCGCATAGTCGCAGTCTAGATCCAGTACGTACAAGATGCGATGTTCCCAGGTATCGTGGGACCGTCCTTCGAACTCCTCCAGTTCCCTGTGGATCTCATGCGCCAGACCCTTCTTCGACATCAATTTTGAGAGGTCGACAGCGTCGTCTGGAAATTCGACAAGCACAGACTCGTAGATGGTACCAAGGAACCGCTTCACACACGCTTAAAACGCGCGTCAGATGATGTTGTACGAAATGCAATTTCTAGATCACCGCTGTTTACCTTGGCCGAGCTGACAGAGGTGCACTGATACCCTTACTGGTGGAAATAGGACAGTTACAGCGTCGTCGAGCAGCTGTACGAACAACGAGTCGAACGCCAGCGCTCGATCGCTGAGTATCACCAGAAAACCGAGTATTCCCGCGAGGAGACGCATGTTGCTCGAAGAATAAATCCTTTGGTAATTCGTGGCTGATAGCTTCCAACGACGAGGAAGACGTGGAAGATGACACGCCCACGTATCGTACGCTTTGAAATATTCAATGAATAGCAGTTGACGGAGGTTTCGTCTTTGCATCCACGAATTACTGCCCTCGAAAATCATACGGCACGAGGGGCTGTCATCGATTCTCGATGCCGTGACTTTACCTCGAGGGATAATTTTAATAACAGAATTAGTTACGTCGCTCGAGAGAACTGGTGTTCTTGGATTAACGTTTGCAGTGTTGTTTGCAATCTTTCTACCAATTAGAAGTACGGTTTGTATTGTGTGATAGTAGCTGTACGATGTTAATTTAATGTAGCTACGAAGTTTGCAAAGTAAAGTAAAGAGGTATCAGTACGAGTAGAAGTTTTTAAGCTTTTGATCTAGTATTATTCGATTAAAGTGATAGCTTCTAGTTAATAGTTTACATTTTTGCAGATCCAAACTGGAAAAATACGGATTGAAAACAGGGACAGATTAATTACACGTTTGAAACAGTGACCTTTAATTACCAGCAAAGTCAGTATCGTAGGAAACGAACTAGTTTTTACAATAAAAAAATCGAGACCTCCGTTCCTGCCAGAAAAGGATCTGTAAAAAAAGAAGGAAACACGGAAGAACTTTGTAGTTGGTAACGCAGAGTTTCGACTTGAGAATCAGATGGATCCGAGTTCGATTCTCAGCGGGTGGTTTTGTTGTACGTGTTCATTCATTTTTTCTCTTCAGCGTTTACAGTAGGTATTTTTAAAATGTCTTTTATAGAACACGGAGAAACAAATTCAACGACCCTAACAAACATGTCATTTGTTTGATTCCTGAATATTTATGTCCGAAGATACTTAAACTTTCCTTGTAGATTCACGCGACTTGTCAAGGCGATACAAGATTCCATTAAAAGGAATATTGAGAACTTTCCGTGTTTCGTAATAAACAACAAAGCAGAGAGAAGAGTTTGTTCACCATTACACGCATCTCTTGAAATAGAACAGCTTCGTTTTGAGAAGTTGTTATCGTCGCAGATAAACAAGATTATAACCATTTAGCTGGTACATTTCGCAGAGCAGAAACTTTTTTCCGTGCGGCTCGAAACTAGGAAGTTCATTAAAGCAGAGAAAAAAAAATACCAAAGATTGTAACAAGGCTAAACTTAATCGCTCGAATGAGAATCGAGAATAGTAGAAGATAAACGGACAATAAATCCACTCTCTATTGTTTGCAATAAAATTAATTTTCTATTATCATCCAGATCGATACCACAGCGTCAGAGGACGGACATTCCAAGACCGCCCAGACGATCAATCTGCCCTCGAACGAGATCAGCAGGCCTCGAAGACCTTGCAAAATCGGGTCCTTACAACACATGTGTGCAGAAAACTGCCGACACGACTCCGCCGCACGGTCGCCTCGCGTAAACCGAGAACCAGTCAGGAGAAGAGCGAGCGTCTCGTCTTCCCGATCGATCAAACGGGCAACGCGATAAACCGTCATCGTTGGACGATTAGGCGATTAAGTTGGACTCCCATTATCTTGTGCTGAGCGAGCCGGCGACGCGGCGGCGCAAAAAATAACCGTTTCGCGTGAAAAATAGGCCGAAAGAACCGACCGCGCCGCAGAAACGGAACGAGAGGGAAAGCGGGAGAGAAGAAAGGACGAGAGAGGCGTGCGACGTGAGAGAGCGTGGTTCGTGCAAGCGAGGGTTATTACCTGGCAACGGCGAGGGGAAACCCGACCTTGCGCTGCGGCTCTAGCACCGGTGTATCTCGTGACGAGTTAGTGATTGACACGTGCGTCGAGCCCACCGTGTTCCCCGTTGATACGGGCCTCTCGTTCGTTACTCGCGGAGGCGGGCTACCCGCCCGGTGCCCCTCGATCACTCGAAACGAACACCCGTGCTCGCTGCCAACGACGACGAGGCACGCGTGCACCGGATCACGCGGGATTCAGGTGTCGCGGCGTTTAATCGCCATCTCTCGCTGGTTTCGCCTGCCGATTGCACGGCCATCGTCAGCAACGCCCGTTTTGTTCGCGCGTTCTTAACTACTTCCGTCGGGTTTTCGCGTAACAAGCGTAACAATCGAAGAGCGATCGTTCTTTGTTATCGAAGGTAATTGAAATAGCACCGTTGTATCGACGGCAGAGGCGCGGAAAGAAACCCACGGAACAGCGACGCTACGAATTCCTCGTACGGTCTTCTATTTATATTGCCGCGTATTTTTATTCCATGCCTGTTTCATTAATCATCGCCTATTTCGTTTCTTATTGTTCAACCATTCCTCTTGCTCGCCTGTTCTTTCAATGTCTTCTAACGTTGGACCATTGTCGGCGTCGCGTTACAATTTCCATGCTTTTAAGGTAGATAAGGTATCTCTGTAATTGCAGTTAGAGAAAAGGTAGACGTCGGTTAGTCCTGTGCTCGGATATATTTATTAGCGGTAGTAATAATAATAATAACGTGACGTAGGAGAGCGACGAAGGGTTTGTCGACCCTGCATCTACGTTCGCGCGAGCGCGAACGCCAGGGGAATCGTTAATTCCCATCAACGTGTTCAGATCTCGTTAAGCGTGAGCGTTCGTGCCCGGAATATGTAACGCGTGAAGATCGGGGGCTCGTTGACGCGGAACCAAACTCGATTCGTCGTCACGAGCCCATCGAATCACGGGCAGATCGGCTTTCGCGACACCGAATCGTCGTCGTCGACGTCGCGTCACCGGCAACTGGGTCGGAACGCTGGCTCAGTGCTCGCCTGCTCGGGAATACGGACGCACCTCGATGAACGCACCTCGATAGCGGCTGCGCCCTTTTCCAACAGCCGTAACGCTCGAAAAACTGGCGATTTCGTGACAGAAAAAATAAGCTTTCTTCCACCTCTTTCCTGACCGCGCGTCCGCCACGAGTATTCAAGGTGGTACCCAGTGAAGGGAGAAGCAGAACCCAAGGTGCGTGGCGGGACGTGCAAGAAGGCGGGTGTGCAAAGTTTAAAAAACAGCGGACGGGGAGAAAGAAAGAAAGAAACGAGAGGAGTCTGGTAGGGAAAAGTATAATACTTGTCGCAAGCCACCAGTGACGGCGAAATTCTTTGATTTCTAAGCGGGCGTCCGATTCAGGAAAAGCGTGGCCGTTGCGTGGGAGAGGCGGCCGCGTACGGTGGGGTTCGAGCCGAGTGTTCTAATTGGTCTACGTCCACTAGGTGTTCGCGGCTAAGTGTCGCGAGTTCGGCAGCATACCCAACAGTAGCTGCGAGGCCAGCGCTCGATCGAGATCGTGAACGAGATCTACAATCAAACGCCGCGAGACCGACATGCCAACCAACGGCCTCACCGTGGACCGCAAGTCCGAGATGAAGAGGCCCGGCGAGGTGTTCGAAACGGAAGTAGCCACGCCGTCTGGTGAGTCGCCTCGCGTTTCTCTTAACCGTCCGGTGATCCCGTACGGGTTTTACGAAATCCGTAACCGTCGGTGAAACTCGCGCGAAACGGATGATCGCGTCCGCTTTACGTAACGTGGAAACGGTGTGTATATACTCCACGTTATCTCGAATTAAAGATCTATCGAGCGCAGATACGCGAAAGTATGTACAGACGCCGAAACATTGGAGTCCTCGCGTTGTTCGTACCGTTCTTGGGAGTTCATACGATCGACCTTGTCTGGAAATGTTAATTGTTAGAGTTTAAGACTTTTATGGTATTGCTCTTCGTGATCGTTACTGTCATTGCTTTTTGACGTATGTCACTGTTTCGTAACTACACGGTGTCTCAGTTGTTCATTGGAGGCTGTGTTTTAAGCTGGAAAAGTTGAATCTGGAAATTCGACAGTGGGCGAATTTTCTGACTTAACTTTCTCGAAGATAAAAGATTTCATTTTATTGTATACTCTTGTCTCTGATATTGCTCTTTGTTCAGTAGTAGTCGGTGAGTTTATCGAAAATTAGAAATTACCTCGGGACGCTATAATCCGATGTGAGTAATTAAGGATTAAGGTAGAGCCTTCGAACGTCACGTATATCACATTAATCTTGAACCTTATACCCTCGTGATTAGTTTATATTTTCAACAGTCTTCGTATCAGTCTTTGTTCACGCAAATTATCGTAAGTTGCATTATGTCGCTGTATTAGTTCATTTCCAGAAGCTTATTAGATCCGTTTGAGATGCCTCGTCTTTTCGGTTATCACCTGATACTCTTCACAATCTAGAGTTATCGCTACTGACTTTATACGGAGAATCTGCAAATCGGAGAACAGCTGTTGGAAAAAAAAATTGTCTCTTCAACGCGAACGTTCGAACAATCTGTACCTTTGATATATGAGATCCGAGTAGTTAATTACAATCCCACTATACAGATGTTCAGCGTGCATGTTCAGTGTAATTGATGTCCCAGTCGCTTATGCAAATACTTCTATACACACTATGGGTTTTGCCCTGTGGAAGATTATGTAATAAGTCGAAGTAACTGATTTAAAACTCGCACAAATGGACCTCAGAGTCGTACTGTTTTAACATTGAAGAGGATCTTCAATGGTGTAGGACAGCGCAAAAAATAATTACCTGCAGCTGGAAGTATATTCCTATACACTTGTACAGCAACAGGGTTAAATAAGACATAGCGCGATAATTAAACTCTGTGAAATAGAGATTGCACACTATCAAATGTACTCTGAATTTAAATCTGAATATTCTCAGGTCTCTCAGTGGCTTATTCCTCGTTAGCACATTGTTCATCTGCGTAAACCCAACGCTGTAATCCACCGTTTTCACCATTGCGATTAGGAGATGGACGACGCACACGAGTTAGTGCAAAAAACAATGTATCATGTATCAGAACGCGACGCTATCTCGCGATCACCTTGGTGTTTTTAAAGATTTACAGTGAAATTAGCGATACGACGTGTCACGTCGTGGAATCTCGTGGATTGACACGGTGTTGCTAGAAATAATTTTCCGTCGTGTGATATACGCTGAGCGTGCTATCGTTCTTTTTTTCTCTTTTTTTTTACGACAGGCCCGTGCGCGACTCATAAAGGCGTCTTCTTACAACCGATTGAGCGAGCGATTTCACGCGCTCGATTTACGAGCGCTGCAGAGGTCGCGCTCACGGTCCAGATGCGTTGCTCGGGGAAACAGCTTCCCTACCGAAAAAAAAATCAGAACAACACCTCGTTAATAACTACACTGATGCACGATCCACGAATGTTCAACTTGTAACAGTGGCGCTCGAAAGTTTGACACGTTTTTGGACTTGAAAGGATATGCAAATTTTAATTACGAAGTCGAGTACATTTCATCGAGCAACAAATGTCTGGGAAGCAAAAAATGCTCTACTCTTTTCTCTCGTTACTTGGCATCGCGAACTTTAAAGGTAGTCAGAGAGACTATTGATCGGTTTATTGTTTCTCTTAGAAATATTATAAATCTACTGCACCGTGTATTTGTAACAATTTCATTACCTCTCGTCTGGATTTTCATCCACGCAAAATTCAGATCGACACTGTATGCAGAGACAGTCGAGTGCACGTTGGAACTCCGTGCGAGATCTGCTCGAGTACATGGAATCCTAGGTGCACGTTGTAATTTGTCCCTGGAAGACAATAGAAGAAATATGTTCAACAACTTTCACACATCATGTACGAGTTACAAATGTTTTAAATGTATATGAGCTTTAGTCACACGTTGAGAAACTCCTCGGAAATCGTGTGTCAGTATAGAAAGCTGGACGGGTATGGGTCCTTAATTGGTCGTCGAAAT
The DNA here is from genome assembly GCF_050948175.1 of Xylocopa sonorina. Classification (NCBI taxonomy): domain Eukaryota; kingdom Metazoa; phylum Arthropoda; class Insecta; order Hymenoptera; family Apidae; genus Xylocopa; species Xylocopa sonorina. Next base: position 9,204,582 of record NC_135201.1, on the reverse strand, counting down.
TTCTCAGGGTACATGCCTCACGGAATACAATCGTCGAGCAACGCTATGGGCACACTCGAAACCGGCGTCTACGTAACAGTGCACAATGAACTCTCGAACGTCTGCGATAGAAACAGGTTGTCGTATTTCAAAGTGTCGTCAGAGGCTATCCTCCATAGTTGAAAACGATGTCGCGCGGTCTACTTACAGCCCCATTCTCTAGGAGGCGAAACGGCCCGCATTGCGAGTGTCGTTTTCTATACCGTTTTTCCATTTCCAATCGCCAACGCCGCCGCCACGATCGCGCGAAACCGTGTTTCGTGCCTTTTTACCGATATTTTTATAAACCTCGAATCAGCTACGCGGTTTTACCGCGAACGTACGTGACCATTGATACGTGTCCTTTATTGTACGATCTTTTGCAATTACCAATTCATTGTCTTCCAGGTAGTGTCCACGTTTGAGGAATTAAATATCTCCTCCCTCACGTTCTTTGTGTTCGTTTTAGAGAATTAAGCTGATGGATGATAATTCCAACAGATGTTGATAACTGACACTCATCGTTTAATTCCCATACTAAAGTATAGTACCCTTGGACGAAATACTCCTTATTTTGCGCACAGTTTTATCGGTACCTTACCACCATTTACACGTTTTATTATGTTAAATGGTGATAAATATTTGTCGAGACAAATGTGCTGATGCATGGCCGAATTAGAGAGTTTTCATTTCACAGCTGGTTGCACAATATATAGAATATGCAAATATATGCACATGTTTTGTTTAGCTTCGGGTATGTGGGTGCCTCTTGCGCAGCATAATCTGCAAATTAATAACACTAATCAGTTTACACCGTTTCTTTAACCGAAAACTTACATAATTCCGTCGATACTCCAAATTTGTCCTCCCAATTTGCCCTTAAAGTTTGTGCACGTGCGAGTGCCGCTTCAGGCTAGCCTTGTTTTCGACATACCGAACCAATTTGACGAATTTGTCCAAGACCTTGCTGGGAACTTGCGAGAAACCAAAGTGAGAACAGTGTGCAAAGAATTTAAAAAGGCTGAATAAAACGTGGATCGTACAGCTACGATCATGTTGCGAAACTAAAGGATAACGATGCACTGCAAGCATTAAAAGGATCCGCTACAAAAGCAAGTGATTAGCGTGGGCAGAATAACGTTGCTGAAAGAAATATTCTAATATTACCAAAAGTATTTATATTTAGCAAACTCGCTATTAAGATTGTGTAATATTTACATATCGAATTTTTATCTTATCGTCGTAACGTGTAATACGCGCGAACCAGCGTAGAGTGTAACGAGAAGTAGATTCCATGAATAATTCTATCGATTACTGTTTCGCATTGAAATCGAGCAATTCGCAACGTTTGTAAATTCATTTTCAGATTAGATTACCTCTCGCGATGCGAATAGTGAGACGCCATCGCGTACGCATCGATATATCGCCGTGTTCGACACTTAAAAAGAAAAAAGTCGATAGAATCGATTTCGTGTATCTTATCGCGGATTTCGATATGTTCCATTTGCGCGATTGAAATTTGAACACGCGACAGTCTCGTTCTATTGCTCCCTCCGATCGACGCCGCACGTGCGACGAGCGAATCGATTGTATCGCGTCGGATCGATACGCGAACGACACGCGTCTCGATCCGCTGCGGCAAAGTCAAGAATGAGGTTATAGACGCGCCTCGAAGTGTCCACGGGTTAGGAAAAGAAGTGGAAAAAACGGGAACGGAAACCAGAATGAACGAGCACCAACGACGTCCGATAACTCGTTCAATTGGTCGTCCACAAAAAGTGGTCGCGATGCGAGCGTAGGTGTTCCCTATTATTATGTATTAAACCAAGCAGTCTCTTTTTTTTCTGTTCCACGCCTAGATCGACCTTGTTCTAAACGGCTGACGCATTTCCTAGGAACGCGTTCATCGTCGAATTTGATCTCGACGGTTACAAAATTATTGATCGATCCGACGCTCTCGAAGAGGATTACGTAATTGTAACAATTAGCACCTGCCGATAACAAATGTAACTGTGATCATCCGCTGCGTGAATTTATACACTCGATGCAAGCGCGAATCCATTTGCAGTTGAGACGTACGATTTATCTTGGAACAAGTTAGTCGTTTATTTCATTTATCCACCAACGAACAGCGGGTATATCTGCTATTGCGCAAGGAATGTGCTCGATACGAACGCGCACTGCTTTATTATACAATTGCGTAATATATATATATATAAAGCAGAGGAATCATTGAAATTGAAAGATCCAAGGGATAAGGGAAGATCGATATCATCGAAAGAAATAAATAGAATCTGGATACCAGAGTCGAAATCGTGGATAAAGGGTCAAGGTAAACACGGAATAATTTCAATCTCGATTCCATCTAAGTTCTTTATCTCTGCGTGCGTCGTGTTCTCTCTTGAATAATGCATCGCGCGCGCTCTCCGCGATCGTTGCGAGTTCTCGAAGCGAGCGGTTAAGAGACGCGCGCGTCTAATAACAAACAGGCAACCAAGCGGAAACAGTTGATCGGCAGAGCTCGAGTCGTCGTGAAATTCCACTAACTGCTGGCCTAATCGATCGCGTGGATATCGTACGAGAAGAAGAAGAAAAAACGCCTGTTTCTTTATTCAAGTTGCACCAGTCTGGGAACCGATTTCGAATGCCGGCCGTGGTGACGGAACCTAACCTAACCTAAGACGCTCGACGCCGCCGCATGGCCTGAGCATTCGTTCGAGCGTGACACGCGAGAGTTACGTCGGTAAGAAGGAAGTAGAAAGTTTCGATCTGACAGGACAGACGTCGTCGAGAACGTTTCGTGTCCGCATCAGCGTGAACCAACGGGGCATTCGAGTCGTTCTCGAGCGTCGCTGTTGTTACTTTCGGTTTCAAGGGGCTCTCGAGGTCTCGATTGACGAGCGTCGCGGTTCAAGCATTCCCAGAAACCGCTAAAACCGTGTACGCCTTGACACAGATCGTTAGAAAGCTCGCAGAATGGAAAGGTGTTCGTTGGTGGTTGCTTGTAAATTGGGTAGGCCAAGAATCGCGGTGATCTCGCGGGCCCCTGTCAATTTTCGCGAAGCCGGACGCCGCATTACTTTCAATCTCGTGTTCCGCTTGTAGCTTCCGGCACGGCTGTGCACGACGCGTGCACGTTCCTTCGTTCCTCGTCCGAGGCGGACGTTATTTTCCACTTTGCCAAGTGAATAATGCGTTTAGGGGCCGAACCGGTTTCCTGTTGACACGCCTGACACCAAGTCGAGAGTCAAGCCCCTGGACTGGGCAAGTTTTCGTTCACGAGGTCACGCCTGAAAACCGTGCCTCGTTGGGTCCATTGCAAGGCGAAAATGCCGCTTAAACCAACGACGAAAGTGGAGGACGCTTCCGCGCTCTACGTAATGGGACGTCGATAAACGCACGCCTCTGTTCGAATCGTCTCGTGGACATCCAGAGACCTCTACCATCGAGACGAGGAGCCCCGTTGCGTCGTCGTCGCCTTGTCCAGCCGTCGATAAGTGGATCACGAATTTGTACTCGAGTTTAACGCGTGTCGTTACGCAACAATGCGATCATGCTCGAGGCATTAATAATTTCTTCGAGTCACTCGAGCATGCTTCATCGCGCAATTTTCGAGGAAGCGCCCAGAGAGCGTTTTTATCGCTGGCAATTCACGAAAATTGATCGTTTCCGTGTATCAGCTGTTCGTTGGTATTTAGGTATGGGGCGATGTAGAGAAACGAGACGAGATAGCGCGGAATTCGCTGAGTGCATGCGAAATGGTCGACTCCGTGGACGTGCGCACGTGTGTAATGCAACGGTTTTTTGGCACGCGATATCCACCGGGTCTATCAATAGCGGATCACGTATCTTTATTTTTGCACGCAATTTGGCGGCGCGGTTAATACGAACTTTTTAAATCTTCCAGGCTGCATTACGCATCGCCGATTCGCCTAATTCAATTCTATGGAATCATCGATCCGGTCGAATTGATATGACGCAGCAATTTTCTATTACCAAGGCATTCGTAATATTACGCCACAAGGAATCTCTTCCAGCTAATGGAACATCGCTACAACCTTGGCGTTAATCGCCCGGCGAGCATTTTGTTAAGTAAACGCGACTTAAGTGTCCTCGCGATGACTCACTGTATACTCCGCGACTTACATCGGGAATCAACGCGAATTTACCGGACGATAACGAGGGAAAGGAAATCAACCGCTGAGGAAAGAGAACGACAGCATTTTTTACTCTCAACCCAAGTGGATTCTGAACAATCGTGATCAATCGAATGACGCGGTCACCTACGCGCCATTCCTAAACAATGCTCGAACGACGAGATAAAAGAATATCAGGAATAGTAGGAGATTACTGCACGATTAAGGTGAATGCTCACAATATCATTTCGATCGCGATGATAACGTACAATCGGTGAATACAAAGAGTCGCTAGTCGTGTCCGATAATATCGCCGATAATTCTTGGATTACGTAATTTCAGCGGATATTTTTGAACGAGAAGCTCGTCAGCCAACCGCGGAAACTCTTGAAGCGGTGAATCGCGACAGGGCAAGAGAACGTGGCAGAGGGCAACAGGAACATCGATAGGATACAAGCGACAAGTAAACGTTCATAGATGATCGCAAGATACCCGATGCGATCGAGCGTGTGCGATTCGAAATTGTACCGCGAAGAATGGCACGCGTTTCCCGCGCGACCATCCGATTGGTCGAACCCAGGCGAAGGCGCCAGATGGCGCCTTCTCTGCCAACGAGAGCGGGTGATCGCGTAGGGTCGCGCGACGATTGGTCGAAGGGTCCCGGTTGGTCGGACGATCCGTTTCGTCAGACCGTCCTCCGCTGCCCCCCGCGATCCCCACAGCCGAACTGGCGCAAAAGGAGAAAGAGAGAGAGAGAGAGGCAGGTGCGTGCTCGCTTCCGACCACGGGTACGTTGTTAATCATCGTTATCGGTGCACTACGAAACCGTCAACCGATTTACGGCGACGGGAATCGGTTATTATAGACGCGGAGTGAGCGGCCGGTCGTGCCAGAGAGGACGTGTTTCCCGAGGGAGCTGATCGTTGGGCTCGTTCTTCGTCGTTGTAGGATCGTGGCGGTACGTTGTCGCCGTGCTCGCGTCGTTCTCGTGCGAAGTGTCGATTTTTTACTTACCGCCCAGGCGATCGCGAGGCTCGTCGAGTATCCGTGTGTCGGAAGTGGCGCACGGGCGCGCGCGTTGTCGTCATCTCTCGCTTCGCGACAACGTTCCTGGAACACGGTATTCGAGCGACGATTGCGTGCGATCCATCGTTCGCATTCGCGTCTGCTATATTCGCTGTCCGTGAGTAACAGAGCAGCGGACGGTCGTCCGTCGTTGGTCTCTCTTGTCCGTGTGGTGATCGCGTGCGCGTGGGCCTCCGAGTGTCGGACGTGCGATGAACGGCAACAGCAGGCCGCAGAACAGAGAGAACAGAGGGCGAAATGGCCACGTGCTTGTCTGGGAGCAAACGGGCCTGGAGGAAGAGGACAGACCTGTGGAGAAACGTAAAAGTACGCTAAACAACACGATCATTCGATACTAGCCAGCGAACCCCGTCGTCGTTTGGCCACGCTCGATCGCAGCGAGTTTACCGGCACGACGAAACTTGGTGACTATCCCGTAAACCACGCGTTCAACCACGTGCTCGCGCCCCGTCACTCTCCCGCTCTTTCTCTCTCGTCCTTTCCTTTCCTTTCGTTCGCACTCCTGTTTCCTTTTCCTTCTTTTTTTTCTGTCGGCCCAGTATCTGCACGATTAACGAGGAGAAAGACAGGTACGGTACAATCTGGCCTCGTCCGCTGATAAAACCTACTCGACTTACTCGCGTCCATGTTAAAAATGATTACGTCTGGATACTACATGCTTTCTCTCTTCTCTCTTTTTGTCGCGCCATCTTTCTGATCGTTAGCGGCTCGAACCGTTCCTCTATTCGATACTGTTTTCAGGCTGAAGATCAAAGCTCCTGGTTCTGTTAAGCGACAAGAGCTATTCGTCGAGCATTCTTTACCTACGCAAAGGGGAATTGTTTGCATAATCGGGTTGACGTTCCCTGTATCGTTGTATCAAGAATTTAGCGTCCCTGCTTGCGATCAAGTTCGTCGAAGACGTGGCTGTCGCAGACTTTGATACATCCGCACACTGTTGGCATTTGATTGTGCAGTTACAAGTACATATATATATATATACATAGAAATCGCGTAAACGAGAGAGGAAAGCCCTGAACGATCACGTACGGTCGGTGTCTTCTGGACGTCACGTGCGCGAGTCGATTACACCTCCTTCTCTCGTCGCACTTTCCTCGTCTTTCTCGCTTTGCGGCTACTTTACGCCTACCGTACGATGGCAATAACGTCGCCCCCCTTTCGCCTGTGAACGACGTCGCGCCGAAGTTATTTCCACCGAACGCAACCCGAACCACGTGCTTCGTGGATGGTCGACTGCTGTTAGCCGGTTGCTCGGCGCACACCACGGAAAAGCCAGCAGGGTTGCCATGGAAAGCCGTGCGCGCGGACGTACTTTCGGCTCGCACGGCTGAAAAGTTTCCAGCCTCGAACGGTCTCGACGTCTCTCGCTTAATCGAGCATCATATACGTATCCTTAACCCACGACCGGGGTATTTACTCCCGGTAAATTGCTGCTTGGCGAGACTCGCGTCGCGACGGGAATCGCGATCGATCCGCGAACGGCAACGGGAAGAGGAGGGGCACCGCTCAAAGTTCAAACGCGCTGTGCCCGAAAAGCTAGCACTGCGGCCTGGGTAAACGGCGGTCGTCACGATTAGACCAGCGATAGAGGTGCGCACGGGTGGGGAACCTCGACGGTTGCCACGCGAAAAAGGAATTCGTATTCACGGTCGCGTCGAATTTCTCGCCGCGTAAGAAGTTCTCGCGGCGAGAAATTCGTCGACGCCTTTTTAAACCGTCCCGCAGTGATATCGTCACGAATGTAGCCGTCGCACACCGAAAATAAAACTTGCATCTTCGATGCTATTATTACGCCTTGTTATTATGCCGACATCTTGTCGTAGGAACAACACGTTATAAATAACCAATGCAAACATGCACGCGTTGCTCGAAGCGTGTGCTCGCTCGCTCGTTCTCGAGGATTTGATCGGGATAGGCGCCGTTTTATTCGCGTACGCGTACGAAAAATCAGGAACGATCGTACACGGTCGATTTGACTCGGAAATAGTGGTCGAGTAGATGTATTTATAGCGAGATCGTGAATTTAAAGCGCCGAGAAGCGAACAATTGACTCAGCGGCGCCCAAAGTTGTATCACTCGGTCATTTTACGGTTCTCTATAGAATGTCGAACGTCCATCTGCCAACGAGTAAAATCTAAAACTGTAGATATTTATTATTTTCAGTGAGAACAGCCGAGAGTTTGGTATTCACTCGAGACGAACGCTCCAAGCACGTATACAGTGTGCTGTTTTCACAGTAAGCTTCAGGATTCTCAAATTGCACTAAACGATAGTACAAACGATATTTTATTATCGCGGAGTCATTTTATCTTCAGTCAGATTTATTTCTAAATTGGAAACTATAGGTAATCCTGCTTCATTCACGTGCAATCTCAATGTTACGCCAAGCAATAGAGGATGAAAGTGTGTTTACGCATCTGGTTATTATCTTTTCAGATTAATTTACATACTATTTGCATATTAGCCTCCTCGCGCGAAGACATAGCGCAGGCAAATTCGCTCCACGATCAAAGGAAGCACGACCAGCGTTCATTTTCCCTCTGTTAACGTTCTCCACCTGGATCGAACTCTCAAATAAGCAATGGTATCCAAAATTCTTTCATTACGCCTCATCTTCATTCAGTAAATCCCTGTAACTAACGGAATCGTACGTTCGTAGATTTGGCAGAAGGGGCCGATACGAGCCGACATCCGCACAGCTTTATAAAGTTACATCACTCTGACGATATCGTTTCCCTATATTTAAATAGCGCGTTCAGACTGACGTGGGATGGCAATTATATTTACACAGAACTGTCAACGGAACGGACGCGTTATTTATAACGCGCATGCGTTGTAAATAGACCTTTACGGTCCATCGAACCAGTGAAAGGGCCTGCGCGTTCTTCCGCCAACGGAAAGCGTGTTCTTCGTGGGTCCGTCGCGGTTCCCTCGTCTTGCCTCGACCTTGCCCCATCGCGCGTTTCAATACCGCGCGCGTCCTTGGCGCACACCTTCTTGACCGTGGCTCGCAGATGCATTACCATTCCAATATCATTTTATGCGCTTTCATGGTATCGAACGTGCCGCACATGTTATTGTTTCTCTTCTTAAATCCACGAGTCATCTCGTCCTGCGAAATATAATCGCACTGGACGAGCGTCAACGCTTGCGCACGGTTGCGCAATCCGCGTGGCCACTTCGCGCGGATCGAATCAGCTGTGTGACGATTTCTCGAAACAACAGGACGGATTTCGCTGCGGTAATCGTTTTTACTCTCGTACACGTTCGTATCAGTCGGTCGTTGGTAACGTTTCCGGTGAAACGTTATCGACGAGCCGAGATGCAATCGAAAATTCCGTCCGATCGTTCGAACGGAATTATAACTACAATTCTGCCCGTTCGCTGGCCCAATGAACAGTTGTAGTTATAATTACGATTCGTCTTGCTATCGTGCAATAAAACTATAATTGTAATTACAGCCGTGATGAAATGTATAAATAATGCGGCCGGTATAGGCTCGCGTTTAATGAAGATTGGCGTCCAGTTGATGCCTTTGGCGATTCGTTAATTAGATCCAAGGCGAAGGATCACCAGCATCGTGCGTGGAAATCTATATACAGTCTCGTCGAGATGATAGCCAGTAATAATTCAGAATCAATGAATCACTGTGACCTAATGCTTCCAGGTCTTTGGTTCGTTTCAATCGATGCGTGGAGGAAAAACGATGAGAAATTTAAGAAATTCCTGAAGACGGGATTTACGTTGGATTGCGAGTTCTACTTCAGTTCGATAATTGATTGCGATTGTTTCACGTGTATTCGTTTCTGTTTGGTAGACGATAATAATAAGTACGCGTCGACGAAAGCGTCCTGCGACCGAAATGAGACATGTTTTCTGGCAATTATAGAGGCTGTCATTTCTATCTGGACGCAAGCGTCTGACGCGTACGGAAATCCCGCTGCAAGATATACGAGCTGTCTATTTTGAAAGTGCCGTAAATCATGTTTCGTTATTTACAGATATCCAAACGTTTCACGGTTCAATATTCATAAAAATACTTGTGCTCGATGGGGGAGAGTCTCGCTTACATTTATCTCTCTATTACCAATTTACCTCGGTACAAATAATTTCAAGGAAATATTTCCATTCGCGAATCGTCACTTTCCATTACTTCAATTAAACCGTACGACTCGTCGGTTACATTTAAAATTAACAATTTTCAAGAACCGCTGACTAATATTGATTATAGTCGTTCCTTTCTGAAGTAACGTTCGATAAGACGGTAGTTTATATAAACTGATAACTAAATTATGTAATAAGTAAGTAAATACATAAGATACAAGTAATTTTATAACGTAAGTAACTCTCAACTGTTCTGTATTTTTTTTTCTCAAGTAACTTATGCCACGTTCAAAATTAGCGGCTCGTATGATGTGCGCTTTATGGTGGATTAGGATAGCTTATCGATATTCTTAATTACACTCGGAACAAGCAGCGAGATTAGATTGCCTAATTCTAACCCAAGGGTTAAGTTCGTTCGCGTAGATTTAACCCAATCTTTGGTTGGTCTGCGTGACTGTCAAGTTTGGATTGGATTACTTGACCTAATCTAATCCGTTACTCTGAATGTAATTGTGTCGATGTGCGAGGATGCGACTAACGATTAAATGTTCGCTGTTGCAGCGTTGCTGGGCTCGCGTCACGTAGTGACGTTGATGCTGTTCCTCGGCATGGCGAACGCTTATGTGATGAGGACGAACATGTCCGTGGCGATCGTCGCGATGGTGAACCATACGGCGATCACCGAGAAACACGACGATATCGCGACGAACGAGTGCGGACACGAGATCAGCAATGTTACAAGCACGGTAAGTTTGCATTCGCGGCTCACTCCTTCGATATCGCTTATCTAATCGTGCATCAGTCTCAGGTATATTGCCCGAATGGAGGAATAAACCACAGGAAAGAACACGCCGCCCCGTATTGTAATCGAGATCGTGATCGAGATTGGAAATCCGTCCAAAGCCTTTCGTCGAAAAACAGATTTGCTACGTAACAACGACAGGATTAAGCCAATTAATTCGTACCTGATTATTAAATGCGATCATAACGAACGGAATCGTTAAGTACATAGGTGAAGCAATAGTTACTAGGATCAGCCTAATGATCACGTAGAAGGCTTGCGTTGTTAATGGTCATAAATTAGCAATTCGTTACCTTTCAACGGGTAGCTGTTTCAATTTGCGCTTGAATATGTAAATTTTTACTTCCTTTCGATACGACGGTTAAAGAATTTGTAATTGCGTTTCCGATATTGTCAGTTTTGTTAGAGATTCCTGTAGTTTGTTCCTGTCCCTTTGGAAACTGGACTGAGAATGCTACACGTATACCATACCTCAACATTAGGATCATAAATCAGTGTCTACGTAACTAGTTAATTCGTTAATTTAATTATTTAGTAAATGTGTACATTACCAGATATTCTGTTCGCTATCAGTTATTAGATTAATAATTTAATCATTTGAAAAAGGTTGCAATCATCCCATGACTAGTGTTATTGAGTTAATCTTGTATTTTGATTACATCAGATCCAATTACATCTGTTAGTCGTTAATCACGATCACTGATCACTCGCAACGGTGTCTACTTTGATCGGCAATTCTGATCGTGTTGGCCACAGTTTTCCACAATCGTCGATCCGATTACACCTCGTCCAGTATGATCGATCGTATCTTTTCTGTTGCAGAGCCAAGGGAACAGCAGCGACGGCGAATTCGTATGGGACAGCACGATGCAGGGCTATCTGCTCAGCTCGTTCTTCTACGGCTACGTCATCACGCAAATACCATTCGGGATACTCGCGAAACGTTACGGATCGAAATACTTTCTCGGTGTCGGCATGCTGATCAACTCTGTCTTCGGTTTGCTTGTGCCCTTGTGCGCGCGCGCTGACTACTATTGGCTCATGGCCGTTCGATTCATTCAAGGACTGGGCGAGGTAAGCGATTTTTGTAACGCGCCCTTTCCCTCCCTCTCGATCACTCGAGGAACACCTCTCAGAGATAATAATTGTACTTAATTGTCCCCTTAGTATATCTAATGTTTGATGCCAGTAAAAAGAGCAAACACTTAGAATTAGGCACAATAAATTAGCCCACGGGGAAACAGTTGCGTAAGTTGTTATAACGCTATTTAAAGAGCAATGCAGACAAAGATCGGTGAAAAAAGAGTCAACACTTTTGCAAGTTATTTGCAGACGGGATTAATCTATATTTGTACAGTTTACGTTCGCTCGAGGTAGTGTTCGGTACGGAACGATATAGAGAATGATCTTGCGAAAGGCGAACGCCTAAAGAACGTATGTGATTAAGCGAGGATTAGAAAAAAAAAAAAAAGTCCTTAATGTTTTTCTCTCGTTGAACGCTTTTTGATCGTTCGGGTGTATTTGCCTGCCCCTAGGAATGGATTATCCCTATTGCAGGGTCCGATTGTGCCTTGCACGCACGCGTTGCTGGCCAAATGGATACCGCCGAATGAGCGCAGCAGGATGGGAGCCTTCGTGTACGCCGGTAAGCTCGTTCGTCCCGACGATACCTTTTCTCTGACCTGAGTAGCCCCGTCGCGTCCATCACCGCGGTGTGCTACTTCTGGGACACTATCAGGCCGCTTCTTCTTCTTCTTCTTCTTCTTGTTCTTCTTCTTCTTCCTCCTTCTTTGCCGCTCACGTCGAACGCTTCTTACTCTCCTCCTTTTCTATACGGGCCCTGATGCTTTCACACACGCTAATCGACCTCTTCGTCTCTCTGTTTCCACGATACAGGCGCGCAGTTTGGCACGGTGATCTCGATGCCGTTGAGCGGCATCCTGTCTGAATACGGCTTCGATGGCGGCTGGCCGTCAATCTTCTACGTATTCGGCGCTGTTGGCACCATTTGGTGCGTCGCATTCCTCATCATGATCTACGAGGACCCGGAGAGCCATCCACGCATAGCCGAGGACGAGAAAAAATATATTCTGAGCGCTCTATGGGGCAGTGCCGGAGCCTCTGTAAGTGCTCCCCTCCTCCCTCGTAAATGTACACGCGTAGTGATTCAATGGCATTCAGCAAAATTGTAGCTGGTACTCTACGATTTGCTTGGAATTACGGCCAATTACTCGTATTGTTCAGCCAACAGTGAACCGTGCAATTTCACCTTTACTGATGCATTCTGTAGTGTCCTATACACGTGTATAGACATTACGTGTAGACGGTTCGCATACATTATCCAAAGATATTGTATGGCTATGTTTACATGGTGTGTCATACGTCGTGTCAAACAAAATACTGTTTGTAATTAGTCTACAGATGATGTCTGCAGTTTTGAAAAAAAACACGTGCTGCGGCTGTTGCATCGCCGACACTAGAAGTGGCTCTATCTGCTGCTATCATTTCTCGTTGCACGGTTGCGCAATGCGCTCTGTCAGTGACATCAGAATCGTTACACGTGTTTGTGCACGTGTACGCGCTAATTTTTCTCTCCCTCCGCTGTTTGTAGTCCCCGCCCGTGCCGTGGCGCTCCATCGTGACGTCGCTACCGTTTTGGGCAATCCTGATCGCGCACATGGGCCAAAATTACGGATACGAGACGCTAATGACCGAGCTGCCGACATTCATGAAGCAGATTTTACACTTTGACATTAAATCGGTAAAGGAGAAATGGAAAAATCCAGGAGAGGATAACAAAACAGAACGAGGAAAACAGTAGCGTTTTAATGAGCCGTGTGTTTTCAGAATGGCACTGTTTCGTCTCTCCCCTACTTAGCGATGTGGATATTTTCCATGGTGATATCTCACGTGGCAGACTGGATGATCTCCAGCGGAAAGTTCAATCACACAGTTACGAGGAAAATCATTAACAGTATCGGCCAGTTCGGGCCTGCGATCGCCCTTATTGCCGCCTCCTACACCGGCTGCAACTCCTGGTTAACAGTAGCCATACTGACGATCGGTGTGGGATTGAACGGTGGCATATATTCAGGGTTCAAAGTGAATCATCTGGACATTTCGCCAAGATTCGCTGGTATCTTGATGTCCTTCACCAATTGTCTGGCTAACTTGGCCGGACTGTTGGCACCTATTACGGCTGGATACATAATCGTCGGAACGGTAATTGTCCACGTTTCGCAATAGGTTGGGTAGATTAGCTAGAAAAAGATTTGAAACACGAGATAAATGCGATAACTGCAAGTAATGATCGTAAAATCGGTCTTTTTCTTTTGAAGAATATGGAGGGAGTGAAAACACGAGGAGAACATTGTACTCGGCAATGTTCAAAGCAAAGTAAACAGCGCAAATTGCCGGTTAATTAAAGCAGTAATTTGCACCGTTGTTCTTGCCTTTAATCTTGTTCGATCGTTCGCATTGTTCAACCGAAGTGACGATCGTACAATCCCGTTTCTAGCTGCCTCCTCTACACGCGGATCGTTAACCTTGTTTTCACGTTTTTAGCCGACGCAAGCGAAGTGGAGGCTCGTGTTCATGATCTCCGCGGGTGTGTACATTGTGTGTGCTCTGCTCTACATAATATTCGGGTCTGGTCAACGGCAGCCGTGGGACAATCCAGATAAAGATGAGGAGAGGCAGCACGAGAAGCAAGGATTGGAGAGTGTGAAGACCATCGCGGAGACGCAACACTGACGAGCGGCGCGTTTTAGCTGCTCTTCGTTTCGTCTGCGTCCTCGTCCACGTGCTTTTCTGGTTCCTGTTGCTATATCGTTACAGGCGATGGTGTGCGGAATCGTAAACGATTTCATTTCATTCACCTCTTCTCTGTCGTTGTACGCGTGTCCCCACTGGTTCTATCGTTCATTATGGAGATCGTATGTTGAACATTGACCGTCGTCGTGCGGTCGCGTACGCGCGACTCTCTGCGTGCTGCTAAACAAAAGAACAGAGAGACGCGTCGAAGGAAGAAAGAACGGACGCGCGTATCATCGAAGGAAGAAGAGCACGTTTCGAACAAAACTGCATCCGTGATTTGTCTCTGAGCCCAGCGCAATGGATCGCCGTGGACGACCGGCGCACGAGGATGCCATTGCTTTTGCCGTTTGCTCTTCACTCGTGCGCCAGGTTAAATCGCACTCAAATATTTGTACAGCAAGTAAGTCGAATCGAACGTCACCTTTCTATATCATCGAGAACGGATGCGTGTTTGTGCCTTGTGTACGTGTGGATATACGCGAGGTAGGAGAGGAGAGAATGACAAGCCTGAAAAAGTGACAAAACTGGCGAGTAAAAGAAAAAGAAAGCATACACTTTTACATTTTTATAGTACCCCATTTTTTTTTTTTTCTCGTTTAACAAAACGGTTACGTGCCTTACGATCAAACATTGTGTCAAAATAAAGATCATGCCGAAGTTTCTTCGACGCGTTGTTTTCCATTGATAGCGTTCAACAGCGCTGCCAACCGGTCGGAACGATCGACCCGAATTTCCGTCCGATTTCTGTATGCACGGACCACGCACACGCGTGTCGCATGTTCCTTTCTTTCTCTATTGTTTTATTTTATTTTTTTGTTCTTTGCCTCAAGTGTAAGGACGTATCCAGATGAAAATGTAATGCAGCATGCATTGAGCTCGTCTAGACGCATCCTAACGCGTATGGAACGCAACGTCCGCTCGTCGTTCGTGCAAAGAAACGGATAAGCGTGACGGCAACAACAGTATTAGAGCAGATATCCTCGCGTCTCTTCCGTCTCCGTCTTCGTTCGTTACTTGCCGCGAAATTATCGCGAGCAACTGCCATTTTTGTATTGTACGGCTGACACCGATCGTGAGAAATACGATAAAACGATCCCCGGCCACCCGGGCCGACTTGTTCGTTACTTCCAAATCACTTGCAAAAACAGCATACAATTAATACAATAGAGCAATTGATTTATAAATATTGTAGATATTTTTACGTATAGATTTTTAGCGAGTTGTGTAGACGTTAGACAACTTACTGCTCCTACTTATTTATGCAATGTGTATAAAGCGGAATGAAAGGATAGAAAAAAGACAAAGAGAGAGAGAGAGAGAGAGAGAGAATGAGTGTGTGTAGCGTTGAATAAGCTAAGAGAAGGTAGTAAAACATTCAGAAGAAAGAATTTATATCTGCATAGTGGAATGCATTTTCTTTTTTTTAATTCTTATTGTTGTTATCATTATTATTTTATTATTATTATTATTATTATTACTATTATTGTTGGTATTATTATTATTATTATTATTATTATTATAGTCGTCGTCGTCGTGATCACTGTCATTGTCATCATCATTACTATTATTATTGGTATCGCACTCATCAGCATCATTACCATTATCATTGTTGTAGGTGTCATAATCGTTAAATTATCGCACGGCACACGAGCGCCAAAGCATCGCCCAAATACGTTGCTACGAAAGCGGAACAGCCTGAGAGAGTGTTTCAAAATGTTCCGCTTTTCTCTCGCCTCTTTCTCCTTTTACTCCCGTACATGCAGGCCGTTGTTACGGGTAGATACGCGCACAGGATGTCTCGCATTATGTGGCAAATGTTCCAAAGGTCGATTTAAGTAACAAGAATAAGAGGAAAATTGCCGCAACATTGACGCGCGGCTACGAATTTGTTGTACTTCGGTTATCGATGCGGGAAAAACGTTGTTAAAGAATTTATGCTACTCAGAATCGTGATATCGTAATCATCGTTCGTCGTACATAAATATCTTATCGTGCAGCATACGTTCCAATACGATACTCTTATCGACTGTAATATGATTCAAAGTATTCAAACCTATTATTGGGATAATACTTGATTTTTTACTTTGTATCGCCGTTGCAGGAAATCAACGTCACGATCTCGTCTCAAAGCTTCTCTTGCGATCGTTATTACTTCAAATCATCCCACTGAAATACTTTCCGCATAATGTGGAGCATCCTGCGTATATGTTATCGAATTCTCGAGAGAGCCCAGCCAGCCGTACGAGCGGCGACATTTTATTGCGATAAATATATTTTGCGTACCCTCGCGTTCAGCCTGGAACGTGCTCGATAATGGAAATCTTCCAGATCATTATTTAGCCTACGTACCGTACCGTTTCCACGATACCCTCCGATCGCGCAAAACATGGACCGTTGCCGGATCGTTTCAAAGTACCTGCGTTTTCCTGTGATCGCGTGTCTAAAAATGAAAGAAAAAAAGAAAGAAAGAAAGAAAGTAATGTGTGCCTTCAGCGACTTTTGCCAACAAGTTACCGCAGTTTAATTCCGTTTGGTAACTCGGGAATTATTTTGCTCGTCGATGCAAAACGGGCACACGCCTGATCGCCTCGTTCCAGATTCTCTTGCATGCGCCAACACCAACGCTGAAAGAAAATACGCGCGTTTTGCGCGCACGGCGTGTGTCCCGCGCGCGCGCGTTACCGACGACCGCGAAATAAAAATCTTTCACCACGGTAAAAAGAAAGAAAGATACTTTTACGAATACGAAAGCTTTACGATTACGAAAGCGATTGTAAAATGATGGATTCAATCCCCCGAGATTCATATTTTTTATAAGAATATTTATGATGACCGTGTTGCACGGTAAATGCTGACGCAAACTGTTGGGACCGTACAAAATTGTTCTTTTCTTTTTTTTTTATCACTCGAAATTCCAAAATACGTAACAATGTACGCGCGGATTAATAAAACTATCGCTCAAAGTACGTTGTAACCATCGATCGGATTTTATTCCATTGTCCTTTAACATTCCTTACTTTTGGCGTCGTTGAAGGAACTGTAACGGGATATAAGTATAGAATTTCAAAGTGAACGAGCTAAACCGTCGGTCATAATACCTTCTGATACCGATTATCGGTATAATTGTCTAGAATTAAGACTTAAATACCGACCAGATGTATGATTAAGTATTATTAAGAGCAATCTGCAGAATGGGTCCATTCATTGATGCATTTTTGTCTTGTAATTCGTTACGTCTCTCAGAGTCCCTTACCATTTTAGTGTCGCTCGCAATGTTACCGATTGAATGGTTGTAATCGAAGCTACGCGTAATGCAGGTAGTAATATGTATCTCATCTGCAGTAGCGATAAAAAAGATTTACAGAAATCGTATATTAACATGAAATGGTAAACGTTGTATAAAATGGAATACTTTTCACATGGATAAAAAGTAGTTTTCATTCATGTTTCTCGAATTTTGCGAGACTTGAAAGGTAAGGGAAAAACGCGTTGAGGTTAGTCGTTTAATAGAGGGCATTCTGTTGGTTGAACAGTGACTTCTGTTTCAACCCATTCGTTGCCAAGATTTAAAGCGTCTTACTCTGAATGGCAAGGTTTTATTTCAAAGAAAACATGCGATTTCACAGAATCTAATAATATTAAGTTTGTAGGTCATCCTGTTTAATAATTTGTAACTGAAACGGCTGACTAATTGTAATTAATTTAAAATTGCAGCACACACTACCGAAATGTCTCGTAGTCGACAGTTTTGGTGCATACGCTTACTACGCTGACACTCGAATAAATCCACTGTTGCAAATGTACGCTGCGAAAACAAGATGTGAATCTCATCTACGATTATTTGACATGGAACGCATCGAGTTTACACTGTGCGCATATTAATCGTATCGTGCAACGTTACGCGTCCTTTTTCAATTTAGTCTGCCAATCTAATCGTCACATGAATATCGTCACATGAACATTCTCGTTTCACCAGCATTAATCTACTTATAATTCCTAAAATGTACATAATATCTTTCTTTCTACAGTTACCTCAGCTACGAAGAGAGTGAAGCAGAAGAACAGATTGATACTTTGCATCAACAGCCTCTGTGGAGACTCCTGAAACGGCCACATTCCGATGCTGGTCAGAAGACGCTTGTTCAGTACGTAGGCTGGCTGGTCGAAGAAATCCATGACGATTGTACTCGTGTTTCTCTCGTTTCTTCACTTTAGAATCATGGAGAGGAGCGAAGACTAATCGTTGAGAATCGCAGACGGATAATAAATGAAGATTCGCTTGTTAAATCATTAAAGAATTCGGTTAACGATTGAAGCGGTCGAGGCACAGTCGCTTTGCATTAAGCGCGAAATCATATTTCTTACGTTATCTCAAACATGAACATCATCCAAGTTCCCACTCCTTTTAAATATTAGATGCATCCACTGAAGGATGTCTAATCAGAGAAAATTACCATTTCTCTTCTCTCGGTTTTAGACTGTATAGACAACGTTTCTGTTTTTTTAACGAGCCAGCTACTGAATCGATAGCTATTAAATCAACCGCTGAAAGCAAAGAAGAGCGGCCCCTCGCGATGGAACAATTTTCATTTTATAGTAAGATAATTTCTGCTAGCGGTGGACTTGTTTGATGTCCTCGAGTTTGCTAATTACATGCTCGTACAAGATTTCTTACAGAGCACGTGCATTATCGCTGATAAATCCGGACACTATACGACTTTTAGTAACGGTTCGTGAATGACACGGCGCTATAAGCTGAAATTACAAGCTTCAGTTATTCATTTGGAAACTTGTGAATGATGTATTGAAAGTAATCGCGTCGTTCGTTCTTGTAGTCTTCGGATGTAGATACGACTACACTTCCATTCAATCAGTTGAGTCACTTTGCTGTAAACAAACGCACGTGCTGAGATTTGAGTAGGTGAGATAGGCTTCTAATCCTCAGCTATTACTACTGCGATATTCTTTAGTAGAATGGATATAAATAGATATTTGCTTTCTTAATGTCTTGTTTACAGCTGGTGATTCGATTTATTGAAAGGGGTGTAGTGTTTTATCAAGAGGATTAATTATTGGTCGTATTACTGTACTTACTTTACTATTAGTTCGTAACATTGTATTATATGAAATGATAGAATGTTTCATGAGTAGTAATTAATTGGTGTTATACGTTCTAAATGTTCACGGATTTTTCAGCAGCAGTGCCACACATCGTTATAATATTAGCTGTAATATTGTAACAACAAATGAACACTGTGTTACACTTTGTAGTGATTTAGACAAGTTCGATAATTTGACATGGAATAGAATTTTCTTGCATACTTCTCTTTCTGTAAACAGCATTAATCTCTCAAACTTCTCGCTTCTGGTCACTCTGTAATTCGATACTTTCTGTTCAGATTAGGGGATTGCAGAACGTCTGGGGAGTCGACTACGATGTGGTCATCGAGTGCATGCCACCGATCGTGGCACTTTTTCTTGGCACCTCCATGTACTTAAATGGAATCTTTAACATGAACAAGGTACTTTTTTGTATCTTGTTCGATTCAGAAATTGTTCAGGACCAAGTACACTAAATTCTATTTCCAATATCGATCATTAACGTAGAATTGTTTTCCATACATTAAAATAACTTACTCCCTCGTAATTTTCTACGTTTCGTTTCTTTCCATTTCTACTGAATACATTCTTACTCTCTTGTTTCTTTGGTTGCAGGTGAAGGATGTGCTTCTGTCAATTAAACACGACTGCATCTACTACACGAACCGACCAGAAAATATGATTCTTCAACAGTACCAGGCTCAAGGAAGAAAAATTACACTTTTCTATGCTTGTAAGCGTTCATCGAGATTATTTTAATCGTAAATTGCTTCGAGTGATACCTGAAGTATCGCGGATTAACGTATCGTGACAAGTATAACAATGATAACGTTCTGCATATTCGATTCTGGATCTTTTTCGTTTCGCAAGCTTTCGAAAGTAAATGAAATTTTCTTCCTTCCGTTTTAGCATACATTTATGCGACTGTGCTCGTATATATAACATTACCAGCGATATTATTGGTAACCAATGTCATCAGTACGCCCTCGAATCATTCAGAAGAAAAGAGTTTTCTATACGAACTCGATTACGGCGTGGACAAAGAGCAATATTTTTACTATTTGTACGTACATTCGTACTTGGCAACGATTACGGTTGCCAATTTAATCACTTGTTGCCACACCACGTATATGATCTACGCTCAACACGCCTATGCGTTGTTCGCTATCATAAGGTATTAACCATTTTACTCTGACTAAAGTAGATTTCATGAAATTTAATCGGAACGCGACGAATCTTTGCAGTTATCAATTGAAGACCATACATATTTTGGATACGGATACCTTGATAGACGTAGAAGACACTGATTTACTTGAAAAATATAAAAATGTCGATTTCTTATGGGGACAGCAACAACAAATTTATCAGAAAGTGTTCACTTGCATAAAGGAGCATCAAAATGCCATAAAGTGAGTAGCTCTACTGCGTATTATTGTATCGTTTATTTTCTTCGTGTAACAAAGATTCATTCTTCCTTTTTCCAATTTAGATATTCGAATCTTGTTGAATCATTGTTCACTAAGTCTTTACTCGTTCAACTGCTTTGGATTGTTCTCTGCCTTACCGTTACAGGAGTTGAAGTAAGTATCTGTGAAAGTTCAAATACGTATAAATTGTTTCCTGCTTCGAGTAAGTAATATATCAGGGCACTCTTAAAATGCTACGTCACCAGATTTTTTTTATAATTGTCACACTGTAATGAATAAATGTATCTTTATTTCTAGACTGTACTAAAAGTAGGTAACTTTGGCGATATGATGAGATTCGGAATGTTTACGGTGGCGCAAACTGTTCATATATTCTTTCTTTGCCTTCCGGGGCAAAGGTTGGTGAATCATGGAGAGGAAGTGTTCGCCGCAGCGTAAGAATTTTCTCAAAATATTTTGTATCTTCTCCTCACATTTCCAGCGTTAAGTATAGTTAATTAATTCGTATAGATGCGAGGTAACGTGGTACATGCTTCCTAAGAAGTGTCACAATTTGTACAGATTTTTGCTCTCAAGAAGTTTTACACCCAGCAGAATAACAGCCCTCGGATTGGTACCGATGTCAATGGAAACGTTCCTCATGGTAACCAATTTCTGCTTGGTCACTTTCTTGTTGGTCGTAATATTAAGAATATAATTTTATAATTATTTTTGCTCGCAGATTATCCGAACCGCAATGAGTTACTTCACTGTGCTATTATCAGTTGCATAAGAGATACATGGATATAAACGAAAGTTCGGTACACACTTGGGCAGTATTAAATGTTCAATAAAAATGATCAGTAGGATTTTGTTGTTAGAATATTCAGTTTTGTCACATTTTAGACTTACTATTGTTGCATAGGAATTAAATAACTGATGTTATTTGCAAGATACATGTTACTGTGCAATGCAACGAAGAGAATTAGGACCAAGACGGCTACGAATGCTGTGTACTATCTTGTAAAATTACTTTGTACCGATTGTAAATCATTGTAAGGTCTCAATAAACGCTCAATTATTGTTAATTAATCCTTTAATTACTTAATTACCTCTCTAACAGTCCCACAAAGACCAATCCCAGTCCTTAAACGAGATAAAACTCGTAAAAAATAGTCCTACACAGAATTAAACTAGCTGTAAGCTTAAATTTCACCAATTACAATGTTGGATTTTCGAATTTTCGAGCGAAATATTGGGAAAGTATCAGGAGAACATAACGTCTAGGAGGTATCGGAAATTCCAGGAATTCTTGATGACGTCATTTCCAAGAAGTGGCACGTTCGGATACCTCCTCACATGTTATGTTCTCCTGATACAAAGTCGATTTTTCGGGGTTTCGATCGAAAATTTGGCAATGTATCAGGAGAACATGACGTCACAGGAGGTATCGACAATTCCAGGAATTCTCGATGACGTCATTTCCAAGAAATGGCACGTTCGGATACCTCCTATGACGTCATGTTCTCCTGATACAAAGTCGATTTTCGAGGTTTCGTTCGCTAAAATCGAGAAAGTATCAGGAGAACATGACGTCACAGGAGGTATGCTTGCCACTTCTAGGAAAATGACGTCACTACCGAGAATCGCCGAAATTCCAGGAATTCTCGATGACGTCATTTCCAAGAAGTGGCGCTATTCGGATACCTCCTCACTACTTATGTTCTCCTGATACAAAGTCGGATTTTCAAGATTTTGGTCGAAAAATCGGCAATGTATCAGGAGAACATGACGTCACAGGAGGTATCGACAATTCCAGGAATTCTTGATGACGTCATTTCCAAGAAGTGGCACTATTCGTATACCTCCTATGACGTCATGTTCTCCTGATACATTGCCGATTTTTCGACCAAAATCTTGAAAATCCGACTTTGTATCAGGAGAACATAACATATGAGGAGGTATCCGAATAGTGCCACTTCTTGGAAATGACGTCATCGAGAATTGCCGGAATTTCGGCGATTCTTGGTAGTGACGTCATTTTCCTAGAAGTGGCAAGCATACCTCCTGTGACGTCATGTTCTCCTGATACTTTCTCGATTTTCGGGGTTTCGATCGAAAAATCGCCAATGTATCAGGAGAACATGACGTCACAGGAGGTATCCGAATAGTGCCACTTCTTGGAAATGACGTCATCGAGAATTCCAGGAATTGCCGATACCTCCTGTGACGTCATGTTCTCCTGATACAAAGTCGGATTTTCAGATTTCTTGGTCGAAAAATCGGCAAAGTATCAGGAGAACATAATGTTAGAGGAGGTATCCGTAACGTGCCACTTCTTGGAAAATGACGTCACCGCTAATTCCAAGAATTTTAATAGTTCTTTTCAGTGACGTCATTTTCTAGGAAATGCCAATTTACGAATATTCCTCTGGACCTAACACTATCTTACATTAATTGATGATGGTAAGGAAAAGGTATAGGTGGAGGATATAGTTGAAGGTAAATGATGAAACATATTCAATTATGCTTAATCAATTAATTTATTCAATAAAATTAACAATATTTACAGTAGAATACAATTAAACTGTATTTTATGAAGACAGATATCTTTAAAGTACAATATTTCTTACTTCTAAGCTTATAATAAGTTATATAACTACATATTGTACTATATATTATAATAAAGTGTATGATACTAACATTGAGTGATGGATAGTAAGGTATATAATTTCAGAGTGCTATAAAATTTTAGAGTATTACTGATTGATTAAAGAAAATCCTTAATTTTTCATTGAATAGAAAGAGTCAGATAAATTATATGTCCCGCTTTCGAGGTAAGAGAGAGAAAGATATATTAAAAAGCTTTAAGAAAGAGTGAGACAGATGATACCGACGCTACTCCAGAACCCGTGGCGCCATCTCTGTGAGAAGTGCTCAAACTGTTCGCACAGCGTTATCGACAGCGAAGTGAACTACTTACCGACAGTGTCGCCATCTCTGGAAGAAGTGCGGAAACTAGTTGCAATATAGTTTCAGCACTATTCTAAGAGATGGCGCCACAGATCGGTAAGTAGTTCACTTCGTTGTCGATAACGATGTGCGAATAGTTTGAGCACTTCTCGCAGAGATGGCGCCACGAGTAATTAAATTTCATTTAAAAAAATTCCACTATTCGTTTCAACGATATATTATGAGAGTTTTGTGTCTATTACGTAAAGCACTCGTTGATTTCTGTTCAGAGAACGTACCTTCTGTCATCCATTAGAATATTAATCAGCGATAATTATTAATAGATGGCAGTGTAACACTTCGCTGCGGCGATTAATCGCGCGAGCTTCCACGCTCCTGAATCGCCCTGTATGTACACGAAATTTCATTTCTGGCGTATAAAATTGCATTTCAGAATGGAACGCGTGCTCGAATATTGAGTCAGGTACAGTATGGAAAAAAGAAATAATTAATCGTGATGTTCTAACAGAGGTGATCGAATTAAGAGGCTGAGAGAAAGAGAGAGAAAGACGCGCGTAAATTGATCTCGCGGAATGGTCGGTATTGCAGCGCACGCGGCTGTTGAAAACCGGAACACGTAGGTGAATGGAACACTACTAACGAAATGACAAGATGGCACGTCAGCAGCAAGCAGACGTCGACGAACTGTTCGACGTAAAAAATCACTTTTATATCGGCAATTACCAGCAATGCATCAACGAGGCACAAAAAATCAAGGTCTGTTCGCCTTAACCGTATTTCCTTCGAAGGTTGCCCTCGCTTTACCCCAGTAGAAATATTAATTTTTTTTTTTTTTTGGTCCTCACCACCTCGGACACGAGCGATTCCTCCTTTCCGTTGGCGTGATGTTAATTCAATTTTCGACGTCAGGAAACTTAAAGCTGCCACGTTTCTTTTCCATGGACGCAGTCGTCTTCGCCGGAGGTGGCGATGGAGCGAGACGTGTTCCTCTATCGCGCGTACATAGCGCAGCGAAAATTCCGCGTTGTGCTAGATGAGATCAACAACTCGTCCCCGCCTGATCTGCAACCGCTGAAAATGCTGGCCGATTACTTCGCGAACCCCAGCCGCAGGGAGGCGATAGTAGCCGAGCTGCAACAAGCGACAAATCGTAGTAACTACGATAATCACAACTTTCTGATTGTCGCTGCGACAATTTATTACCACGAGAAGAACCTGGAGGCGGCTCTCAGGATACTGCGCAATGTGGATCACTTGGAGTGTCTAGCGTTGACTCTGCAGATCTACTTGAAAATGGATCGTTTGGATCTGGCTAAGAAAGAGCTGGTTACTATGCAGGAGAAAGACGACGATGCCACTCTCACCCAGCTGGCGCAGGCTTGGTTGAACATAAGCAGCGGCGGTGATAAACTGCAAGACGCCTATTATATATTCCAGGTAGTATTACGTTCGTATCTGCATGAAATATTTCATTTACAAAGGAGAATCGGCTAACGTTTTGTTACTTTAGGATATGATAGACAAACATTCCAGTACCAGTATGCTGTTGAACGGACAAGCGACCTGCTTCATAGGACAAGCGAAATACGAGGAGGCAGAGATAGCTCTGCAAGAATCGTTGGACAAAGACAGTAACAATCCGGACACGTTGATCAACATGATCGTTCTTTCCCAGCATATGGGCAAGCCGCCCGAAGTAGCCAATCGTTATCTAAGCCAGCTGAAAGATTCGCACTTGGAGCATCCGTTCGTCAAAGAGTATCTGCAGAAGGAGATAGAATTCCAAAGGCTCAGGAAGCAATATTCCTCGTCCGCCTAAACTGTATCGAACCATAGCATTTCACGAGTTAAAAATTAAAAACCCGAACTACCACGAGTTACGCTGTAACAATACACAGACCGTTAGACGCAAGACGGTGCGAAAGATTTAGAGTGTTTTAACCGCATTGGTACGACGCACCTCTGAACGGTCATTACCCTTCATAGAAGAACAGTTTCAGTTTCTCGTGCATCTTTCGTTCGACGATTTTATACGATGGAACGTCCTCTCACTTTTGCATGAAATTTTTACAAGTAATCTACCATTGGCAAATAAAGGGATAGATGAGTAAAAACGAATAATACGCAATCTCTACATATGTAACCATGCTCGGATACGTGTGGTGCGTGTACGAACAATTCGATGTCCAACCACCATTTCGTCTACTACTCTTTTTAATAAAAACAATTACGATAAGTAAACATTAATGGCTGCCATTTTATAATAAGATTAAGGAAGAGAGAGAGAGAGAGTAACGAGATCTCGTAAACCCCAGCAGGGGTTGTAAGATGGAATCGTTTTGTTACTCGTCGATACATGTATCCGATTGTAACGCATTTAAGTCCCTCGTGTATCGATGTAGAAAGGTGAACCATGTAGAAGCGGTACCATGCTTCTTCTTATTATTATTATTATTATTACTATTATCATTATTATTATTATTGTTCCAATAAAATGCGAGAGGTCGAATATGCGATCGGCAAAACTTTTCTCATAACTCCTCTGGTAAAATCGCCACTTGGTCCCGCCATCTGACGTTAAGGCACGCAAATTGGTCCCCGTCGAGAAACGTCCGTGTCGCAGAGAGGAATTCGAAAATTTAAACGGACGAGCGAGTTGAAAGCATCGCACGGGATGCGTTGAAAGTGGCGTGTGCCGCGCAGAATAATCCGGGTACGCGTTCATCGTCGTTGGAAAAGGGCGTGTTCTCCGTTCGCGAGACGGTATTTGCTTGGCGGGAGATACGACCTAGAGGACAGTTTTTAATTGGCGACGTTGGTCACCGGCAATCGAGGGCGAGGGAGCAGAGAACGTATCCGTGGCCCTCTTCACCTTTGGGAATTAAGGACCCTCGTAACATGGCGACACGAGATAGGTACAGGAACGTGTATTTACGTTTGCTCAGAGTTGCTCTGCGATCGTGGTGGGTTATTATTACCCGAGTTTTCCAAATGTTCGCCTTCTTTGGATTTATCTGTTTCTCTTTTTTATTCTTTTTTATTCTTCCAGTTGTTTACTCGGCAGGTAGTTTTTTCACTGGTGTGTATACGATAGCGGTTTAAATATAACTGATTAATGCTCGATGATCAACGATCGTGCGCTATCGTATGTGCATGTGTTTTCAATTTTCTAATTCTGGGTACTGGAGTATGGTATCGCGATGTTTGTTTGTACATTGTAACCTATAATGTAGGGGGCTCTTTGGAAGGGATATTCGTAGCTGAATGATCGTAGGTTCGGAGGGTGTACGGGTTTTAAAGTATGTATACTTTTTCAGGATTGCTGAACGTTGCGAGTGATGAGCCTGTACCGTTGCACTGAGAGTTTTGAAGAGAGATATACGTTCGATACTTAAACGCCACGGCAGCCAAGCAAAAGTACTGTTTAATGTTAGGAGTACAAGGGCGATAGATGCGATACGATGATAAGAGAGATCGATTCGTGTACAGATCATTTGAGGGGAATCGATTCTGAATAAGAGTGAAACGAGATACGTTTAAATGACAAGAGATATATGGTTCATGTGTAGTTCTCGGATGTATATGTTATTTATTTAGCCACTATTAAGAGATCTAGCCAAATACCGCGACGGATTTACTTTATACTTAATGATAATTATATTTCACTTTGTCAATTGCGAACGTTTGCAGATATTATATTGTCGCAGTGTGTAAAGGGCATAACAACGACAGGGGAGAAAACATAAAATGTGTTAATAGTAGATGCACAATTATCTATGAATAAATTTTATTTTTGAATTTAAATTTAAATATAAAATATATAAGTATATAATTACTGCGAGAGATGTGAATAATACTCTGTCTATTCTATGCATTATATGTTGTAATAGTTGTCCCGTTAAAAGAACATAAAGTTCCTTCTAGATCGAAGTAGCGTATTTTTAAGTAGTACATTTATTTTGGCTATGTATCACACTATGTATCCACCGCAAATAATGGTGCAGATAATGGGTGGCCAACAGGCTAATGGACAGTGTCCACCGGTTCAAACGCACGCGATGCACATTCATGGTGCAAATACGTACCATCAGACAGAATATGCAAAATATCGCCCAGACAATTGTACACAGAGTAGACATCAAATGATACAGGTGCCCTATGATCCATTCTTTGTCATCTATATAGGCTAATTACGCTATTATATATGTAAAAAATCTGTTTAAGTACAAGCGACATTCTTGCAGACAGGATCTTATCCGCTGGAGCTATTGCAATTGATGGGAGTCGAGATACCATCGTTGAGGTGTGTAGAGTACATGCAGTCGAGTAATGGCACACCCACGGGACACTGGCAAAGACGTGTAAATACATCGAATAATACACCTATTATACCATCTCCACATCTTGCCTTCAGGCCAAACAATAGTGGTTTGGCGAACAAAAAATCAAACTGGTACAATAAATTGAATAAAAGAACTTCGTTTCGAGATTCCTGCGTGAACAACGAGAAGTACAGTAGCGACAGTGGTTTCAGTTCACGATCACCAACGCCAAATAAACATCACATTGACAGTAGTCAAACAGAAAGCTCGGATGAACGAGACTCTGTAATATCTTTGGTCGAACGAAGTATGAAGTAAGTATTACTTGTGCGAACCAAAATGAAGAGCAAAACTGTAGCGAGAAACTATTCCTTTCAGAAAGTCGCATAAAGCACATCAATATAGTGTTTCGAATAACAAAGTAATACAGTACGGAACAATTTCAAACACGTCTACTGCTCATCAAAATTACCATAGCGAGAGACCTGTTAATTGCTATACCACCACTTTGTCAGCATCTAGGACTCAGGTACAGAGTTATCAAAATAAAAGGCGATATCATTCAGGTATAGTGTTCATAACGACGACGTTAAATGGATCACAATCTGTTTGTTCATTTGTCTATTATAGAAACAAATTTTACTCTTAGGAAGGAACAGTCCACCTCCTCAAAGGCTAGTGAGAAACAAAAGATACGCGGGAGTATTGTCGCCCAGTTATCATACGTTTCCCAGGTATGGAATTGCTCCGGATCGATTCCTTGGCAGATCACATTTAGTCGAGGTAACTCGTACACCGGACGAGTTACTAAATGGGTCAATTTGGGATAAATTGTCGAAAGATATTTGGTCTAAGTTTATGTTAAATCAACAGACAGAGACTGTTTATAGAAACAAAATGATGCTTTGGAGATACCTGTATGTTTATATCAAGGTAACGTGGGATTTAAATTGGTTTTCAAGATACACACGCGTCTCTTATAGACAAATAACCATTTAAATTTTGTTGATATCCTCTTTCAGACTGCGTTTCCAAAGTATGGTTTATTCCTGGTCGGTTCTACAATGAACGGCTTTGGATCGGATAATAGCGATGTCGATATGTGCCTTCTAGTGAGGCGTACCGAAATGGATCAAAGGAATGAAGCTATTGGATATTTAGAACAAATATTAAAATGCCTTAAAAGATGTGGTATGGCGATCTAAATGTTCATTTTATGTTTATCACTGCCGTCGAATTTCGAATTGTATAAAAAAAAAATCGTTCTTATATAAACAGATTTTATAGAACAGTTGGAACTTATACAGGCGAAGGTACCAATCCTAAAGTTCCACGATTCGATAAAGAATTTAGAAGTCGATTTAAATTGCAACAACGCTGTTGGTATTCGGAATACGCATCTTCTTTACTGTTATTCCCGAAGTAAGA
The DNA here is from genome assembly GCF_050948175.1 of Xylocopa sonorina. Taxonomy (NCBI): domain Eukaryota; kingdom Metazoa; phylum Arthropoda; class Insecta; order Hymenoptera; family Apidae; genus Xylocopa; species Xylocopa sonorina. Next base: position 9,175,391 of record NC_135201.1, on the reverse strand, counting down.
TCACTGTTCCAGCAATTAATTGGTCGAAAAAAACCAGTTTCAGCTATTTAGTAAAACTATTTTCTCGAATTACATTACAGTTGATTGGAGAGTGAGGCCTCTGGTACTTGTGGTTAAACTTTGGGCTCAATCCCAGGATATTAACGATGCCAAAAACATGACGATATCTAGTTATTCCCTAGCCCTTATGGTTATTCATTTTCTACAATGTATGTACTCATACGTGCCTTCAACTTCGCTGACTTGCGTGTGAATACTATTCATTTCTTTCAGGTGGCATCAATCCACCGGTATTACCTTGTTTGCATTCTCTTTACGAGGACAAGTTCGCACCGCACACGGATATCCATTGCATAGATATTCAAGAAGAACTGGACATATCGTCTTCTGTACTCCGGCCTAAGAATCGACAATCGTTAGGCGAACTGTTCGTCGAATTTTTCCGATATTACGTAATGTTCGAGTGAGTAAAACAAAGTGCAATCTCATGTTAGAAACACTATCTCAGTAAAAAAACGTTACAGTAAATTAACAATGGCATTTAAATAGTTTTAATCAGTATGCGATATCAGTCCGTTTGGCGAACAAAATACCGATAGAGGACTGTCGAAGAGCCCGGTCTTACAAAAATGACCCCCATCAGTGGAAATATTTATGTATCGAAGGTGAGTCTAATGACCCAACAGCGAGAAAACAAATAATGCGATGCTATATTGATCAGATGCTTGTGTACTTACAGAGCCGTTTGATCTAACTAACACTGCTAGATCGGTCTACGATCCGGATGTATTCACGAGGATCAAACACGTGTTCGATTATACGTACCAGAACTTGAAACACCACGATCTAGCCAGGATATTCGTCAAGGTGAACCCCACTTCGCCCTATATCGTGACGTAACTACGTTCACGAAGGCTAGTATACGAATACGTTATTTAGCATAATTTTATATTCGAAAAACGGTTTATTTTTGTGATTGGCCTCCTTCGATATAATTCGGGGCAATTCGACTGATTCTACCCACGTGTGAGATAAAACAAAGTACAATGGAGTAATTTTCTACGCTTACCTTGAGCTAACGTGCTCGTAACTTGTGATAATGGCCCGCGCTTTTAAGCAACGGCTCATCTGTTGCGTTTAGATGCTCGGATATTTTTTTTTTTCTCGCGTCTTGTTTAGTTTCCGTTTTATTTCCTTTTTATATGAACATGTATAGAGGAGCCACTAGCCGCACGGGTTTGTACACACACGCGACAATGAGAGAAAAGGAAAGACGTTAAGTTTTCTTGTCAAGTATGCGCTGAACAACTGCAATTAAGTTCGTAACTCGGGGATAGCGGTAAATCAAATTGAACGTTTGATAGCGGCAATTTCATTCATTTCTTTCTAGAAAAATGTTATCGTTCTTTCGGAATAGCTTTGAAACTCATTCCCATGCAAGATCTTTCTCAAACGTTTTTCTCTTTTTTTTTTTTTCAAAATTGTTAGATATACTAAATACGGTGCCTTAAAGTAATTGTCAGCCACTAAAATTTACTCGTTACGTGACCTCTTATCTGCATAATATCGTAGTAAAAAGTTTCAACTTCTTTTGACAATTACTTACAACAATGGTCAATGCTGGCTCAATGCAACCTAAAAAGAAACAAATATTAGTAAAAGAAACGAACAAAAATTATACATCTAAACTGATATCATCGAATGTCCTGTAGAACCTCAAATATTCGTATATGAGATATATATCTATATATAAAAAGAGTACTTATCTTTACTTATAAAAAAAAAGAAAAAAAAATAAAATAAAAAAGAATAAAGAACTTAAATTTACACTTTAAAAAGTACTTGGAAACGAGTTACTTCTTCAAGATAATGGAAAAAGAGACACAAAAAAAATATAAATAAATAAAATATCGTTCGAAAAAAAACTGTGAATAAAAAGTAAAAAAAAAAAAGTTGTTAAGTATATTTACATTGATGCCAATAACAAATATATTCTAAGATGATTAATAACAACTTATAAAAATCGATTAAGTGCCACCAGTATTATTGTGGTTACCTAAATTCTGATTATATATAAAGTATGGTAGAGAAAGAAGATTTTTGTCGTTCATTCGTTGGCGCAAACCTGGTGATTCAAGCACTCCTTCTCGCTGCGTATCTTTTTAGAGAAACGAAAAGACAAGCCATATCAATTATTACGTACATTTAAAAAAGTGACAAGTAGACTGATTGATATAATTAGCTACATTATTAAATTTACAACAGTTTTTTCTCGAATAGACATTCGGTCAACAGATTTCCTACTATTAATGAGAAAAAAGAAGCAAAGTTATCAATTTTCGATTCTAGTTCTAGTCTGATTTCAATTAGTCTTTCGTTAAATGAAAAGAGGAAAAAGAATGTGTAAAGTATAACGTAGTAAATATTTAAAATATTGTGTAGAAGAAACAAGGCTGTGTTGACAGTATGAAACCTGTTAAGTGCTATGTACAATCTTTGGGCCTTCGTGCAAACACTGAGAACATTATTTTCAAATTATATGTAAAATTTGCAGTTTATTGGAAAGAAAGAAGGGGAGAGACTGCCTTTATTGGATGATAGGTCTCTCCTGTATTGTACATACAAATAATTCGAGATTATAAAATTCTCTTAGATCACCAGATAAATAATATTAACAATGTACGTTGTACGACAGGCCTAATATATTTTTCTAATTAATTAATTACTTATTTTTGTAACGCATACGATGGTAAATATTAAGTGTATCTTCCTTCGCTCAAACGGAAAATCCATAAATCTTCCCATTTTTTTAACAGTCCTAAGCACACATGTTTCGCTAAATTGTAAGGCGATAAATATCAAACTTTTGTAATTTTGATTTTGTTGTTAAATAAAGATTATTTATATACATAACAACTGAACGTTAACTTTCCCTATTAATGTAAAAAGATGTAACGACGCGTTACATTTTCCAGGTCGGCAATAAACGGGGAAATGAGTAATGTTTTCAAATTAAATTTATTCCTTTCGTAAGACTTCACAATGAATTTCCATATTATATTCTGCAGTTAACGGTGCGCTATTGGTCGGAAAAAAGAAAAGAAAACAATTTTGTGTTGCATAATGCTGTCTTCTTTTTTTTCTCTCGTTCAGAATTTAATCCGTGATAATCCAGTGGTCGAATTCATTATCGCGAGAAGCCAGTACAGAAAATCGAGGAAATATAATTAGCAGGGGGTGTAGAGAGTGCGAAGGTAAAAAGAAAGGGAACAAAAAAAAGGAGAAGAACACGAGTAAAATACTTTGAACACTAAATGGACTGTTCGTCTTCTCATGGATGAGATTTTAATCGATTTCAGGCAATTTTTCGTTCGTTTTTATTTCTCCGAATCTGCGTCCGTCTGCGTTCGAAAATATGCTGTTGAAGGAAAGACTGTATCGTTATTGTTTGGAATGAACGTCACTATTTCTGTCCCATTTTTTTCGTTTTTTTTTTCTTTTTCTCTTTTGTTCGTCGTTCACCTGCAAATCGTATCAAAGAAAAAACATCAAACGAAACTGTTATTTTCATTCATGCGCGCTCTGTCGACCCCTGTAGTAAATAAAATATATACAATATATATATTGGTTTAACCAGAAAAAATAGAAACTAATTAACATGATTGGAATTAAAGGATTCCTTATCGGTTAGTATAATGTCAACATGACGCCAAGCTTATGAGAAAGGATTCCTCCTTTGTGATGATGCTCGAATCTCGGTCTCATTCTATTTGATGACGATTCGATCTGCGACATTCGACTGAACCGATGATGGTGTTCCGTCAGCCCGAGGACAAATCGATGACAACGATGGTATTGTTATCGTCCCTTTGTTATCGACGTTATCACGTATCCGCACGTTCCAACTGTACGCTTTATTGTCACATTCTTCCGCAGCTATTACGATACAAGATAGTTATCGAGGACAGAGGTGTACACTTCTCCCAACACCTCTCCCTTGTCTCGACGGTGGTCAGTCATCCCAGACTTCATTTGAAAGGGAATTGCGAAAAAGACACGTGACGCGATATCAAGGTCAATAAAGTATGTCGCAATCTACTTTTCCAAAGTTTAAAGGCGTTTGCAAAATTATAATTTCTCTCCATTCAGTTACCGTTTTACTATTTTGTGAAATTCATCCAGTGATTGTACGCATTAACAAGTACACTTGTCGGATTTGGTCGAGTTACGAATGATCATTACACGTCCCGCGTCTTCCTTCTATCTCCTTTTCCCCTCTATTATTATAATTACATTTTTTCTGTTTTTGGTAATCTGACGTTTCTTTTTTTTTTTTTTTCTCGTTTTGTTTTCTCGTATGTATGTGCGTGTGTAAGTATCCCTGTTTATCTGTGTCTGTGTGTGTGCGTGCGTGTATGTGGTGTGTGTGCGTGTATGCGCGCGTATGCACGCGTGTGTAATTCTAGCGTCACTCGATCCCCGCGATAAAACGGTACGTTCACGGTAAGCGCGTGATGACTGGTAGTTTTTAGTGATAGTGTCGCCTCCCGGTTCTATCCCTCTTTTTTGTTTTTTTCTTGGTTGGCTTGTCGCATTTGTTATACCTGATGGTTTTACTCTTTAACCATTTCCTTTCCCCGTCTAGAACATTTTAGCGTGTCGACGGTAAATGGCGACGAACTCCCCCGTTTGTAGTTTTTTCTTTTTTTTGTATTTTTCATTTTTTTTTTGTTTTGTTTTTGTTTTAATTGCTTGTTGTTTTAAAACCCTCTTTTTTTAAAACGCCGACGACTGCATGTGCATATGCCGTACTCGATCGCCGAGCCGTTTTACCGTTTTGCGCAGTTAGTGATTTGTGGTTGTTGGTCGAAGAAGAATTAGTCGAACGAGCCTTCAGTCGCTCCCGCGACGCTGCATAGCAATTGCGTTGCTCAGCCGTACGGTCTCGGCTCAATATGGCTGGGAGAACTGTCCCCCGGGTTGTGACTGTCCGGATTGATAAAAACCACTTCGATCACCCTGATAAGTTGAGTCTTGTGATAGTAAACCGTCCATCTGTGACTGAAATTCTCCGACAGCGAACGAATCTTGAGAAAGCTCCGCTTGGCTCAAACCAGGCTGGGAGAGGCTGAAACCTGGCTGCGACATTCCTTGCGTCGTGCCCTGGGTTAACGGTAGACCTGGCTGACTATATGGCTGGGTATTTTGTTCCGTTTGACTTAGTTTACCCATTCGTGGGCCCTGTTTGTTTTTCGATAGCGCTGTTCCCCTGCGATTACGTTGGTTCTGTCTGGCCTGCAACGCCTGCTGGTGCTGATTGTAGAAACGTGGCGGTACGTGCGCCATGTTCATGAACATTCCCACTGGAACCGGGACGTTATTCATGGCTGCTTGAGCCCTTTCTGGACTGATATAGCTAATGGTGTCGTGGGTTCTGCTGAATATGTCCAACGGCACGTTCCTTTGGTAGTACGGATTGTGATTTTGTGTTCCATTTACCTGGGTGCCGGAACGATCGTATACTGACCCTGGAATAAGAGCTTCTCTCGCATCATACATCGACGTCGACATAAAATGAGAGCCTGGATTGGCAGCGTTCACAAGTTTCTTTGGTTTCGCGAACTGGATCATAGATTCCTTCAGATTGTTCAACGGCCCTTCCACGAGTACTTTCTGTTCCTTATAGAAACTCAACAGATGGTTCCATAGCGGCTGTTTCGATAGTACTTTCGGATTACCCACAATTATAATTCCATATTTTGCACGTGTTAGCGCGACGTTCAATCTTCGCGGGTCATTCAGGAATCCGATACCTTGATGCTCGTTCGAGCGGACGCAGGACATGATTATTATATCCTTCTCTCTTCCTTGGAAAGCGTCCACACTGGCAACCTCGATTTCCTGATAAAGTTTCGAGTGTAGCGACCCTTGATACTGCATGTACTGTACCAAATAAGCTCTCTGACCTTCGTACGGAGTTATCACTCCAATTTGCTCGGGCTTCACACCGCATCGTAAGAATCTAGTCGCTATTTTTTCGACATTCGACGCCTCCGTTCGGTTCAGATACGATGTACCGCTTCCAGCAATTTCTTCTTGGCCTTGCGTGACATAGAAAAACATTGGCTTATCGGGTGCTGGCCAGGGAAAATCAATTTTCAGTAATTTTCTTTCATCCGCGCATACACCGTTCTGCAAAGACCCCTCGTAAAAAAAGTTCGATGGAAAACGTGAAAGATCTGGGTGCATACGATATTGTACTTCCAATCTGAAAGGTCTAATTCCCAGAACGACTAGTCTTTCGAATAGAGATTGCGATAAACCTGCTCTGGCAGCCTTCTTGCACATGACTACCGGCCCTAACTGGCAATGGTCACCGACGAGAATTAATTGCTTCGCTCCAAGAACAACCGGCACCATACATTCAGGTTCGGTAGCCTGCATACTCTCGTCAATTAAAATTGAGTGGAACTTGAGCCTGTGTAGTCTTGGATCGCCAGCTCCAACGCAGGTGCAACAGATCACGTCGGCTGCTTCCAACAACTCCTTCTCTGCTGCTTTTTTTAACAGTCTGTAACGTTTCTCATCAACGCTGGACAACTCACCGGTCTCGTCTTTGAGTTGTTGTAATTTTTGTAGTTCAGTGTTCGTCTCCATATTCTTGATTTGATTATGAAGAGCGAGGAAGCTAACCGGTGAATCGATTGCTTCACGTGATTTCGCACAAAGTCGTACAACTTTTAGATTTGATTTGTGTATCTTCTCTGTAAGTTGATCCACAGCGGTATTAGAAGGAGCGCATACCAATACAGGACCGCCATTTTGTTTAACAAGTTGGTAAACTATCGTTGCGCTGGTCACTGTTTTTCCTGTGCCAGGTGGTCCTTGGATCAAAGACAACGGTCGCTGCACGGCATGCTTCACAGCATATACTTGGGAGCGATTTAAGTCGGGTAAGTTTGGAGCACTGAAGTGCTTGGGAAGATGACAACGAAATAGAACCTCTTCCACCTCGTGTCCTAATAGTCTGTGGTATATGTAAGCGGATACGGAAGTGTCATCCACGGCAAATTTCCGCAACGCTAATTGCATGCTATGATAAAAAATATAAATAAATAAATAAATAAGTAAAAAACAAAAAGAAAGAAATACGTTAACAAAGCAAGTCCTTCAGTATGGAAAAAATAAAAAGTATCTACAAATTTTACTTACCGATCGAAGCTGGTGCTCTTCCAAATAAAATCAACGACAAAGTTACTGACACATTCCGTTGGTGCGCCAGAATTGTTCTTCAATTCAATTCCAACTTCCTCTCCATAGTTATCAGGAATCTTAATTACGTGTCCGATTCCAGACCAAGGCTTGTGAAGTTCACCTAAATAACGAAGCCTCAGCTCGTCGCCGTGCATTAATTTCATATCGCCGTCCGTTTTCGCTAACATAAAATAGGCGATTGTCTTTTTGTTCAATCCAACGTCCCAACGAACCTCGATGTTCTCTTGCGTTTGAGATTCCTTTAAACGTTTATCGTAATCGGCTTCTAGTTTCACGAGAGGCCCAAATATGTTCTGATATTGGTATCCATCTTCGTAACGCAGAAGTACTTGTTGCGGTTCTTCGTCTACCCCAGGCTTTTCAAGGTCTTGGAAGGTAGCGTCAACATTGTCCCGCCACAACTCCTCCAATTTGTTAATTTGTTGCGCAGAAATTTGTCTGGCACGCAGTTGTTCCTGTTCTGATGGAATCTTTACCAACCATGCTAAAAAGGACCGGTCTTCGATCAGCGGTTTCCATTGTTCTTGATCCCTGCAGAATTTTAGATGCGTTGAGAAATGATGACAATTCGCTATCCTTTTAGTGTTCATTTAAAACATTTACCAATTCATATCTTTCAAGGAACTTTGAGCTGCGCATGGTTGACGACAGAGTAATACAACAACAGAGTCCGCCTTTGCAGGAATAAAACCAAGAACAAAAACATTCCTAACTGCGCATGAGTAACATTCAAGAACAGTCTCTCCCAAAGGACCATCTCTGCAATATAAACACATCGTAAGGTGAAAATAAAAATGAAAATATCAACGCACTTAAAACTCAATAACAACGCAATTAAAACTCAAATAAAATATACAAGTTATACCTGTGCAAGGTAACTTCCTTATGCTTAGCTCTGACAAGGTGATTGATAATATGCGAACCAGATGTGTTACCGCGTCCATTGCAAAACCATTTGCGGCACACATTGCACATAACAACACAGGATGCCTCATGGATACCACAATATTTACACGCATGTTCTGGTAAATCACGATTGTAGTACGCCTCCTCTTCCTCTTCTTCGAATTGTAATTCAGCAAGACTCTGTGCTGCTCCTGATATCTTCAGGTCCAAAGACGAGCTGCCACTTGTACCATTAACCTAAATAATAGTTGTACACAAAAGAAAATATATCGATGAACGTTTATCCTTGTGTATACAAATGTTATTTTCTATCTTATTTACAAAAGCTTTTTTCTCAAATTTGTTTGTATACCGTTGAGTTTACACCATTTATGATAACAAGTAATGCATTATGATATTACTATCTGGTTCAGCGTCCACAAAAATGTTGGTTATAAATAGTAATCATACTATTTAGCTTGCCTAATAATATGAAACAGTATCCATCATAAGAACCATCTAACCTCTATCCGTTAAACAACCATTAAACGTACGTAAGAGAGATCTTATTATACACACGAGTAAATAGAAACCCACGCTCACGGCGGATCGTGTGTAACAAAAATCGTGCTCGCGGATAAATAATTTTCCCCCGAGCGGGACGACGTGGGAAAAGAAAAAAAGCAAAGGTCATGACACCAAGGTAAGGCGTGGACATAAGGACCCGATGCGTGTCGAAAACGAGCAGAAACGTGAGGCGAGGTTAAGTGGTGTCCGCGTGAGGATTAACAGCAGGCGTAGGAGAAATCTCGGGGCCCGATCTGGCATGGCGGAAAAATGAAAACATAGGTTAGAGGTCGGGCACGAGAAAACATACGAGCGAAAAAACCAACCTGTACTGGCTGGCTAGGTTGACTTTGGGCAACATCGTGTTGCGATGCCTGAGTCTGGCTCGGCGAGGGCAACGTGAAATCGGTGAAGTCGAATTCGCTACCCTGGGTGTCCGCGCCGATCAGATCCGCCTCCTCCGTGTCGAGGAACGTGAGGGTCTGACTGCTGGGTCCGTACGCGTCAACGCTCATCCTGTATCGACACCCGACGTCCTTTTCGTGCCCTGCAAGAAGATAGACCTGCCTGCTCGGAGACCACCGAACACCAGTTGGTCGCGATAGAACGCGGCGGTGCACTCACTGAACTCACTCGTCCAATAATCGTGAACGAAACGACAGAGAAACGAAACGGCCAAGTAGAGTGAACTCTCAACACTGCTCGAAGAAAGAGACCACAGAGAATCCTACGCCATACTTTGTCTCGCGCAAGTCTCGCGCCCACCAACACCGACACGAGTATACAACTAACTTTTCTTCTTGCGCTCGTCGTGTGTTACGTCATCAGCTGATTTCCAAGTACACCGATGCGAAATCGAGGTGGAACTTGCCCGTCTCGTCTTCCGATCCTCCCTGCCGATCGCTCGACAAATTTTTATCGGTCAAACGTACCCGAAACGCCGGATTGTGTCGCATCCCGACAGGTGGCGGCACGATTCCCATTGGCGGGAATGAAATCGACATTTTTGAATACGAATTACCGTCTCTCTCCTCGTTTCATTGTCGTTATCAATTTCTAATCAGCTGATAAGTTAAATTACAGTTCGATTACAGTTGACTATTTCGATTCGAGATATGGCTCATTTTTATCAAGTTTGTAACACGTGCGTAAACGCAGAACGATGGCTGTCCAATAGGAGGCGGCTCTGACCGTTGTTGTTAATTCTGATTGGTCCGTCGCTGTCAGGCAGTTATGGCGGTTTCACGAAATGATTTCGTGTCTACATGTTGCCTCTTGCAACTTGTTGTTATAGTAACGACGTATGCAATGGTTTTCTAGGTGCTTTTGAAATTTAAGCGAGGAGATTGTTCGACAAAAACAATTGCTTGCTTAACGTATGTATCTTGAATGTTTTTTCTACGATTCTATCACTATATCTGTTTTATATATTGTTGACGATTAAGAGAAATTCAAATCGTAGAAAAAAAGGATCGTTTTTCTACGTTCTTTATTGTCGAGTCTTTTTTTTTCTAATTACGTACATACGTAACAATATTCGAAGTTCGATAGGCTAGAGTAAAAATAATAAATAAAAAATTTAATATATACACACACGCAACACTCGTTGCTTCGAGCTCTATCAATCCCTACGGTTTTCAGTAACAATTGTACTTACGCGTCCGTTACTTTTATTCGTTACCTTAATTTACTTTATAATACTCATATATATATATCTATATATACCAAATTTATAATATATATATTTACTAGGATAATATTGTAATGTCTTACCACACGATAAAACGTGCAATGTACACAAACGGATCTCGAATCGCTTCAGAAGTCGTAAATATATACGAAGTTCCTCTCTAACTTTAAATTAGAACGCGATCATACGTACAGAATTGTGTAAAAAAATAGATGTATAAAGATGGCGTACGATATTCCGAGTTCGATTCTCGATGTACGGAAAATAGCTTTTTCTTTAATAACATGTATAAAAAACTATTTATGAGATCAGTCTTGTGCAACGACACACTGATTACCAATTTCATTAATCTTGCCCTTCTAATTGATTCGAGTGATAGGTAAAAGCTTGTTTAATCAACGGTCAAAAAAATCCAATCCAAAGGATCGTTTTATTGACACTTTTATCGATTTATGACCGTTAATTTAAGAATCATACGATAAATGCCCAGAACACCCAGTGAAAAATATGTTTCACGTGTTTCAGAAATGGGAGACGACAGGATAGACCATCTTTCTTCGATCGAATGATCGTGGCAAGCCTCTTACAAAAAATAATCTCAATCCAAAGAATACAGACACAAATATTACATTTTCCTTCATCGTGAACGTGGAATGTTTACTTACGACGATACATTGTTCCACATCCTCTCTTTCTTTTACTTTCTCTATTCCATCATACTACGAAATGGCACATGTTTCTTTTTTTCTCAACAAAATCTTTAACTATTACCACCGATCTAATTTTTTCGCATTAAACGACCGTCTCTGATGTCCAACCGAACTTTCTCGCCCCTTCAAACAAGGTAAGTCATTTTTAGCTGCCGAGCATTGCGCTCAGCAGCTTCGCAAAAATGATCATCAACGACTACTCGTTGGACTTAAAGTCAGTATTGGGGATTTGGCGAGTTTCTCTGAAAACTATTTTGTTGGTTCTGTTGCAGGGGTCCAGCTGGGCTGGGTCTTCCTGGTTCACGATACTGAGGTCCAGGTGGGCCGTTAGGCGGGCCCGTTGGCCCAGGAGGTCCAGACATTTTCCCATAGTTCCCCCGTGTTGAGCCTTGATAACTGCCATATGCAGAGTCATCGCTGCGCCTGGAGATATGACCGTACATACTTTCAGGTCTCCTAGAGTTCGTCGCGTTATCTGTGGTGGCTGACACTGTTCCATTTTGATGCTGCTGCTGCTGTTGCTGCTGTTGCTGTTGCTGCTGTGGTGGCTGCTGTTGCTGCTGCTGTTGCTGATGATGATTTTGGGTGGAAGTCTGGACAGTCGTTGTCGACTGTTGAGAGTTCTGACTACCTGGAGGTGGAACTGGAGCGCGTCCGTATATACTGGAGCCAGTAGAGACACCATAAATACCATTCTCCCTAGTGCTGAGGCTCGTTGAGATTCCCCTGATACCGTAAATGCTCTGCGTGCACTGTTGCAGTTGATTCTGCATATTCTGGTTGGTACTGTTATGGTTTTGGGAGCTCTGATTCTGTCCATTCGGTCCAGTTTGCTGCTGACCATCTCTGGCTGTATTTGAACCCGTTTGTCCTATCCTAATCGGATACAAACTCTGCGCAGGAGCTAGCGGGCCTGGTTTGGGGATCATCAGGCCGTCCCTGGTCCCAGTTGTTGATTTGGCGTACACGCTTTGCGAACGATTCAGATTAGCCCTGGTTAAGGGCGGGGATTTACAATAGAGCGACTTGGTCCCACCGTAGATGGATTCGACACGTTCCAAGGCGGTTGGCGGGGCGCTGTAGATCGAGGAGGACGCTCCTGCGACTGGACGATAGGTTGCGTAAGCGCTAGGAAATTTTGGGCCCGATGGCTTGTCCAGATCGTCGTAGGTGTCCTCGTCGGATCTCATCGATGAATTGTCACCATCATCTATGTCTCGCGGGTCCCTGGATCGTCTTGGGTTTAGTACGTACTCGTGGAGCAGGGCTGCTACCGCGCTTCCAGACAATGGTCCGACCCAGTACACCCAATGGTTGTCCCAACGGTTGCTAACGAACGCTGGTCCAAGCGCTCTCGCGGGATTTAGAAATGGGCTCTGAAATACGAGGATGGATGAGATTTATGGAAGAAAAGCACAGAAAGTTGTTTTCGTATCGATACGTCGATGCATCCTTTATTTTTTTATTGAAATCTTGCATCTTATAATCGAATTAAATTTTTTAAAGGGGCTACTCACCGATACTAAAGTGGCCGCGACGTATGCTGCGGCCAATACGCCAGCTGGTCTCGAAGAAATTGACATTGGCATCGTTTTCGACGAGTCTGAGGTAAAATGGGCTAAAACTATCAGCACGGAGAGCGCTAATTCTACCAGAAGCCTCTCGATAGGTCCTACAAGTCGGCCTGGTGAAGTCAAAGTCTGCGTGTTGGACGGCGTAGTCACTCTGCAATCAACAAAAAATGTATCACGCAATTATTGCATGCCGATCTTGCCGTTCTCTTTCGAAAACATCGCATCGCGAGTAAGTATAAAAGTAAGAAAGGATTATTGATCAGTTTTTCAAAACGGCCCCCACATATGGTGGAACCATGGTGTAATATACGATGATTTTCCTATTGAAGATATTACTTTAACAGCGGTCCCCGGCATAAAAGCCCCCTGCCTGCGGCAAGTCGATCCCAGCGGTGTAATGTTTATATTAGCTGGTGTATCGTCGACTGCCCCCCGTCTCTATCACCCCTACTGTCGCACTTCATCCCTTCTTTTTTCTTTTGAATAAAATCTCGTTAATTTAATTTCCTTAGTTCATACAATCACACGGGGTCATAGACACGCGATCTTCTCTATGCATACTGCTACGATGATTCTTTCACGATGCTGAAGTTTGGCTTACAATTAACGCAACTGGAATTACGTAAAATGTTGTATCTTACATAATGAAATTTAAAAATAACATACATAGGTGCGAGTTGACGATAATCAGATTTTAAGTAATCAGAACATTGAACTGAAATTGACGAAGAATTGGCAAGATACATCCGTGCACTTGGATATTCATTGAAGCGGTGGATTATTGGGTAGTTCCGGAGGAGAATCGGTTCTAATCTCGCCGCTAAATGCTCGGAAACCCCGTCACCCTAAAATCTATGTCACATGCATCATCGAACGTTCTCTCCCTCCCGGTCTCGACTAGGCTCACGATCGTGTGCGACAGAGAATTGATGAAATCAGAAATGCAGATCACGACTGCATAATTGCGATTAAATGCACTGTTCGCGAACGAGAAGTCTGAACATCAGAAAGAACCGAGTTCCCTCTCTTTTACGAAACTCATTGTCAGAATGACGAATCAATTCTCGTCTTAATTGGTTTTATCCATTTTCCATTGAACGGTAACTTCCATTTGTTCCAATCGACATTTTCATACTACAACTAACGATACAGAGTTTTACTAAACTTAAACATTAAGTATATAATCTTGTACAACCAAATAATTACGACGATTAGAAAACTATTTATGTATACGTATATAGCGGATAAATATTGTATATGTATCCATATTTTTTTTATCTTACAGGTCCAGTGTAACAAAAGCCTGGGAGCGTTTTTTTTTCGGTCACTCGATACACTATATTGGCCAGAAAAATCTCACGGGCGATCTTCCCATGGCTGGCAGTCGTTCCCTCGCATTTTCGACTCGTCTCACCGTTTAATCTCCCATGCACTTGACTCGAGAGACCGAGTGCAACCTGTGCTCCATATTCGCACGGGGACAAGGGCAAACCCCAGAAACACCCTCGAGGGTCCAGTAAGCAACGCGACGTTTTAAAGAAATTTCAATTCATGCCAGAAGGGGTGTGTATCACTTTCGCCCGCCTCTGTCGTGTTTAACGAGCTATTGATACCTTCCACCCACCGAGACACCCCTCTGCAGAATGGTCGAAACATATATGTATACATACGAGCTCATAAGCTTCGTATTCCCATCGCATAGCCGACGGGCCCCTTCCCTGGCTCCCTTTTTCAACCAGGAAAATCGCCACATGTCTATGATACGTGTTAAAAGCGAGGCGAGATCTACGCGCGATCCCGCATTCTAAAGTCTTGCCCTGTGGGAAGTTTCAGATGTCTGGATGATTGCGATCAAGGCGAGAAATTAGGCTATCAAGGAACTAACGACCGAAAGTGAGTTAATTGTTGGATAACTTGGCAAGTAGCAAGTAGGTACGGAACGTGTTAAGTGGATGTACGCGTACCAACGATAACATTAAGTTGGCTAAATCGACTAGTATTTTTTACAATTCATTTATTATCCAGGGAAGACAGAGTATAATCGATTTCAGGTATTTTTCGCAGGAACCTTGCAATTTCCTGTGCGGTCATCGTCGCCGACCATAGAAATTCGTAGCAACAAAGCACAGAAGTTGTTTGAAAAGGTAAAGCAGGTCAGGCTTCAGAATTCTATCCACCCTGTCGTGAATGGGAAATAGAGAAGAAAGAAAGAGCCAGGAAGTGCGTACACCCACGAGGAAACGCTTCTGAGTGTTCTCTTCTTACTTTTATATCCTGCGTTCGTTTGCGTACCGCATAGTGCAACGATCACCATGTGAATTAGCGTTCTCTAAATCTGACAATTTTATAAAAGGTAGAAGAAAATCCCTATGAACTGAGATATTATATCTGCGCGTAATTGTAATTATAATTTTGATGTTCAGGTTCAAATCGAGCGGAAGTGCACGTTCCATCAGCGGCAACTGGAAACACCTGGACCATCGATTATCCATGGGCAGATTCGCGGCGGATTAGAATGTCTAGAACTCGAAAGAAACCTATTGACCTGTTAGGACAGAAGGGCAGCTGGTCCTGAAGATTGCCGCGGATCCTCCTTCTCTATATAGGACGCTATATAAATCGTGGAGAAAGGAACACGTGCCGGCCACATGTTGCACAAAAGGAATCCTCAGTGATCCTTTCGAATATCTGTAGCGTAAAGTCGCGGTCACAAAGGAGCTTTAGGATACGAGAATGCAGCAGATGTTTTCTGTCTTTTCCTCATCAAAGGTGCTGAATTCGTTATAACGTTTAATGGCTTTTTCTGCAGTTGAAAAAGTACAGAATACTATGCGAAAATATAGAAAGTACTTGGAGATGAAATATATATTTAGAAGATTGAGACGAATCCTCAATTCTTTTGAGCAAATATTGATTCGCATAAACATTTACAGCAACGAGAATTGTATTGTACTTTGCAAGATGAACTCTGCTGTCTTTGCAATATAATTGAAGGAAAAAATGTGATTGTTCACGTGTATCCACGTTAGGAAGAGGATCTTGCGTGCAGGGTCGACGGAGAATGAGGAGATTCCTGAGAACGAACACGTGGTTGGCGACCATCTGTTGGCATCCTGCTCCATTCAAACCCAACCTAAGCCAGAGCCTTTCGCCTTGCAAGTTCTTTTCTTCTGCATCCAGAAGCTTTAATATATGGTTCTTACTATACAACAAGATTCTTTCAAAGTTTATTTTATTCGTTAGATTTAGTCCAAGACAAACTGATTTCTTATTTCTCCATAGAAGAAATGAACGCATATCAATATCAAGATGATCTTATAGAAATGAAGAAAACGATGCAATGGAACTGAAAGATAAATATCGAAGAATCATCTTTAAAAACCAAAGAGAGAGTGATTAATTTGAATAGCAGTGATCCACACTGAAATTTCATATTCACGCAAAGGTCAAACCACCAGCAATATCTCTACCGCAACGAACAGAAGACGTAAACTTTCCTGAAGCGTCACACGTTCGAACATTTAGGATTGTTTAAAGGATAGGCTATCGCGTCCTCTTTTTTTCGCAGCAAGTCTGGAATTTTAAGAGTCGCGTGAAAGACCGGCATATGTTACCCGTTTGGAATTTATTTTTACTAACGCAGAAGCGATCCCAGACACTGTTAACAGCTGAAATAAAATTTCCACGGAGGGACAACTTCGAAGTTCACAGTTTGAGGATTCAGAGATGGAGTAGAAAAGATGCAAAAGATGGAATATCGCAGTGGGCCGTTTAAACGGGTCGACGCTTTGTGTCCGCGGTAAAAGGTGTTCCGAGCAGGTAAAGCATTTTTACTGAAACGATTCTACCTGACGCACCTGGCTTTCACGCTGCATTTTCGGCTGAACAACAGCTTCTCTCCAGCGTACAGAGCAAAAGGAACTGGTTACCTAAAACGCGAAATATCCACCCACTATGTGCACAAACGAATATATAATTTTCAACGCAAATAACTAGATCTCCATTCATTTTAGATGGAATGTAACACAGCAGAATATGGAGGAAACGAGCAAATTTTAATATATTCTATTCTTAATATTTTAGTACGAGTCTGAGATACTTGACGGAAAGGAGGAAGGTAAACCCGTACTTATTCGGTTGGTCTACGAAGTATCCTCAAAGAATTCCATCCGGAGGAAGGTTCGAGGTCGGTTGGGAGCATTGAAAGAGGTCCTCGAAATCACGGCTTAAGAACTCAATATCGCGAGCTTTCGAGGAGGTATGCTTAAATGTTAGATATTACGTATCGACTGCTTTTCTTTCAATGGACGACATTCATGGTTCCCGACGAATTTTCTTTACGTTCGTGTTAATTCTACGATAGTACGCGCGATCTTTTCTCCACTGTATCTTCATCAACAGAAGTGAATTTTCATTGGATTAGAATTGCAACAGTACTTTCTATGATTGTAGGTAGGTGGCAATTATAGGAACAATTGACTCTTCTAACAAGAGTTGGTTAATCTGGATGACGAAGGCACGCGGCGGATAGTTGCAGTAGGGCAGGAAATGCGGAGCCGGAGCTGTTTCTTTGCTGGACGTCCAGCATGCCACGCCACGCGCACTGCGTGTGCCTTGCTTGACGTCACAACACACACCTGCTTCCTTACAGCTGTTCCATTAGTCCGTGGTGGCGAACTCCCCTGACAAATAGCTTTATACCACCGCATCTATCTCTACTTCGATTAATGCTTCGCCTCCGAAGGATTCCAACGTGGTTCGACCCTTTTTCCTTCGTCTCATACGCACAACGTAGGTTGAACGATGCTTTTCATAGTATTCGTACCAAACTGCTACTCCATTTCTTCGTTATTTGAGATATGGTACATTTTTGTAACGTATCATTTTGAAGAATATCGGATAGTAATGGGAAAATCTTGTGATGCACCGATGAAACGACATGGTATTCTTCACGGATAGTTAGACTCGCGATTCTCCCATAATCTTCTCGATGTGCCAGTTCGATTCACGATTTATCGGTTCCATTATTCCTTTTTTTGCTTATATTCCAGGGTGTAATCGCATTGGGATCGACCACCCAGCGACAGGCGCAAAGATACGTGTTTTACAAACGCCACACAAACGCGTATATATACTGACCCAGTCGGTCAACAGATGCAAGAATATGCGCTATAGGTATATACCTTTTACTTTCTCTCTCTCTTTCTGCCGCGTCCCTTTTTTTGCTCTAGCTCTTCTTTTTTTCCATTGGGGTGCACGCGCTCCACACTCAGCGCTCCCCAGAGACATTTCTGGAAGGGACAACGTGCCTGCCCGGTTAACTAGAGTATTGTTCGATTATTATTTCGGTACATATCGCGCACTTGTTATCTCTTTGTGCGGTCATATGGTGGTCCGAGGGTGGTTTCGTCATCGATGACGGATCTTTCGTTACATCGAGCCGTCAGGGATATCGCAGACACCGTTGTCATCCGTGAATCTAATATCCTACGATGTTTTCAAACTATAACGTTTAATCATATTTCGTGTAAATTTGCTTCTACTTTACGTCGTCGAATAACTGGGTTGAATTTTTATCCTTTCTAATATATATTCTGGTTTAAAACATTCGACAAGGGAAAACACTTCAATTTTTTTCTGTTTCAGGGAATCCGAATGAAAGAGTAACGACGATCGAACTGCATTTATGGAGATCATAAAGACAAATTTTACGGCTATACTTGATACTTTATAGAAAGGTTGCATTCTGCGATCACCGTGCAGGAATACCAGGGGTCCGATTTGCGCACAGCCCGTATACTTGGTCGCAGGTTGAACGTTATTACCATGTCTTTAGCATAGCATGTCTACTCGCCTTTACTCTGTACGTCCATACCTGATGCCTGTAATTCTGTCTTGTTAGATGTTCGGAAAGTCATTTCGGCGCAAGAAAGTGGCTAACGAAACGGCAGAAAAAAGAAACGGGAAAAGAAACCGAGACAGCAAGGACGGAGAAAGGGAGGACAATGATCCTCCCCCCCGAAACGTAGTGAGGAACATCTGCTCGCGTCGGGCCCCCGATGCTCGCATCACGGTGTGCCCTCCTTCAATGAGGGGCGATCGCGTCAAGTCGTGAAACTTGTCCCACCTCGCAGCGCTGCGCTGGGCCGTGCCAAGCATAGGTATTCATTATCCTCTTCTCTGGTACAGCGCGATCTTTTTTGGTCCACGGAAGGAACATCTGCGGCAGCTGCGAGGCGGTTGTCTGCACACGCGCAGCGCACACGGAACGAGGCAGGTGCTCACCTTCCAAGAAGCTTCTCCCCCTGGCCCTTTTAGCGAATTTACCGTGTGCCTCTTTCTGCCTCTCCCACTATCTCAAACTCCCTCAAACTCTTTAATTCCGTTTCCCTTTTTCGGAAAATGCCGCTAGAATCGATGGGCCGTCGGCCTGTGCTTGAATTAGCGCCAGTCAAGGCGTTAGAATCCAAGAAATTAACTGTACTTACACGCATACGCGTAGGTATAGGTGATAGCAACCCGAATGTCAGTCCCCTCCCCTTCCAGATTACCTTTTAACCACGGACGAAATCGAAGCACGTGTACCATAAGTTACACGCAGCTGATACCTCCTTTCAGCCGACTTGAGAGGAAGAAGAACGTTCTCCAACAGCGATGCTTTTCAAAAATTGTCTTTTTTCAATTACAGAAACTAGCTATGCCATGGATTATAGACCATTCGTGTATTGGAGCCCTGATGCTTAATTGTGATTAACAGCGTGGACACAAATGAATCGAAGAAAGTATAATAACGTGCCGTGAAATTGGTCGATGAATTAGTAGTACGTGGATAATATATTACGTATACTGTTAACTTTAGACGGTTTTCAGAAGTGGCTGAGACATTTTGAAGAGGAGAAACGAAGTGAGTTTCAGAGGCACCGAATTCCGTATCTAACAGCAGCAGCTGCTCTCTTGAGGGTTCCGTATCTCGCTTTTTTCTACACTGAGCCTCTTTCGTATACGTACACGTATACGCGCATAAGTATTAGAGAAACAGACACTTGGAGACGTCTTTCGAGTTTTCCTTGCGGGAAATTCATCGCACTCAACTCTTCCCACTCAAAGTGTCAACAGTTTTTTTTTTTTTAACCACAGATGTGTGTACGTGTGTGTAACGTACGAGTGTTTCAAGAAAGTTTAACAGTATTTGGACTTTAGTGGAGGAACTCGGTACGAAATAAAAAGACTGCAAAGGACTGAGGGTCCTTTACGAGTTTTACAGATATCACTCACCCATACAGCATAGCAGCACCGGCAATACCACCTCCACACTGCGCGGCAATGTAGAGAGCAGCTCGAAGGAGAGAGATCCGTCGACACAAAGCAAAAGATACGGAGACAGCTGGGTTCACGTGGCCACCTGCACATCAAGCATTTTACCATCTTATCACGAGTCCCGCTGTAATGTCCTTAAACAATATTCTCAAACCAATATTCATATTTTTCCATAAAACAGCATATACAAAGTGGATTAGTAACATTTGGGGCATTAAGAGTAAATATTTAATGTTTAGTATTGGTAATATTTGTGAGCGTAGATTTAAAAGTTGGATAGTGAATTTTTTTTTACAGATCATGATCGAACTATATGGTACAGGCATACGTTATCTGCTTCCCTTGTTGAGAGTGTTATTCGTCGATGAGGCAAGAACGAACAGGATCACGTTTCGCTTAAACGGCTAAGAAACTTACAGAGCGAACGCGCACACGCTCACAAACGTACACGTTTACATGCATGCGTGTATATATACGTTTCGAGAGATGTGGATATGTGTTATATACACGTTCACACGTGTGGTGTACTGTGTTTCTACCGCCCGCTATATAATCAGTTAACGAGCCAATCGAGAGAGAATGCCAACAGCGGCGCAACAACGCGGATGGCAGAAATTTCAGCCACCGATCCTGCTATAATGTTTCAATGCGTATCCAAGGGATTTCTTCGAAACGATACGAATTATCCCCAACAAACTTAGATAGACAAAACAAACGTGAGAATAGCAAAGATACAATTTACTTGCTCTAAAACTGCCATCCCATCGAATCCAGATATACAGATATAAGAAAACGATTGTACAGAATTCATTTTCAGATTTAAGAATGCCTAGAAAGGACTTGAAGTAAAGAGGCTTACCACTAATGTGACCAAAAATCAGACAGATCGCTGAGATCGCGAATCCGGATGCGACAGCAGTAGCCAAAACGGAGAGTCCGCTTCCGGAGACCGCGGAGGATGCAGCCGCGCCGGATACAACAAGACTGAAGAGGAAAGTCGCGAAACATTCTACAGCCACTGCTCTCCAGAGCTCCAAACTGCGAGCCTCGATCGACATAGGCGTTTTCTTCTCCACTAATTCCGCGTTGTTTTCCTTTAACGCGGAGATCCTCGTAAGTAGGGTCACGATGTGAGCGTCTATCTCTCTCGAGAACGTCTCCGTAGTCATTTTGTTGGTCTGTATCAAATCTCGCCGATATAAACGATATAAAACGGTGTACTATACTGTGTCGTAACTTCTTAAAGCATCCTTTAAATCGTGTCACTTTCAGACGATGCTCAGACCAAGTATTCGGATTGCACTTATTCCAATTTATTCGTCACACTTGCACGCTTGCCGCTGGTGAGAAGTAGATTTAGAGTGGCTCTTGTCGAAATAATTAGAATCTAGCTAACGACACGAGATTCGACAAGGAGCAAGCACGTGAAACCGATGTTGCCGGAATGGCAACGCGCTCTCGAGTGACAAAACGTTGATCAAGTTGAACAAGTGGGCCTCGGGACTCTGCGAGTGCCTCCACCACCGCACCGTCGAACCACCCCCACTCTCCGACCACAGCCGGTGCATCTGTGCCGTGCTTGAACCTGAGCAAAGAACTGCCTGTTTATTATACCCCCGTGAAAGTAAGTACCTACAAAACAGAACGACCGAATGGGGGAGGATATCCAAGGCGAAATCGAAGAATTAAGAGAGGATGTGGTGGTCAAGATGTTATTTGAAAGGTAATTGCAGTACCCCGGGGAAATGAGAGATTGAACTCTGTTGGATTGTTTCAACAGGAATCGGCGACGTTAAAATTGGTCAAAATTGAATCCGTTTGTATTATATAATGAGAACGATCCTAATTATTAAATTTGGTCAGAAATTATTATTGAAATTTCAGGAATTACTTTGTACTTTCATTCATTGATGATTGATATCTTAACAACTATCTTCTTTATGAATACCAGGAGAGCGTTGTTTGATGAAACTTAAATTGTTTGATCATTTGTAGGAAACAATAACTTATTAATATAGTTTGAAACTGAGAAACTATTTTAGCTGAAATATCAATCGATTTTTAGGTGCGTGGGTGATGTAGGAATGACTCGATACATAGAATGACAGTAAGTATTAAAAGGGATAATTACTAATTTGCCGTGGCAGATCTTATTCCCACGAGTTCACAAAAAGACTATTTTAATACTAAAGTTCTCACAAAAAAGGGATGTACGCACGACGGCACACGAACAACGAGTATATGTAATAGCGCTCGTTTAAATGAACTTTACGCTAACACCGCGTCGTCGCCCTGGCCCACGTCATGATGGACTTGATGTTGCATTCAATAAATTTGCATCCATCACACACTCTTGAAGCTCGTGTATTATACAGTGAGGGCCGAAAAGTCACGTCACAGGTAGAACAGCTTCGTTGCTTTAAATGTAATTACAAATTTTTTATTACATCAATGAATGCAGCTGGCCCTTCCCCATAAGAAGAAACTACTTATGCTTACAGTGCCTCTTAAATCAAGATTTTTAGAAATATCCTTTTTTTTTCATTTCTGATTGATATCCAGCTTGTATTAACTTTTATTCTCGTAGAGGTCGTTTTATTGTGTCAAATGTGACGATTCCAAAAGGACAACAAAGAACGACCCAGCGTAATTAAACCAGACAAGCTCTTTACTGGGACTGTACAGTCATATAAGTAAAGCCGACCGGGGAACGGATAATAAATCCAACAATTACTGTAAATTGAAGAACTTGTATGAAACGAGCAAAAGAAAAACGGGTGACAGCGGATAAAAAAAAAAACTTATTTTGTCGCATGTTTAGTCGTGTGCCTCAGAACACGTACCTCTGAATAAAGAATAATATTTGTTTCAAAAGTATTTGCAGAGAGACTAGCACATCTAAGTATCATCCACTGACTTCTGAGCAAATAATAGCTGTTACAAAATACCTAATAAAGACCATATGAAAATGAAGAGCAACTCAAAGTGCGACCCTAATCGATGGGAGTTGTTCAGTGGCAAAATGCTTGTATTAGCAACATGAAAGATGGAAGAGAGAGAGAGAGAGAGAGAGAGTATACAAATTACACAGACAACGAAAAAAGTAATACCCCTACGATAAAACAACATACATATATACTTCATCAGCATCACTAATCTAATCTATTTCAGGTAAAATTGCTCTACGATAAGCGAAAGTAAATATGTTATAGTACGGACCAGTGTAATCAACCCGAATACTTTGTAGTATAACATGAGTCATACACGCATGCATGCACATACATGGTGCATACGAATTGTACGAATATACAATACAAGTATCGCAAGTTTACCTACGCAACAGTATAGGTACTGTAATGATCATACCGATCTGTAGATCATGCTGGTCAATCATTTCAGCAACAAGTACGTTTATTAACGCGTGGGCGGCCGATCGTAGGGACGTGTTTGTACGTTGGGAGTAGCTTTGTCGCTCAGTATTCTTGGGACGCTGGTGTAAGCAGTATTTCTGTCGGAAACAATATTTTTTCTAATAAATTTACTTTCTCCAATATTGCATATTTGCAGTTCGATCTCACAGTGAGCCCGGTTTCGATCAGATCTTGCTCCTTACTTAAAAATACATATCGCAGATTTACCATTTGATGGTACTTGTGAATATACTCATGAAATCTCTATAATTATCGTAAATGTTAATGAAGTAACGATTCATAATGCATCGACTATATTGTTACAGCATACAAAAAACTGGATTTCGGTGTACGGAGTCTTTTAAGCGATAGAAAGGATCGTAATTTAGAAATGTGACCAGCTAGATACACAGGGTGTTGGCCCGCTCGTAATCGGCGTCGATTTCGTAAGTGCACGTGTGCAATGTGATTGTCATGATACTGATCGTTCAACCGTATATAGCATTGCAATGAGAAAAAGGAATCGGGCGATAATGCCCCTTCCGCACGGTCTATCAATGAACGTACGTGTGCTAGCGGTATTTTTCTTTGATTACGGGATTTTCCTTTCGTAACAGGCTTTCGCTTTTCACCGCTTCAACGAGAGTTTACCTGGAAGACCGAGTTTCTCGTTTTACTACGTGCCCATACACACCGATAGACCACACCTGCTCGTACACGCTTGATCACCAATAGGCACGCGGGCAAGATGGCCGCGTGTACTCTGTGTTCATCGATTGGACGCGTTTGTTTTTATCTATGCCTCCTGACAATTACGGTGTTCTGCCAGGAACAAATATCCCTGGGTAGTCGGTACTACAGCCGCGATGGAGTATATATACCTCCGAACGATACTTACGTATACAAAGATAGGAGATATGGGTATCGTCCCAGTTACCTGGATCCTGTTTACAGAGGACCCGTTAAACCGCTAAATGATAGGAGCTATGAGGTAAAGTAAAATGAACGGTTGAATTCGTTACAGTTATGGTATCGTGAAATTTGTATCGTTTCCTCTGTGTAATGTTCGTTTAACGAGGGATTGTAATTGTTAAGGACACGACTGCAAGACTTCCACTGCCTGGGGTGCTTGGTGGCTGGCGAGAAGATCTTCAAGGGAAAGAGAGGGCAGACTCTAAAAATTTACCCAGAGATGTAACTGTTCTGACAACTTACGGACAAGTGCAAGGGTTTAAAGTGTATTTATACGATGATCCACAAGCTAGGCATAAACCTTGGAGTTCGCCGATTGAAAGAGTTACCAAGCATGTTAACGTGTTTTTGGGTATTCCTTATGCGATGCCACCTACAAAAGAGGGTCGGTTTAAGCCACCTAGACCTCATACAGGTTGGCAGTTAATGCAGGCCGTTGATTGGGGGCCAGCTTGTCCTCAACCAAGCTCGTATACCGGTGCTACCAAGGGAATAAGAGATGTGGATGAAGATTGTTTGTATTTAAATGTGTTCACTCCATCCATTGAATCTGGATTGGCTCAACCATACCCAGTAATGTTCTACATTCATGGTGGAGAATTTATCCATGGGGCCAGCAATTTATTTCCTGGTCATATGTTGGCTGCATTCTATAATGTAGTAGTGGTTTCTATCAACTATCGATTAGGGGCACTAGGATTTTTAAGTACAGGAGATGAGAACAGTCCTGGAAATTATGGAATTTTAGATCAGGCCATGGCACTAAGATGGGTGTATGATAATATTAATGCTTTTAATGGTAACCGTGATGCAATAACTCTTTTTGGGCCTGGTGCTGGTGCAGTAAGCGCTGGATTATTGATGGTTGCACCAAAAACTAGAAACATGGTATCGAAAGTGATAGCTCAGTCAGGTTCTGCTTTAGCTGACTGGGCAGTTATAATAGACAAATACAGAGCGCAGAATACATCCAGAGTATATGCAGAGATGTTAGGTTGCAGTATAGAAAGCAGCTGGAAGTTGGTGCAGTGCTTAAAGAATAGCAGATCATTCTTTGAGTTGGGTAATTCTGAATTTAAACCGCACGTAGGAATGTTTCCATGGGCTCCTGTATTGGATACCAATTACACAGTGCCACGTGATACTTGGTACGAAGATTGGGTGGAATCAGACTGGCACTTCTTTACAGATACACCTGAAGAAAGTATAAAAAATCACAAGTTTAAATATAACTTGGCATACATGGCTGGCGTAACTACTCAAGAAGCAGCATACATTATATGTACATAGTTTGACGTCTTTCACAATTTCGTACATTTTCGTGACATAAGTAGATATTATATTGTTTAACTTATTAACTTATTTATAAATTACAGACAATAATGCAACGTTAGCCAGAAATCAATATATAATGGATCCAGAAATGTTCGATCAAAAAATCTGGGAACTTGTTTTACGGTACAACTACACCCTTAATCCTCAAGGAGTTTATGAAGCTATTAAATATATGTATACATACTGGCCAGATCCAAAGAACATAACGTATATTCGTGATCAATATATTAATGTAAGTTGTATGTACCCATATTCTATATGTAAAATTGGATTTTTATAATTCTATATTCACACAATTGCGTATATTTCCAGCTCCTGACTGATTTCCATTACGTTGCTCCTTTCGACAAGATTGCGAAGTTATTGGTAGAGAGGCGTGTGCCTACGTATTTGTATGTACTAAACACAACCGTAGAAGCATTAAGATTACCGCAGTGGCGAAGAGTTCCTCACAACACCGAACATCTTTGGCTAACAGGAGCGCCTTTTATGGATGTTGGTAAGAATGAAATAAACGAGACCTATTTCTTAAGCAAAACAGCACGTTTTTCACTTTACGGTACGTAATTACGAACTATAATTTTTTTCCAAGAATTTTTCCCTTCGAAATGGAACTTGAGGCGAGATATGTGGACGGATAATGATCGCAATATGAGCCACTTTTTTATGCGAGCATACGCAAATTTCGCAACATACGGGTACGTTTTTCAGGAGTACAGTTATGTTGTAACTTTCATATATATAATGGACGAATACATATTTTTCGTCTAGAAATCCTACACCATCGCAAATCTTAGGATTACATTTTGATGTTGCTAAGCCTGGACAGCTACAGTACCTGAATATTAACACTACGTTCAATAGTTCAATTTTATTGAATTATCGACAAACTGAAAGTGCTTTTTGGACTGTTTACTTACCAACGGTTATTGGCCGCTTGGTGCCTACGTATCCACCAGTTACTGAAGTAAGAACAACGTTTCATATTTGACTTAAACAATTAACTTATCTCCATTTATTATCATTATTGCTATTATTATTGTTATTACAGTATTGGTGGGAGCCAAAACAGCCTCTACAAATTGCCTTCTGGTCTGTTTCAACCGCGTGTCTGCTATTAATTGTACTTTCCGTAGTGTGCTGTATGCTTTGGCGTAATGCCAAAAGGTAAGAAAAGGTAAACACAGAACCAAACCCGTCTGACTATATTATTTAATCTAATCTCGTAGTGTAGCATTGAGGGTGATGGTTCTGGTTTTACAATTACTGTAAATAATAATAATTTAACTGCTCGTTAATTTTACTGTTGCTTGTAATACATGCAGCAAAACAAAGGCTGCCAGATTATATGCAGGTAATTCAGGCATTTCATACACGACAAAGCATGCATTTCATTGCACGCATATATGTTCTGGAGGCATTTCTTCCCTTTCCCTGTAACTCTTTAGCTAGGCATAAACAAATTGAAGCTGTGATGATATTATTACAAGATCAACTTACTATATCTTCTATGTTTATTTTAAATGCTAACCAGTTATGTTCAGCTGTAGTAACTTCCTTTATTGTTCTCTTTTACTATCCCTATATCTAGACAATCTGACCACTACTATAACGGGGACATCCTGATGGTACGAGACGACGAACCTTCGGAGGGAATCGAGAATATGACTCGTGCTTCGAAGGAGAACGTTTACGAGTACCGTGACACGCCACCCGTCAGATCCAGACTACCACGACAGAATGAGGCAAAACTTCAGGAACGGTTAGCGCATAATCGGAAATTTAGCTCAACTCCATCGCTGAGAACCAATTCTAATATTTCGTTGAAGGACATACCTTCAGAAGGATTCGTTACCAGCTCACCAAACGGACAAGCCAGATTAACTAAAGCTGCGAGCCAGTCCTCGTTGCCCAAAAGCAAAAGCAGGACGCATATAGTTCAAGGTGTTCCGCAAACAGCTGTATAATATTTCTTGTACATCCTTCTCGCCTCGTTCATTTCCTACTTTACAGAAAAACTTGAATATATGAGAGGCGTCTGAAATCAAAAGTATATAATTAATTTTAAATCACATGTGTTCGTGTAGATACCAGAAGTTACGTTCAAGTATAGAAATATTTTAACGGTAACAAACATTCTGTAAGGGAAGAAGACAACTA
The DNA here is from genome assembly GCF_050948175.1 of Xylocopa sonorina. Taxonomy (NCBI): domain Eukaryota; kingdom Metazoa; phylum Arthropoda; class Insecta; order Hymenoptera; family Apidae; genus Xylocopa; species Xylocopa sonorina. The sequence continues at coordinate 9,147,496 of NC_135201.1, read as the reverse complement.
ACAAGATTTATAAACGACTGAAGTTGGTATTGTAATTGTAAGATCCGGCTAAATGCACCTCATCCGTCCACGGCAACGCAGTTGCTACGTTCATGTAACATTGTACATATCGATATAGTATACTTATGTTGTGCATTTTTATACTTATGTTAATTTTTAATACATAAGTATCTACGACAAAATTTATATACGCAGAATATGTAAGATTAATTTTTTTACAGAAACCGACTTGCGCCGTGTATATATTACCATTTTGGCACGCGTCGTTTTCTGGGAAAAAATCTGATTATATTTTACGCATAAACTCTAATATAATCTTACGATGTTAGAAATATATTTTTTTAACTGTTGGAACAAATCTAATAGCGAAATTTTACATGTGTAACATGTATTAACAGTATATCTATTTATGTACACCAATTTTTTTAATAGTATTATTAGAGGAAATGTATAGTTGTAGTTGAATCGATCTCATTACTGTCGATGGCGCGATTTTGATACTAGCAAGTTTTTAGATAAGTTCTAAAATCGTACACATCTAATGTTACGATATCTTGCGACGATGTTTATATTTTTTTACCGTTCAAGATTTTTATTCCGCATTGAAAAATGTTACTAGCACTGGTATAGTTGCGTATATGTATGTATAACTGTTTATAAGTATTCAGATTTTATAATTAAAGTGCAAACAGTGTCTGAGCAATTAGTAGCAATATTCGTTCCATACATCTTATTTAATTAGATACCATTATGCATGCCCATTCTGGAATTTTATAAATACTATTATTATTTAATTTCAAATCTAATATAAAAAAAACATGGGACCAAAACGTCCAAAAGTGAGAAACAAATCCAAATACGTACATTTTATTTTTTCTATTTTGTGTTGTAAAAAGTACGTTATATATACTACATGTATAATCAAAGAAAATTTGTATGTAAAAGTGTGTCTCCGATGGCCAAGATCGGGAGAGATTAGATCGTGAACAGCATACGAAAGACCAGTTCGATCCTCTTCATTTAGAAGTGAAATATCCTGGAACAGCAATATTGTTGTTGAATTGTCAAGAGAAACCTATCTTGTTAGCTGCAGCCGCCGCTCTAGCAAAGTTTGCCAGCAAATCCTCAAGAAACCAAGAGACTCTGTTTGATCTTCATATCGTGGATAATGTGATTCCATTAGTTACACACGAGGACTTATTTACTCGAAGGTATACACACACTAATGCACATAGATACATTATACAAGAAAATGATCATTTTTATAATTTGAACAATAATAATGAAATCAGATTCGCCGCAAAGCTGCTGACTGAGATGGTAACCATTCCTAATGTTCGCAACTTCCTGTTGGACTCGCATTATTATATCCCTCACTTCGCCAAAATACTGCGCAATGAAAAGGATAGCTTCATGCAAGAATTTTCGTCCTCGATCCTAGCACAAGTGTCCAATGATATATCTGGAGCAGCGCAATTATTAAAGGAATGTCCAGATATGAATTTTCTGTTCGAAAGACTTCAATCACCGGATCCTGACGTAAAGAACAATACCATACAAATTGTGTATAATCTATTGCAAGATCTTTCAGGAGCGAAAGAGATAATCAAAGCCAAGGTTCATTAAGACGAGAAGTGAAACAACGTGTTCCAGAAAGTTTACGCGATTACATTTTGAAATACTTCGCAATTTTCAGAACTTCAATTTGGGACTTGTGTATGAGCTTTTTAGTTCGGATTATCCCGAAATTCAAAGACTTGCACTTAATGTAGTCACCGATTTAATGCACAGAAGTAAGGATGATCGTTTGCAAGATCATTTCCGGCGAACAAACGGTCTTCAAGCTTTATTAAAATTATTGGATGTAAGATATGTATTGTTAATTTAGTTCTAGAATTATTATTATTGACATCACTTGATGGCATCAGCTTGTCATTTGAAAATCACAACAATGATAACTCTGTAACTTTATGGAAATCTATACTTATTTACCTACTTGCATGTTTGACAATTTAGAATACTGAATGGGAAGATATCCACCCGGATGTTCTCAAGATTCTCTGTTTGGCCTGTGACAATGACATCACGGTTGAATTACTCGACGATATCGGTGGTATTAAGCAAATTTTGAAGTATATAGAAGACGCATCAAACTCGAAGCTTTTCAAGCAAGCTTTGGACGTGGCTGTTCGTTTATCACACACGAACAGGGGTAGAAAAGTAATACTTAAGGATCCACATGGTTTGATACTTCGTTTGATTTGTCAATACTGATATATTTAATGGAAAGGCGCTGTATACGTACGGGATGGTCAATTATTTGCTGCACACGTTAAAGACCAACGTGCAAGCTGATGTGTGCGAAATTGGTTGCCACGGGATCGGTATGATGACTTTATATAACGAAGCCGCCAAGTATCTAACTGCGAGCAATTGCGTTAGAAATGTCTTTGGTACATATCATTGATACTACCAATATCTTCTAGGATCTTCTAGGATCTATATTAATTCATGACTCGCATCATTTCAGATGTTTTGAAAAATGAAAATTTTAAGTGGTCCACGAGACAAGCGGCATTGTTTGCGTTGAATCAATTATTAAAGTGCGACGAGAAGAATTGTCAAAGCTTGTTGGATATTCGATTCCAGGTAGTATTTGTCCGTCCACTATCCAAAGATTATTTATCTCCAGAAAATATATTTAAATAATATAATCGCTTTCAGAATTATTTGTTAGGGTTAATGAAACACACAGCGGGAAAAGTACCTGTGGAGACCTTGGTTGGAGCTGTAGAATGCCTTGATACCATTGCAAGAAATCACGCTTTGAAACATGCTATAATAAACATAGATGTAATCGACGCTCTCTGTGCATCGTTCGAAGTATAATTATGAAACTTATACAAGCTGATAAATTTAATCTTAGGTTGTAAAATTAGATCAATTACCACTCAGTCTTATTCATTAGTTGAGCTGTGTGTCTATGAACGACTTGAAAATTGCATGTTGCAAAGTGCTGTCCGCCTTATGCGTGGAGAAGAGCGGACGGCTGGAATTTCTAAAAGCAAAGGGTCCAAGCAGATTACATAATCTTCTATGTGACGTCAAATCGATACCAATAAGGAATGCAGCCGCTCAACTGATCCAATTATTATGCGCGGATCCGGTTCTGGCAGACGCGTTCGTCTCAACTAGATATTTGCATTAGTTAGGCTTGAACTGAAATTGAAACTTTCCTGAGAGAAGATTTCCGGCGATAAAACTTACGAACAACGATGATTACAGTATGCTGAAGAACCGCTCAACCTCAGGAGTTGTTCCTTCTTGGGACACGTGTATAGAGGCCCTGTTTAATTCTCATCTGCCAATCAAGTTTGCTTTCACTGGACGACTTTCCTTGCATGATATCACTCGTGATGGATTTTATGTACTTCGCAGAAATGTTTGCTCGTACGACCGTCTGATTTAAATAGAACTCCACCTGTATTTTTATGAGAGTTCGCTAGAATTTCCTATTCTTCTTATTCTGTTTTCATTTTTTATATACTTCAATTAGGTTTCCTATCTTGGACGATATCTTTCGATTCAAATTCTGCCCTCTAGAACCTATCTACGTGGTGAATTGTATTCGACCTCGTCCATCAAGCATCCAAAAGAATCATTCTTTTTACAAATTGAATTCTGAAGGTGCAGAATACTACTTACTTATTATCTTTCACTTGTATCATTGATTACGTTTTGGAATATGCCTCTTAGGTTCGAAACAATCAAGCACAGCTTCTATCGATGCTACCGGCGTCTTCTTATCTACTGAAATACTAAATTTAACAAAGGATTCGAAATACGATCGTCTTCAATGCGATCCGTGTCTCTACGATTGTATAGAATTATTTAAATCGAAATTAATTGCAGCAGAGTCGAAAAGTGTGTAAGTAAATTATTCTTAATCATTAATTGTGCTATATTATACAAATCGGGTAACTGAAATGTATTTCACAATGCATCACAGGGTAACAAAAACGACTAAAGAATTGTTAAATATTAACAATGTTGCATCGCGCGCAAAAATGTTAGCCACGTTTGTTGTCCACCAAATGTCAGGGCCGGATCCTCTTGTCAGATGTATGGATCACCAGTTGGAGATTCACTTGAAAAAAATCAAGGCCAGCATAGAGACGAGCGTTATTCCTTTGGGAATGCTACGAGTTGGTTCCTATTTTGAAAGAGCATTGCTTTTCAAAGTAATTGCTGACAGAGTACATTTACCAGCCGCGTTGGTACGAGGACAGTATGGGAAAGCTTGGATCGAGATAGCTGTGCCAGAGGTAGAGGATCTTGGATTTCTGTTTCATTCATCATTTCCGCATCGAGCGCTATCATATTACTTAGCTTAGGCAATACTTTTACTAGACAAAGTCCCCACTCGAGGAAGATACTTTTCACTCTTATCTGCACAAAGATATGACGTGTCCGGAATTTATGTCAGTGTATGAACCTTTACATCAAAATCCTTCTGAAACAAATAGTTTGATGAGCAAGGATTTAGTTCTTGAACATCATCCTCGATCCGTTTTTCCAACGAAGTTACTGAAGCCGAATTTCATTGTCGACCTCATGGATTCTCCTGGAGATTTGATTCCAATCGGCAGTCGCCGTGCTACATTGTACTGCGAGAAGAGGTTGGTCTGTGATACTTTATGTGACTTAAATATATAACATAATTTACTCTCAAACTTTTCACTCGTACTTGCACACCAACTGGTATTTTTACTTACACTCTCACTTTCTTTGGACTACTTTTTGTAAAAAAAAATTGACGATTAGAGCAAAAACTAAAACATCCCAGACAACACACGGTAAGATGGTAGCGACACTATACCGGCACTGTAGTGGCACTTTCGAGGAGTGTCAGCAGATCCGTAGCCGTAGTGTTGAAACAGCTTCCCCATTAGCAAATGTCAGCCTACGCCACTACCACGCGTGTCACTATGGTGAGCTGATAGTGTCATTGCCACGACGGTGTAGCTCCTGTGCTATATCGCGATGCTTTAATAGTACCGTGACACGAGTGTCGCCCCAATGCAAAGACTGTGCCGTTACGAAAGCTGAGTAGGAGCACTGTCTTAGCACAGTTCTGCCCCGGAATTCGTTCCACCCGATGTCACTGGCGTGCCAATTGCTAGTTGTCTGGGATATTAGCACATGGTAGGTCTCCAAGTTTTATTAGCCCGAAGAAGCTCTTCTCTTTATCAAAAATAGCGTATCTTGGCGAACCGACTTCCTTCAAAACTAAACGATCATTCTCTCGAAGGTATGTCAGCTGAGTCGAAGAACAGGTCTGACTAATGTGTCGTTGTTGCTGCAAATTGTTGATCTAAAAGAACATTATTTTATCACGCGTATGTATTAATATGACGCATGTATAAGAAGCTACTTTTTCCAGATACGATATAATATGTACAACCCACCATGCATTGCATTATGCTCTGGCCATTCACTTGGAGATGAAACCCGACCTCGCTTTGATTGTCATGATAATGAATCTGCGCGTAAACCAAATATAATCCTGCTACTTTAATCGTAATGGTTCCGTTACTGGCCATACCGAAATGTTCCTTCATATGACACTCACGCGCCCATTCACTGATTTCCCATGCCTTGAAGATGCTACTCCCATGACGTATTTTTCCATTTCCACTATAGTTATCTTCCTCTGAGTGCATAGTTCTATTTCCACCGTAATGGATAGCAACCACTTTTTTTTGACAGTGGCTACCATTCCTTCTAAATTTACGAGGAATATTTTTAGGGGGTTTCGACTTATTCTGTACATCAGATTTTGCGTCATCCGCGTGGATGTACTTTTTCGGTGGATATTTAGGAGACACCGTAGCAGATCTGTAAATGAAGAAAATGTTTTAATTATGTCCTCCTTTCATTCTCTATTGAATCTATATGGATAACGATACTCTCTCACTGTTTCTCAAATCCTTTAAATTTCTAATAATTCTTAACATTTAATTTTTTTGTATTCTATTGTTTGCTTTCTATATAAAAGATTGCAACTAACATGTTTTGCTCGTCACTTGTATTCTCCAAAGTCTTCCGAGAACTGGATTTAGAACCAAAACCAGTCATTCTTTTCGTCTTATTCTTGAAGAAGCGCCGATTCAAGGACAGTCTTTTGTTCGTCTCATGATTTTCTTCGTCGATTGACCGTTTACGCTTCCATTTAGTATCATTCTTCTCATGTTCCAGTTTGCCTTGCACGACTTTCTTCTCGTCGTGATCTTGATCCGCGTTCTTATCATTCTTTTTCAATTGTTGGCCAAGCTTTGTTTCAATCTTATGCACTGCTGCTAATAATTCGATGATTGCTTTATCTGGACTGGGTTCCGGTTCGGGTGGAGTGGGCACCGGGGTGATCGTGGACGAAAATTCCGGAAAATCGGAAGGTTTCGATCCAAACTTTGGCATGCTGTGATAATCTATCGGATAACCGTGCGTAGAAAAAACACTGTCATCATAGTCATCGTCATCCTCATCGTCAGTGTAATTAGAGTCGTAATCCGCGTTGTCCGGATCTGCCTCTTCTAGGTCTTCATCGGTAGATTCTTCAGCAAACAGCTGCAAACAAGACAAGGTCTATTAGTCGTTAAATTTATTAAAGTTTCTCAAAATGTAATAATACATCATAAGTATATGTATTTATCTATATATTTAATTTAATAAAGAAAAATTCTTATAATAGAAATGTTTATTATAAGTTTAAGAGGTCCGTTTTGTAATAAGTTTCGCAAGTACTCAATTTTACGTAAAATTATATAATTATATCTAATGTTATCCAACACCGATAACCCGATTTCATTAAACGGCAGTTCGCTTCGCGCCGGTAAATTCTTGACATACAACCCGATAATTTCTTGCAGAAGATATAATATAGTAGATATAGAGTAATTTACTTATTTGGTAATCTGATTTTTTAAGTAGAATATCCACACTTACAAACGCGCATGAACAGGGAGAGCGAAATGTGTATAATAACAATAGCAGAGTTGATAGAACTTTTTTTACAGATAAAACTTTCTATGCCTTCGCTGATATTTCCAAGTGCATTATCTAATTGTTTAGAATTTCGTTGATGTTTGTCATCCGCCGTAACTGGAGCCGTAGAATTGAAAACATTTTAAGAGCTTTGAACTGCCCTCAGAACGTACAGACAAAAAATGGAACTGCGATCAAATTACAGTTCGTGATATCCGAGTAACACTGCTGCTACGTGACACTCAATCCTGACCATTGGAATTATTTAAAAGACCAGGACACGAAGAAACTATTACCTGTTGTTCAAAGGCTTTTAACCCGTCCAAGAGATCCTCCTCCAAGGAACGATGCTTCAAACTCTCCACGCTTTGTTTCAACTCTTCGATTTCTCGTACATTTACTGCCGAGCAATAAAAGTTCCAGGTTTCAAGACTTAAGCAAAGAAGAGCAATGAAAAGAGCCGTTGAGCTTAGAATCGTATTTCTGTTTGGCCGGAAACGTTGTTTTTTGAAACCCTGTTCAAGGTCAGACTGGGAGATACTCAGATTTTCCCTGGAAAAGCTAAGAAAGGATCGTGTATCATCCTTCACGTGGACATCGTTTATCAGCCTTTGCTTCTTTTTCATTACTTTCGGTTCCTCTTCGAGAAATACAGAAGTCATTATGGGAAAAAAATCTGCACTCACAAGACGTTTCAAGTTACTTACTAAATATTTGAGTCACTGTTGACTCTTTATATTACACTATCACTAACACTCTGTGCTTTTTCCTTGTATAATCTTTTATCATTCATTGGGATTGATTTACATCCATGTCTAGAAGGCTTCTTAAACTTCGTCTCGCGGTATCATCGAGTCATTTCATTTCCATTAACATATTATCGCTTTAACTGCCTTACATAATGTTAAAAATAACACTTTCGAATCAAAGACACTAGTCTTGATAGCCCATTGAGATAATTGTTTCAACACACTCTTTTTTATACGTATGTTTTGAAATTGAATTATCCGTGGTCCGGTTGATTCCACGATTGTTCAAGGACTTACAATGATAATGTACGACATTAAATGGCTCACCTATCCAAGTCCCGGTCCTCTTTAAAACCTGCCCAACGGGTTTTTCCCCTCCAGATGAGAAAGACCGTAAACGAGTGAGTAGTAAAGACTCAATTCTTCCTTCCTTCCTCTCTTCCTCGCTTCTTTTCTTTGTCTCTATCTTTGTTTCTCCCTTTTATTTCTTGTACTTTCTTTTTCTCTATAGGATCTGTCTCTTCGAAAATCTCAAGTGTTCAGCGTTCCTCTTATTGCTTTCGACGGACAATAAAATGTAAGAAATCACCTAATGGTATAGAAATTATATTCATCTTTCTATTTGATCAATTGATAACGTTAATTTTTTCAATTAAATTGAATGAAACTGATTCTCTGTTAACTTGTGAACGTAGTGGAAGACTTCAGAGCTTGTTTGGTTTGTGGAGCACAGAGGCTGCAGTATCAAGAATGTACAGATGAAGAAGAAGAAGAAACACACCAGCGTGCCCGACAGATCTGGCGATACTAACTAAATAGAACGGGAGTGGAACGCGTTCGAGTTTGTCGTGGCAGGTCCACTGAATCTCATTGCCAGTGGTGTGTGATCCGCAGAGAGGCGTAGCTTCCATCTCTCGTGCTTTCTACGTTAAATCAATATTATTTTTTTTAGTTAATTTATCGATATACAATAACTGTATTTTATTGTAGACAATCAAAGCGAGTACGTGTTATTGAAAAGTTAATTAAATTTACCGGTTGGCTTGAGATGATGTTTCCACTACATACTATTTTCCCTTGTCTAGAGTATACGACGTTTAATTTTATATCTAATGATATTTAAAATATTAATAAACTTTAACTAGAATTATGTACAGACAGTTTCTTGAGTTGTGATATCTCGTGTGATACTAACACGAACGCAGCTGACCAATAAGGAACGATGGCACAAGAAAGAGCGAGAGAGATCGTCCATTTTATATTGGACGGTCGTCGATCTGCGCTTGCATAGGTACACACAAAGCGCTAGAATTCAACAGACTGTACAAAGATCCGAATTAAGTTGAATTCTATAATTAAACAATATCACGAAGATTGAAATTGTAAAATAAGTTCTAATAAAGTTTCAACAGTACGAACAGTACCATGAAATGATTCTAATCAATTGCTGATATTTCATTACTGATTACTAAATTATATAACAGATCTCTCGAATTTCGGTTTATACAATCTTCAACTGTACGAGAGAATAATTGCAATATTATGAACCAATTTTATACCTAAAAGCTTCATTAAGTGCACATCTTGCAAACTCTAATAATATTACGCTAATTATTTTCACGGAACGAGAATGATCGAACGCCTACGAGCTGAGATGTTTTCCCATACGGCACATATGTTCCACGAAAAATTATACGACGTGGAATTTTATCGTTGACTCTGTCGACGGATGCTATGTTGTTGTTCAAACCAAGCAGATCCGATTTCGAGGCTCTTTCAATGATCCAGGAACGTCGAATTCGATACTCGTGTTAATGACTCCTGGAATTGTTACCTACTGCAAAAGAGTACTGTAAAAACCGAGACAAAGGAATTTCTTCGGGCAAGTTTCATTTCAACGAATATTATTATCAATGAAAGTAATTTCTGAAACACGCTTGGAACGTATATCTACGTACATGCATATTTGGATCACCTGTAAATATCTTATCCAGTGAGATAATTCAAATTTCGTTCCCATAACTTAATATCGAATCGATTCGTTGTTAAGCTAAATTCTACAAGTATATAAGGGTTATTTACACAAGAACATTAAAAAGACTTCGTCATTTTTACTCACGTTATACACGTTCGTTTCGTCGTTGCATTTTTAATAATAATATTATGAGGAATTCCACTAGTTTATAATTCTGATTAGCCATTGCAGAATGCATGCGTGTTTCAAGTGTATAATTGAGTGTTCCAGTTCATGTGTAGGATGATGACCAAATTCGAGGTATCATCTGGATCAATTTACGACTGATGAGCCTACTTGTACGTGCCAATTATGTATTTAATTCACCCTTTCTCCTCATTTCGTCACTTCCTACTCGTCGTTTGCACGCGCGAGCGGTAACAACTTGAAATATGAGAAAAAAAATTAATTGTGTTGAGGAGCAATGAAACGTAACGAAGTAATGAGGTAAAAGTATTTCTACCTACAGTTTAATTTACAATCTTATTTTGCACGAATGAAGTTTCCTTGATTTCTAAATATTCATGGTGTATTATGTACGTGGTATATGTATATATATGTATGTGTAGGCAATAGTAACATCAATTGTTTTCTCAATCTGCAATAAAATTGTTGTTAACTATGCAGGTATTCCAGATAAATCCATATTCATCCATTTAGTAAAGGCTATGAAAGCAGATCGGCAATTGAATCTCGGTATTTAAAGGATGACCTATGCGGGAAAATCGAATGCTACATTCTCGGAAGTAAAACATGCGATCGAGTGCAAAAAGTCAAAAAAGTTAAGTACTAAATATGGAACGGCTTGCGCGTGTCTACAGCATGAATGTACCGCAACATCTGGCAAAGCGAAAGCAGAGTATAGAAAAAGTGTACATACTGCACTATTTTCTTCGCTGTTCTCTTTTCTCATTTGTCCTGATTAAACGAAACTTAAATATCAAGACTCACAATCGTCAAATTGTAAGAAGAAAGTTACTCTACTTACTAATAAGAATTCGATTGAGTATCCTTGATGGAATAACCGAACATATACCCCTTTTCGAGATCCAAGAAAGCTTTGTATGAAAGCAGGATTAATCATCTGTAAAAACGAATTCCAGAATCGGTTCAGGATTTAATACAACGTATAGCATCCTTTTGGAACATATAATTCCTTATGAGTAAAACATTGACCACTCCTTCCTTTTCTTCCCTTGAATAGTACAACCCGGATTCCATAAACGGAGTCCGATAATATCCTAACGAAAGAATAACATGATTTCTCATCGTAGCTATAAATATGCTCACTCAGGAGTACATGTACAAAGGATTCTAAAGAATATACATCAAAAATATCGCAAATTATATGCGTGGTCCGATAGACGAAGGAAGTTAGATAAAATTACCATATAATTTTATATAGCAATTGGTCATTATATGCTGGCCCTTGCAAAAGCAGAAGCCGAAGCAGAAAGCGAAGGAGAACCGATGAAACTTGACAAAGGCGAGGAAGGAAGTCAGCCATAGTGTCTTGCTAGGCAAATGTTGGCAATGCTTAAACGAAGAGCCGCCAAACCGGTCGAGCGGAGTCGTGACGATCGGAGACGCTTTCGGTTACGGGCTGGCTAGGTAAACAAAAGATGGTACAGGACGGCGTTGTCCACTGCCAGGTCTGGAGAGGGTGACGCTACCTCCAACGGCGACGCTACACCTGTTGCTTTCGTGGTCGCTGTTGATTCGATCAAAAAAATGTCACTCAGGTATGCAACAATTGTTGTTTCTCATTCAATAATTTTATTTAATTACCGGGGAATTTTCCACTGAGAGATGGTGAATTTTCTATGGTGAATGGTGATATTAAAATGTCCAACATTGAGGTGATCGTTCGCATGTCTACCTTCATTCGTTTTTTAAGTAGACAAGAACCGCATTGTTCAAAGACTAGTATAGGCATGATATCTGACAATTGTAATGAAAGGAACAGCTCATATTCCACAGGGATACTCGAAAAGGATTCATTTCCTTCTTTCTTACCGCTGACACATCTGCATGCAGATTGCACAAATACAAGTCAGCGAAGTTGGATTGCATGACGAATTGAGGGCGCAATATATATTTTCCCGCTTTTTTTTCAATCGTTTAGTATTAGTGTTGAAACCGTCGACACACATACGTGTATTAACGCAACTCCATCGCATAACGAAGGGTCCACGTGTTGTACTCTATTCCTGTTACTTTCTTGTGAACCTTTCACTGGCAGTCCTGTGAAGTAATACTTGAGCACATGGCACTCGCGACTGTCGAATGGAAAAGTAACTTACCGATTGTGTCGGTATCAACTGATAAGTGAGACAGCTTTCTACTTTGTTCCTTTTTATAGAAATGTTGCGTATTGAATTGCATAGATTACAAGATTGTAAATTATAAACGAATAATGATTGTCCTTAAAATAAGATTTGAAAGTTAAGCAGTGCGTGTTCCAGGGTGTGCACGATGTGATCTTCAATATCGAAGCTGCTCGATAGCGCATTTTTTTGCGATTGATCGATACACGAAGTAACGAGGATCGATGGCGACGAAAATTAAAATGGAACACATTCAAAGCGACATCGATCTTCAAGTCGATAATCCGTCGAAAAATGCGGCAAATTTAATTGAATGGAATTTGGACATGAAAGTGACGGTGTCGAACGTGAAAAATTCAAAAATGTTCCAAAGATCTCGCACCATCGTGTTCTTTCTTTTAGCGATAATGTTTACTGTTATACTGTCCCACTTAAAGAAGGAAGTGCACGCTTTGCAAATACAGGTAACAATGAAGAACTTCTTGGAACATTTTCCTCATACCAGATCAAGTGTGTTCAAACAAAACAGAATTACTTTCTACTCCTTTTTTCAGATGCAATCTGTAAACGTAAATATATTGTTACTAATGGCCAAGTATGATAAACTAAATCGTAATTTAAATCAAGCTTGGATTCGAAGGTCTGAAAGACTTGTTGAGAATAAAAATTTAAAGCGACTATTAGAAGACGTATCATCGATATCAAAGGTCATCGAAATTTTGGATGGAATTCGAAAGGCGGGTAACGGTGGTTCATATGTCTACAATTCCGTTATTCCGTATTTAAATCCTGGAAGGAATTTCAAAGAAAAGCACGCGTTAAGCGGCAATGTTTTTAGTACGGACAATGCAAACGACAGCGTAATTTCTAAGGTACTAACGAATTTAGGAGATAACGAAGACAACATGCCTAATACTAATTTACGCATTGCAAGAGCTGCGCCAGCGTTACAAAAACAAAATGCAACAGAAAACGAGATGCAATTAAATCGCAATGTTATGAATTATGATTACTACGATGACGACGATTTAGGTATATGGAAAGAACCCCGTTCCGGGCGATCAAGAAGAGACGAGGGCAGAGGTAAAAAACGGGGAAAGAACAAAAGGCAGCCCAAACGCAGTCACAGGCGATTGGGTATTTAGTATTATTCAGTTAGCATGAGTTTTTTTAACCAAAGAAGATTTGTATTATAATTGTAAACGTTCCATTTCTTATTAATGTATTTCCACGCAATATAACAATTATAGATTTATGTGGCTCTTCATTTTAACTCGTATATGAATAATAATGGAGTAGCAAAGAATTAACAAGTACGATCATAAGAAAACTAAAGTCCGTGTTAAATGTAAATTAGATGCATACCGCGTTGCAAGTTTTGTTCATTATCATTCTTGCTTAAGTAGCATCGCAATATTATTGAATGTAGAAATAAGAAAATGAATTGTTCAATCTTATTTAGTACCACTGGTGGCTACGTTTGTTGGAGCAGTTCCTGAACAACATATAACAGACACAGGTACACCACTGTAACATATACATTATTACATTATGTATTGTAACTTTAAAATACGTTCCATTTCAGTATACATTGGTCCATGGGTAAAGAGCACTAAAAACGACTCTCAGTACAGCTTAAATAAATTTCATCTAGTAGAGAACAAAAAATCTATAGAAGTTACTGTAACTGGTTTATATATGATCTCTGCACAGGTAAGAAATTTTATGCATTTAATGTACTTATGCTTCACATTAATACAACAGATCATAAATGTTTCCTTTTTTCAGATCTTCTATTTTGGTGAATCAACAAATTATTCTTATTGGATATTATTAAGTTCAGAGGGTAAATCTAAAACGCAAAAACTTGTAAAGTGTTCCACAGCCTCTTCCCCATCAGCTACAGAAGTATCCTGCTACACGAGTGTAATAACTTCCTTACAAAAGGGTGACAGAGTTCATATACAGCAGCAGGAAAGAGATAGGTATGGTAACCATTTTTAAATTTTAACACACACTTACATATGCATATAAAATACCTCGATATTTTTAGATTGATAAACATGCGGGAAGGACATAGTTACATACAACTTGTGCTTCTGTCTAATACTAGTCGTAAGAGGCGGTTGCGATGAAGTGGTACAATATATGTACACACAAAAGTCGAAAGTTGTGCCATCAACGATAAAAAAGGAAACTCATTCCTTTAAATGTGATCCTGCGCTCCTATCTAAAATTAAATGATAAAACCATTAATTAAGTTACAGTTGAATGATGATCAAAAATGTTTTACTTTTTATATATTTTCTTTTTTTTTTTTTCATAGGACTAGCCACCTCATTTAATTAAAGTATATATATATAAAACTACCATTTGTTTATACACATAGATACATATGTATATAGAATATTGAGCTTTTTTTGTTACTTTTTTCTACTGTAAATTTAAATTTTATACATAGTTGAATTAAAAATGCATAATTAGTAAATTTTATACAAGAGAATAATGTTAGGATTTATTTTTTGTAATACAGAATTGTATTTTAAAAGTTATTTTAATATGTACGTTGAGATTATACTTTTGTGTATTGCGCATTTTATTTTGTAAGAACGAAATATGTGATGCTACGTTTTAAGATTACATAATATTTTAGTAGGATTCGAAAAAGTTTCCTAACTATAAAAGAAAATATGCTATATTGTTAAACAAACATTTTGAAAGATTTTGAAAGTAAAGATATCAACAATCGAAATTGACACGCAAGTTATTATTACTATCTTTTTTATATAAAAACGGAATACAAGTAAACAACATAGAAACAATAAAAAAGTATATATTATTAGTTTCGTACCTTTTTACAATACTCGCCATTAGAAAATAAAAAAAAAAGACTTGAATCTTCTTAGAGAACAACGTCGATGCCAGTCATGTGGCAGATGTTGCTTGGCTCAATCAATTGGTAGTGCGACCATCTTTGACAGCATAGTCTTTATCAACCTAAAGAAATTAATAATAACAAATTAGAAAATAGCGAACAATACAGAAAGAATGAAATCTTACAAATGCCTATGTATCATTCTCGCAGTTATGCCTAATACTTGAATCATTTTATTGTTCACATTATCAATTAAATTATAAAAATATATTGTACTGCTAAATTTCTTTCTCTTTAAGATTCAGTACATTCTATCGCTTTTGCTCGTTTCATTTTACCTTAACATCACAATTAATCATATTTATTTTTTTTTTCTTTCGGTATCTCACCAATTGTTACTTTACCATCATTGCAATAATTTAAAAATATACTGCAAGTGTCGCATGTGTATAAAGCGGTTCAAAGTTTAAAAAAAGAAAACAAAGAAACTTTTGCACATATGCAACATCCGGTACCTATGATATGCATATATACTTCATCGTTTTTTAAGGGAGTAATATAAAAATAAAAGTTAGTATCTAACTTTCTACAAATACAAATGGTATGTTACCACATATTAAAACTATCCTATATATTTTTCATTGTTCCACTTAGCACTCGATAGATACAGATCTAGATATTATTATCTTTGTTAACATTTGCTTTGCAATAAATTGGCAGATTTCGCTTTTCTTTATTTCTTTATAAAAAACGGATAGATTTATTTTACTCACCTGAATTCGGGTTGAGGTTTACTCGAGCATTTGTCTTTTAATACATACGAGCGTAATATATATTATCATAAATTTAATTCATTCTTGTTGCTTGCTTTCCATTCATTTTTCTCTGTTTTTTAATATATACTATTGGTCTCTTTTCTTTTGCATTTCAAATATGTTTTCGTTCTCTCTTTCTCTCCCTTTTATATATAAAATAAATATGTGTATGTGTGTGTGTGTTTAATAATTTGCGTGTAATAACTTGAAAAACAATGGTTCGAGTGAGCCTGACTACTATTTGCATTGAAAAAGAATTGCAGTAGTATCTTGAATAAAAAAAATTGGGTGCAACGCGGAAAAGATCTATTTAATACCGATCACAGTCAGTAAGAAAAGACAAACAAAAATTTTCTAATTAATGCAAGATACT
This sequence comes from Xylocopa sonorina, assembly GCF_050948175.1. Taxonomy (NCBI): domain Eukaryota; kingdom Metazoa; phylum Arthropoda; class Insecta; order Hymenoptera; family Apidae; genus Xylocopa; species Xylocopa sonorina. The sequence continues at coordinate 9,131,299 of NC_135201.1, read as the reverse complement.
ATGAAATATATTCTAGCAGAAAAATAATTCTTTCCATTTCTCAATTATGATATACCTGATGCCATTGGACAATAATTGATATTGTATCATACAGTCATCATTTTTATTCATATATGTAATATCGTATTGTTATCAGAATCGGTATTCTCCTTGCTGGTTACAGGGGGAAGGTAGTATTGTCTCTTTCTTTCTTTCTGTTCCCTAAGTATCTCAGGTTGTTGTTACGCCTGTGAAATAAACTTAGTTTTTGTCAAATTTTTCTTTTGATATGTCTAAAACTGCCCATCAATTCTGTTATTATATAATATTGCATTTCGTTCTGAATTTTCAAATGTTCTTTAAATCAAATACATATTTGTATGCGTGTGTACATATATACATATACATACAGACACACATACAAACTAAAACGAAAGAGAAGATATTTCCGCATTGCTTTTCGCCTAGACAATTAAAATATTCATCTTGTGAAAGATTATTGCTTTTTTTTAACAAAAGTTTTATACCTACGTTAGATTTTACATGAATACGTTATGTACTCTTTTCAGTTGAATAATACTTTATTTACATGTGATTTCCTATGGCAGTTGCTGGTTTTCCCTGTTTTCATTGTTATGCGTTCTTTACAATTCAGTCCATATAGTTTCTCTCTTTCTTGTTAAAGGTAAGGAAATAATAAATATGAAAAATGTTACTGTTTTTTTTCTCATGTTTTTTTAAAGTTTCTTTTCATTCTGTTTGCTTGTTATTAATCTAGTACTTACAATATTAAATTGATTCACTATCACTATATACCGATAACATGCGATAATGAATTTTAACACAGTTCAAATAATTTTATAGTTATTTATAATAACGAATAGAACATAAGACCAAATTATTATATATTAGACCAGTTGTATGTATGTGTTTATATATATATACATATATAATTGTTCTGTACTCTAATGTACACAATTGGCTGGGACAAATATTCATAGCTATTCGATTTTGTATAAACACCTATTCTTCCTTTTAATCGTCACTAATTTTGTTTTGATTGTCTCTGCTAGTGTGACATTTCGATATATTATTACGATTTACGTGATTATTAAAATAAATTCTTAAAATCATCATCAAATGCTTTTTTACATTTTACGTATGATGGTTTAGAAACAGAGAAATCGTTTTGTCACTTCTAAGCAGAGTATTTTACACTTGTTCCGCGTAAAAATTGCGCTATGTATGTTAAAATGTACGTATACGAAATGAAATGCCGCAACAGTGAGACTGGTCTATTATATTACGAACTTGTTGCTTGCAAAAATATTGTCAGAATCGAGATATCGCATTATTGAACGCATAAAAAGGGATGGGGCAACATTATTCTAATACAAGATTGTTTTTTCGATTCATAGTTAAATGTAAAACGAAATACACCATAAAATACAATTGCTTTTTTGTTTCTCTCTACACAGAATGCAAGATATTTATCTCTCAATACTTAGAATCCTCTAACAATATTGTGTGTGTTCACAATGATCAATTCATCAATGACTTTGCAAATAGCGTAAATATCTTTGTCCTTATTAATTACAATGAAGATAATTACGACTGAAGGCTATTTCACAATCGCAGACTAATTTTCAAGGAAAAAAAGAAAATAAAGGAAAACTGTACACTAATCGAACTTAATCCTAAAGCAATGTTGTTGACCAAACGTGACAAAGATAGAATGTTATACTGTAAAGTCAAGTATAAAACGCTTGTATCATTTATACCTTATATCCTTTTTTTTTTAATCGTAATTAAATAATCGTTTGCGCTTACCGCACAATTCAACGAACCTTCCATGCGCGTAACAAAGAGAGAAAATCATACAATAATCTCATTTGAGTGCATTATTGCTCTCTTTTTTTCTGGTCTCCTTCCTTTATATACTAATATAAAAATCTGTTGTCGACGAACCGATGAATAATTATAAAACACTTAGAGTTCATGACAAACGATACTTGTCCAACTTTTTCACGCGCTAGGAACGATCTTTTTAAATTTTTCTTTTGTTTTTGTTTTTTAATTTCATTTCAATGTGTTATTTAATAACGTCGCTGAGACTGGGCGTTTTGGTAACCAGCACTGCCACCTGTAAACAACCATAGCTCCTCCATTCAATCATCTTTTTAAGCATATAGTTTTGTTTTTTACGTGATTTCGTATTTAATCTTATATATAATATAAGCTGTCACATACATATATTAATGGGACATCATTATTTTGTTCTCCTTTGTTACTTCCGTACATAATACTAAATTTGTTTTAATAATTATAGAAATAAATCCTACACTAGTACTTTATAGTTGTTATTTGTTTCGTTCAATAATTATTATTTATTACTGAAACTATTATTTGCCATTATATTGGTTTCAGTTTCTAAAAATATAGTAACAATGATCCTATGCTATAATTTTTCTTGCATAATGTTAAACATCTCTGTACTTTCTCAAATATGAATATGTAAATATATGTATATGAATTTGAAATTCACAACGGAACTCCGTTTTTCTGTTTCTCTCAACTATTTGTTTCGTTAGATTGAAAAATACGATTGTTTTCTTAGTAGTATGTTTAAAACTGATCCTAATGTTTCTTTCATAATAGAATACTGTTTCTCACAAATTAAAAAAGTTCATTTGTATTGTAAATTGTACTTACCATAATCTTGTTTTCCGTATACACCATCTTGACTCGAGTAATCTGCAAATACAACAAAACAAGAATTAACAAAAATTGTGGATTAACAGTAATTTGCTTCAAGGTAATGTAGACGTGAATCAGACGAGAAAAGTCTGCAAGCTATTAGACTTAAATTTTTAATCGTAATTAGTTTACCTATATAAAAATGAATTTCGCAAATTATTAGTCCTTTGCATTCGGGAATTTTCGAAAGCAGTTCGAATTAATGATTGATAGTCGTCTCTCGAGTGTAAAGGGTTAACATTATTTTGTACGAGTATGAAAGTACAAATGATACAGTGTCATTCTCGAGTGAATGATGGGCAGGAGGCAGTGCGGCAGTGCTGATATCGAAACGAAATTAATTGTAGTGTCCACATTCTTCCCCATCCTGAATTTTCTTCTCTTTTTTTCAACATAACGTACAGTTATAAAATACAATCCTTTTGAATTTTACAAAATCCAATGAAAATAGAAAAATAAAAATAACTTTTGTTTCACGCATTCTTAAGAGTAACATATTAACTTGTTTATGATCAAAGCATTTCTCGTCTGAATCGATTTATATTTGAGTATAACAAGTGCAAACGATTGTAAAGTATGAAAGCAAGCCACTGTTAATTACTTATTTTCCTAACTTTCCATCTTATATCTTTTTTCGTCTTTTTTCCAAACAAAACTGAGGAAAAGATGAATACATGGTGTAGAATGTGGTGGCGACTGGAAAAAACTAACCATAAAGTTGCGACGAGTAACCACCCCTGTTGCTCATAGAAGTGGTATTAGACGATTGGTCATCATAGGGTTTTACAGGGGTATAACCTGCACCCCCACCCCCTGTTACTGCTACCACTGCCTCCTGCTGGTAACTCGCTGTGCACGCAGTATATTACATTAATTAACTCACGACTTTTACAATAATATCGCCCTTCATTTCATTCACGAAAATGTTATGATATACTTCTTAATTATTTTGTTTTTTACAGTGTCGAAAAAATTGAATTATGCAACAGTTTTATCAGTTTATACTGTTACATATATGTATACATATACTACATATATACTAACCTGATGGTGGTGCTTTGCCATAACTGTAAGGATCACCAGCACTAAAAGCTCCTGTAGCTGGTACAGTAGGCGCCCCTCCATACCTGTTATCAGCAGCTGCTGATGGTGGATAACCCTGGATATGAGAATGCAATTTGTTTTTCCTTTTTTCCCACTACATACTGCTGACTATGACACTTAATGAATAGTGGACGTTAACTCACGGCTGTTTGACCATAATCTGGTGGTTGTTGATAACTTTCATAACCCTGATACGATGATTGAGTATAGTTCTGTGATCCGTAGCCACCACCATATCCCACTGACTGTTGTTGCTGCGGCTGTTGCTGTCCTCCACCATAGGCATTACTGGTACCTCCTCCATAGCCACCTTGACTGCATCATAATTTTTTCAATAAATCAATTAAATTTGACATATTTATTAAAAATAATAGTTTTCTGTAAGTTAAACAAAGAAAACAGTTACCTTGGTGGTTGGGTTGCATAACCATTTGCAGGTTGTGAAGAAGTCTGATCGAATCTCGGCCTCTTAGATGGCCCACTAGAACCCAATGGTCCACCTCCTCTTTTCGATGGGCCACCACCACCACGACCACTACCTCCTCTGCTGCCACGATCTCCAAAACTCCCTCTACCTCCTGGACCTCCTCTACCTGATCCACCTCTAAAAATAAAAATGAATTTGTGCGCATATGTACACAAACGCTGGTTTTCACATACAATTTTAAATTTAGCTAAACTCATAAATTCTACCTAGATCCTCCTCTGCTTCCTCTGTCCATTCCCCCTCGTCCACGAAAATTACTGCTACCACCACGATTATCACCCCTACTAAAATCACCCCTCCCTCTGCTACGGAAACCACTGCTTCCACCTCCTCTACTGCCACCACGTGGTGGTCCTCCCATTCCTGGAGGTGGTAATCCACCACCTCCTGGTCCACTTGACATTCCTGATTCCGGTGGACCTCTAATATAACATTTAACATCAACACAAGTATTAAACAAAAGAATTCAACGATAAATTATTTAATATAATGTAATTACCCAGGGGGAAAATGTCCACAGCGACCACCTCTACCAGGCGGACCTCCTCTGCCTCTCATTCCAAGTGGTCCACCTCTCATTCCACCACCAGGTCCATTACCTCGTCCACCTCTCATCATACCTCCGCCTCTTGGAGGCCCACCTCTGATCAAACATCGTAAGATTTTGTTGTTTTACACTATTACTCCCATATACTATTTTACGTTGTACAACCAAATATGATTATCTTCTTAACTTATCTATGTAAAGTGTACATATATATGTATACATACATGTACCCATTCACATACCTTGCTCTATCCCCAAAACCACCGCGTCCTCGCATTGGACCGCCTGGACCACCACGGCCAACACGGAATCCACCTCTACCGGTTGGCGCACCCTCCATTTATTAATGTATCTAATGTTTAATTAAAAACGTCACAATAAGCAACAGATTCGTCGTCAATATAAAACAGGCAACATAGACGCTATCTAAAATTTCGGAGGTCTACTAAGTTCTTTTGTCCCACGATCACTTTTATAATGTACGAAGTGTGTTATACAACCAACAAAAAGAACTCCGATTAAATGCAAATCATATCACCGTTAAAATTTACTTACGTGTTTCACTTATTGCTAAACAATCCGTTCATAAATTGTGAAACGCGCCAATCTTAGACAAACCAACAAGCAAAATGGACGCCGGTTGCCGGAAAAAGAAGCATCGACCACACCACACAATTTACTGTACGTACTGACAATACCGGATGTCCTCCATCTTACGAAGCGTTCTCATGTAATGTTTTATCATAACAAAACAATGTATGTAAGCGTAAAAACAGCACTACAAAACGAATTGATTTAATTTGAATAATAGTTTATAGCAATTGCATTCAGTTATGCAATTATCACTTCTTCTTACACTCATGAATATGAAGATTCAAGGTTAGTGAAATTTGTCAATCATTTTATATATATATATAACTATCACTTATAGTGAAGTAATTTCTGATTGGTCCATCATGGTTATAGTATCAAACGAAACATCAGAGTTGGTCAGATCCCAAAGGACTTTTTCTACAGTTGGTTGTATGCGCAGGTAAACGCGGGATTGGTTAAGAAAGTGGGATTTGAATATTGAAATCCGTTGCTTATCTCCTGCATGACAAAAACAGCAATTTGTAGTTGAGAAGAAAGTTGGCGTAGAATATACTTCTTTTTTGCGGGACGTGCAAGTAACGAAGCAGTATTAACCGTAACACGAAGATTCCCAGTATACGTTAAACGAATCGGTGAAAGAAGTAGTAAAAAAATGTCGAAAGACGAAAAAGAATCCATTCCAAATGTGATATACGATGTAAACTCGGGGAAAAGTTATCTCAGAGGACGATTCTTTGGAAAAGTACGTACAGTTTTGTGAATAAAAATAATTTAATAGATTTTATCTTTTTACCTGGAAAGTTTGACGGAATCTCGTCGTATTGTTTCCCAATTTGTCTGTTCAAAGAAGTTTGTTACTTCTTCCATTCGAAATGTTTGAGCACTTGTTGCTTTGCCTCCTGAATTGAATGATATTTTTCATAAAATATGATTCTTCATACTTTACTTTGATGATAATATCAATGTAATAAATATCACAAATTTGTAGGACATGTTTCTAGTAATTCATTGTTTTAATTCTATTTGCATTGTATATTCTTAAACACACAGGTAATATACAATTGATTTCTATATTGTTTATGTACTATTTATTTGTTACAAATATAAAATATATGTATATATTTCATATCTTATTTTTATTGTGTACGTGTGACTGTGTAGGGTGGTTTTGCAAAATGTTACGAGATCAAGGAATCAGAATCACGCTGTGTGTATGCTGGGAAAATTGTGCCAAAGTCGCAAATTACGAAGACCAATCATAGAGAAAAAATGACGCAAGAAATTTCCATTCATCAAACTTTGAATCATAAAAATGTTGTTGGCTTTTATGGTTTTTTTGATGATCCACAAAACATATATATAATTTTAGAATTATGTCGAAAAAGGGTGAATAATTATTAACAATTTCATTGAACTAATCTTCCTTGAAACGCATGAATATTGTTGACATAATTGTTATAATTTCCAGTCAATGATGGAATTACATAAGCGTAGAAAGGCACTAACAGAATGTGAAACCAGATATTATATGAAGCAAATTTTAGATGGTGTGAGCTATTTGCATCAGAATAAAATAATTCACAGAGACCTAAAGTTAGGTAACTTATTTTTAAGTGATGACCTACAGGTGAAGATTGGTGATTTCGGATTAGCCACTAGATTGGAACACGAAGGAGAACGCAAGAAGTATCTATTCTGTGTACATATATATTATTATATATATTTAGTAAAAAAATTAATATTTTACTTCATTAACAGGACACTGTGTGGAACACCTAATTATATAGCACCAGAAATTCTAACTAAAGCTGGCCACTCCTATGAAGTTGATATATGGAGTATTGGATGTATTATGTATACTTTACTTGTGGGAAAACCACCTTTTGAAACATCTAGTTTGAAGGAAACTTATGCTAGAATTAAACAAGTACAATATAAAATTCCTACGCATATCAATACAATAGCAATGAACATGATATCTAATATGTTGCAAGGAAATCCATCAAGACGTCCTTCCATAATGAAATTAATAAAAGACCCATTCTTTACCTGTGGTAAATATAGTAAATTTTTATGGAAATGTTAAACCATTGTCATTACCCTAATGGAATAATTTCAATTGCAAAGTTTTTTAATCTTGTTATAGGTTTTATGCCAGCTAGTTTACCGGTATCGTGTTTAACAATGGCACCTCGTCTAGACATGTTGGAAATGCATAATCAACGTAAGCCATTATCTGAAATGAATACTAATGTAGGTGGAGAAGGACAAGATTTCGTATTTCGTGTACCTAACAGTCCGGCGCGTAAGACAAAGCATGTAGATGCGGTAAACGAAGTTCAAAGAAAAAATCTTGACATTAGAAAAATGCTTCAGTCACTGCTAGAACAGCTGGCTAGTGTATTAAAGACTGCACCAAGTAAAGAAACAACTTCATCAGCAGGTAAATCGCCTAAAGCTTTAAACATTATTGACGCTATTTTTGTTAATTTGTAACATTCAAGAAAATATAGATGAAAACCAGTTATCAAAGTGATAGTATTATATAAAATGTAATTGTTTACAAGAGAACTTATTCTACTCCATTTATTTTATACATGTTCTTTAAACTGTACAGATGAAATGACAGATCCAGCCGCACAGCCTGTTGTTTGGATAAGTAAATGGGTTGACTACTCGGATAAATACGGATTCGGATACCAACTTTCTGATGATGGAGTGGGTGTGATGTTCAACGACGGTACCCGATTAATAATGTTAGCCAATTGTTTTAATATTCATTATATAAACCGTGAAGGGAAAGAATTATATTACACTGTCAAAGAATATGCACCTGAATTAGAGAAAAAAATGAGGCTAATGAGTTTCTTCTTAAAATACATGAAGGAACATTTAATGAAAGCTGGAAGTTCAGTTACTGTACAACCATGCGATGCCATGTCTAGGATACCATACATGCATCAATGGTTTAGAACACAGAGTGCCGTAGTAATGCAATTGACTAATGGAACAGTACAAGTGAGCAATTAAACATTCTAAAAACATTATTTTCATTTAAGTTACACATCTTCGAATACAATTATTTTAATTTTTCATAATAATTGATTTTTAGATCAACTTTTTGGACCACACAAAAATTATTATGTGTCCTCTAATGTCGGCTGTTACGTATATAGACACAGAGAATAATTTCAGAACTTACAGATTTCAAACTATAAAAGAGAATGGATGCTGTAAAGGTTTGGCTAAAAATTTGGCGTATGCCCGTGAGAAACTTTCGTTAATGTTGTCAAGTCCTCAAAATCGATAATCATTAAAGATCAATTTAGAGAGAGAAAAAAGTTCTGATACACAGTGTGTTTTAGAAGTATTATGTTTTTCTTCTGTACTAAAAGTGATGCCTTTATATTCGACGGATAACAAATACAACTAAGTAGTTATTCTATTTTAATTTTATTTTTTAGAAGTATATCGAATTTTTGCTAGGTGTTTAGTGCAACATTCAAACGAAACATCTACAAATTATGCCAACACTTTAATTATTTGAAGATCTTTTTGTGTCATTCGGAAGGAACTGCCAGATACTTTCTTTTATGATAGTAGTTCTTTTTGTAATATCTCATATTTTAATGATTACATGAATGAACGAGCACTTAAATTTAAGCTGCCACGATATTCATTACTCCGCGTAAACGTTGAGAATAATTGTACAAAACATAAAAGTTCATAGTACTTGATCACCATTTCTTTGATGGAATAGTGCAATTTAACAAAATGTTTATATCTCTAATACGCGATTTCTCTAGCGAGGAAAAGAGTGGCCTTAATATTTAATAATGTTCCGAACTGTGCACATTCTAAACAAGATACTTTTTCTCATTCAATGTATTCTTTATTTAGCCAATGTTAAGTCTGTGACGTATGTGTAAAGTATGTGTGTACGCGCTGTGCACCATTTAAAATCTTTTGAAATTATTAACTTTTTCCCTTTTGACTCAGCAGGAAGAGATACATAGTGTTTCTTAGTGCAAAATTATTGTACAGTGCCTACGAAATTGTAATGTTAAATTTGAAATAGAGCAAACGATCGTCAAAACGCGAATGACAATATTTATGTAAGAACAAAAATCATATTTTAAAGATTTTACTCTTTAACGACTTGCAGGAATGAAAGAAAGAATATTTACAAATGTACATACATATAAGTATCTTATGGTACTATACATGATGCATATCATATAAGCATATATTGTATTAAAACTGAGAAAATTGTAACGATATTAATATTTTTATAAGTAGCACACTGATTTGAGGATAAAATAAATTGTTTTCATTCCTAAGCCTCCCTCTTTGTTGTGTTCGAAACGACCAGATTAGGTTAGACGCATATTTACAATTAGATTGAACACATACTATACACGTCTCTGTGTCAGCTTTTATCAGTTCTCTCCCAACTGCACGCTATTCTAAATTTTCAGAAAGAGATTCTGAACAAACTTTGCACTTAAGCAAGGGATGTGTAAAAAAGTATGAAAATAGAATCAAAAAATAGTTAAAGGATACATTTAAAGGTACAAAAGAAAATGATCATTTCTTGTTTCCTAATTATTCCAGAGTGCCTACAATAAATTAGAAATATATTGATGTAATAACAAGGACAAATCTAAAGATCGCATCTAGTATAAAAAAGAAAAAATAATACATATACCACTCTTCTATATATCGACAATTGAATACAGCAGTGTCTTCGTAGTGGTATAGTACGTCACGTATCGAAGAGGTAAGCTGAGGAAAGTCGAGGAGTGTAGTCAGTAGTGGCGCAGGCTTTGCGCCAAATACGCGTGTATTAAAATTTGATGCGTGTTCCTCATCGGATAAAAGTAAATTCAATTTATACATAGAATGTCACATTCTTCGATCGAACAAATAGCAAACTGCATTGATACAGAGAGTGAGTAATCAAAGATACATTTACTAACTGTCTGGCGTCTATCGGCCATTCAACTGTTCCTGATCAAAATTCCCTCCTGAATAACAATTAAATGTGCACATACACATGTCCACATGTACATGTGCATATACAAAGTGCCGCGATATTAACATCGAGGCCAGTGTGCACGCCACATTTAAGCATAAGCGGCATTCTTATCCTTCGATCTGAAAATATCTTTGCCAGTAAACTACTTATAGAAAGGCACCTTTTCAGAAAACGATTTTCGGATGGACCTAAAGTTTATTCGGTCTATGTACGTTGGGATAGCAGTATTCTATGTGTTGACTTCATAATTGATATAAATCGGGTATCGAAAAATGGTGGAGAAACGAGGGTTAGCATTACCGTGCGACGAGAAGCACGTGTATTTTGAGATATTGTTTTAACGAGCATGCTCAGTTCTAGAAATGAAAAGTTTACTTCAATTGGCTGGCTTTTACGGAGGTGCAAATGTACATCCGATGGGTATAGGATATTGCGATTTGTTTACTGATCGTACGACCATTCTAGCACGTATTGAATCGAATTGAAAAGAACAGTGGTATATTACGTGTACGTTACACATCACGTGTCATCCACAGTTAACCCATCTCTCAACTACTCTGTCTCGATAACAATTTCGCGTGGCATCGTTTAATGCGACCATTAGCCTGACTCTACATTGCACAACTAGAAGGCGTATACTCGCGATTATTAAACAGTGACCCATGGTTAATAACAAAACAATAACTGGATATAAAAATATTTTTAGATATCTAATAGGTGGAAAATTTTTATTCGCAGATAAAATAACGGGCTGAAGAGACTTACCGAGTTACTTTGCAGCGGAATTCCTTTTATGGTTTAACTTTGCAATAATAGTCTACTACTTAACTTCTTATTGCATAACGCGTTTCAATTGTCGTTGGTAAATCTTCGCGATTTATTTCAACAGTTGTTAATTAAAATGACTTGGCCATATTATTTTCGTTATTTCTTAGAAGGATTTGCCGAGAGTCTATTTATGGTCATTTATACGTTCTTTCTTTTTTTAAATTGATCTTGTTTTTTAATAATAATTAAGCATAGATAATTGCGAGGAAAACCGTGCTAATTACTTACATTCTTAATGGACTTTTTGCAATTGTAATTTAATCGATTATCTCTTTTTACGACACGTTTATCTTCCAGTAATTTGCATCAATTTGGTAAAATCTTCGTAGGAGATAATAAGTAATAACGGTTCGTTTACCTTCCGTGTAACTTATTTTACGACATTGCGTATATACATATGTTTGTGTACATGAGATGTAGAATCGGCACAATATATCGCACAATGTAACGGTTAAATTTGTTGTTTCTCTCCTTCTACGATAGCAGGAATTATGAAGTTGACTTTATTTCATCAATTTAAAGTTGTATTCTTTTACACTAAACAATTTCAAATTAGTTGTACACGTGATGAAAGAAAAAACAAAATTTTGAACATCGTAATTTTCTTCGATGAAAGATAAAATTCAAAGTAAAAAATTGCGATGTACCGTGTTGAATCTTGTAAAGTTTAACTGCTTTCGAAAAAGAACATTTTCCGTGTTTAAAGAAATATTTATGCATGATTGGGAACAGTTTCTTTTTTGCCAATTCTGCGTAAGCTGCATAATGTGTGCAATAATATAACGATAAAGATAACTAGAATTAATTTATACAAATTTATTTCCTTTACTTACTCAGATAAGCCGTATGTATTTTAAGCAGGCTATTTAAAATGAATAAAAGTTTTGCAATTTTCAGGGGACTTATTTGATAGAATTGTTTGCTGAATAATCATGACGAGCGTAGTTATATCCGCTTGGTAACCTTGTGCACCGTGAACAAATGACGATTACCTGTTCCTTACATACAAGTAATTATCCTAAAGAAATGTCTACTACATGATATATTCTCTTCTGATAAGAAACTATCATTTTAAGCATTACCATTCCCCCCACCGCCGCACTTTTACCATAAACTTCCTAGCAATTTATTTATTCTCTTTCTCATTCTCGTTATCTTACGTACGTTAGTATGCACAATGTGTGCAATCAAGTGGCTGGGATATTAACGTTGAATTATGAGTGGCAGAGATTACTTGAATCATTTCATCTCAACAGCGACACGCGTGCACACCTGATAATTAACAAACTAAATGATGATTTTCGCCTTTGTTGTGATTCGCATCCCAGAAACGGTAGGATTTTCGACGTTACTATGTTATGGTTGTACTCAGTTCGAAATTTCTAATGACACAGCAAAGTTTCCACGATGTACTCGTGTCTATCGGATACGTGCGTTTGTGCTTGCTCGCACGCGCTTTTATCTTTTCGACTGCATGACTTTGTGTTTAAAGACGCAGCCTCGTAAATTAAAAAGGCGCCAGCGGTTGCAAGAAGTTGCTCAATTCATTAGAATCTAGTTCATCACTTCGGCGCGCACGGTGAATTTCAATTAATCGGTTGCACGTTTGTAAATCTCAATCGGGACTCGTCGCATGGACAAATAGACAAAGTACAATGCGAAGTAATGGGTTGAAGGCGATCGTGTCTTCTAGGTTTCTACGCTTGTCTCGATCACGGAAGCGGAAATAAGTCGTCTTCGAAATAAATATATTCGCCCAAGTAGCCTTGACTTTTGGTAATCCAGTAATCTACAAGTGCACGTTAGTAATTCGAGGTGATAAGTGTTATCAAATCAAGATCACGTATCGAATTTATTGATTTCTATACTCTTTATATTTCTATACTAGTTGCACTGGTCTTGGCAAGCAATTAATAAATTTAACAATTATTACGCCCACCGTGTCCCTCTTGTTTATATTTTTCTCCATCTACTTTCGTTTCTCGCTACACGTACAGTTATTTTTATTATTAATTTTCATTTCTAGGCATACATTTCTAGGCAATCATTTCTATTACATGTTGTTATAGGCACGTACACGTATAAGGATGTGTAATATTATATTACAGTATAGTATATTTATATACTAATATCTCTTGCTTGCTTGATCATGGTGTTTAAATATTAATCCGTTCTCGACTGGGAACCAGATATCTTGCTATTCTTCTGTTATGGATAATATATTTCGAGTCTCTTTTATTAGGATACCGAATGTCTCGACCGTAAATGTGAAATGTCTCACCTAAAGGGATTTGCTGAGTAACATTCAATTGTAAGCACCGAGGAATTGACGCTAAGTAATTCATCCCATAGCCTTGTACAAGTGGCATCGCGATACAAGATGTTTCATTCATAGCATTATATAACCGTCATCTTGGACATCCGTATTAACGAAATAAACTCGTCTAAAGTCCCTCGCAAGCATTCGAAGAGAAAAAGCCAAAAGGAAAGCGAATCTCAGTGTCGTAAAGATGCTCAGGTTCCTTTTTTTTAAATTATACAGCAGAGAAATGAAAACGATATTGGCGTTCTCGGATATTATTAGGAGCAATTATGTGTATCTTAAACGATTCTATTCCCTCGTGGTTCAGTATCAGATCATAAAATCCTATCGTGACGTATACGTACAACATATTGCGCTAAAAGATCATTACGGTGTTTCCAGCCATTATTTGAGGAATGATCAAGCAAGAAAAAAGATAAAGGGAGGAAACTAAGGTACACACTTCGGATTTGACATCGCATACGTGATCTCTTTTTGTACACACGTATATATAGCTGTTTTTGTATACATATATATATATAGGTGGTCGACTGATGTATCTCTTATTTTCCTTCGTGATATGCGGGAGCCAAAAGTGTCTTGAACTACAGGATTGAGCGAACCCTCGTCGAAACAGAATTCGTCGATGAAAGTTTTAAGCACGCAGATTTAGTAACTGTTATCAAGATCTTGTCTTATATCAGTGTCAGTTTTCAAGTGATCGTTGAATTAGTTGGCAATTAACTTCCTCACCAGGAGGACTCCCAAGCGGATAAACTACTCGAATGATAACAACGCGTGTACCTTGAAAGTTATACGTGTTTGATTCTATCTCGCGTTTGATTTCGTTTCGAGTACTTTCGATATCTCTCTCTCTCTCTCTCTCTCTCTCTCTCTCTCTTTTCAAAACGGATTAGAAAACGAACCGTCTCTCGATTTTGTTTGTCAAAGGGTCGGCTTAAGCGATAAGTTAATGCGGCGCATCGAAGAAGATGGACACGAGCAATGTGAAGTCGAAACCAAATCCACGGGAGAAGGCGAACCTTATATCAGTGTTGCTTTGGTGGTAAGTCACTTTGCCACTAAAATTTTCTTATGCATTGGATCTAACAATTTATTTATTTATTTATTTGTACGTTTATGAATATAAAAAACTGTAAAGTTATATGTTACAGATATATTTGGTACAACTTCGTAATTATGAAACAGTAAACTCGTTCGAACTCTAAATTAAAATATATAAATTGTTAAATCCTTGACAATGTTTCCCTATGTTATCAAACGTTCATTTACGCAAGAAAGAATAACCGTTTGTCGTGGGCTACGTCACCCAAGGTGACTTTACATTCACAAAATTATTTCTATTGCGTTTTTTACTGCAAGTCATGGAAAAGAAATCTTAACTTCTGTTCTATTCTTATTTACGTGATAATCGTAAACACGTAATAGTTTAAAGATAATTACCATGTACAAAGTTTTAATTATCATTTTTCAACCTGTAATCCTGTATAGTTAAAAATACTTTTAAAAGAGACATGTTTTTCGAAACTTGTAGTATACATTTGTAACAAGTCAAATACTGATTATTCTTCGTTAGAAACAATTTTTTTTACGGACTATCAAAGATGCTCAATTTAATGTTACGGACTACTCTGTGTAATAACCCGTGTTAATTGTTGATGAGTAAACGTATCTGAATGTGTTACCATTAATTAAATAACCGGTTACAATAACATACCGTTGACAATTTAATTGCTTATTTTCTTGGTGAAATGCATATGCTAAATTATCCATTACATTTGATGACATGCAGGTGGACAATAGACTTATTCAAGACAGGTTACAAGAAGATTTTGCAGACGGATGATTTGTATAATCCTTTGAAAACTGACCGGTCAAACGTCCTGGGGGATCGATTAGAAAAGTTGGTAGCCTAACTAATAATTTAATACATTCTCAGTTAAATATTTTGTATGTATATAAAATATTGTGAGCTACTAACGTTTAAAAAGTATTTAATAAACGTACGATTTGCAGACAATGGAGAATCGAATTAGAAAATTCCAAGAAGCACAAAAGGCGAGCCAGCCTACTGAGAGCGATTTTCCGTACCTTTTTGTGGGAGTACAGCAAGCTCGGCTTAATGCAGATATTAAATGAATTTTTTATTCGGTATATTTTATTCTATATATCCATTTGCGAGGTGATCATGCGAAGATGCCTCCATTTAAAACGAATAAGTTAAAAGTATGTCAGTATCCTCAATTTATTTTATTTCTATGACCATATACCGTATTAATTTGAAGATTGGGAACACCGATATTTCTGGGCGGGCTTCTACGTTACTTCAAGAAAAGCACGAACGAAACGTACGAAGCGTACGAGACCGCGCTTCTTTATGCAGCTGGAATTTGTATAGCAACGGCTGTGAATGTGATTACTCTTAATCAAGCAATTTTCGGCGCGTTCCACGTTGGTGCGAGAATCAGAGTCGCCACTTGTTCTGTGGTGTATCGAAAGGTAATTTAAAAGAGCAAGCCCACCAAATAATTTTCTAACTTGTTATATATATCGTTACGATGTATAATCTTTGAAACGGAAGCACAAAATAATCATGCTATTTCCTTTTATGCAATAGGCGTTACGACTTAGCAAAACAGCCCTCGGAGAAACAGCACCAGGAAAAGTAGTCAATTTAGTGGCTAATGATGTGAATAGATTTGATCTCGTTTCCATTTTCATTCATCACATGTGGTCAGCCCCACTTTCAGCATTAATTATAGCGTACTTTCTTTATACCGAAGCTGGATATGCTGGATTAATTGGTATAGCCGCTGTATTCGTCGTTGTGCCGATTCAATGTAAGTTTCCAGTAATGTAATTACTGGGTTGCGGATGTTTGTGTGAATTGATATTTTTATAAACATAGCTAAAACAGATTTATAAATTATTGCATCTTTGCAATAAGTATTCGCGATTAACCAGAAGAATGATATTGTTGTTTTTCTTAGATTGAAGTAGCCGAAAATAAATGTCGATGCAAAAGTCTGTTTATATCTCTATATAAATGTATGCATGTGTGTGTTGAGATAGAGAGAGAGGGAGAGAGAGATAGATACTTATAATGTTATTTATATGTTACAGCGTATACGGGGAAATTGTCTTCCAAGTTTCGACTACAAACTGCGATAAAAACCGATGAAAGAGTGCGTTTAATGGACGAAATAATATCAGGAGTCCAAGTGATTAAAATGTACGCTTGGGAAAAGCCGTTCTGCGCTTTGATCGAAACTGCTCGTAAATTAGAACTGCAAGTCGTTACCAAAAGTGCCTACATTAGGGGCATTTATATGACTTTCAACTTGTTTACAACAAGAATGGCCCTCTACTGTACTCTAATTAGTATGTTATTATTTGGAAACGAATTATCAGCCGACAAGGTGTTCGTTTTCTCATCGTATTTTAATATTTTGGCGCACACAATGTCTGGAATGTTTGTACGAGGTTTTGCGGAAATTGCTGAATGTATGGTGGCCGTAAGAAGATTGCAACATTTCCTGTTGTACGAGGAATTCCAGGAAAATGGATTTACTTTAAACAAATTTGCAACAAGCATTAATGGTAGTATTAATAGTGTATCGAAACAGGCATCCAACAAAGCTTCCAAACAGGATATACCGTATATCGATGATGAAGTAGGTGTTTACGAGAATCTGGATGATTCTTCGGAAAAGAGAAGGCACAATGGTCTGGTAGTTGTTGCCAGCGATTTGCTGAAGAATACGGCGAATCTTATGACTGGTTAGCATTTTCATCTATTTCAAGACTTTAGAAACGTTTCATACGTATAGATAAATATGCATAAAGATAACATTTTAAAAGATAAAATTTCAAGTCTAGATATTAATAAATTACAATTTTCTAATATTTCATTAATGTATTCCATGTTTTCCAGAAAGGAAACGTTCTTCAGTAGTGAACGACGAAACGTTTGCGGTGAAGATGACGAACTTAACGGCTAGATGGGAACCAAGTCAATCTGAGAATACACTCGAGGGTCTGAACTTAGAAATAGATAGGGGAAAGATGTACGCTGTGATAGGTATGGTTGGAGCTGGGAAAAGTTCCTTTCTATCTGCCATTCTTGGAGAAATAGATGTGGTCGAAGGCCATGTACAAGTAAATGGAACTCTGAGCTATGCTGGACAAGAGGCTTGGGTCTTTGGGTCTACTGTTAGACAGAATATTCTTTTTGGACAACCCTATGATCGTCATCGCTATCAGAAGGTTATTAAGGCTTGTTCTCTCTTACGAGATTTTAAGCAATTCTCACAAGGTGATCAAACTATCGTCGGGGAGAGAGGTAGTTCCTTGTCTGGAGGACAAAAGGCTAGGATTAATTTAGCTAGATCTCTATATAGACAGGCTGATATTTATTTGTTGGACGATCCATTGAGTGCTGTGAGTGTTTTTAAGATAAAGATCTGACTCTGTGCATGATTCTAATTTAAATAGTTACGTATATGGTCATATAAATTTCAGGTTGATACTCATGTTAGCAAGCATTTGTTCGAAGAATGTATGCAAAGGTATCTAGCTGGAAAAACAAGGATTTTAGCTACTCATCAATTGCAGTATGTGAAGAATGTAGATGCTATTATACTAATAGAGCAAGGAAAAGTTACAGTATTCTCTTATTATCAAGATTTATTAAACCAACGACCAGAGTATGCTGAACTGCTAGCAGCGGAATCAGAAATGAAGGAAGAGAATACTTTGGAAAGAAGTGCTATGAGAAGACAGTTTTCATCGTCAAGTACTAGAGTAAGATCATTATTTCTTTTAAATTATGTCATTTATACACGTACGTACACACACGTACATTATTTCAATAGAGTCGGACTCCGGAAGCAAGTAGTGGAGGAACGGATGACGAAGAGGAAGATGAAGATCCTGAGAAATTGAACGATGGCTTAGAGGGAACCTCTCGTGGTGTAGTGAAGGGACCAATATTCTTAAAGTACTTCCAAACTGGTGCCAATTTATGTCTTGCCTTTACGCTATTTTTCTTATTTATATGTACACAATTTATTGCAAGTCTCAACGACTATTTTGTTCCTGTTTTGTGAGTATTGGAAAATATTTCATCAACCATTATTTTCCTCGAGACTATTTTATAAATTTCGAATGTTTTCAGAGTAAGTGAAGAAGAAACCCGGAATTATTATCTCAAACAAGTTTCATTAAATGCAACCAATGATACTTCGATCAGAAATTTGGACATTTCTTCTATGTACAATTATATGTATATTTATACAGCTATAGTTGTCGGATTATTTTGTATTGGTATAACTAGATCTTTGGCCTTTTACAAAGTGTGCGCATTGTGCAGTCAGAAATTACACGATATGGCCTTTAGTGCTTTAATTCGAACAGGCATGAGATTTTTCGATACGAATCCCAGTGGTCGTATCCTGAATAGATTTTCTAAAGATATGGGAGCCATTGATGAACTGTTACCAAAAGCAATACTCGATGCTGGCCAAATATGTATGATGATGGTTGGATCGTTAACTGTGTCATGCATCATCAACCCCCTTTTCTTAATCCCTATAGTATTTTTGGGCACGGTCTTTTATTGGATAAGAAAAGTATTTCTGAAGACTAGTAAAAATATTAAAAGAATGGAAGGAATGAGTAAGTATTGTTGCGAAATTTAAATAAAAAAAAATTATATTAGAGTATAAATCACTGATCTTTATCTGTAAATCATTGATATCAATGTTGATCCTATCAATAAAAAATAATTTCTCTTTCTTGCAGCTCGATCCCCTGTGTTCACTCATCTAAACGCTACTCTAAATGGATTGACTACTATAAGAGCGTACTGTGCACAAGATATACTGAGAAAAGAATTCGATAAGTTACAAGATGTTCATACGTCCACCGTTTATATGTATGTAGTGGCAAGCACAGCCTTCGGATTTTCATTGGATGTCTTTTGCTTCATCTTTACGTCCTTTGTTACTTTCAGCTTTCTCATATTACAGCAATGTAAGAATTTAGCCGATATATATTTTTGCTACATCAGTATTTTTCTGCTTATATTCAATACTTACAGTCTTCAGTAGATAGTAATAATAAATTGAAATTGGAAAATACTTTTAGCATTTTCTGGTGGACAAGTGGGTTTGGCCATCACACAAGTAATGGCTATGACCGGAATGATTCAGTGGGGTATGAGACAGAATGCTGAAGTAGCAAACCAGATGATGGCTGTGGAACGTGTGTTAGAATATACGCAGATTACTCCTGAACCGAATTTACGTGATAGGGGAAAGTTTGCAAAGAAAGCGGAGAAGCAGGTTGCACTTCCTGCCAATGCGCCGAAGCATTGGCCTATGGATGGATTGATTAGGTTCAGAAATGTTTATTTGAGATACACAGAGGAAGACCCTCTGGTATTAAAGGGTCTGAATTTTGTTATAAACCCCGGAGAAAAGGTTCGTTGTCTTTGTTCAAGTTTGAGCAAGAATATAAAAAGGAAACAATTATATGGACTTATAATGGTTTGCAGATAGGTATAGTAGGAAGAACTGGCGCCGGGAAGTCTTCCCTGATAGCAGCTCTATTTAGGCTAGCCAAAATCGAAGGCGTTATAGAAATTGACGGTGTAGATACTGGGTCTATTTGTTTAGAAGATCTGCGTCGCCATATATCAATCATTCCTCAAGATCCTGTTCTATTTTCTGGCACTTTAAAACGCAATCTAGATCCTTTCAATGAATTTACAGATAAAGCTTTGTGGGAAGTACTTGATGAGGTATGTTAAACGCACACGTATGTGTACGCACTTTTTTCTCTGCGCTCATATGTATGCATTTTAATAATAATAAATATAACATTTATATTATTACAGGTAGAACTTAAGGATGCTGTAATTACCGCTGGTACAGGATTGGAAAGTCGTGTTTTAGACAGGGGTAGTAACTACAGCGTTGGTCAAAGACAGTTAGTTTGTTTAGCAAGAGCTATTTTACGAAATAATCGAATACTCATGCTCGATGAAGCTACCGCCAACGTGGACCCACAAACAGATGCCTTAATTCAGCATACGATACGAAAGAAATTTGCCAAATGCACCGTACTTACTATCGCTCATCGATTGAATACTATTATGGATAGTGATAAGGTTTTAGTTATGGATAAAGGTCATATGGCAGTAAGTAAAATTTATGATCTAAGAAAATATCAAAAAATTTAGAAATACTAATTTAAAACCTGAACTAGATACAAAAATAATTATACTTTAATTTACAGGAGTACGACCACCCACATATTTTACTACAGAACAATTACAGTCAATTCACTTCGTTAGTTAAAGAAACTGATCGTGCTATGTACGATCAATTAGTTAAGGTAGCTAAGCAATCTTACGTTGCCAAATACGAACAACGATGATTATATAATAAAAAGAACTTAATAGATGAAAATCATCAAACGATGAGATAGAGCTTGTATAATTCAAAAGCCATACTTTCTCACTAATTTCAATCTCATTAAGTATTATTACAAGTTCCACGCGTAAACGATATCCGAGGAAAAATATTTTTGTACTTCCGTGTAACATTATTCTGCAAGTACTTCCTTGTAAAATATAAACAAGAGTGCTGCTGTGCGGCACGCCCACATTTCTAATGAACACTTTATATTTTTCTACGTCGAATTTTACACATTTACACCATGAGGAGTTTTATACGTACTTACATGGTCCATCAAAAAATAATGTTTATAGTTTTAGATGTTTACGTAAATACCAAATGAATAGTTAAGATATTAAATTACGAATTAGTATAAGATCTTTTAGATGAAAATAATATGAATGTACAACGTTTATTATACGTATGTATATATATATATAGATACGGATCAAACTTCTCACCTGAGGTTTCCAAACTAGTAGCCGCTATCTTCTTGACCAACACTAAATGACATCAAATACCCAAGTAATATCGCTTATGTATCGGCGACCATCGCTACGGAACGAAAATAGAAATTAGAATTGTCTGCATATGTATGTTTTTATATGATATATATACACACACACATACAGTAGTTACTGTGGCAATAGTCACCAACGATACATACGGTATCGATCCTTGATATCGTCTCAATGTGTGATTGGGATAGAAAATGACTACTATTTTTGAAAACTCTAACGAAACAATCGTTCTATATATATGTATATATATACATACATACATACATACATACATACAATGATTGTATTATATATTATTGACGCAAAATGTATCGTAACTTTCTACACATATTTTAGAATGTTTTATAATGGACATCGAGGATCGATTAGTCTATTACACATGCTGTGCTCGGGAAATCCCGTAAATAAATCGATATGATCGATCGTATTATGTAAAATATAATCGTATGAATAGTGATATATTGTTTATCGTAATTAGCTATTTTTTGGAGATTATATACATTGTTATGTTTTTCTTTTTTATGTACATGTAGGTATACGTTTGCTGACTTTTATTACATTATATCGGATCGTAAATCAAACTATACTTTTATATACTAATAAAAAATATTCATAGTATTCCCATTACCGATCTTTTCATGTCCCGAACGACTGCTTCATTCCTCCAGACGGTGGTATCTTACGTAAGATCCTTAAGATGCTTAAGTCTTCGCTCTTAGGTGTAGGTGTTATGTCGTTTTGATCAGTACAGTTTATAACTTACATAAATACTTTGGTTGTTACGAATTACAAATGTAAACGTCTGGATATTTTCATTGGTAATCGTGAAGGTAAATAAATGCACCACTTTTAATCGTGATTGAAATTAAAATTAATGACACACCGACATTTGAGACGCGACGCGCGCGGAACAACGTTTGAACTCGATTAATAAATGCGCACTCTCGTTGGCAAGTAAACGTCGGATTGGTCGAACCAGCATTGACGTAATACGTGGGCAACAATGGCGCCCACTTCTAATTCATGGCAGAATTGAATAGCACGTTACGAACTTAAAAATTTGGTACGCTTTTACATTTTGTACAGGAGATAATTATGCAAAATATATTTATTGCACGACTTATTCAATTAAAGAGTCAAAATGTCCCATCGAGGGAAAAGGAAAACAGCCGATAACTTCCAAGTAAACTCTGTTCAATGACAAAATTAATCATGCGACGTTTATCAGTCGGTATAAGTATCGCGGGAAATGCTAATAGGTATTAGTCGGGTAAGAGTTTGTTTAGAGGACACGTTGAAGGAAATTTGTTTTAAAGAACTAGTGAAATGGAAACAAAATTTGCGTACACTAAACAAAATCCACAGAAAAGAGTAAATCTGATTAGTCGATTATTCCTTGGGTATGTCTTCTGATCCTACATATTATTTTGAGCGTTTGCTTTATCCTTGCATGATTTTAGATGGTCGAAAGAAATATTTTTGAAAGGCGCTAAAGGGACTCTCGAGTTATCGGATCTTTACCACCCTTTAAAAGAAGATGAGTCTAAGGTAGTCACGGAGCGGTTAGAAAAGTAAGCGTAATAATAATATCGTCTATCTAAATTGTTTTTTTCGCTATTCAATTACTGAAGCAGACAGGATTTAAACTCCCCGTCAGTTGGAGCGCTAAGTTTATAAGTGGTGATTTTTATGGAAAACTTTCAACATTAAAAACAACACTGTAGCAAAAAACAGTTAGAAAGAATAATTAGCAACGTAGTGAGAAAACGAATGAAATATACATCTTTTCACTTGTTATAGATGTTGGAACTATGAAATCCAGAAATGGGAACAGAAACAGAAGGAAATGCATTACAATGATGAATTTGATCACAAAAATGACCGTCCATGTTTAGAAAAAGCTTTAATCCGTGCGTTTGGGAAAGAGTATTTTTTCATTGGCCTTCTAACAGCAGCTCAATACCTAGGCCTGAATGTAATAATACCTTTAATGATTTCATGGATTATAAGCTATTTCAAGATCGAGGATGGCACCGATTCGATCACAAGAGCGGAAGCTTTGTCATACGGCGGTTACTTAATGTTTTGCTTGGTGTTAATAGTGTTCCTTATGCATCATAGTGACTTATTATCACAAGAGATGGGCATGAAATTAAGGGTCGCTTGTAGTTCATTAGTTTATAGAAAAGTATGCGGTAAAATTGATGATTTTATAATTAATATAAACAAATCTATAAAGTTGACTCGCGAGAAGTGCATTGGTATGTACAGGGTGTCCCATTTAAGTTGACTCGCTTGAATATTTTCAAAACGGTTAAAGATACTAAACATGTTTTGCGCAATAATCAAATAGCTTCCGAGGGCATATTATCTGATGCGCATAACTTTCATTTCTATATAGAAATGCACTGAGAACGATCATTCTTAGTTTCTAAATGACTTTTTTAATTTTTTACAATATTTTCAGAAATTAGTGGACGTGCATAGTGAATCTGTTGCTTCAGATTATTTAAGGTTGTACATCCTTTCGCGTACCATAAACGATTGACCACTTACGAATACCCAACATGGTAAAATTTGTTTATGAGCGTTTCTAAGAACATAAAATGTTAAATACAATATGTATCGGTCACTTATCTTTTAACTATTGTAAAGTAATGATTACGTATCATAAGTCATGACTTGGTACTTTCGTGTAAAGAATAATAATATGTTGATCGAATATACAATTTCACTTTTTGCTGTTTTGTAGATTGTAAAATAGGTCAACTTAAATGGAACACCTCGTGTACATTTAGATGATATAATTTTCAACATATTTGTTCCGTGTGCAAATAATTAACATTTTGTTCTCCGATTAGAAATGACCTTCAAAGCTTATTGATAACATATACAACGAAATCGCATAGTATAATTGTTAAAGCGAATATTCCAGCAATACTGCGACATATTCGTTTCATGATAACTATTACTTTAAGTATAAAAGAACTTTACGGTATCATGATATTTACAAAGATTATCTTCACACATTTATTATAAACGTATGTTTATGTTGTCAGTAAATCTTAAACAAAAAAAGATAACAAAAGAAATTTCAAATCTTACGAACGAGATTTTTTCATAATATTGAATCTATTGGTTTATGTTTGTAGATGTTAAGACTTAGCAAAACAGCGTTGAATCAAATCACATCCGGTCAAGTAGTGAACATACTTAGCAATGATGTTAGCCGGTTTGACGAGATGTGCTTTTTTTTAAATTTCATCTGGATTACGCCTATACAAGTAACTTTAATTAGAATGGCATACAAATTGAATATCAGTATTTCCAAATGTTTATGGCTCTATAACTTATTTAAATCAATTTTTAGATTATCATCATTACTTTGATATTATGGCATAAAGTAGGAGTGTCGAGTTTAGTCGGAATAGGGGCTCTTTTACTGATAACTCTTCCAACTGATACTATAATTATAATGCTGATTCACAAAATGCGAAAGATAGTAGCAATAATGACTGACAAAAGGGTACAACTTATGAATGAACTTATAAATGGTATACAGGTGATGAGAAATTAAATTTTTCTTGGTTGTACTAGACTTTTTATAATTTCATTTCTCGTACGCATATTTATAGTAGAATGGGTAAAAATAAAATGTTCGATGTATTTCTCAGGTGATCAAAATGTATGCTTGGGAGCAACCGTTTGATAAAATCGTGGCAGCTATACGTGCTAAAGAAATCAAAAGAATAAGGCGCTCGACATACATTCGTGGAGTCTATTTAGCCTTTGTAGTATTCACAACTCGCGTAGTTCTTTTCTTAACTCTTTCATCCTACGTTTTATTAGGGAACACCCCGAAGGCGGAGCTGACATTCATGTTGTCCAGCTACTTCGAGGTTCTCCAGCTAACGAGCACGTTATTATTTCCACAAGCTCTCATGTTAACTGGAGAAAGTTTGGTGACCATCAAAAGACTAGAGGTTGTTCAACTATTCAATTCTACAATAATTATCTACTTTATTTTTATTAAATTAAACAATTCTCCTTTAGGAACTTTTACTACTACAAGAACAGCCATGCAAAACAATTGCATCTGACGAAATGCGCCAAAATGGATTGTTAAAATTCAAGAAAAAGAAACAACAGAAAGAAAATATAGAATCTATTGGAATGAGGGAGTCAAACAAAAATTCTATGTTAAATGATACCGAAGAGCGCCCACCAGTTTCAATAAATCTAAAACGAGTATCTGCAAATTGGATATCCGACCAACTACCCCCTACTCTGTGCAATATCTCTATGAAGGTTCAGGGAGGACAGTTATGTCTTCTGGTGGGCCCGGTTGGCTCGGGCAAATCTTCGCTTTTGCAGCTTCTTTTAAACGAACTTCCCCTTGGAGCTGGAAATTTAAACTTATATTATAACATGTCCGGGGACATTGGACAAATTAAAACAGTTAACAATTCAAACTTCCGGATTTCCTATGCCAGTCAGGAAGCTTGGCTATTTTCTGGAACAGTTAGAGAAAATATTCTCTTTGGGCAACCTTATGATAAGGACAGATATATGGCTGTGAGTTATGTCTAGAAATGTTTAATATCAAAGACCTTATATAAAAATATGTGTCAGT
This sequence comes from Xylocopa sonorina, assembly GCF_050948175.1. NCBI lineage: Eukaryota > Metazoa > Arthropoda > Insecta > Hymenoptera > Apidae > Xylocopa > Xylocopa sonorina. The sequence goes on along the minus strand of NC_135201.1, from coordinate 9,105,028 downwards.
TGTCGTGAAACATTCGTAAACTGCTTGCACATTCATTATCGGTCGTATGATATCTCCGAGTATTAGTCTTCACCATAGATAGATGTTCAAGTACATTTTGCAAAGTTTGAATAAAACCATGTGAGATATCAAATTACCTGTGTATTAAAAACGCAACACACATTCCAGGTAACAAAAGCTTGTGCCCTGATAAAGGATTTTCAACAGTTCCCTTACGGTGACATGACCAACGTGGGAGAAAGTGGTACCGCTTTGTCTGGGGGACAAAAAGCTCGAGTAAATTTGGCACGTGCCGTTTACAGGCAAGCGGACATCTATTTATTTGATGATCCCTTGAGTGCAGTAGATGCACGTGTGGCTAGACATCTTTTTCATAAATGCATCAAAGTCTACCTACGTGGAAAAACTAGAATTCTGGCTACACATCAGCTACAGTTTGTTAAACAAGTTGACAATATCGCAGTATTAGACCGAGTAAATATAAATTTGTTTAAATATTTATTCTTAAAAAAACCAGATACATACTGATACTTTCCTTAACATTCTTTTAAGGGATTCGTAAAAATGCAAGGGTCATACGAAGAATTATCCAAGTTGCATGAAGACTTTCTGGATACAATAAATCGCATCAAAACATCAGCGGAAGTTAACAAGCAAAACGAGAATGTAGAAGTCGTCGAAAATTCATTTCTTGATAGTACGTCTAGTAGGAAAAGTAGAACTTCTACAGTATCCAATGCCAGTAGTGTGGTAATTAATACATATATCCTACAAAAAAGGAAACAATTCATTTTAAAGATTACTAGACAAATTATTTTTAGAATTCCTACAACTACGAAGATCAAGAATTAGCTCCAGAAAATAATGAAGCAGCAGGAGCAGGTAGATCTGCCCATAAAGTTTATAAAGAATATTATCGATATGGTGGTTCGTATTTTATACTTACTGCTTTGATAGCTACATTTGCCTTATCTCAGGCAGCAACCAGTGGAAATGATTACTGGGTTTCTTACTGGACAAATGTGGAAATTATAAGAAGGTCCCTAAAGAATGGTACTCATCCGTTCAAACCTCAATATTACTCATACTTATTGAATGGGACATACTTGTCCAATGTGTTTAAATTGGACAAATATGGTCTAATATCTACTGATAATGCTTTGTATGTGTATGCACTTTGTATCATTTTCTGTGTTACGACTGTTTTCGCGAGGAATATTTTCTTCATGAAGGTTTGCTTGGATGCTAGTAAAAATCTTCATAATACTATGTTCTCCAATATACTGCAAGCGGTGATGACGTTTTTCCAGCAAAATAACTCTGGTAGATATTTTACCTCTATCAATACGTATATACATACCACTGCTCTACATATTTTATAAATTAAATTGCAAAAATAAATGTAATACATGTAAATTTTAATCATTTACATAGGGAGAATTTTAAATAGATTTTCCAAAGATGTGGGTGCTATGGATGAAATTTTACCTAGGGTGACAATGGAAAGCATCCAGGTATTCCTTATTGTAGTAGGCATTATATTGATGGTGGTAATAATAAATAATTGGATGCTAATTCCGCTGGTTATACTGTTGACCTTGTTCTTGTTTGGTAGAATATGGTTTCTAAAAACCACGCAAACTGTTAAACGTTTGGAGGGTGCAAGTAAGTACTCAAAAATCAAAAAATCCAAAATAACGATCCACTGAAAGTAAACAGATTAATTGAAGTAAAATTTCAGCAAAGAGTCCAATTTTTGCTCACATAAATGCCACGTTAAATGGCTTAGCTACCATTAGGAGTAGTGGATCAGATGTTCTGCAATTGTTGCAAAAACAGTTTGATAATTTGCAAGATGTGCATAGTGGTGCATGGTATATGACAATAGTAGTTCCTGTTGCGTTTGGTTTGTATGTAGACATACTCGTGCTTGTTTTCATCACATGTGTCTGTTTCTCTTTCATTTTTATGAACACAGGTAGATTGCTTATAAATGAAATTCTAATCAAATCTTGTTTACTTTCGGATCAAAATGATACTTCCAATGCTTACAGGTGACATCCTTGGGGGCAATGTAGGTTTAGCCATATCACAGTCATTGATCATGATTGGAAGTTTGCAATATGGAGTGAAACAAAGTGGTGAAATGGTGGCCCATATGACGTCTGTAGAGAGGATATTACAATATACTAATTTGCCTAAGGAAAGTTCATGGACCAGTAAGAATCCTCCACCAGCAGATTGGCCACAAAATGGACAAGTGGCTTTGAAGAATGTTAGCATGAGATATGATGTGAACGAACATCCTGTACTAAAGGTAATCGAAACAAAAACAGCAATAATATTCATTAAAAGATTATTTGTGGAATCCCTTATTTAATTATTACCTTTTACTTATCCTATTTTCGTAGAACTTAAATGTGACCATAGAAGCAGGTTGGAAAGTTGGCGTTGTAGGTAGAACTGGTGCAGGAAAATCATCACTAATATCAGCTATTTTTCGCTTGTTTGCTGAGGGTCTAGAAGGAGAGATTAAAATCGATAATAGGGATACTAGTACATTAGGCTTACATGAGTTACGATCACAAATATCTATTATCCCTCAGCAACCATTTTTATTTTCTCAAACATTGCGCTATAATTTGGATCCATTTAATACTTATGACGATAACTTACTGTGGGATAGTCTTCGACAGGTTGAATTAAATGACCTTACATTGGATCAGAAAGTGACATACAGTGGAAGTAATTTAAGTAATGGAGAAAGACAGTTGATATGCTTGGCCAGAGCTATTTTAAGGAACAATCGAATACTTATTTTGGATGAAGCAACAGCAAATATTGATCCTCAGTAATTTCAATTATTTTACTGCCTTTGCTTTTTTTTCATTTTTTGTTAATCTTAATGTTCACATGTACACTAAATATGTTTAAACACTTGTTTTTCCAGCACGGATAATTTAATTCAGAAGACCATAAGAACAACATTTGCAAATTGTACTGTTATTACAATTGCTCATCGTTTAAACACTATTATCGATAGCGACAGGGTCATAGTAATGGATAATGGTACCATAGTGGTATGATTAACACTCTATTTTCAATTAGTTTAAATATCAAGGCATTACGCAACGTTCCTCTGGTTTTAAATTGTTAATTTCAAATACCAAAAAGATTTGACCGCATCGTAAACAACCACATCTAGCTTTTATCATTCAAATTTATTTGCAAAATTGTAGAAGCAATCTTGCTGTATCCTAATACTATAACATGTACTTTATCTAATGTTCCAGGAATTCGGTTGTCCTTACGAACTATTACGAGACAAGCCGCAAGGAATTTTCTCGCAAATGGTAAACAACACAGGTGCATCCATGTCGCAATCCCTTCGAGATCAAGCAGAGGCAGCTTGTATGAAAAATACCAGACAAATAAGTCTAAATCTAAGCCGAAGAAGCTCCACATCGGAGGAGACGAACGTTATAACGCAGAGCTCCCTGTAGGCACTTTGAAAAGTAAAAACCTAGTAAAGAAAACAATAAACTACAATTTAACTAAGAAGGACGATGTTTGCAGTAACCTAGTTCAAAGAGTAATAATCATGTTGAATATCTCGTATTTATTTAAAATTCAAAATATCGATACAAACGTTTGTTCAAGGAAATGAATAATTCTTTGTTTTCCTCAAATCTAGAGTCGTTATCACTGCATTTTAATATAATCATTTCACCGTTAAAATAACAATCTGTGTACTATATTTATTTCTTTGAATTCTTAATGGCATTAAGTTTCACAGAAATCAATCAGAGAGTACACTCGTTAAAGCGTATATCTATACGCAACTAAGTTTTTCCCTTGAACGGAACATCAAAGAATTACCTACAATGTTTTCGTCGTACTTCATTCTTGTTCCATGTATTTCTGGAGGCAGTGACGGAACTTAAAGTACATTATTGCACGTATATTATCTTCTCGGGAAGACTCTTAAATAAATGAATAACAAATTAAAAAAAAGATAGAAGATAATTATTGAGGATCTTCACTGATAAAATTAGAATTCTCTCTACACTTGTGCACATGCTTTGATATCTATTACTACCATCGAAGTATAGTCGAATAAACCTTTTTCGCTTCTAAATGAGATTATATACGAGTTTGTGTCACCCTTACGTTGTAAAAGGCAATAAGTTCTGTATGTATTCTATTTTATAAGAGTCAAACCCTTAGTAATAGATTAATTTTCCTTTCTTTCCTCTACAAATTTTAAATGGTTACGTACACGAGTCTTAAAATGTGTGTGTCAAGTCTTAAATGTATGTACGCGCGCGTGCGCGTGTGTAATATTTAAATTCTCACTTTTAATTAAATTCGTTACTAAAGTAGAGCCTAGTATAAGTATACTTTTTTTTTCTTTTTCTTTTCATAAAATGTATTCTTTTCTCGCTAATCTAAACGGTATATTTCGATTAGAATTATTTAGCGGATCGGACACGCACATGGTATCAAATCCTCCCATTCGACCGCCAAAGTCTCTCTAATTCCCGCTACTTATATTGAGCTACATGGTCTGTATACACTTGCAACATTTCGACAACCCAATGTACAAAAATTAACAGAGCCTACACGAAACGAAAGCTTGCGATGTTATTTACAGAAAACGATAAAATTCGAATCACGGGAACTGATGTCTTCACTTTAAATGCAAGTAACTAATGTTTTATTCAGACTAAACAATAGAATATTTGAAATGTGAAATACTCCATTTCTTTTCAATTATTGTTTTTAAACTTTCAGTCTCAGTTACTATTTAAACGAAACACGGATCTAACACCATCACCTTCTGAATATTAATGTTGGAAATATTTTGAACAGACCATGGTATATATATGTATATATATACATTCAGTTCTCATATGGTATGTATTATATACATGAAAACGTATCTTTCATATTTATTAAATCTATTTCACAATATCGAAATTCCTTGCAAGCTATGATTTCCTTATGCTTTCTTAATCATTGTCTATTGGAAAATATTTGGCAGAATTTTGTTCTCGAAGAGCTCTATCTTTCCTTTAAAGATAATTAAAAAAATTAATTTTGCAAGGAATTCACGTATCATGTAATGCAGATTCCAGATATCCGGTTTGAATTCTAATTTGTATGCACGTCCTAAACTCTAGATACATAATACATTCATGTAAACTCTTGAATAGCACTTATCGTACACTTTGTTGTCCTTTTTTTTTTATTTAATCACTGTATCTTGCAATTTACTTTCAGTCCTTATAATGGTGCTTAATTATGTTCTCTTACTTGTCATCCATATTTTGCAGACAATGTTGTAACTAAATTAAAAGCTATGTTTAATTTAATCGTTGGAATTATAATTCACACTTAGGATGCAATTTTTGTTTGAAATTTTCTATGACAATTAATCCTTTAAATATAAATTACCTAAGTGTAAACAAAACCTAATAGGTGAATGTTCCTTTCTTATTTATTCAAATAATACATATCTGTTGCCCGTTCTAACAACAATTATATTTTAATAACAACATTTTAACATCATCAAGTGCTTTATGATTGTAAATTATATCAATATCTTCCAACACTTTGTGTCACAGCTACATTTAATTTTACTTTATAAGTGCAGCTATAAACTATAGTACTAAATATTGTATAACAGCGATTTTATGAATAATTTTTCTTAGAATATTTGGAGAAATATTCTCTAATCATTTTTACATCCTATGCTTTACTTAGTTCCTTTTTTTTGCTTTTTCTTTGTTAAATTTTGTCTATAATTAATAAGAGAATATAATTTATGGTATTATATATATTACATAGTAAATCAATTTGTAATTGAATATAAATTATAGCAAAATATAACTGCATAACAAGAAAAAAGAACATGAAATACTAGCAGTTTTTTAAATATTATTTTGTTATATTATTAATCTCTCTCTCTCTACTAGTCGAAAACTATTGTTTTTTTTATCGAAATTGTACATTAAATTGACACTTAATGACCTAAGTAAATAAAAGAGAACACTGTTATATAATATTGTACCACAAATTTTCACTAATATTTTTTCATTTCCTTGATTATTTTGCAATCTGTTGTACATTGGAACTCCACCTATAATTGTTCCCTTATCAGTATAATACTCTTCTATATAATATCATCTTTATTTGGCGAAAAACAATTGCATTTTCGTAAATTTAACGAAATCTCAAGTTAAATAATAGTTTTAATTTTGTACCTTTCATTTTATTTCCCAGAAATATAACTTGTTCAAAATATATATAAGTAAAATCATGGGTAAAAAAGTCATAAAATTATATTTAAAAGTCACGAGTAAAATATGGATACTGTACACTAAAAGTGAAACTTTATCATTAGCATAATTCATAAATTGTACCTATGATTACGTAATCAATTTCGATCTCTCATTTTTTATTTCTTTTTTGTCTATTTCAATTGTTTTCCTAGAATAAAATATAAAAAATTTATTCTCTTTTGCATTCAGAATATCTTTTCCGTTTTTTTCTATTGTGGCTAAGAATGTTATATCTGCTAATCGAACTTAAAATATTATTTTTTTTTGTTTTGGCAGTTACGATATCTTTTGAGCAATACGTGTGATATCTTTTAAATTATAAATTTATTCCTGTGTATTATATTAATTGCATTTATATTTTTTCTGGTTTATAAGACATCATATCACTGAATGAAAAATTATAGTATCATGTAGATAAAACCTATTGTGTTCTACACCTTCTAAAATGGAGAAAATTCCTGAACTAGTTTTTGCAACAATGAGTATTTACTACCTTCGCTATTACTCAATTATATTCCACGAATAAAAACGTTAATATTACTGTCCTTCTAGCTGCTCGTACAATAAGGCGGTAATCACTATGTTACTGAAATTTCAATTAATTGGAAAGAAGTAGGAAAGTGATTAACGTTTTGTGTCCCTCCCTATTGCATTGTTTGATCCTGACAATAGTATATAGTCACATATAACATCTAAAAATGTGAAGTAACATAATCGGATAAAGGTGGAACAGTTATAACTAAATAACAAGTGGAAAGTTAGAAAACATACAAATTAAATAACAGAAGAAAGGTGATAGTATAGTTAGAAATGAAACGAAAAGAAAATATAACTTGTCTTGGGTTACCATACCTGAAAGAGGGTAATGTTAAGTTAGTGGACGGTAAAGCACAGAGAAATATTGCTAAACGGTTGTCTCCCGGTCCACGTGGATGTATTCCACGAAGCCGGGTTGCTGTTGTCAGGATGCTGCTCCAAGTAGTGTCTCTTCTGTCGGTGCTCGTCTCGGCCTATTGCTTTTCTTTGTACCCTTATAATGAAGTCTTTTTGTACGCGCTTTCGACCTACAAACAAAAAATAAAACAACAAATGCTCAAAATTATCAGTTTCAGTTGAATAAAACATAAAAACTTTTGAATCTTACCTACTAATGAGCAGAGCAAAGAAACATGCAAAGGCAGCAATAATTCCAGCGACCCCAGCTAAGACAAGCCACATTTCTGATGGAAGCAATCCGAGTAATTTCGCACCGTTACCACAGTTCGCCTCGTCGTGTCCAGACGGGCAATGAGCTCTTCCATCGCACCAAAGACTTGCGGCGATGCAAGCGCTCAGTTCAGGACACTTATGAGGGCAGTCTCCGTGAGTTAATGTTTCATTTTCTACTCCCCTTTCTGGTAATCGTAGCTGTCTACGCAACGCGGCCCTACTTTTTGAAATTTCAAGCCAAGAGGCTGCAGCCTGACCAGATTCTCTCGCAACGAAGTCCAGCAAAAGCGCAGGCGGACGAGGTGGACCTGGCCATTTCCCTTCTCCGGTTCCTCCTAGCCATTCCTCAGAGAAAACGTGAACAGTAAACTTCCTTGCACCTGGTTCTGCAGGACACACTACTTTGAGAAGTTTCGGTGGCCATCCGGAATAAAGGAGAATTCTGTTGGTGGTTGGACATTTAGCTTGTTCGTTCATTTCTGATATCGGAGATGGTTCGAGTGGAAGGAACCAACCCCAAGTTAAAACAAAGAGGGATCTGTTTTCGCGAGCCTCTACCAGCCATGGAAGTCCTTCACAATAAATATCTGGCCTTGATAATGGTGGAGCCACAAATCGTAATTCACCACCTGATAAACGGATTAAAATCGTTCTTAAGAAAAAGGAAACAAATTGTTGAATATTAATTTGATAAGAATGAAATCAAGTAATCACCTTCTCCACGTACTCTCTGCTTTCTAGGACACTCGGGTGCTCGAACAAGTTCAAAACTGGCATAAAAAAAGAGCGTTTCAAAATCCTCGTGCGGAGCTTGCTGGTCAACTAAAAATGTAATCTCCAAAGCCCTGCTCGATGAGATGTGTGTCAGTGGAAGATGCGACGTATTATCACATAAACAAGCTCTCGGAAGTTTCACGTCCCGCCAAGGTGCTTCATATAAAATTAAACGTGCTTCTCTGGAACCTACTTCCTGAACACAACGTGGTCGACCAGTATGAGGATCCGGCTCGCTCGCACAAACGGTAGACTCGCCGAGGCTGACATTGTATAACGTTAATCGCACTCTCTCATCTGCACCAGCTTCGATACGATATCGACAATCTAATCTTGAAGATCCTCCACGTCCGTAGAGACGAACGTCGCGTGGCGATGTGATCTCGCCGCTGCGAACTTTGCGCCAAACTCTGTTGCAAATTCCGTCTCCCCAAGGCTCTCCAACTTGAACGGTCGAGATAAATTCGTATTGTGCCTATTGGTATAATTAACTTATTAGAATTATTTGGTTAAGGTGTTAAATTATTGTTTATAATAACCGTTAGCTTACATTAAAATTAACTGTATGAAGGGCAGTTCCCAACAATGTTTCCATACGTAATGTTAAAGATGGTGCTACTGTGATATAGCTTTCGTCCTCTGTACATGGCCTCGTACTTCTAGTAACATTCCTTAGAGCAGCATGGGCGCATAACTTTGGTGTGTCATCGCAAAGTGTAGCCATTGGAAGTCCAGTACTTGGTGTACCATCCCAGAAAATTAATTTCACTGCACAGGATACGTCTGACTGAGAACTGGCATTGTTCTCAACACTACCTGTTAAGTCTCTTTGAGAATACGAAGAAAAATAAATCCACACTCTGTCTCCAGCGGATCCTTTAATATTCCAGGTACAGCTAGAATTGGGTGGCAGTGCATGAAGCGGTGCTCTCAGTATACCGCTCCTTTTGTTAGTTCCATTAACAAAAAAATGGCAGCCTTGCGGTCCTTTCGCATAATCAAGTCCATCAGAGTCAACGTATACTACTTGAATCTCAAGTTCAAGCCTCAGAGCTGATGCACCAAGAGGTATAGCTATTGGTGAACTTCGAAATTCCACCTGCATTGTTGGACCTCTGGCAGTGATTCTTGGTAAAGGCCCTCCGCAATAGACCAATAAAATTTGATCTTCTGGTCTAACACCATCACGAAAGATGAGGCGATCCTTCTCAGGTGGGCAATCTTGCCACACGCTTAAAGTACTATTTGCTGTAGTTACTCCAGCTGAACCAATCGGGGTAGATTTCACAGAAATCATTGCATGTTTACAAGTAGGTACTTCCTTTTGTCTTATAGTTATCAAACAGCTTGCATTTCTTGGATATTCACCAGGATAGTTTGGACTTTGTAGCCTGCACTGTTTCAGATGACATTCATAAAAGTTTCTAGAACAGTAAGTACCTGGCACTGGAGAGCCTCTTTCGATCGGAAGTTCAGGCTTTCCTAATCTAGCAACAGCTTCATTGCGTGCCACAAACCTGTATCTTAAACGAAACTCAAATGGCACGCTTGAAGGTGCATGAAACAAACGTATAGATGCAGTGACAGTACTGGTCTCACTGTAGTAAGAAGCTTTTCCTTCTCCCACTCCACACCAAGAACCTCCGGTGAAGTGTCTACCTAACTCGGCTAATTGTAACGATCCCTCTGGACAGCTTGTGACAAAGCTATCGGTATTTGGATCTACTCTGCCTACACTGAATGCATCCCATAGAAGTTGCACCAATTCCCCATACCCCTGACCAGCAGCGGTGAATGTTAAATGGCAGAGGAATGGCAGACGTTTTTCAGCAGGTCTCGGAAGATCCAACTTGTACGTACGACCTTCGCGTCCGTGATACGTACGGTTACAGGGCGTACACATCGTCGGCTCGTCACTGTTATCGCCACAATCATCTCGTCCATTGCAGTAAGCATCAATCGGTACACAATGCCCGTCTCGACAAGTTAATTCGGCCAGACCGCAATCACCAGCTATCACGCGGTCTGTCCACTCGAACAAAAGTATGAACAAAACTAATGCAAGTGCATGAAATCGTTTGTAACCACCTCCAGCATCAGCTATCTCCTAAAAAAGAAAAAAATAATACATTTTAATAGATCAAAAAAATGCAATAATAATATATGCTTACAGAGTATTAATTCCAGTTATTTAACAGATAATTAAAATAATTCCATAAATTTTTTTTTCCTAGCATATTGTACACAAGACTATAGGGGACTTATTTTTATTACTACAATGTTTGTCGTTTCAAAAACTTTTGATAAAAATCTGGTATAAAAACTAACGAAAAAGATGTGTATTGTACGTATTTACATTTATCAACATTATTAGGGATGAAATTCAGTCCGCGATATATATTCAATTTTCATGTTTATTTGTACGCGCTAGATTCCTTTGATTTAAATTGAGATGTGCAGCAAATTTTGTAGTAACAAAACGACATATTCGAATGAGCATCACGGTTTAGCAGTAAAAAAATGAAACTGCAAATTTATAAACCTTTTAATACAATAATTGATAATCATCACAGGAAAAGCTATCATCGTCTGTTTAAATTTACAGCGAACGAGCCACCTTATAAAGTTCTACCATGCAGCGAGATTGCCTTCCTCAACGATACTCTCTACGTAGCAGTGCGAAAATGATTTACCATAATCATCTGTCAGTGAAACGAACATCACAACAGTAAGCTTAGATCGATGACACCGAATCGAAATTTTACACTCGGTGATTCGTGAGACCAGAGAGCTGTTTCAACTCCTCGGAACTGCAATCATCGGCAATGACGACCGCCGACATAATTCTAATAACGGATGACACTGTCAATTAGACATCACAGACTAGATAAGTTGCACGATCGAAAATGTTACGTGAGAGGTACCAGTGACACGGATTATTCCTTATATCAAGATGCTGGCTCCGTTGGATGTATTTTTTCGTGTCATCCCGAAAACGAGCTCGAAAGAGGTAACGTTTGTACGAGGCGGAAAGTCCAGTGACCGAATACAGTTCTAGACCGTGAAGAGGTTGATGCGCAACTGCACAGTAAAGAGAAAAGCCCGGAGGGCAGCTCCGCTGCAGGGTATATCGGGGTAAGGGTGGTGAAACGAAACGGGGGTGAGCTCAGGGCCTAGCGCCTCAATGCATCGATCGCCGTTCGGTCCTTTTCTCTCCGTTTCGACGCCCTAAACCACACTATCTACCGCAGTGACGTAATTATCAATTCCAATACCTGGATGCGTTACAAAATTCTCTAATCATCGGCATACCGAGCCTTCTATTAAATCGCACATCGAACGCATGAATCAAGTCGTTTTACCTATTACTATTCTTGCGGATTGCACATTTAAAGGTCTTAAATGAATATTTACCTCACCGTATTTCAAGAATTTTTATGTTACAGAAGGCTGTTCGAATATGAAATGATAACTACCGATGCTTTTGATCTCCCGTTTTTCATTGGCTCCTCGCAATTTTTCCCCTTTGTTTTACGATATTCAAACGATGTTCAAACCTTACACTCCATAGTCTACTTATCAGTTCGAAGGCTGATGATTACGCGGTTAATAATGTTACATTATACCCTCGATACGCTTCAGCACGCGAATTAATTTTGCGCCTGGAAGCTCACCGAGAAAAATGCAAGCTACAACACTGACCGCTATTCGTGACAAATTGTAGGTCGAAAGGGATGCACATAAGCCGTAGAAGGGGAATGCGGGCGAAAGAAACGAGTTCATGAAATTTACTCGTAGAAAGACGGGAATAATAATAGGTAGAAAAGCTACATATACAACACTTGAGCTTTGTTGCTTCCTTTACGACTCATCCAAAATTTCTAGAATGTAAATTCATATCTATTCGTGTCACGTATACATGCATAATGCATTTAAAAAATAATACTCTTTTTTATGAATATTAAAATTGTTTTTTTCGTGAGAATTATTAATTTAAGACTTGATTAGCATTCCTTATGCGATTTAGATAGAGGAATGGTAAATCATCCATTTTGAGTAAAGGAATCGTTCGTTTAATATATTCAGTGTTATACGTGCATGCTGTATTTATAATGCTGAAATAGGTCGATGTGCTTTATATTTTTTCTATACTACATATAATAATTCGCTTTTACCTTTTTTCATTGCTAAACTGTGACAAGAATAAACTAAAAGAAACTCGACACGAAAAAATAATTAATTGAAAATATAAAAGTTCTCGGGTATATTTTCAAAATTTAAGTTCGTATTGACAAAAAATGTGTATTTCTTATTATATCGTTTTGCATTTTCATTGAAACTTACAGCATACATACTTGCACGAAGATAAAGTACACACAACTAAATTACAGAAACGGGACAGGGAGGACGCCATGAATGTATAATTTTATCCTACTTAAAAGTTATAACTTTCATTACATTACTCTTTCAAACGTGACAAAACATTAATGAGACAAAGCAAAACTTATATACGCGCTAATGGTTCAACACGTCAAGTTAAAATAAACAAAGCAATTGTTAAGTGTAGTGATGAATCTAGAACATTCTGAATAACTTGAAATCCATGAAATGGCAGTAAATTGAAATAATTTTGAATATGATTTGAAATCTTAGAACTCTTAAAAGGTTTCAAAGTTTCGTCTTGGACGTTTTTAAACTTTTATTAAGTTTTGAAAGTTTAATGAGTATTACATATTTCGCAAGCATTTTTATTACTTTTATCCAAGCAAAAACTGAAGCTATCAACTTGATCAAAAGTAATTAAGATGCTAATAAGATGCTGAAGATCTTACATAAAAGGATATCAAGATCTTCAAGATTTCAAATCACGTTCGAAGTAATTCAAATTCATAACTATCATAAACTATGATAGATTCGAAGCTATTCAGTGTTGGAGATCCAATCACTAGCTAAATGCTGCTACTCGTGTATTTCACTTGTATGACCATTTTATGCTTTTGTCTTTTTATTGACTTTAACGTGTCGAACGAGGTACATTTTTTTTTTTTATTAGAAATAAGATTTTATTAGAAATAATCTTTATATTTTTTAATTTAAAGACTTTAGTCTACGGTCTTCTTTCATCACATTCATGCTTATCATTTATAAAATTCAACTCATACTTGTTATATTCACGTCGACACATTTTAAACGTTTTTATACAATGTTATTAATTCGCACATTAAAGGAAAACAATAAGTACATCGTTATTCCTTTTTTATGTGTCGAATTCACAAAAACGGAATGCAAATTTATTACATCTAATATTTAACGATTTTGTAACAGATTGAATTCTATGGAACTTAGAAAGCGTAACGTGTGCGAATATCTTCAAGTTTCTTCGACACTTCGGATGGCGTTCGTTCGAGATCGCCCGATATACTTTTCTGTTTTGCCGGTTCAATCGAATTAAATTGTTCACAAAGATCTCCATCTATAACATTTTTCACGGGGTAATAGTATGATCTAAATGATAAATGATCTCTACCACAAAGTGGTGGATGTTCCGAACGCATATGCATTTCTAAATGTTGGAAAAAATCATGGTCTTCGTGACTTGTAAAAGGAACGAGGACACCAACTGTTCCACTTAATGTTGTGTACACCAAACTTTCAGAGCCACCAGGAATAAGGGTAGCTTTTTGTAGGGACATGACTGTTTCACCGACGTGGAAGCATGCAACCGTATCCGCTTTCTGACTGGCACCATTTAATAAACCTCTATCCCATAAAGCTTTGTTACCAGTTGGATCTTCATCTACGTCATCATTAATACCGCTTGCTAAACGAATCTGTTAAATAAGAAAAAAGCGATAAGAAGAAATGTCTCTATCACTATTTATTCAATTATTGCGAGGTATGTAAATGTATGCGCGCGCTCATATATTTTTGTATTACTTACAACAGCAATGTTTCCAAATTTGTCAGCAGTAGCAACAGTATCATAATCCAACACACACGTTGTCGTTATCCACCTTGGATGTGTATCATCGGCAAATACTATAAGCTGATTTTCTTGGCGTTTGTATCTTACTGCATACACAGATTCCTGAACGTCGCTCACGTAAATTCTTTGCCCAATTGCGTTGATAGAAACAACAGCATTAGGAATATGTTTGTTTTCACATTTTCTCAACAACTTCTTCTTGCCCATATCGTACAAACGCAACATTCTACCGACACCAACGAGTACTCTGCCTTGATATGGGCATATAGCCAATGGAACTTCATCTAGAGTAGTTTTATGTATCAATTCGAGACTGGTGCATTCGGTATTTATTCTGAAACAAAAATACTTGTTTTCACACACGCACCTTTCGTTTAGCCTTATATTTTATATTATTATTTAAATATCAGTACTGCAGGAATATCTACAAATTATATTTCAGTAATTGTGTAAATTTGTCATCATATAAGACATGTTTAATATATTTATTTTTATCATTTTAAACGTATTAAAGTAAATGCTTACTTATATGTGTACAGGAACCCGCCACTGCTGACCCTCGGATTCAACTGAAATTCCTTTGCAACACCAACTATGAGAAACAGTTGATCGCCTTGATTTGCAAATTTTACGAGGCACAGACTGCAATAGAAATTCATTTTAAACCATGTAAAAAAGGGGAAAGAAAATTAATGCCTTTCTATACTATCATATCTGTTACAGATATAGATTTCACTAATATATTATTACCACAAAGCAGCTAAATTTTGCTCCAGCCGATGAACCTCGAATGTTTGTCCCGTTGTAGGAGCTATTATTCTTATTAACGATGCCCATAAACCTGGTCCAGCTCTCGGTGCACCGAATACAGCTTCGTTGGGTTCCTCGGATAAAAAGGCTTCTGCCAATTCTCTTGCTACCACAGCTTCTTCCGCTCCTGCTGCTTCTTGCATTTCTTCTGCCATTTGTAGCCTTCTCTGTTGTTTCGTTTCTTCCGTGTAGGCGTTATGTTCAGTTTCAATGATTATTAAGTGTGCAGAATCAGAGTGAATTGCAAATTTCCTCGGTGTATATTCCAAAGGAAAGCTAATCTGGTTGAATACCGCGCCTAATTTTTCAAGGGCAAGAATTCTGAGGGTGTTCGTAGAAATAGCCACAATTCCCTCGGGACATTGTTCAGAACTGAACCCTGATGCAAATTCCAAACTTTCGTAAGACAGTGGCGTCAAATGGAAACGATTTTGGTAATAGTAACTCAACCACGATCTGCTACTCATCGCAAGCACAGCTTGATTTCCTTGCATTTTTATTCTAAATAATTTAACAGGGCGGGAACCCAAGTATCTCGTACGGGTATCTGCGAGATCACCCGAAATTGGATCTAATACCGTTCTTAACAATACGCCGTTTTGTAAACCTGCAATCGTACACGTAATTCACATATAATAATACGAACAAAAAATACGAACAAAAAATAGAAAAGAATAATTCACAAGGTTAATAAATAGTTTCAATTTTGTGTATACCTATGTTTAAATAAAGACTGGATTGTTGAGGCGATAATTCTTCAGAACTATTCGCATCTTTAGCACCCATTTCAACGATGCATAAACTTTCTGCAGCTGCTGGTAATGCTTGCATACTCCTAGGTGCTAAACAATCCGAAGGATCTAGCGAAATGATTCTTACGGTATTGTCTTGAAGACCGACAGCCAAAAACCATGATCTTTGTTCACCGATTGCTACGTTACCGAGAGCCATACACATTACTTCTGATGGCATTTTCTTCCGTTCTGTGTATTCGTTTAACTGTCCCGTCTAGAAAATAGAAAATGAGCAAAATTGTTTAGTTTGAATACACCTCGAAACTGTCTACTTCTCTTCAGTCAGTTTCAAAATAATGCATATATCATTACTCAAGATGATGAAATGACATTCTCCACATTTTTTACATCTCTGAGAATAATTTCCTCCACAAAGAAAACATATAGTGTGGTTAGAAAATAGCGAGATAAAGAAACAATTTTAATAATGGTCAATAAGTTGATGTACATACGGGATCCATTTCGAAGTATACCAATTCTCCTCCAGTGAGCGCGATTACAACCTGACGTTGATTCACTGCACATTTCACTATAGTCTTTTTACCAGGTGCTTTCCATTCGTTTACACGCTTGTCTGCTCGAATATGACGTATCCCATCAGGATATACCTGAATCAAGTACAATATAATCATCTCTATTATTAAGTTAAACAAACCAATACATATTAAAGGGATAAAAGAAAAATCGTATGTACAGTTATATTTTAAAATTTTGTCGAGTTCGATTTACCAGAATTATTTAGAACAATTACCTAAACATTCAACGATGCGAGAACTCTTTATAATCTAGCACTATTTACTGCGACCGACTCGTGAATGGACCAGAAGCCGGAGATACCGTAGTGCATTTTGCGAAACATAGTACGAATTGAACGGATGTGAAACATACCTGCACCAGGGCATCTTCTCCCAAAGCAGAACAGCTCAGTGTTGGTGTCGTACCGAGAAATCCAGAATCGGTCACTTCCTCTACAGTTTCTCCAATACTAAGTACAAGAGTAGCATTGACGAAGGACACTATGATGTAAGCATCATACTCCTCTGTAATCATAATTAGGAAGCTCACTCTGAATATCAAAAGAGAACAAAAGCATCGAAAAACGAAATTCATTCTTAAATAAAAAGATTGTCTCTGCTTAACGATCAAGCACGATTGCTTTTTCCACCCTATTCGCAAAAAGTATATTGGTTTTTCATTTTCCCCGCAAATTCCATTTCTTTAATTCCCGGCTATTTTGACAGTCCTTACCTTTCTGTCACTTTCTGTGTTCTGTGGTTCAACCAATAGCATGCTGGTAGCCTGAAAGAGAGAACTGGTGTTTGATAAGAGTGTATCAAGCCACCAGATTCATTAATATCATTTAAAAAATCAACTTTTCTTTACTTTTATTTTTGTCTGTTATATTGAAAAATTGTCGAGTTAAATAGAATAAGCTATCCTTCTTTTAGAAAAATGTAAATGAAATATTTCCAAACATAATTCTTATTCCAAATACCTCCACAATTTTTTAACATTGTAAGCAAACATCTCGGCTTACTGCAATCAAAATTACATAACGGAGGTACTACAAAAAATTTAATTTTCTATCATGTTAGGATAAACTAATATCTTTGAACGCACGCGTGCATAACTGTATCATGTGCAGATCATTAACAAGAGAAGTGTACATCATCAATGTAAGAAACAAAACGAAGCTGATAAAACTGAATTTGCATTGTTGTTAGAACGCGTATATATGTGTACGTATAGTAACAAAAAATCCATGCAAGTAACTGCTATATAAGGTATCGTCAAACTAACCATCGATTCTTCTTTTAACAGTCCATACAGCGTTTGGATTACCGGGCAGTTCACTAACAGCCATTTCGGATACTTCCAAACCATGTCGTAACACCCGCAATGTAGATCGTGGTCCTCGGCCACAAGTAATATATAATTGTGGTGTATCTTCGTTTGCTAAATCAGCTACCTACATAAAAGTAGTGATTCAATTACAACGACTAACTACAATCAGACCCGCTTTAGGTATTAGCTTATATTGAATGTCATTCTTAGGTTCAACTTCAGTTTGCAAAAACAAATTGAAGGCGACTAAGAATATTTTACTCTTGCACCTCTTTATAAAAAGAAACACATAAGGTGTTAATCTTTCATTTTTAGAGTGCATTAATATTTTATTCTTAACGTGATTAATAACTTACACTGAATGTTATTCATAATAAATTACCTGACATGCCATTATTGGCGATAAACTATCCATTTCATCGACTAATACTAAATTCCTAAGCGGTCTTGGTGCAAAGAAGAAAGTATCACCTTCTTCGAGAGGCATAGCAGAACTAAACTCCGGCTCATCGTCGTCGTCTCCCAAGTGTGCAATTTGGTAGAGATAACTAAAATAAACATATAAAGGCTATTCAAATACAAACTCCCATTTTTAAAAACAGGATTATTTAAATGTGCTTACTGATTGCCAAATTCTGAAGCCACAAATAAGAAACCAGTCTTCAAAACACACATGCTTGCCGCGACAGGCACAGTGTCAAAGTATTTTAATTTAATTTCAGTAACCATATCCTCGTCGGTTTCGAGAGTAATTTTAAATATATCTCCTTGCTCAGTCTGAGCCAAAAAGAAGAACATGCTCTTGGTCTTGTGAGTAGCAGAACACACGAATATCATACCCCGTTCAGGGTCATCTAAATCGTTGCGCCTCCTCGGAATAGGGCAACGAATATCATGCTGATCTCCTAAATTTTTATATGTTAAATAATTTTCAGAACAAATAAGAACACCGCTGGGGCCGTCGTTTCCGCCAGGAACAGATACAAGAAAGTTAGCGTGCTCTTCTAAAGGTTCGCTATATTTCCGTACAACGTGATTTAAACCGAGATCAAGTTCGTACAAGGTTAACGTTTGTTGCGTCTTCACTGCTGCATCTCCAGTAGGATCACTATCTGCTTCCTGAAAAATAGATCATTACTATTATTAATGATACGTATTATTTAAAAATAGATTCATCAGTTTTACCTCATAATCAATTTCTAAGCAGGCAAACATAGGATTCTCAAAACCCACATCAACTCCTACAGTATGATAAACTAATGTGTTACTCTTATGCGCTTCCAAAGGTGACGAGATTGTAAGCCGAGCTTCAGGATCTCTATTTAAAATATAAACAAGCTTTTGTTTTTCAATTGCACCTGAAATAAAGAGAGTATTCCCAATGAATAATAATTAAACCATATTCAAAAGTATTCTTACAAAGAACATATGTAATCATTTAGGTTGCTTATAATCAATGTTAATCAGTTGAAACACGGATAAGATCTATAATCATTTTCCAAGTATAAAAGATATTTCCTTATCTATACAAATTACAAAACTATATTGTAATACCTATCATTACAGCTCTTCCTTTTGGATCTATGGCTAAGTACTGTCCAGGTACAATACGCCTACATCCACTTTTCCCGAATGTTTCTTGATGTACTTTCTCAAAAACATTCTTGGCAGGAATGTATTCTAAAATTACAATGCGTCCAGAGTCTGATCCAACAACAATATAATCCTTGGTGCCACCAGTCAATCTGAAGGCCATCAAAGACCTTATAATTCCAAATACTTCTACAGTTAATAAGGTATGAACTTTTCCAGTATTTGGGTCAGGTCTTAATAACTCTAAAGATTTGCCACGAGAAACCAAAATTTCTTGCATTTTACTGCCAGAGAAATTTCCATGCACTGCGTGCGTGATGCCAGTGGCACGTTGAAGAGTTAAATTGTAAAGATACATTATGGTGGTTTCTTCGTTCTTTGTCTTTATTTATAAAATCATTAGATAGAAATGTTTATCAATTTCTAGTGATATAAGAGGTCTACATCCATTCTGCAACAAAATATTACAGATAAAATTAGTTCAACTAATTTAGCATCTATATTGTATAAAATAAATATTCTTGTCGTGGATATTCCAAGAAACAAAAACCAGTACGATAGAAACAATAAGATTCGTAAAAAAAAAAAAAAAGTGAAAGCGTCCATTCTGTTCATTCATAATGTGAACTTTAGCCTTATGAAATAGAGTCCTTTTAAATATTATAATTCACTGATTTCAAATTAATATGATATACCAATGGTTTTTAGAGAAAAATATTGGATAAAGGTATTAAAAATATACAAAAATTATCCACTACACGTGTTATAACGGAAATAAGTAAACGGCTTCAAATCGATTGATTTCCAAACCAGTTGAGTACAGATTTAAAAAATATTACAAATCCTTAAATTATCAGAATTTAATACATATTATTTTACCTTGCAGTTGAAAATACTATTCAACTTTAACTATGATGCCTCTGGATAATCGAAACCTACAGAAACCATCAACCACCGAGCGACGACCATTTGCAACGACCAATTGTGCCATATAGCTCGTTTTTATCAAACTGTGTAACAGAAATAGAATGGAAACTAAGTAAAATATGTCGTGAAGAATAACAGCGCTACCTAAAGATTTTCAGTGAAATTAAAACTATTATTTGTTATCATTTATTACGCGCAAATATACGTTATACGTGTATGCACAAAACAGTATAAAATGAAGAATAATTATATATGCATGCGCAACACGAGTCTTATGGATATATTTTTAATTTACATAAATTCTATATGAAGTAAAAATGTAATCACATGTAATGGAATATATAGTCTTTTCATAATTATAGATCTATTATTTGATTGAGTAAAAATGAAAATTCTAGACTATATAAAAAAAACGAAAAGAAGATTACTAGGGTTTGTGGTACTTATATGCTTCATGCTGATTGCAGCGACATAGGTATACACAATTAAATACAGCCAATGCTATGGACTCTCATGAGTAAAATGGCTTTTCTACTCTTACCAAAAAATAATATTATTTACAAGTTGAAATTGTGAAATAATTCGTATGTATTTTTTTTTCTAGTATTCGAATATATACATTAAACTTATGAATTATACGATA
Organism: Xylocopa sonorina; assembly: GCF_050948175.1. Taxonomy (NCBI): domain Eukaryota; kingdom Metazoa; phylum Arthropoda; class Insecta; order Hymenoptera; family Apidae; genus Xylocopa; species Xylocopa sonorina. The sequence goes on along the minus strand of NC_135201.1, from coordinate 9,084,103 downwards.
GATGTAATATATTATATAGTTATATGCTTAATAATTTAGTTATATTGTATATAATTTTTAATACAATATCTTGTATGTAGGTAAATCATAAATACCATAATGAATAATATTGGCATGTTAACATTGAAATTATTAAGAACATATGCTACCAAATCTAAAACTAAATTCGCTGGTATGCAGGGAAAAAAAGTAGAGAGAATTAGAGATTTTAAAGATGATTTCGAGAAATACAATGAAGAAGATCTAGGAATGTATGAACCTAATATTGAAGAACTTACGGGAACTTATATAAATAACAAGAGGTATATAATATATGTGCATATTGCGTTGAATTTTAGTTTATAAATTATTCACATTCTCCGTATGATTTTCAGAGAAGCACTAAGAAATAGGATAAAGTTACAACAAAATATTGTTAAAACTAAAGTTTTTAAGGAAAGATCGCCAAATTTTCTTACTTACATTGAAAAGGATCAGATAAAGAAATTGCATAAGATTGATCCAGAAAAATGGACACCTGAGAAATTAAGTGAAAGTTTTCCAGCTTTGCCAGAGACTATAAGAAAAATCTTGAAAACGAAATGGGTACCAAAATCAGCAGAGAGGATTCTTCAATACGATAATAAAGTTATTGAAAATTGGAAACAATTCAAGAAAGGGCGATTGGCACTGAGTCCCACCTTAAAAGAACATTTAGTGAAGTTCAAAGACAGAAAGATTAATTTAATGGACAAAGAAGTTTTGGAACAGGAATTTATACCTCCAAAGATAAAGTTTCCAACTCCAAAGAGTACATATTTTTCTAGTATTGTAAGTGATCTTAACAGTGAACAATCTGTTACAAAGGATGAACAGTTGATTTCTGCGCAAAGTAGTTCAAATAAAAGTATCAAGGCCTTGAGCTCGGGAGAAGATAAAGGCTTCAAACTGATCAAGGAAACGAAGAAATTAGCTTTTGACGAATTTTTGAAAAGCAAGATAAATAATCCAGACAAAACATCTCCCGAAGAAAAGGTAGCATTGATGGATACTTATAGAAAACATATAGAATCTACGAATTTAGATGTACATTATAATGCATCAAATGATACCGCAAAGGATATTACCGAAAAAAATTTATCTGACAAAGATGCACCAGTTGTTAGAAAGGATAAAACTAGTTCTAAATTAACTGTTGAAGTAAACATAAAAAGTGCAAGCTTGGATACATACATAAAAGAGCGTAACTTGCTCATTGATAGTAACCTTGAGTATACGCAATACATAAAAATTCCAAAAAATGTACATAAGAGAGGCATGACATACAGGATAAAGGATTGTTATTACGACGACGATGGAGAATTCTTGTACAGAGTACCAGGTTTAAAAGGTTAATTGATGTATAATCAATACAATATGTACATTTAGAAAGATACTAAAATTTTCTACATTTAAAGACATATTTCCTATAACTCTAATTTTAAATGTTCAAAGTAATAAAATGTATTTATAAGTCTTTCAATTCTGTACATACAATAATTAAAAACAATTAAGTAAACTGATGCGAGATATATTGTTAAGATCAGTATCCTGAATAATTTCGTTAACGCGTGTATAAATCCTATTAAAATTTTAACTTCGAAAATGTACATAAAGATACTTTTGATTATTCAGAGTACTTTGAGTTAGGTTTGCTATTAGTTTTGATATCAGCTAAACCAATGTTCTCTCAATAATATTTATTATTTGTAATGATTCAATTACTATAGAAATATAATTATAACTATGTACATTTATTACTTATAATAATCTATTGATATCTTAGTTAAGAAATTTTGTGTATGCATATGTACATGTATATGTGTACTCACATACACAGGTATATATGTAGTATATATACATATTTGTTAACTAAATAAGACTAGAAATGTCCTAGAAATATCTACAGTGTGATCATAACTTAAATTATACTTATTCGACAAATAAAAGAAAAAGTAAAAGGAATGTAGATAGATCGCGGCTTTCTTATTGGACTAGTGATGTAATTACTGAGTCACGCGTTCACATTACTGTAACACTGTTGCACACTTCCATCTGTATGTAAGTATTCCATGACTTAGTTTAATTTTTGACGATAGATGTCCCTTTCATTAGCCCCAACATATTTTATGAAGATTTTTGATGTTGCAGATAAATCATTCGTAAAATGGTAAATAACTTTAATTGCTAACTGAACCCTTACCTCTAATTCAGAGAGATATATGAACATGAAATTACTCGTTCGTTTCATTCTACATTAACACAATTTCATAAATGTTTTATTCAGAAACCGGTCACATTTTTCCATCTGGTCCAGGTTATGTTCTTCTCGCTGGAGATTATTTCATGCCACCGTTTTGATTGCATCATAATATTTTAATTGTTTTCGAAATCGACAATTGTACTTTGATTATCTTAATTAATTTTCACGAAGAATTAATGATGATTTATATAATTGCAAGAACGTACATACAGACATTGTGAAATGGTTAACGATAGAACTGTTTATTAATTTTTATTGTTCCTTTTTCGTGAATATATATACAGAAAAGAAGGTTCTCTTAAACTTACATTAAATATGGTAATTAATAATAATGACAGTAACAGTAAATAATTCACAGAAGATTAGAAAATTAGAAATTTGAATTTTCTTACTATAAATATAAAGTTGATATGTATAATTTAATATTTTTGTATAGTTTCAGAATTTTGCTGTATGTAGAGCTAGCTTTGTAGGTATCAAAAGATCTGCAAGATTAAAAAAAAAATTTGTTACGGATGATAGAACGATATGTACCTACAATGTATCATTAAAGTCACAATTACCTCAGGTAATGTACAAGTATTAGCAGTGAGTTTTATTTTGAAATATATTTGATCCAGATATCTATTTATTTTATTAATTGCCTGGCGTGTTTCATTAGGTTAGATTTTATTCGAACCCAGCAAGAAGGCCAAGCTTTTTTTCTCAGTTTCTTGAAAATATTAAGCAAGAAATGCAAAAGAATAAGGAGATGAAGGAGTCATTGAAAAAGTTCAGAGAAGAAGCAGAAAAGTTAGAACAGTCAGTGGCATTGCGTTCTGCTAGACAAAAATTTCAAGCAGTCGAATCTGGGGCAACTAAAGGTTCTGAAGTTCTTAAAGGGAAATTTGGATCTATAAAAGGAAAGGTACAGATAGGAATATATTTTGTCACATTAATAAAGTTCATAAATATAGCAGATACTGATTACATAATATCACATAGGTCCAAGGAGTTCTCGAAGAAGCAAGCAAAACGGAATTGGGTAAAAAAGCTGGTCAGCTGAGTGAAGAAATATCAAAATCTGCAAAAGAAGCAGCGGAGACAATATCTGAGAAAAGTCAAGCCTTAGGTAAAACGTCCGCTTTTCAAACGATATCACAAACTGCTGAAGCTGTTCGCGAGGAATTAGATCATCAAGGGATGCATGGTAAATTAATTTTTATAGTTAAGTAAAAGGATTTTTGCAGTACTGTTTTTTTTTTTAAAAAGAAATAAACTATAGGAAGGGTTTATGTCCCACCTAAGAAATTGAGGAAGAGAAAAGATGTGATGGAAACTCTAGATGATAAAATTGTCCAACCAAACACAGAGGCCACAGGTGTTGAATTGCACAAAGATTCGAAATTCTATCAATCGTGGCAGAACTTCAAGGTGCATAATTTGAGATAATGAAAATACTATCATATTTGTTAGTTTCGAATACTCACGTTAATATTATATTCTTTGAAGGATAAAAATCCATATGTGAATAAAGTATTGGATTGGAAAATCAAATACGACGAATCGGATAATCCGGTAATTCGTGCTTCCAGACTGTTGACAGAGAAGCTTACAGACATAGTTGGTGGTCTGTTTCAAAAAACCGATTTATCACAAACACTTACTGAAATTTGTAAACTAGATCCTAGCTTTGATAGGGTCCAGTTTCTCAAGTATTGTGAAACGGATATTATCCCAAACATATTGGAAGCTATGGTGAGAGGAAATTTAGAAATTTTAAAAGACTGGTGTCACGAAGCTCCATACAAATTAATAGCACAGCCGTTAATACAAGCAGAAAAATTGGGATATGTATTGGATAATAAGATCCTAGGTATTACATTAGAAATTTGTATCTTTTCATTTCACATGATTGAAATACATAAAATAAAACGTTTCTATTTCAGATATTAATAATATAGATTTAATAATGGGGAAAGTAATGGAACAGGGACCAGTTTTAATGATTAGTTTCCAATGCCAGCAGATTATGTGTGTGAGAGATATCAACAAAAATGTTATCGAAGGAGATCCTAACAAAGTAATGCGTGTTAATTATATCTGGGTACTGTGCCGTGATCCTACCGAACTTAATCCGAAAGCTGCATGGCGTTTACTCGATCTTAGTGCTAACAGTAGTGAGCAGTTTGTATAGTGTACAGCTTTAGACATGAATTAAGTTAAAATTTTAAAGAAAGCAAATTATTATGTGAATATGCGACTGAGAATAAGTGGGAACTGATGTGTTTTCTTATAATTTCAATGTCACTGATATTGAAAGAAATTGATAGCATGTAAATTGAACCATGGACGATGAATGTTAACTTCTGCAGCTTAAATTGAACAATGACCGATTTAGTTTTTTAATTTGAGTTGTGGAAATTTTTTAAAATCTATAGAATTTTCTTGTCTATAGGTAATAGTAGAAAGTAAAAGTAAGTTATATCACAGATACGAGCGTGTATGTATGTGTACATATATATAAACGCAAAGGTTTACTATATTATTATATACACTTCGCAAACTCATTTGAACAGTACCATCGCACATTATTTATCTTACAAATGTGTACATTAAAAATTTACAATTGTTTATTTCTAGGATTACAATAATTTTCGTATGCCTGGACAACTAATTAATTGTCAGTATGATTTGTTGTTCAATTATATTTTATAATTTTACATATATTACATAACTGAACACGCGATTGTATAAAAAAATTTTTAGTAACCTATTTCTGTATATATTTAAATACTGACATTAAAATGTTAAATAATAGAATCTAAAATAATTTATATTAAATGCCAAATATTTATTTTGCATGTATGTTTTAAATCATGCAATAAAAAGTAAGAAATGTATAGAATTTACGATTAAGCTAAAAGCTGTACATATTTTTCATGCTTATAGGTTCATGCTTATAACATCATGCAACAATAAATTGTTCGTTAATATATTTATTAATTATTTTCCAATAGAAACGTGAAAGTATAATATTGTCAACTCATTAAAGGTCCTGATTTCAAATGAGTGAACAATACAAATAGATCTAACATGTGAAAATAAAAAATATGTTTGGAGCGTAAATAAAGACTGTTCTTATTCAACATTTTCTATGAAGAATTGTAAAATACTCTGAGTCGAATTAAAAATATTTAATTCGAGAAATAAGTAAAATTTGCCTTCAATATCAAACTCTTTCAAAGTTTGAAATTAAAGTGCGTTGAATTGCGCGCGTAGTCGAGCGATTCGATTACGATTGGCCAGAGACATTTTCAGGTACAAGATGGCCGCTGCGCAATCGCACATCGCAACATTTCTACGAGTGACACTCTTTTTCATTTCTGACATGTCAGTTTTCAAATCTTGTACCAAATAAGAAGACGTATCGTCTACTCTGTGCTGAAATTGCATATTTCTGCTCTAACAGTTTAAACACCTGTGCGACTGTAGTGGTGAATCGATTCATGTGAACTCTCATGAACGCGAATTCTGTTTATGTTCGATATCTGTGTATATAACATTAGACTCGGATGTCGAAGAACTTCTTTCTGATTGGTTAATTTTTAATGCTTGTTTCTGCAAGAAGTTAAAATTTTACTACGCTACAGTACTATAAATACGTATCGTGCAGTGCATTTGTTAAAATACAATGTTCCACTGCGCACTTAATATTATCCAAGCATATGTGTGTTGAATATTTAATAAATAATCGAATGTTGTATTGAAAATAATGTGATAGAACTATTGGTGGTATATACTCTATATATACAAAGGCATGATTAAGTAATAATAACAATTGATAACGTGAACAAATATTTCTCTGCGTTGACAACAAACAGTTGGATAGGAAGTATTTTGCAAATAATCATTGATTCGATACGTGTGTATTGTAAAAAAACGATTATTAATAATGATAATATGTATGTAGTTGAAGCTATTGCCATGAGCTGAAGGTCGCCATGATACATATTTGCCTTGTGTAATACCGATGCATTAACGTAAATGGAAGTGTCTAGAATAATCTAGATGATCGGGTGCAATTCGATAAAATACTGGTAGACGTATCACGAATATTTCAATTTACTCGTAATATTTACGATTCGTGACGCACATACTTTGGATTTGTGTGAGTGAGAATTTTTAATGCATTTACGAATACGTGTTGGGTAGCTCGGTTCGCTTGCCTTCAAGAACACGAAACTCGTTGTTCGTTCAGAAACATGGCTGAATATCGTTTCGATGGTGTAGTGAAATTGTGTGTACGGAATTATTAAAACGACATTCTGATCTTAAATACGTTCATGTACCGATAAAATGACGACGTCGATACACTTTGTTGTGCATCCGTTACCGGGAACAGACGATCAGCTAAACGATAGGTAAGAGAATATATTCGTTATCGGACTTCCCATTTAATGTATCTCTCTGGTATGTCTGTCTTCTATCCGTATTGAAACGATCCGTTCGCTGTTCACCTCTGAATATATACTTGGTTATATTAATTAGCATAGGTACCTGCCCTTTTTCGTCGATTCTGGACCACGGAATTACGATTTTCGTTCGTTGCCGAATAATTTAATGGGTTTTAGGAGGTATCGTTTGAAAGTTAAAAAGTTTGTTGTCACGTCGTTACGTTTCTATTAAATGAGACATATGTACGTATCGCTTAAGAAAAAATAGAACGTCTCGTGTACTAATTGGGCATACACCGTTCGAAAGGAAGAATTATATGCACATCGATAGCGTGCAGATGCGAAAAAATGTTTTTACTTTCATTCTTATTATTCAATGCATTTGTAGGTTACAGGAGTAAAAATTATTTTTCATAAATGTAATTACCTTTTGGAACGATATATCTTCCCACTTCTATCCTAAATATGTTATTTCATTTCCACATGAAGTCGCGTTATTATATACATATATATACATATGTGTATATATATATATATGCCATTTCATTGACTTTTCATATAATGTAATTTAATATTAACTATTGACCACTATTTATAGAGACAATGTTAGTCATAATATTTTTCAGTAATATTATTAATCTTTTAGTCTCTTTTGATTATTGTATTAATTTAATTGAAAATATAATGTAAACAATATCAATGTTATATATGTATATATATAATGTTATTATTCTAACATTATCATGTAAGTATATTGCAGAATAAAGAATGTTATATTATGTGTATCATTAACACATAATATCATTATGATATAATTTTTGAACAATAGATAATAGTACTAATTTATAATTATCAGAGAAAATTATTTGTATGCTTTGCAATGTAATCTGAAGTATATATCAAATAGAATATTGTGTATCCATATTATATGTAATGCAGAATAAAAGATTTCCTATGTTAATTATGAGATATAATTTCATTTTAGTTAAGAGTGTGTAGTTCAAATTCTTATTGTGTACACATTAATTATTTAATTAATGAGACGATGCAGCTTTTTTAATATTGACGTGTTTTAAAATTTGTCCAGATTGAAGGAGGTGGCAGAGAAGATAAACAGATATGGATTTGTAACATTACCAGCATTTAGCGGATTAAAAGTTGCAGTAAAACAGATTGTGGTTGGTCCAACGCATATTGCTCTTCTTACAGAAGACCATAAAATTTGCAGAGTTGCATTTACAGTGTTATCAGAGAGATTGGATTTAAGTAAAAATGAACCAAATAGAAAGTAAGCAATAATATATAGTACTGATATAATAAACTGTATATATACATGTACTACGTAGTGTTATAAACTGCTTTTTCTGAAACTACTATAGATATTGACTTGAATTATTTTTAGGGTAGGTATGTGAAAAGGGGTCTTCCTCGCATTTTTCAAAATAGAATGTTATATCAATTGTTTTTTTTATTTGTAGGATAAAAAATGTTTTGTTTAAATGTTTGGCTTGATAACAGCTATGCAAATGACAAAAGTTTAATATGCTATTTCATTTTCAAGGAATGAAGTTCCCCACGAAGACTTCAATCTAAACTCTTTTGTAATATAAATAGTTATTTCTATGTACAACCATTTAATATTGAAAAAAATACAAGTTGATATTTATAGTTATTTTTAAGAAAACAGTCTAGAACACTTTAGTCTGGTACACCTTCTATGTATACATATCTCTTACTGTTGTTTTATTATTGTAGCACAAATAAAAATCATGTCGACAATAGCAATTCAGCACCAAATAGTGGTAGTAGTAGTGGAAGCGGAAGCAGAGCGGGAATGTCCAGATCACGTGCAAGAATCATGCGTGGCAGTTCAGCAATTCGTGGGGGCGGAAGCAGTGGAGGTAGTGGCAGTGGAGGTAGGATAGGCCCTCCGGGTGTAATTATGGGTGGAGGAAGTGGTAGCAGTTCGCGCCCTATTGCGTCTGTACCTGCTCCATTTGTACCAGAAGATCTTATTACACAAGCTCAAGTGGTATTGCAAGGAAAAAGTCGCAATCTTATTATTAGAGAACTGCAGGTTGGTCCTGTTCAAATATGCGAACAAAGATATATTTCGATATATATGGTATTATAATCAGTACTAAATTAATTTAATATCTGCGAAATATATTTTATAGCGTACAAATTTAGATGTAAATTTAGCAGTAAATAATTTACTGTCACGTGACGATGAAGAAGGCGATGATGCCGAGGATGCAGCAGATACCTATGTTCCGGAAGATCTCATTTCATTACTAGATGGTGGATTTAGCAATGAACATTCTGTTATAATTGATGCAGATTCTATGTTTCCCGAAGACATGTTTGGGTACACAGGAATTAGGAAGTAATTATTTTTCAATTACTTAACAAGTTGTTTACATATGAAACAAGGTGGATATTTTTATATATTGTTTCATACTTTTAACTAGTCGCGGTAGTTCTTCTCGGAGAATAGGTAATGATAGAGAAGGTGAACGTACATCTGAACGGGATAGAGAACGAGACAGTTTTAGTAGATGGAGGGATCGTCAGTATTGTGGGCCAAGGCGTTGGCTAGAATCAGCACTTAAAGACTCTTGGGATAAAGATTCTGGTATGATAGAGTTTCAGTGAAAATTCTTTGCTAACATTTTCAAGTGTAGTCGCTAATATTTTAATTGTACGCTTAGATAATAAAAAGAAAGAGCTAGCTTCTCAAAGTCCATTGTGGATATCTGAAGAATTGGAATGGTGGCATGAACGCAGTAGCGATCTCGCACCCCGTTTTGTGCAGATTGCTTCACTTTATAGCGAGTTAATCGCTGTTTCTGCTGGTGGTCAGCTATACCAGTGGAAATGGGCTGAACCTGAACCTTATAAACATCCAGAGGTAATTATTATTTAAATAAATTTTATTCTGCTATCTTGTGCAAATTATCTGAATATTAGAGCAAGAAAAATAATATTTTAGAATCCAAATATACATCATCCAAAAGCTCCATGGTTGGCAGTAATAACAGAAAAGATAGTTAATATATCTGCAACAGCAATTCGATGTTCTATTAGTACAGAATCTGGTAAAGTAGCTACTTGGCTTGATGAACTCGTAGGACATGTCGCTTCTCGTCTTGAACATCCAGCTCAAACATTTACTGAATTTACATTGGATAAAATAGTGTCTCTTCATACCTGTGCTTTATATACCGTCGCTAAACTTGAAAGTGGTGCATTATACTGGTGGTGCGTTGAATTATTATAGTCTTATATTTTTTTCATATAATTTCATATGTAATAAACAGGAAAAGTCTCAATGATTGCATTACAGGGGTGTGTTACCTTTTGCACAACGTAAGAAATTATGGGAAAAGTACAAGGCTAAGTCGCGCAAACACAGATCATCCACAGTATCATCAAATGATATTAGTTATGGTGCCCATGTTTGTATGAAAAATAGTCCTATATATCATCCTGGAGCAATAGGTAATTATGCACTAAATAACAAATTACACATATAATTTGCTTATGAATACTATCTATCTAATGGGCACTATATATCTAATATCTCTAATTTATATTTCATATTTTAGGATTCACAATTGCCAATGGAGTTCCAAAAGTAGGTCAATTATTAGGAGCAGCATGGAATTTGGATGCCACTTATAGATTTAAAATATTACCAGCTGGAACTCACTTGCCCAATGCTAACATAGAGAAGCGGGAAACGAATGGAAATAATGGGACGGGTACAATTAATAAGACAAATCATAAAGAAACTGCTGATCGGCTTGACATGCCTCCACCACCGTCACCAGCTTCGAGCACGTGTAGCGATACCGGTAGCATTACGACAAGTCATAGTAAGTTCACTCCTATTGAACTGACTTATCTTTAAAACAACATAATTTACATATACCGATTTATTCCTGTACTTATTAATTTTATAGACAGAAAAAAGCGTGTTGCGCCCCGAAATGAAGAATCAGAACGAAAAGATGAAGAAGAATGGCAGTTAAAGGATGTTGTTTTTGTAGAAGATGTTAAAACAGTTCCCATAGGTACGTTTTGTTCGTTCTAAATTATTGATGCTTATTGATACTATGATTTATTATCTTTTCTGTATTTCAGGTAAAGTTATAAAAGTTGATGGTTGTTACGTTGCTGTAAAATTCTTTTCGAAAGATTCAAAAGAGAAAGAGATTAAGGAAAAGGACTTTAGTACATCAGATTTCAAGGACTTAACAACAGAAGAGCTGATAAAATTATTAGCTGACTGTAGATTGCTAAGAAAGGACGAGATACAGGTAAATTAAACATTGTAATTTATTTCTATCAAAGTATATCACATTGGGAATAAGATATAAAATGTTTGTTGTAATTTTATGATTAGGTAATAAAATCATCTATGAATCCAAGAGCTCCAGATTGTTTCCAACGAACACCCAGAAGAGTGAATATCGTTGAAGGATCAAATGATAGCATTTTAAGTATTGCTACTGACGGGCAAGGTACTATTTCCAAAAGATGTTCAAACATTGTTATAGAAATTTTCAAACATAGTTGATTTATTCAATGATTAATTTTAGGGATCCACGCAATAGTAAAAAGTGGAAATAAGTTAAGTTATGTGGTGTATAATTTAAGTACCGGAAGATATGTACAAGATTGTTATATTCCATCTGATGTATCAACGTTTTTGGGTTTACAACCTCAGAATATCAATCTAACAAGCGCGGGAGAAGTATGTTTCAATCAGTCATTATTAATAGGATATTAATGATGTAGTTAATATGATGTACTAGACATAATTCGTATATAATTTTACGTCATAGAACATTGAGTGCTCCATGATACTTAGAGATGGAAATAATACAATTTATCCATTGGCAAAAGATTGCGCCGATGCTATTCGTGATCCAAATTGGTTAGATTTAGTTCCGGTAATGTGTATTGGTGCTTCAACTATTCCCATACCAAATTGCTCAAATTCAACCAATATGAAAAATCAGGTTGCCGTTATCGCACTAGCATTTGACAACCTTCTGTTAATGCCGCGTATATTAAGATGCGATTATGAAAGTGTTAAGCAAGTGTTCTGCAATTTCGAACAAGACCACAGTAAGTATATAGTCATTTTAATATTACATATTATACCAAGAAGAAAAACTATGATTATATTTTACCTTTCAGAAAATAATGCAGCACAAATTCAATCGATATTAACGGAACGTTGTGATGGTAACCGAAATATTTTGCATGCTTGCATTAGTATATGCTCGCCACCTTCGAATAAAGAAAATGATCAAGGTAATTATTAAATGTATTATCTTATTATGAAAAGTGTATTACATATCATTTACTTTTTTAATTCTTATTTTTTACTTTTTGTTCCAAAGACATTGAACGTAAATTAGTTTCAAATACTGTTGATGGTCCGTCTGCACCTATCGAAGAACCAATTCCAACCCTAAGTTGGCCACCTGAAGCATTTGATAATACATCAGGAGAAGAAGATAGTTTACTTAGTATTGGTACTGCTAGTATATCCATGATGAACAAATCAGGTAAAAAATCCATATTCTTTCACTAATAGAGATATGGTCGTCTGTCTTTTAAGATCAAACTGTTCGTTCCACACTTTTTTACCTTTTACTACATATTGCTAAATATTTTATTGTTCTCAGGTGTTGGGATAACATCAAATAATACTTACATCATAGATTCTGTTGAAAGAAGAAATAATGCGCTGCTTATATTAAAATATATGTGTGAAAGCAGCGTGTTAGCACCTCACCTGAAGGAGTTACTTACAGCAAAGTAATTATTTCAGTCATAAATATATGTTTTAACTATCGTCAGATAAAATATGATTAGGCAAATTTGTTTACTTAATGCAATTAGATAAAAATGTTTTATTTTGCATTGACAGAGACATTCAAGGTCAAACTCCATTGATGCTTGCTGTTTCGGTACGAGCATATCATGCGGCTCTTATTCTATTAGATACCATTCAAAGGGTTGGAAGAGACCAGAAGGAATGTTCAGCTATGATACTTCCTGCAGATGCTAATCCAGATTTATCACCGTTATTCGTTACATGCTGTAACGACACTTGCAGCTTCACTTGGACCGGAACGCGGCACATCAACCAAGACATATTTGAATGTAAAACTTGCGGTTTAACTGGATCGTTGTGCTGTTGTACAGAATGCGCGCGAGTATGCCACAGAGGGCACGATTGCAGAATAAAAATAACTTCTCCAACGGCTTATTGCGATTGCTGGGAAAAGTGCAAGTGTCGTGCGCTTATTGCGGGCCATCAAGGTGCTCGTTACGAACTTCTTTGTCGTCTCGTAGTGAATACAGATCTGGTTACAAAGATAAACTCACGGTAAATTGACAAAGACTGCTGGAAAAGAAGATAGAGAGGTAGAAAGACATAAAAATTGATTATCTTCTTAATTTTACAGAGGGGAGAGCATATTGCTGTTTTTAGTTCAGACGGTAGGCAGGCAATTGATAGAACAACGACAATGCCGTTCGGCATTACGACAACGCTCAACATCGGCAAGTCGTAAAGGACCTTCATCTGATGGTAATTTTTATCTTATTCAAATGGAGGAAGGAAAAGTAGTTGTGTTAGGAAAAGGAACTACTTATATTTAAATGACTGTACTTGTGTGACACAAATAGGTTTGGATGCTGATGTACCAGATATGCCAGATCACGATTTAGAACCTCCTCGTTTTAGTCGAAAAGCTCTAGAAAGATTACTGAACGACTGGCCAGCAGTTCAGTGCATGATCATGTCGGGAGTTTCCGTGAATGGAAACGATCAACTGTTCGGAGATCAAGGGCAATTGTGTCGGCAAAGTGGCACTGCTTTACTTGATAAATTTACTCATTCATTGTTAGTTAAATGCAGCGCAGAGGTAAATCGATATAGATACTTCATTCGATTCACAGTTTCAGTATATTAAAGGAAAATTTTTAAAGTAATCAAATTTCTTGGTAGATGCTAGATACTCTTCTTACAACTTTAATACGAGAATTACAAAATGAGACCATACCTGGGCGGCAGGAAGAAGCAAACAATGTTGCACGTCGATTTGTTCGATCTGTAGCACGAATATTTGTGATCTTCACTATAGAAATGGCACCGAATACAACAAAACGCAGAAGGTAAGAAAATAAATTGCCACTAAAAGCACAATTTATATATTCTTCCTGTACATCTTATGTAAAACATGTTTTTAGCACTTGCCAAGCGCTGCAACCTTTGATGAAATGTCGTAAAGTTTTCCAAGCTTTGATTAAACTAGCTGTCGAAGAATTATGTGAAACTGCCGATTCGTTGATAGCACCTGTGAGATTAGGCGTTGCTCGACCAACAGCACCATTTACATTGAGTTCAGCGATGGAAGTAATTAATGGTTCAGAGGAGTTGTTCTCTATAGAACCATTAATACCTCATAGCGGTGTGAGCTCTCAAACTCTGGATGCTACTCTGCAAACGCAACAAGGGAATAATAATATAACTATTGCCAGAGATGTCTCTGCAATGGATGAAACAGAAGGTGGTGAAGGTACGTCTAGTAATAAAAAACGAACTAAAACTTTAATTACTAAGTTAGATAATGTACCGCAACTAAAAATAAATAATATGTTCGAGCAGAAGTTCCTATGGACGTAGATGGCGACATAAGCGAACATGAAGAATCGGGTGTTTCTGGAACCGGGGTCACAGGTCAACCATTAGGCGAGATTGATAGCAATGGCGGTGGCGTAGGCGAGGAACATGCAGGGGATGGAGAATCCGATACAGAGCTTGATCTGTTGGCGGAAGCGGAAACGGAGTCGGACTCGGATGATAATCATAGTAATCAAGATGCAGCGTCTGCGCAACGCAGCGTACAAACTGGTGCTACAGCAGGATCTGACGGTGGTATGGGATCCATTTTGTTGTTCCCGGAGGATGAATCTGGAGAATCAAGTCAGCAGGAGGATGACGAAAGTGAGGCGGGAGAAACCGATGAGCAAGATAACGAAGATTTTCAGATTGGCGATGAACAATTGGAACGCCGAAGGTAATACAATCTTTCCTCTTTCTTAGCTACTTGGATGCTCTTATAATTGTGTACGTGGCATATTAAGTATGTGTGGTACAGGTACATTAAAAGAGCGAGTAGATATTTTATGAAAAAATCCTTTATATTACTACTGTACCCTATTACAGTGGTTCATCTGGCCATTTACTCCGTAATAATCTCGCGCCCGTTTCTATGCAATGGGCAATACGTAATCGCGAGTCAAGTATGCGTACAACTGGGTTACGGGTAACAGGTGGCAGTAATCTGGTTTTTATTGACTCTGCATCTTTAAGACGCACCACTGCAACGTCCGCTGTTGCAGCTGCACAAGAACCTATAATTATGGGTACTACTACCAGTTGTTTGGCACGCGCATTCGGTATTGTTATTCGACAGATAGCCGATCTTTTAGTTATGACACAAGATTATAAAACATTAGCTCCTTCCTTACCGCGATTGATGGAGATCACTTATCAAGACACGCTCAATCTGCAGGTACGATATTTTATATACAACGTATTACTTGAAATTGAATATATATATATAATAGTTTGAAATGATTGATTTTTGAATTAATATTTCAGATGTATCTTGAAGGACATTTGAAACCCACATGGGATTGGTTGCTTACGGTAATGGATGCCACAGAGGCACAGTTAAGGTTTGGTGTATCTTTAACGCGTAGCGCAGATCCTACTCATCCAGAACATCCGTTAAACAATGCTTCATCGTTGTCTGGAGGCAATTTCTCTGGATTGTTGAACACAGCAGCTCTATCGTTGACGTTACAATCTAATACAGGTCGGAATCAACGCAGTGGTATCGCTACGAGCTCCAATATCTCCACACCACAAGCTTCTACAAGACTCACCGTTGGTTTTGCAGGCGTTGGCGAATCTTCGAGAAATAATAGAGAACGGGAAGGTATTTATCGATAAATCATTTCGTATCCCATCTTTATTATCACTATCCCATCGTTATTGAATGTGTGCCATCGAATTTATTATTCAGTTACACATAGTATTATCGAATTAAGCTATGCAGCTTAGTGTTAATTAGCGTTACCTTTAGGCGGCGATGTACACTTGGCGAGACGTGAATTTTTATCCTATTGCCTATCCTTAATGCGTGCTCATAATGCCGAGCACAGGGACAGCTTGCCGGTGTTAGATGTTTCTGCTTTAAGGCACGTGGCATACGTTTTCGATGCACTAGTATATTATATGCGTTCGTTATCGGAACCTATGACGTCACGAGGTGATGCACAAAAAGAATCAGCCAACTATTCGAGCTGGAATGACCAGGTTTGTATGAAATTGAATTGCTCTTTATCAGTGTATATTTACAACAGATTCCATAAGCGATATTTTGCAACATAGGATGAAAATGATAACGACGAAGGGGAAGAATATAGCTCTCCGGTTCCCACCGCTCTGGAGACGGACTCTGTCGATTATCCTGATTTACTTCAGGTTCCCATTTCTGGATCGGGGAATAACAGTAACAACATACCAAAAGGAAGAAAGCATCCATTCTTGCAAAGATCAGACTCTACTCTGTGCCTTGGTTGCCCTCCTATTGATCCATTCGATACTGTCATGAGCGAAGCATTGCCGTTAGCAGATCAACCACATTTATTGCAACCCCATTCAAGACGGGAAGATCTTTTCGGTATCCCAAGACAACCAACATCAAGTGTAGGTCCTAATCAGAATCCATTAGAGGGGCTGCCCACGAGACTTAGTCTTTCTGCGCGTGGTGCAGACAATCGGAATACTCCCACACCGACGTTCAGTCAAATTATTCAAAGACCTCTATTAACAACGTCAGATCCGAGACGTAGTTCTGTAACAGTTGGAGATTCAACGTCTGCGAAGCATACGGTAGTGTTTCTTTTACATAGGAATGCTGATTCAATTTATTCCACTCAAAGCGTTTTTGCATCGCCGGAAACAGCACATTTATTTCAGACAGAATTTTTATTCTATTTCCTTTTTTTTTCCATTGCTCTTCATAGTAGAACATTGCTGCATTTCTACATTTTTCCCAAAAAGTTTTTCTACGTCATAATTCCGTATAAAAGGGAGATGAAATATGCGGATTTATTTATTATTTGTATTGTAGGAGAAGGCAAAGTCGTTTAACCATGCAAGCGATAATCATACGCTTGTTGCGGAGCAAATTGATCGAGCTCCAATAATTGTTTCCACCAACAATCAAAATGATCAGGCAATGGGAAGTACCAAAATTAATAAGGATATATGCAAATCAAATAGAAGCGTTATTGTTAGAGCTGGAACTGTATCGGTAAATATATGTAACATATTTCTTGAAATTACGATAAGAAAGAAAAAAAATTTTTAAACGTAGAAAAAAAGAACGCATAGATTTCGATGATACGTATCAGGTAGAATAATGTTTGACTTAAACTTTAAAGGAATCGGGATTAAATAAACCTGGCGCATCAGAAATTATGTCTGCATCAACTGAGGCGCCGCCAAATCCACCAGAGGAAATGGATACGTCGGGTACGAGCCACGAAACGCCAATAGTGCATGAAACAGTTGATACAAATCCAGTTTTATCTATTGGAACGAATATATCGCATAACATTTT
The DNA here is from genome assembly GCF_050948175.1 of Xylocopa sonorina. Lineage (NCBI taxonomy): Eukaryota > Metazoa > Arthropoda > Insecta > Hymenoptera > Apidae > Xylocopa > Xylocopa sonorina. The sequence goes on along the minus strand of NC_135201.1, from coordinate 9,066,662 downwards.
GTTGGGCCGTTGGAGCTTGTCGCTTGATCTGTTTGCACGAGTTTTCATGGAAGATGTTGGGCTAGAAGCCGGCTCTGTTGTATCCGAATTAGGAGGTTTTTCGGTGAAAGAAGCGAAATTCCGTAGAGCTATGGAGAAGCTTAAGAATGCGCAACAGAGAGACATTAATTTGTTAAAAGTAATCAATCGTGATATTTTAGATTGTTTAAATGAACGAAGTATATTGCATGTAACTTAAATTAATTTTTCTATTTTCCCCCTTTTCAAAGGTTGAACGAGACAGAACGCAGCTGTTAGTGCAAACGATGAAGGAATTGAATACACACTACAATTTATACAATAGGCGTGCCTCTAATGCACCTCCATTAGCAGTGCATCGGGTTAAAGTAACTTTTATGGATGAACCTGGTGAAGGTACTGGCGTTACTAGAAGCTTTTACACTGCAATTGCAGAGGTTTGTAATATTACGATACCACGCGCGAATCTCACAATACTAAAACATCATTCTACTTTGATTCATAATAACTATGTTTAAATAATAGTACGCGCGCCCGTATTTATTTATTTATTCTGTTTTCTACAGGCATTGCTTGCAAATGAGAAACTACCTAATCTGGAAGCAGCACAAGTGGGATCAAAATATGCACAGTATAACGTTCTTCAAAAATTGAAAAGGATTGACCGTGATCGTGATTTAAGGCGACAAGTAAGTATACGTATAATTGTCTTGAGAAAGAATTAAAAAGAAAGAAAATATATTTTTTTGTTCTTCTTTATCTAACGAGAGTTTTGTTCCAGAATCCTAGATCTTCTGGAAAGTGTAGAGAAACGCGCAGAGCATTGTCTTTTGAAGCTCGTGTTTTTCATCCATCCAGTTCTGTCGAAGGAAGCAATAACTCTGGGGCCGGTAGTTCGTCATCCAATTCCCATCCGTTACCTGTTAGTCACCCAAATAATGATCACTTGACCATGCATCAACAACAACTCGGAGACAGGCTATATCCAAAAGTAATTAATAACAGTAATAATTGATGATATTGATGATGATAATAATAGTAACAGTGACAACGATGATGATAACAATTATAATAACAGTAACAATAATGATAATACTTCGTTTACACGATGAATCATAAAATTTATTTGTAATTCCTAAAATGATAACAGACTATTGTTACCTTGTACAGGTTTACGCATTGCAACCCGCATTAGCTGCTAAAATAACTGGTATGCTGTTAGAGCTGTCCCCTGCACAGTTGTTGATGTTACTAGCTTCAGAAGACGCTCTGCGGCAGAAAGTAGAGGAAGCATTTGAATTAATCCGTAGTCATAGTCAGGAGTCGGCAAGGGAAGCGCTGTTGGATCTCGATGTATTCAGTTTAATTGCACGTTGCGGTGCGAATAAGAAAAAAATCGATAATAGTATTTTAGATGACACCGAAGATAACGCACCTCTCTTCTATTCTCCGGGAAAAAGAGGTTTTTACACTCCACGACAGGGGAGAGCCAGTTACGAACGTTTAAACGCGTTCAGAAATGTCGGCAGGTTGGTAACGGATATTCGTATACATAGAAATGAGTAGACATTTAATATAAATATGTAACATATTAGAATAACATAATTTCAAGTTAATAATTGATGAAATATTGTGTCCATTAGACTTATAGGACTATGTCTCTTACAAAACGAGTTGTGCCCAATATTTTTGAATCGTCACGTGCTGAAATATATTTTGGGAAGACCAATCCGTTTCCATGATCTTGCATTTTTCGATTCTGTAATTTATGAAAGCCTAAGACAACTTGTTATCGATTCCGAAACCAAGGATAGTAATAGCTTGTTTTCTGCTCTGGACCTTACGTTTAGGTAAGTACAACAATTAAATACTTCGACTGAATTCGTTGTCGAGAAAAATGCTTTTAGTATCTTCTATCCTGCGGTTCTTAATCTATGGTTATACATAATACTCTTGTGTATTTTAGTATTGATTTGTGTCCTGAGGAAGGTGGGGGATCGATTGAACTTATTCGCAATGGACGTGATATAGAGGTGACTGCAAGTAACGTTTATGATTATGTACGAAAGTATGCCGAAGTACGTATGATCAAGGTACAAGAGAAAGCTTTGCATGCCATGAGAGAAGGAGTGTTCGACGTGCTACCGGAAGGGGCACTCGATGGTTTAACATCCGAAGACTTGAGACTGCTCTTAAATGGAGTCGGTGATATTAATGTTTCCGTTCTGATATCCTATACTTCGTTCAACGACGAATCAGGGGAGCCCGCTGATAGATTAGCTAAGTTCAAGCGATGGTTGTGGTCTATCGTTGAGAAAATGTCACATTCAGAACGGCAGGACTTGGTAAAGGATGATATATATGTTCTGCTGATAAAAATAGAATTCATAGATTCTATATTACATTGATAAATGATATATATAGATATATATATATATTTTTTATTTTATTCTCCCTGTATTGCATTCTAGGTATACTTTTGGACGGGATCCCCAGCATTACCTGCAAGCGAGGATGGTTTTCAACCAATGCCGAGTGTTACATTACGACCAGCAGATGATCATCTACCAACTGCAAATACATGTATTTCCCGACTATATGTTCCATTGTACAGCTCTCGTCACGTATTAAGACATAAACTACTACTTGCTATTAAGACAAAGAACTTCGGATTTGTATGAATATATAGATTCCATATACATATATAAATATATATATATATAATTATATGTATACATAAGATATATATGATATTATAACCGATATTATATATACATTATGTATATTATATATATTACGTGACCATGTTTGTGCGCAATAGCCCTAAAAGGAAGTCACATTATTGATAATGATATAAGAAAAAAAAAAAGAAATTGTATGTTGTTATTTTTTTCCTTCCTAGAAGAAAATTTCTAACATTTATAAATTTGTAAGGTCTAATTATGAATTTTGATTTGTTTTATTGAACAAAAAATAAGAGAAAAGAAAACATGATTCTCATCATAATAAGATTTTATATTGAAGTGTCATCTTTAGTCTTTACAGTGATGGAATAAAAGTATTCTAAAAAGTCACATGAAAGGGAATCGATTAATGAAAACCCCGTAATAACAGAAACAATTGTCTCAAAGTCTGTTGCTTTTAATTGTAGTAATAGTGTTTTTAAATATGTTTTCTTTTGCCAGTAATTTTAACAAATTATTATATAATTAAAATTTGTTTATTAGGGATGTTTAAGGTGTAACATAAAATGTTGACAGGAAACTGTAAATTTTCTCGTTTAATGCACACCAGTGGTAATAACTTTTCTTGGATATCAGCATATCGATTATAATATATATCGTTTTTAAAAATCAAACTGCAACACGAGAGTACAAGTTATAAAATATGACTTGATATTTAATAACGTCGAAAGTTACATAGTTTCACGTAACAAACTGTTTTTATGATTGAAAATGATAATACTAAAATATCAACGTAAAACCACATGTAATTTAAAATAATACAAATGTTCCTGGAACATTAAATCGTTAAGTTGAATCGCCAATTTTTTCTGCTTTTTACATTGTATTCGTGATGGATAAAATTGGCCAAATGCGAAGGTAATAAGAAAAATAGTCTAGGAATGTCTAGCTGCCTATTTCATATTGTTATATACTTTCTTTTCTTTAACATGTTCAAAAACTTGAATCTATCATAAAACAATAGCAACTCCGTTACGTATGCTTCTTAGTCTTGGCATGCACTCAATATATGTCCTTGTTTCTGTCTAGGATCGTAACAATACATATTTCCAAAATGATTATCATTTTGAAAGAAAATTGAATTTACAGATTTAATTTATTATTTTTATATATATATGTATATATATTTCCTAAACAGTAAACTGAAATGGTAAAAAATAATATATCTATTATCTTTTTTTAATTTACTTAAGAAAAAAAAAATTAAAAAAAATGCTAATGCTAATATGTATAATGTAATAAATCTCATTGTTTATAAATTTCTAAAAATCGTAAAGTTATATACAATAATTATATTATCCACTATGTACTTGACAAAGTATTAATAGAAACTTATGTACAATGGTTACCTATTGACCACTTCCTGAACTGTTTTGGGGTAATTTTGTTGTTGATTGACTCAATAGAGCCAATGTTTCTGGAGTTGCGTGTGCTTTTAGGATTGAATTTTCAGCTTCCAATTGATTTATACGATCCATAAGTTCAGCTATTTTTTCCTTCAGTACTTCAACCTCTTCTCGTACAGCAAACATCAAATGACTCTTAACAAGATCCTATAAAAAGATCCCCTGTTAATTCCAACATCATTGTGTCCCAACCACATTCGTAGAGTAATTACTTCTCCCTGTCCTCACGTCCAAGCAAAGAACGCTTACCATGGCCTGTTCAATCTTATTATCAATTGCTACAGCACTTGTCCCCGACATACTGCAATAAAAAGCACACAGGAAATTTATTTACGGCACATATGATAACGCTTTGCAATTAAATTACAATTTTGTTAAACATTATTTTTCTATTTCTGATAGTAGATGCTGTTATCAACTAATCTTCTAGTTCATTATATAGAAGTGGAGCAACGTACATCAAAACTACCGCTCATTGTACTTTAATTAACATATAACAAAAAAGGTATATTTAATAATCTACTGTACCTTTCATTATCTTCGAGGGTATGATGTTCGTCGCTGCCTTGAGTAACTTCGGTTAATGATTCTAGAAGGGTTGTATCAGCCGACTGTGTAGTGGATCCAGCTACAATGCCTGAAATGGAGTCCTGCTCCGGATCTGATTGATGAAACGTTATATTTCCTTGCTGCATACCACCTACAACATTTTGGCAGCTGGCCGACACCTGTGCCATTTGCACTTGGGCACTGCTACCAGTAGTCGGGGGTTGCATCTGAGCTGGCGGTATTACTTGAGGTTGTACCGCCGCTCCAGAAGCATGGATAGCTGACGATGTTTGCTGTGCACCTGTTTGAGGAACTTTGTGAATATTTTGGATGCCTTGCATACCCTGTATGGCAGTCAGTGGTTCAGACATTTGAGTCAATGGTTTCTGTGTTTGCAGTGGTTGTTGGGACTGCTGTTGTTGTTGCTGCTGCTGCTGCTGCGGCTGCTGCTGAGTCGGCGGATGTTGCTGTTGCTGTTGCTGCTGTTGAGGAGCATGTTGCTGCTGCTGTTGCTGCTGCTGCGTAACAAGAATATTAGGTGCCTGCGATGTTGGTACGGATGCTTGCTGCACAGGAGGTTGACAAACATTTTGAACCGATAATGACTGATTTTGTGTGCTCACTGTCACATATGTATCTTCTTTCGAATGAGGTATACTTTGTTGGGGTGTCACGTTGCTACTGCCAGTCTGTGTTATAATTGGAATAGAACCTTGAGGCAAACTTTGGGGTTGGGTCAAATTACTAGGGTGCGTTGGCTGTAGATTGGAGGGCAACGTGGAACCCTGTCCACTTTGTTGTTGTTGCTGCTGTTGCTGTTGCGATGCCAATTGTTGAGCCGAAGATTGAAAATATTGAGGGATTTGCGAAGGTGTCTGGATTTTATTCTGTGTTTGAACTTGTGTAGGATTATGCTGTACATTAGAGGGGATAGAATTATTTACTGCATAGCTAGCACTTGAAACTGGTGTAGGATTGCTCGTTACTCCGATCGATGTATGTACATCCGAATGCGCAGGTACTTGTCCATTAGCATCAATGCCCATACCCTTGTCCTCAGGCACCACAGATTGTTTAGGAGCGTCCGGTATAACAATTCCACTGTCTGTTACTCCGTACGATATGCATACTTCGTTTGGATCAGATACTTTCGGCGTGCTAATTGCCGTCGGCTGATTAACAGACGTATGATCCAGATAATCCATGCAAGTCCATCTGCCTCTCTTAAAAGGTTCGGTACTCTCGATTTTAACCACTTTGAATCTCTCGTTTCTACCGTGCGAGTGTACCTCGCGCAGGTCTGCATCCTGCTTGGCGTTACTCGAAAGCAAATTAATGATATTGTTGTCTGTAACAGATGTAATGTCCAACGTGTTGATATTGCTGTCGTTTACCGAGTTGCTGACATTATTCCCCTCAGACGGGACAATCGCCAGACCGTACTGGGAACTGGTAGGAATCACCGGCGCTGTGCTAAGGGCAGCGTTGCTCGTATTAAAAAACACATCCTCCTTGGAGAATGTATCTTCCGAATAGCTGGGCGTCTCGATGTCGATGTCGGTGATACGCGAGTGCTCGACCGAGTTGTCTTCCGTGTGGGACTCGTCGAGGTCGTCGTTCGAATCCTCGCCGGCGTCATTGCTCATGCGAGAGCCGACGGTGACACTGGTGATCTGGAAGGACGATGTTTTCTTCCGACACTGGTTACTCGAACTGCTCAAACTAACCGGCTGGTACAGTTTCTCGGGCTCCCCTAGTCGAATTGTCTCGGTGGTCGTACGGTGCACTGGATTCGACGTTTTCCTACTACCATCCGATAGCTTATGCGATTTTCTGTGTACATTATCTGCCATTATTATAGGAACTTAACATTCGAGAGCGACGATCTTTGCATTCGTTCTTCTCTTGCATGTTAAAACTGACATCGCTCTTAGCCGGGGGCCCTACGGCTACGAACTATCTACCCTTATCGTAATCAGTCACGGTTACTCTTCAAACCGAACGATCCTCTTGGCTTCCACGATTGCTCAGATAATATTCATATTTTCTCTCTCATCTTGCAGAGGTGTTGACAGTTCACCATTTCATCAATTTCACGGGGAAGAAGTGCATTCGCTCCAACACCGTCCACTTGAGGGAAAAACGTACGCGCTTTCGCACCAGTCGAGGAATTCCTATCCCCTTTATTTATCCTCTTCCTCACCAGCCGAGATCGGGCTACCGTTAAGTCTCACGCGTTTACATATTACTATCTACCGATCCGATTTCTCATTATTCATGTCCTTTCTACTCTATTATACTAAGCATATAAGCAGTTTAAAAATGGCTGCCAATTCGCTCGTGGAATTGCCACGAATTATATCTAGAGCATCCGTGTGACTTCACAACTAAACATCTATTTTCATCCGCGATGTAGATGGATCGTGAGGGACGACCATAGTTACATAGTTACTCTCTTTTGACCCTTATTAAATAAGTGAACGTGCTTGATAGAAACGACCTGAGCTTGCTGCTTTTTACGTTGCGATCCTTCCTTATCGTTGCACAGCATTTAAACGTTATACAAATTCGTTATTAATTAAACGATCAATTCCATTCGTATATATATACATATATATTTCCATTGGTAATGTACGTATACGTGTATACAAAGAAACAAGAAAAAAAAAAAAAGAGAGTTTTCTTAATAAAATTATAAATAATATTTCGTACAAACCTAAACCCATATTATCATATTTCTCAAATGTTGAATTAATGTTATATTTATGGAAAAGAATTCGATGTGAACAGTTTTATTTTCTATTGTATGTATACCTGCGATGGTTATAACTAATTCATTTTATTTTAATAGTGTAGAATGTTACTATTTTTTTCGGTTATTTGTATTGCCCGGTTTTAAATGCCCTTATTGGCCGACAGCTGTCGCAGTCGTACATGCGCGCGCACACACGCGTATATAAACAACCTTTAATTTAGTGAAGATTTTGAAGAGATTGAGTAGTCTCATGTGCCTCTCTCTGTTATTGTTTCAAGAAATTTTATACATTATACGTATATCACACGTACACGTGTATACGTTGTTGGCTGCAAAATGAAAATGATTGAAATTAAGTCCTCTTTAAGTGTAATTTGAAAAGATTCATCGGATGATCGCTGATTTGTTCCATCAAACGTATCCATAAATTTTCTAAGTTTACGGAAAATTCGCAGAATTCTTGGAAAAGTGAACGTTCCAACAATGTTGAACAAAATAAAAATGTGTTTAAAAAGTAATGTACGAAAATCGAGTAGAATTATACGAGTTAATACAGCCGAACAGAAGAAATCAGTTACGAAAACTTTACCAGGTGAGACAAATAGCTATACGAAGTCAATCAAAATTAGAAAGTAAGTATTCGAAGGCATTAATTGAATGTGTTTACGTAGTCTTTCAATATCCAACGAGTAATGAGAGAGATCACAGAGTGTACGTTTGGGGTATGGCGGGTCATGGTGCACTTGGTACGCTCAAGTCGACAAGATCTGAAAATGGTATTTCTTATATTCCGAAACCGAAAAGGCTAGCCTTTGGAGAACAGCACAATGTAACAAATGTAGCTTGTGGCTACGGATTTACTGTCTTTGCAGTAAAATCGAATGAAAAAAATATTCTGTATGGAAGTGGAATAAATACGGATTCTCAGCTTGGTAAAGAAGAGTCATTCTTGAACTATTGTTTTTAGGATGTGTAATATTCTAAATTTAATTTTATTGCGGCAGGTTTCAATGAGAAGGACAACAAATTCCCCAATGACTTAATAACCGAGCCAAGGCCCATTGAGTTACCAATTAAAGATCCTTCTTCTAAAGTTATAGATATAGCAGCTGGAAGAGCGCATTTGTTGGTATTAACAAATGAAGGTGTGTTCACGTTAGGAAATAATGCATATGGACAATGTGGTCGTCCTATAATATTAAATGAAAATTTCAATAAAAGTCGTGTTATTCATCGCATACCTGATATTAAGGGCAAAAAGATTAAAGCTGTAACAGCTGGCCAAGATCATAGGTATGGATATTCCTACTGCACGATATATATTTCATTGCAATATTTAAAAAATCCTCCTTTATTGCTATATGGTAGCATACTCTTAACAGAATCCGGTGAAGTCTATACTTTTGGTTGGGGTGCGGATGGTCAAACCGGCTTGGCTCACTACCGAAATGAACATAGACCAAGTTTGGTTAAAGGAGATTTAGCTGGACAACATATTATTAAAGTTGCATGCATTGCAGATTGTGTATTAGCACTCAGCGGTATCTGCAACATTCATGTATTAATGCATAAGTTGTACAGTTTTATTTTTTTCATTAAAATAGTAAATATATACTCTGTATAACCATTTCAACTTTTGTTTACAGATAAAGGAAAAGTATTTGGCTGGGGTAACTCTGAATATGGACAGCTACTTGTTGCAGGTGAAAATCAACAGGTGAATATAGCTATGGAAATAAGTGCATTGGATCAGTTAGGTCATATTATAGATATTGCCTGCGGTGGTTGCTTTTGTATGGTTTTAAACAGTAAATATCTTATTTTTTATTATTCTTATAATTCATATTACAATAACTTGAATGCATACGTTTATTAGATACAGGTGAGATTTATGTGTGGGGATATGGTATTCTTGGCTTTGGTCCTGAAGTAAGAAACGTTTTACAACCAACTCTAGTTCCACCTGTGCTCTTCGGCAAAAATGCATATGAGAAGAATATCAAAGTAAATGCTATTTGTGATGAAGAAAAAAAAAATAAATATAATTACATAATTTTTTTTTATAGGTAACAAAAATATTTTGTGGTATGAGTCATCTGGCAGCTTTGACTAATACAGGTGATTTGTACATGTGGGGTTGTAATAAATTTGGGTCTTTAGGATTAGGGGATTGTAACGATCAATATTTCCCCTTAAAGGTAAGGTAGTTATATATTTACCATTAAAAAATAAAATACTGTAATACATGGTATTGATTTGTGCTATAGGTAAATGTAGGAGCACAAGTAAAGAAGGTTGCCTGTGGAATAGATCACACAGTTACTCTTTGTAAACCTTTTATTTGAAGAATAGTATATTTATCATGTGATAAGTGATAATATACAATTTTTATAAATTATGTAGGAATTGCCTCAATCCGTTGTATAAAAATACTGTATACCTAGATAATTATATTTTTATTAAAATGTATTGCCTAAAATTTGATTGATAAATAATGGAGATGCATATTTAAATAGAGTATCGTTATTTAAATATAAATGTGTGCAAATTTTCTACTACGACTTAAAACTTATTTTTAAAAGCTTTTACTTTTTATGCATTATAATAATTTTGATATTAAATTCGTATACACGAATGCATAAATACATTTACATCAATTTTATTATAGATTATAAAAAACTAAGGCTATTATTAAAATGATAAAATTAAATGTAATCTTAGTTGCGCTACTGACGCACGTGAGGCTTTCATAAGATATGGTGTACTTTATTGAAGTAGGATATCTGCAAACTCGACCATCTGAAAATAAAATATCAATTACGACTAGCATAATATTTTTACGCATTTTTGTACTCCTTAAATCTAGTAGTCGTGCTTACCTGTGCACTGATAAGAAGAACTATTTAAAGAGTTAGATGTTACTGATATATATAATGGTGAACATTTGTGAACAAAAGCAGTATCTCCACAAGAAACTGTAATGGTATGTACATTATTGGATATCGAGCTACATAATTTTGTTGTTCCTGTTGTGTTAGTGTTTAATGGATCACGTGAGGAACACACAGTTAAATTGTCCGAACTAAAACTTTGAATCTGAAAATATTTACTCATAATACAAGAGTACTTTTCATATGTATAAAATGAGTATGTTTAGATGTATATAAAAAAAGAATGTACCTTTATCGTTGCAGTTTTTTCATGGTTGAAAAAGTAATTAGGGTGTAATTTATAAAAGTTAACTCCATTTGGTATGACATAATCATCAAACGAATTCGATGATCCAGATGGAATATAATTCGCTCCACATTGCGAATTGATTAAGCGTTTAGGAACTATAAGATATTTTATAATTAGTTATGAAGATAATTTTATTTGATTTATACTTATTTTTTATTTTTATTTATTTTTTATATTCTTTCAAACAATGATGCAATAAATTTACCTTTCTTTATTCGTGAAACAATATTGTTTATAGAATTCGAAGTGTTTTCTGAGTCTTCAGCACCAATTGAGAATAGATCCGTTATACGGTTCTGTACTAAATCAGACCATGTATCCTTGGATCTGTATGCCATAATAAGTAACGTTGTGTCTGAAGAAATTATATTAATGATTGTGCAATAATTTTATGTTGTTTAACGTTTATTACATTCCGTAATTTACGAAACTATTATAAATTCTTACCTGGAAACTGTTCTTGCATTTGTGATACAGTCTGCAGACAGTATTCTTTAAAGTTATTATTGTTTTTAGACGTATCAGAATTGTATGGAACAATTAAGACAACATCAGATCGTGCGCCACCAATGCCACGATTACGTTCATTATTCAGTTTATGTGTCAAATATACTTGTAATTCATTAAGTGCCTTGGATAAATCAAAACCATGGGTAACTGAAAAAAATTACTTTATAATTAAGAATATTCTAGTTTATTATTCATTGTTAAACTCTGTCAAAATTTCATTTTAATTCTTATTTTAATTTTGCTTACTGTTTGCGTAATGGGATGAATTATAAGAGTAAAATTCCAAAATGTCAAAAGTACTATTAATCATTGGACTTCCATCAGCGCCATTTAGTAACGTGAAATTGGAATTGAACTGATTTAAATCAATGCGCCTTAATAAATTCGCAAGAATAGGTTTTATTACTCTAAAGTCCCAGTTCGTATCCAGAATTATTGTCAAATCAACAGAAATTTGATTGTTATCATACAATTTATCTGTTTCAGCGCATGAAAGATCATTATTCATGGACGAAGCTATAAAAACATTGAACCGAATAAATCTTTTATAATTACTATAACAAATATATCATTTGTGAATTGCTTACATGAAATCAGAAATGATTAATACTTACGCACATATTTTGCTAGTTCATTTACTGCTTGTACAGAAAATTTCTTTATTATTGATTTTTCGAGCGTTGCTTGTGCTAAATCTGCAGATAATAATAAAGCCGCACTATAAGTCTACAAAAATAGTTAGTATTAATAAGGAGAGAATTTTTATTTTATAAATTCATTGAAAACTTCTTTGAGGAAGGTTAATATAGTTCACCTGGTTAACCATTGTTTCATTTGGAGCAACAGATGTGAATAATGTTCTCCGATTACATGCTCTAATAGAGGAGTCAAAGAGCCCTAATCGACTGTAGTACATGTCGAAAATTTGCGAAAGCCTTAAACTAGGTATTTTAGAGTACCACTTGTTAACTTCGTTCGCCAAAATTAAGCCATCTAAATCCCCTCTGATTTCTGCCGTTGTCATCTCTATATTATCGTTAGAATTTAAGAAATACCACTTTGGTAAAGCAGTAGAATTCCAGAAGCCTTCTAGTCCTACTTTAAGTGGACGTCCCATAGGGCCTTGTATTAAAGCTACCTCTGCTAAGTCCCCTATAATATCAATAATAAAGATTGTACATTTTAATCTGCAACGAAAATAGACAATAACATATTTTAATATATAAAAAATATTTTACCAGCTAGTGTAGCAAACCATTTGTTATCTACGGACATTTCCTTCATGTCTGCTTTATTCTCTTGTAATATTTTTGGTTGTAAATGATAAAGTGGAGTTATTTCTGGTTGCGTAGCTGCAGCTATGCCAGCAAGTACTAGGCCAAGAGAAGTTGTACCCCATCTAAAAAATATATAGTATATACATATGATATTATTAACTTTTGTAATTTATTAGTAAATTGAAAGCTTACGGAGTTTTTACAACACCATTCTCCACAGGACATTTACTAGTAGGAGTACTTTCTCGTATTTGTGCACTATCTGGATGATTAGGTGGCAATGCTGGGTAGAAAGAGTTTGGATCATCCGTAACGTGCCTGCCTTTGCTTTTATTCTGAGGCATACTTTCTCTAGCAGAAAAATTGTATTTTACTTTGTGTCAATTACTTTACATTAGATAGTGTTTTTACTTACATTTCATCAGGTGAAAAAGTTTCCACATCATTAACAGTATTTTTGGAATTTTTATCACTTTTGCTTTTAATATCTCTTCGATGTCTATACAAGTTTTGGGACTTACAAACTTTTGATTCGTCTCCTCTTTCAAAAATTTCAATGCTACCAGATAACATGACATGTAATGTACACTGTAATGCAATTTATATTAGACAAACATGTATGCATGGAATATAAAAGATAATCTAATAATTTTATACGTACCCTTTCAATGTCTGTTATACTGTTATTAGGAAACGTAATTGCATTACCAGGTATTAGATGTAGAGTGTGAGAATGACGGAAAAATTCAAAAGTATTTGGTGCATAAGGTGTTATTCCATCCTGAATAGCAACATGAGGGTCTGGTGCAATACCATCTTGTCGAAAACTGTAAATCAGATATTATAAATGACATCTCTTTATTAAATATTACTATTCTTCTCAGATATATAATTTACCGATGTAACAGTGCAACAGATAGGGATCTTAGGTCCATATTAAGACCCTCTGTATTTTCAATTTTACGAAGTATCGCAATGAACGTATCTAAAGTATCTGGCAGTTTATTATCCTTTTCTAAAAGGTATTTGTTCTCGTAACACTCTCGAAGAGAGGGTGACAAATTCCTAATCGCATTTTCCTGGGCGTGCACAACTAAAAAAGAGAAAGAATAATAATTTAAAAAGGGAATAAAATTACATTATATATGTACATATTAACAATAAATCTACTCACCTAGTGCGGTAAAAGCCAAAAAATATAGATGCTTTGCCATTTCTCTGTTATTAGAAACACAGATGAAGAATTAAGAACAGATACTTAAAATTGTATTGCTTAGTATAAATATATATTAAATACAATATCTCTTCACTTAGAAAAATAAGTGTGACATAATGCAATAGATTATCTCCAGATATTATATAAAAATATATTATATTCGTTTACTATACATATTATAATTTGATTAAAAAATTGCAGGGTAATTTTTTATTGTACTTAAAAAATATAAAATCCATACCTCAAATAGTTTTTAAGAACTTCCTATATAAAATATATGGTACACCTTCAACTGCTTTTGGCAAAGTATAGCACCACGCCTATCCAGAGATATAATGAAACCTATCATTAAACAAATAAGATAAAATGATACCTCATGAGTAATAACTCCCCACTCTAAATGGATATTCTTATTAAAACAGGTAACTTTAGAACCAAAATAATAATAAAAAATATATATTTATTTAAGAAATGATTAATCAGAGTAAATGTATGATGCACTCCATCCGTCTTTATTTTTTATCTATTAGATTTTATGCTCTTTAAATTAAATACTAATATAATTTATTATATAGTTTTATAAATATTTATTAGAGCCATAAAATGGTAATTATTTTTTACGAAAACGTAAGAGTTAAGATTCAAGGTATAATGCCTGATTAAAATTATAATTAAAAGATATCGTAATAGACTTAAGTTTTACTTAAAATGGCTAAATATTTCTATCTACACGATTATTATCTTATCGGATTTTAAATAGAATTCGATCGCATTTTTTTCATTCACATCCGATTGTGAATCACTACAAAGATTCAAGTAGATATCTATGACAGAGTTTTCGTATTAGATTTACAATAGTACATCATGTATTTCTATTGACATAATTATGGGAGTTAATAAAGTTATATTATTGATAATATACTGCGGTGAGTTGTTACACAAATTATATATACATAGCAATACATATTAGCAGAGAAAAAGAAGGCAGAATAAAGTACCAAGTTATCCTAAATATTCATTATGTAGTGCAATTGCAATTAGTATGGTCACAAAGAACCATACCAGAATCACTTAGAGAATGTTATAGAGACGATGCCATGTTAAATTCTCAACTTCCAATGAAGTTGCGCATACTGATGGACATCATTCAAAAACTGGAAAAGTATACTTATTCAAAAATAGATATGAAGACAATGTCATCATTAATACTGCAAAGGTGGTTACATAGAAATATAGATATGTACGTGTACATATATTATTTTCTTAATCCAATAGTTAGTAAGTGTATGTGTTTCATAAATTATAGATTCAAATTCGACGGTATTGAATATCAGAAGAATGTGCAAGCCACAGACGGTATACTACCGTTCAGCGCGACTGGGACACAACGGATTAAACAAAAACTTATAGAAGAATTAGTTCCACGAAGTCTAGAAACTTTACCAGTTGAGATACTTTCACGAGCTGAACGATGTATGCTCCATCGGGCTATTTCGAATACGATTTTAACATCTGACAATGAAATCCAGGATAAACCATGCAGTCAGATCACCAAAACTGAAAATGTAACAGGTAATTATTAAGAAGACAAAGTTTTGATACTTTAAACGATAAAAATAAGAATGATTATCTTCCTTACTTAGATAAAATTATATCTACCAACAAATGGGACTGTCCACAGCAACAAGGAGTGATTTTAACACCTTACGGTACTATTGCTCCTGGTGCAATTATAGGAGCAATCGCTGCATCTCTTCAACACCAAATTGTTACTGTAAATCAATTAGCTGCAAGTCCGGAAATACCTCCCTCAGGTATAATATTACTTGAATTATCCTTATAAGAAAATGCTGTTTAACAGTGCATAATTTTTCATTATATGTAAACTCAACAAATTCGAATAATTCAAACTATAACGAAGAAGAGATTGAATTTGTTTTACCAAGAAGTCAAATGATTTATGAAACATCCATGCAATATAATGCCTTGATGACTTCGACTGCGGCAGTTGACAATATTTGGTTAACAACAGTTGCAGGTAGAAGATATGATTATATTACTTTTTTTTTTATGCAATGTAATCATATACGATAATGCATATATTTGTTAAATAGGAGATTTAGCGGAAATGGTCGTATATCAAGGGCCTTTACTAGGAAATAATATGACTCTTGGTGCAACGGGATTCTGGGAAAATACATTGCGACCAATTATATATTATCTAAGAGATTCACAGGAAAAATTTGATGCAACTAGAGCTGAACTGATAGGAGGCATTGATGGTGAATGAACAAGTATCTTCTTTCTCTTTTAAATATTTGCTAACTAATTATTTCAAATATATTTTAGGGATGATCATTGCAAGTTATTTGCAGACTTGGATTCAAGACTTTTCCAGCCTTCGACTTAGTCAAATTTTAGGGATGTATTATTCGTACGAAGGTGTTACTTTTAATACGAACGTAAAAGCTTGTGCTCGGGCGCAAACCTTTTTGTCTGCAATACCAAAGACGATCTTAAATGAGCAGGTTTATTAATAATAGTACATGAAATTATTAAAAAGAAAATTATTGAGAAAAATTTATATTCTAATAATAAATATCATTTGTAACAGACTTACACGATAGCTCAGCTGTTAGCTTATCGTAAAAGCATCGCCTATATTTCTCCTGAAACGATGCAACAAATGGTTAACATTGCTACTGACAAATTTTATACTTTTGCAAACAGTCGTTTGTCCCCTGCTTTACCTTGCTATGAAGTAAATGAACCCCAAGTAGAAGCATTGGTAGTATTTGATGGGTCAATAGGATATACAACACATTTTCTTGAGTAAGTTATGCAGAGTCTGCTAATGATAGTATAACATCTATTAATCTATTTTTTTTTTTAAAGCTAAAGTTTGATTCATTTGCGTAGAACATTCAGTTTACTTATGTACACTTGTATGCTTCAGAATTCTCACACAAGATTTAGACGTATCAATGTACGGATCAAAAATGGGAATAATACATGGTACTTCCGGAGAGTGGCTGTTAAATGTTACAAATAGTCCATCACTTGTTTTTCAAACATTAAATAATTTTACTAACACTTCCTGTAAGTCTTGTACTTTATTAAAGTGCTTCTAACTTTTGTTTCATGTACAATATTTTTTAGGGCCTACACAGTTAAATTATATACGAGTTTTGGAAACAGTATTTGCCTATTTGAATCAATCTTGGGAAATTAATCAGAAACACCATGTAATTGGAAATCTTGGGCAAGTAGTGATATTGTTAACTCCATCGGGGTACCTGTCCAAAACTGAGGTAGAACCCATAATAAAGATGTTGCGTCAAATAAAATATCATCATCCAGGTAAGTGCGATTATACAACATTCTTGTTATGAATAAAAGTTATATTTTTCTTAATTTACAGATGTTTATTTTATATATTATGTATCATGGTACAATAGGGAATTATTCAAATCACTTATCCTTTCCAATGAAGATCTTATAATAAAAAATTCGAATATCAAGGCTATTTCCCAATATGTGTCTAAAAGTACGTTCTACTATTATATTACAATTAAAAAGCCAATATGATTGACATTAAAATTATATATTACAATATTCGTAATACATAATAGAAAATATATATTTCCTTTCTATACATTTTTAGTTCCACGAGTATTAAGACCTGCATTACCTTTGGGTCCAAATAGTTCAGTATCTCCGCAACTCGAAAATTATATAACTCCTTCAAAATCTATTACATATCGAATTCATTCACAGTGGAAACAAAATATGAAGAAAACCGAAGTTACAGTTTGTATCGAAATAGTGCATTATTTCTATAAGTTTCATATTTATTGTCCAATTTTATTGTATTATATTAATTTTCCAGATTCATACCTTTGGCTATGGTGCAATGCAAGCCTGTTTGTGGATCGAATTTAAATCCAATAAAAAAGAAGATTTATATTGCACCGAATTAGCCGGGTACAAAGAAACTAAATTAACTAATAACTTTAAATGTACTGGTGCCTCATCATGTCCTAATGTATATCTTCGTATAAAAAACGTAACTTCTTTATATAAATGCGCAGGTAAGTATTAAGGTATGCTATTTATAATATATCTAACAAAAAGTAAACTTCTGCTTAAATTCGATTTTCAGAAATAGACTGTAAAACTCCTGATCAAGTGAGATTCATAATAAGAACGAATCCTCAAAGTTTCAGTTACGCTAATCCCATAGATGAGAATGTGATATTGATTTCATTAAATATTTTAATCTTATTTATTTTTCAATCACTCATGTGAACTTATAATATAGGACAGAAAATCTTTTTCTAGTTTCTTATAAATATTTGTATAGTATATTTACTGTACAATTTTGCATCCTACCAAAGAATTACATGTGATTTATTGTATAAAAATTTATTTATTAATTCAAAAAGAGAGAAAGAAGCGGAAAAAGAAAAAAAATACAAATTTTGTTCTTACTTACAATTAATCACGTAGGTTAATAATTAGTACATGCGTACTCGTACACGAATTTAATCAGGAATTGAAAATTACTTGATGCGGCAAGACTTCCTAATTCAGGTTCTACCAAAAGCATATCCACTGGGGGAAGGAAGTCATTTACTTCGCCACCTATATGAAGAATAGAAGAAAACACAACTTTTGTTAGTAATTTTAAATCTAACTTGTAATACTATTTTACGTTCTTCAAATTGTTAATTAATTACCCATAAAGTGTGCAAGGTCCATTAATTTGAAGAAGATCGTTCCCTGCACTTGTTGCTCGGCATTTTTTCCTATAGTATCCCATTGATCTCGCTTAGCAGCTCGTGCCCAAATTCGTAATTTCAAGGACATTTTTTCATCTTCTTGTTCTATATATTCCAGCAAATCGAGTGCTCTTTTGAAATCGTATTCATTTGCATCGATATTATCCTCAGATGTGTATAGCTACACCAATTATATAATATTTACAGTAAGTGTATTATAACAAATAAATTTCGTAACTGGATATAAGTACCGTAATTAGTTCTGTCGGTGTAAATACTCGTAACTTTTCCACGTCGTAACCATACGTCGTGAGTACTTGTGTCGGTAAATCTTCTTGATGAGCTATTAGTGATAATTCATTATCGATTCTTTTTATATGATCTTCGATTTCATCTTGTAGATCATCCGAAGCAAGGAAAGCTAATTTCGCTAAAGAAAGCATGGACTGTGAAAAAAAGATTTGTGCGTAACGAATTATAGGTAAAAATGTAAAAATGTAAAAATATTTAAATAGTATAAATGACAAGATGTCACGAATTTCTACCTTCTTACGAGTTACTAATTCATTTTCTTGGATTGCTAAAGAATGAAGCGTATTAGCTGCAAAACGCAAATTATCCGTGAGAGCAGATTGCACCCACGATAGAGTAGGATGCTCTGCTAATTTTTCTGATAATTCCACAGTACCGCCACGTCTACATTTTTCCACTAGTTGACCTTGCCTACCATCTTTTACATACCTACAAATAATGAACAACAATAATAACGGTGAAAGGAATATTTTTCTCGTAAATCGTTATCCCTAAGAAAACATACCATGAAAATAAAAATCCTGCAAAATCTTGAGCCGCAAACTTTTTCATATATCCGTCGAGCCGGCTTTTATTGTTAGTTAATTCGCATATTTGTATAAGTGATACAAAATCGCAGTACTTTTCAGCTAACATTGCAGCACTATCATACTGTTCTTCCTTTACTGCAAATGATCCAATATAAATATTCTTTTTATACTTAATCATCATTGAAATTAATTAAGGATCCATACTTAGTGGCTGAATCAGGTTCATTCGATCAGTTTCATACTGTTTCAGTAGTATTTCGAATTTTTCCGTACCCCTAATACTTTCTAAATGACATTTTCGACCGTCCAATATTAAGTCTATATAATTGACTAATTGTTCGTACAATTCATTTCTCACTGTCGTATCGTTAGTTCCAGTTATCCCATGCTTAAGGGTTAAATTATACTGAAATAAAATAAAATAAAATTTATCGATACAAATTTTACTATGGAATGAAAATTATACAAGCATAGAATTAACCATAGTATTAAGACAATTCCTTAGCCCATGTTTTCCAACTGCCGCCGTCCATGGAAGATACTCAGTTATACCGCTCGAACATCTCGTCGGAATAAATCGTTCGGCGTTATGCTGTCGGTATTTTACTACTTCGTGCAATATGCCCTGTTATCAACGTACATTTAATGATTTTACTTTAGCTTAATATTATACTTTCCAACCTACTCTTAATGTAGCATTGATTGTATTCTCACCAATAGTACAGCATTCACTTGCATAATATAATGTGCTACTTGTTGAACAGGTCTCTCAGATTGAGTTATTTCCGATGCATTGTTCACTAAAGTAGGAAGGAAACGATGCACAGTGCTTACTTCACGATAAAATATATCACGTGCCGTCAATTCATCGGATACGTACGATTCAGGATTTAAAGTTTGCTCTATTATAGTGTCTACGATATCTGGATATCTTATAGTAATATGAAACGATATAAATATATTATAAAAATGTAAGAGAATATGATTTAAAAACAAAAAAGAAAAATTACCTGTTTTGCAAGTTATATATAGTCAATGCTGCTACTATTTTCTCCGCATATTCCCCGAGAACATGTGGTGTAGACATGATTACTCCTCTATACGTAACGGCACAAAACTAAACAGAATAATATGTAATAATATTGAATTAATTTAATCTATACATTTAATAATTAATAGTAGTAATTATATTTGATACAAATAAGCTTACTCTATTCCATAAATTATGTTCTTTTAAAAATGCTATGAATAATTCTAACGCTTTCTGTTTTCCTTCCAACTGGTTAGGTATTTGCATAGAAGTAACTGCACTTAATGTCATAGCTGTAAGTAGTATGCAATTAATGAAGTTCGTATAAATGTATCTTGCGTTTAAGGAGAGTATAAAAAAAATTCAATTACACAAATCCCTGTAATTCGACCAACGTGGATCATTCGCGGGATAATCATTTATCAAGTCTTTAGCAACTTTCAAAATTAGTGTATCGAGACTGGCATCTATGTCCATTACTGGCTCTTCTTGTAGAGGAAAGAGTTGCGATAAAATTTCTTCACATTGCGACTAAAATGGGATGATTATTTTAATGACCGCTGAAGAATAATTACCTTATGAAATGTTATAGATAAGACATACCTTATTTTGTCGCAGACTAAGCAGAAATGCAGCGCGCAATTGCATTGCGCTGTCGGAACTATAAAACATATCTTGAATTTCTTCATTGCTAATAAGACTAGTAAAATTCTGCGCAGTTAAATTTAAACTTGGTCGATAACTATAATCTACATTTGCATTCACATTATCAGTGGAGCTCCTGCAAATATTACACATTATATTTTTTAATGTAATAATTTGCTTCTAAAAAAGAAAGAAAGAATATATATAACAGAAGGAAACAAACATATTGAAATCTTGCGATATAAAATCAGTTGGCATGATGGAAACCAATCCGAAATTTTTTGTGAATACAACTGGAGTTCCTGAGCATAATGCACCGCCAAGAATACTGTCTTCTCCTCCTCGTACTAAATCGATTTTATCTTGGTCATGCTCGGACGTACCTGAACAACATTTTCTTTTAAAAATACATGAAAACAAAGAAAAATGAATGAACGAACTTGTTCAAATCCGAAATGTATATAATTGAATAGTTACAATTTACAACAAGCACTTCGTATTGATTATATATAATTGCTTCCCATCCACATAGTATAAAACGATAAGAAACCAGAGTTGATTCAGCATCATTATGATATGAAATAGAATTAATTTTAACTGGTATGAACCATTTAAATGTATTGGCTAATGTTGTACCCAACAGCTGTATCATGCCTGTAACATGCAATCAAGATGAAGATGAATAAGAAAATTATATTCAAATTGTAATAAAAAATTTGTTGTTATTGTTACCAAGCGCAAACTCGATAAGAGATGAGGCTTCAGCACAATAAGCTGCCATTAGAAATACTATTCCTTCATTACAAGGTTGCATATCAATTAACCAGGTTTCCATATTTTGTGGATTACACGCACTTGATTCCTACAATAAAATAAGTGAATAAATCGTTATATCTTATAAATATTTCAGTACAACTACAATACCATGCATACCCAAACTTTTCGTTGAAATGTTTGTGAAATGATATGGCCTATATCTTCATCAAACTCCATCCTTTCCTGTTCATTATGAGGGAAAGACCAATATTGTAAAGACGAGCCAGCTAATATGAGAACTCTTGATCCTCTATCTCCAAGGGCTGTGCAAGTAACTTTTACTAATTTCTATGAGAAGAAAAAAGTAGAAAAGTCTATTGCAATTTGCATACTTCCTGTATCATATATTCAAAACTTTGGTGCAAAAATCTACCGTTTCTGTAACTGGGGATTGAGGTATCGCACCAAAGATAAGAGAAGTCATTCTACGACCTATGCCTCCTAACCATCCTTGGCTTGTTCTAAGAACCTGGCATATGACGTTATTCTTCCCACTGACAAACTGTGGTTGTAGCAATGCTACCGTGCACGTGGTTGTAGCTAAAATACAACCGTGACCAGGAATATAAGTGAGACAATCAACTTCTTGTCCAGCAAGTTCTGCACTCGTTTCTACAGATGATCCCTCATGTGCAACACTGGCCCAGTAGCGTACTATACCTTCAGGAGAGACAGCCATACAACTGGGCACCTAATTATTAAATAGTCACGCATTAGTCCAATTACATATAAATTAATGTTTAATTTAAAATGAAAAATTTTAATACCTGATTGCCTAAAGGTAGCCAAACAGCGATGCATTCTGCTTTATGAGCTAAATCACTCTGAGGTAGTAACAATTCGCGACATTGACTTTTAAATGTTCTTCGTTGCTTCGGATCATGAATAGTAGTCTTGCACTGCCATACGAGCAACCTTCGACCGCACACAAGCCAAGCCCAACCGTCCACTGAAATATTAACGCTAACAGCGGTGTTTTTATCTACAAATGTTAAAGCTTCCGTAACAAGAACGGGCAGAGAGGAACCGAAGCTTTCCACTACGTGGCTTGGCGTTTTACATATTATCTGCACAGACTGGTTCGATCGACCAGACACGCTTATTGTCCTGAAACAAAATCAAATAAAATACATCCACATATTAATCTACGATAAACTAATTTAAACAGATAATCCCAATGAACTTACGAATTGTTTTTCTTTAATGATTGAACGATTGACATGCGTTTACGTGGAGACGTCAAACTTCTCCCCAATGAGTTCCCTATACTTGTTCTGTCCATTACAATCCCTTCTTTTGTATAAAAATGTTACATTGAAGAAATGGAACCGACTTACAAATTAATACTTCCAATTGTACGATAATCTTTCGCTATGTTTCGCACTTGTAGCAATAATTTGAGGTTATCTTCCTTGTATACACGGTTACTAACCAAAAACATTGCCAGTAGTGTCGGTTGTGCCGGTAAAGTGATTGCATGTGTTCGACGCGAACAATGAAGAGTGAAGAGAGGCGACACGATCGAAAATTTTCGATACGAAAGAAATCTACCATAACCTCGTTTCCGCGCCATCTTGCGTCGAGCGACAGGAACACCTAACCCTACGTGTCTGTTTCTATTAGACGTTTGTGATCTGTGAATGGCTGGATGCGAGTCGAACGGTGCAGAGAAAGCGCGTGGTTGACGTTGTAATTTTTCAAAGTGTGTCATCAGTCGACACGGATATTCGTATCTGAGAAATTGTTAATACAAAAGGAATATAAAGTAAGATCGGCGAGATGGTCGACGTAAAAAGCGAAGAAATCAACGGGACGGCCGATGTCCCGCAGAAGAGTGCGAAACAACTGCAGAAAGAGGCGAAGAAACAGGCGAAGTTGGAGAAATTTAAACAGAAACAAGAAAAGAAGGAAAGTGACAAACCTGTGAAAGTGAAAGAAAAGAATGAGGTGAGAGGACGATGCTTTGATTCTCAGGATTTTCTCAGTTTTCTTCTAGCACTACCTTTTTCTCGTCCATATGGTCTTTGGTTTAAAATTAATTAAGCGTGATTCGTATTTATACTTGTAAATGTAGCCTGGCAATGAACTTCTACGATCGGTATACGATTTACGTTTCAGAAGATTGAAAAGAAAAAGGAGAACAAAGAGTCGGCTGTGTATACAATAAACACACCCGCAGGAGAAAAGAAGGATGTTACGTGTACGATGCCAGACGCATACAATCCTAAGTATGTTGAAGCTGCTTGGTATACATGGTGGGAGAAACAAGGCTTCTTTAAACCTGAGTATGGTGTACGTAGCCAAAAACGATACAGATTTTGTAATGTATCAGTTTGAAAGTATGTTTTCTTGACCTCTGTTATGTAATTTCTTTAAGAGTTTGTCCTTTGTGACATTGATTACAGAGAAAGAGTATATCGGAAGTAAATCCTAAGGGGAAGTTTGTCATGGTGATCCCTCCTCCTAATGTAACTGGGTTTCTTCACCTTGGACACGCTTTAACCAATGCCGTAGAAGATGCTATTACAAGATGGTAAAATAATGCTTCGATTGTACTGTTTAATATATATTGTAAAGTATGTATAATCATTGAAAGATATATCGTTTCTTTCATCCTCGATTTCTTATAATTCGGCTATATGTGGATAGTTTCATCAAGGAGATTTTCATAATTTACAAGGAATCGTATGAAAGGACGTACAACGCTATGGAATCCTGGTTACGACCATGCAGGTATTGCTACTCAAGTGGTCGTAGAAAAGAAACTTTGGAAGGAGGAACAAAAGACACGTCATGATATAGGAAGGGAGAATTTCATAGAAAAAGTTTGGAAGTGGAAAGAGGAGTAAGTATGTGAATGAAGGGAGAAAGAGATTATGTATAATTTGAATATAATATGACAGACTTGTAAGTGACAATGTACATGTGTATATGTTAGAAAAGGAAACAGAATTTGCTTGCAATTAAAAAAGTTGGGTGGTTCATTTGACTGGGACCGAGCTTGCTTCACAATGGACCCAAAACTGTGCCGTGCTGTTACAGAAGCATTTGTAAGATTGCACGACGAGGGTGTAATTTATAGAAGCAATCGCTTGGTCAATTGGTCTTGTACGCTAAAAAGTGCCATTTCTGATATAGAGGTAAGTATCTTCAATTGAAGAATCATTTTTCAACCTATGTAATTAAATTTATCCAATTATCTAATCCTTTTCATGATATTTTTATAGGTTGATAAACTTGAATTAACTAGCCGGACGATGCTTTCAATACCTGGCTATCAAGAGAAAGTAGAATTTGGAGTTTTAGTATTGTTTGCATATAAATTGATAGATTCAGAGGAGAGAATAATAGTAGCTACTACCCGTATTGAAACAATGCTTGGAGACACAGCAATTGCTGTTCATCCAAAAGATGCCAGGTATGCTCAGTTCATTGGAAAGTATGTAGAGCATCCATTCTGTAATAGAAAGTTACCAATTATAGCCGATGAGTTTGTTGAAATGGAGTTTGGAACGGGTAAGCATATTTTCATTCATATATTCATTTAATACAAAGCTTTTTCGTTAATTACAAGATTAAAACTTTTACAGGTGCTGTAAAAATCACACCGGCTCATGATCCTAATGATTATGAAGTAGGAAAGAGACATGATTTACCATTTATTACAATCTTTGATGACAATGGGAATGTTATTGGAGATTACGGACAATTTACGGTTTGTTACATTTTTCATGGATGATACATTTAGTTATTTTATTCGTGAAAATTAGCTAATGTTATTTTAAACATTCTTTTATCTAGGGAATGAAACGATTCCATGCTAGAAAGGCTATAATAAAAGAATTAACGGCAAGAAATCTATTTGTTGAAATTAAGGATAATCCTATGATTGTGCCAATATGTAGTAGATCTAAGGATGTGGTTGAACCTTTAATGAAACCTCAATGGTAAATTTAATACTTGTTTTAATGATAGAGGCATTCTTAAGGAAGTGAAAGTAGTTATCGTTTTTATTGTTAGGTATATAAAATGTGGTGAAATGGCCGCGAAAGCAATGGATGCAGTAAAAACTGGTGAACTGAAAATTATTCCAGATCAGTACAAAAAAATTTGGTATCATTGGATGGAAAATATAAGAGACTGGTGTATATCTCGTCAGTTATGGTGGGGTCATCGTATTCCTGCCTACTATGTTAAAATAATCAATAAAACCGAAAATATTAAGGTAATCTCAAGAAACGTTAAAATGCGCTTTATCACACAAATTTATATTATTTACATAGGTAGATGACGATTATTGGGTGAGTGCGCATTCAGAAAATGAAGCTAAGGAGAAGGCTGCTGAACGATTGAATACAACTGTAGATAACATTATTGTTGAACAAGATCCTGACGTACTAGATACATGGTTTTCTTCAGGATTGTTTCCGTTTTCGATATTTGGGTGGCCAGATAAGGTATGTAAAAGAAAAGAATTATTTCATGTGTCCTACGGTAATATGCGAAATGAAATGAACCTACCTGTTAGACAGAAGAACTTGAAGCATTTTATCCTGGTACATTATTAGAAACTGGGCATGATATCTTATTCTTTTGGGTGGCAAGAATGGTGTTCTTAGGTCAAAAATTGTTGGGGAAACTACCATTTAGGTGTGTACACGTTTTACTCTTGTATCTGACTTTTGCATAATTAAACGGATCTGTATGTAAAAGGACGCTTTTACAGAGAAGTATACTTACACGCTATGGTACGAGATGCTCACGGAAGAAAAATGAGCAAATCATTGGGAAATGTCATAGATCCTATGGATGTTATTAACGGGATATCATTAGAGGTATATTTTATCTACCATCTTAATTTACGGTTCTTTACACCTAAGATTTAATATTTATTTTAATTAGAATCTTCATAAACAATTAATGGATTCAAATTTGGATCCAAAAGAACTTAAACATGCTATGGAAGGGCAGAAACGTGACTACCCGCAAGGAATTCCCGAATGTGGAACCGATGCTTTAAGGTTCGCACTTTGTGCTTATACAATGCAGGGTCGTGATATTAATCTTGATATTCTGCGTGTACAAGGATATCGATTTTTTTGTAACAAAATATGGAACGCGGCAAAATTTTCTCTGATGTATCTGAATTCTAATTTCGATTACAACGGAGACGTTCAATTGGTAAAATTTACTATCGCTTTACTATCGGTTTAGAACGTATCATTAAATCTGTTACGAAACATGCATGATCCCTTTTACAGGCAAATAATGATATACAGAATGATAACATAATAGGTAATAACGATTGGTACCAGAGTACCTTGGGAGAAATATGCGTGCAAGAGGCGTTGAATAATTATTTGGCAGATTATCCTTATTTAGATGGATATAGTCCTTCGCAAATCGACGCAAAAGCCTACCAAACTTTTACGAGATTAAATGCTGATTTAACAAAGTATTCTCATCTACATCGTTGGTATAAGCACGTGGCATCTTATAACGAGCAAGAACAATCTGTGTTTCGCGTTGAAGAATCTAAAATATTACCTCTGTGTAGTTGTAAAGGAGACCATCACAGTCGTAGTAGCAGGGAGCAGGTAAATTATATTTCAATAGATATGAAAACTTCAAATGAAACCATTGCGTTTATTGTTAGTTAAATAACAGTATGTTTGTTGGGATTTATTGGTGTCATTAGTTACATGGCGAGACAAATATAGATTCTTGGATGCTTTCTCGTGTCAGTTACGCAGTGAAAACCTGTGATGAAGCAATGGCACAGTATGATTTTCCGACCGCCACTACTGCTTGTTACAATCTCTGGTTGTACGATTTATGCGACGTTTATTTGGTTTGTACATAATCGAATAGTGAGTAGAAAGCTGTTACGTGATTGTTACTAATCAAAACCAATTACTATTTAGGAGTATTTGAAACCAGTATTTCAAAGTAACGATAATGAGAGAAAGTATGCAGCTAGATGTACCTTACTTAAAACACTAGACGTAGGATTAAGATTGTTAAGTCCATTTATGCCGTTTATAACTGAAGAACTTTATCAACGTTTACCTCGCAAAGAACAGCTTTATCCTAGCATTTGTGTTAGTCCATACCCAGAAGTTTCAGAGGTATTAACAATTATTTTCATTCGTTTCACGATAATTTCTCTTATGGATAAAAATGTTAAGTTGTGTGGTTGTTCTGTAGTGTCCGTGGAGGAACGAGGAAATAGAGAAAGATGTTGATTTCGCTAACAAATTAATAAAAAATGTACGATCAGCACGTGCAACATACAATATACCAAATAAAGTAAAGACTGAAGCATATTTAGTATGCGACAGTAATGACTTGAAAGACAAGCTTCTAGAATATCGGCTGTTGATCGAAACCCTTGCCTATTCTATTCTTCATACAACTGAACCACCGAAAGGATGTGCTATCGTTACTGTTACGGATAAAGTTCAAATACATCTAGTATTAGAGGTATTATCGAAATACATTACAAACGATTACTCATACCGAACATTAAACAGTTTCCTTTCATTATAAATTATTTGTACACATTTAAGGGTTTGATCGATACGAAAAAGGAGCTAGAGAAACTTAGCAAAAGGGAGACGCAGTTGGTAGATATCATACTCAAAACCAAACAGGCTATGGAAGTTCCTCATTACGATACTAAAGTACCTCTGGACGTGCAAAATAGTAACAAAGAGAAACTAATAAATAGCGAAGGAGAATTACAACGTATTACCGATGCATTATCAGCGTTACGAGCAATGTAATGCATAATCAATCTTTTAGGTTTCAGAATTTCATACTCGTATTATCTTCTTATTTATTAAATTATATTTCGCCAAAATGCTTCAACATCCTTGTTCCTTCTACTCTATTTTTGTAGATTAGAATAGACTCTATTGATAATGGGATATATTCCTCGAAACTCATTCGAAGAATAATGATTGAGATCGAATTTTTAAGTATTTCTTAAAGGGCAATTTTATATAATTAAGTGGGAAGATCGAGGTAGGAAAGATAAATAATCGTAGCTTTAAATTATCAATAATTACTTTTTGTATTTATTTATTAAAAAGCATTACCAATAAATGCAACAACTATTAAATTTAATATATTCAAAATCTAACAAAGATAAGATAATAATTTCAATATCATACTTCATTTGTTCTGATTATTTCCATTAAATACTGATAATGATCAATTATATTTTGTCGAGATAATACATGAAAATGTGCATGTTCAAAAAAAAATGAATTATACGATGCAAATTACGTAGCTATTACTCTATTAGTATCCACTATTGTGTTACTTAAATTTTACATGTTTATTACAACATTAATATGCATAAATGCTTCACGAATTCATTTAAATGATATTAAATATCTTCTTATCAGATCTTTGTTTGTAGCTGAATTTCTTATTCAGATTAAAACGAAATTTATACAGAAATTTACAATTAACATTGAAGAAATAATGACTTTTTGAAATTGCACAGAATCAGACCCTAGGCTATTATAGCTCTTATTTTATCAGTTCTCGATATAAAAAATGTATAAGAACGTAGTTTTATATTTATACTACAAAGCCGAATTATTGTATTTTCCTTTGACTATTTAATGGCTAAGATATTAGAAGTTCATTCAACTATATTATCGTGTTATTGTAAAACTTCTATTCACAACTATGTTCTTCTAGACAGTTGGTGACGCTTGTGTTTACATGAATAACAAAAAAAAAAGAAAACAAAGGAAACGAAAAAAGCCAGTATTAACATTATATGTACAATTGTGATATGTGAATAGTAATCGAATTCATTACTTATTCAAATTTTGTCCAATTGTTTTGGGACTTAATGGCAGGCGCATTCAGTGTTAAGCTGAACGTGTTATCCATACTAATACTGCTTTCGGATGTGTTGCATACTGTAGAATTTTTTGATGACGAATCACCGTTGCTTATGCTAAATTTGTTAAAATCCAAGCCGTATGCTTGAAGCAAATCTAAATCACCAACGTTATCAGAAGACTTTTGTTGCTTATCGTTATTTTTGTGCAGCGGTTGAAAGTAAGGATATAATGGATTGCTAAGACCTTCACCCATCTCAGGAATATGTAATGATTGAGTCATTTGTTTGGAACTCGCGAATTCTGATGGCTTAGAAAGCAGGGGATCGAAATCATCGTTGCTTGTTGTCGAATCTAATCTAATTAAATCTGGCACTTCGGGAGACCCCTGTAAACAGCAGCAAAAGTGACTTGTTAAAAAATATCACAAAGTCTGATCCTTTCAACAAGTTTTAGAATAAGTAAGTTCAATCTTTTTCAACAAATTAGAATAATCTGTTTTTTTCTTTAAATAGAACAATAGATTCTTTAAGACATCGGTCGCAGAAAGGAATTAGCGTTCAAGAACATATGTTAAAATGGCTACAGAGTGATCGTGGAAATAAAGCGAATGTAAACTCAGAAAATAAATAATGAATGATGACGTTTACCTTTGGGTATGCAGGACGAGATGTACTATTGTATGCATGGGATGGAACGTGACAATTAACAGGCAACGATGCATTTGTAGCTTGGAAGATTGGTCGTTTTAAATAGGAGGGCATGAACACTTTACTGGTATCAAAAGGATCATTCTCTTTTAGTTCAGAATTGGAATCATAATTCGAAAAAATGCTATCAGTGTAAAATGTAGAATTCTTTGTAGATCCTTCCGAAAGATTGCTACATTGCTTTGTATCTACACTTTGAGAATACAAGGAAGAATTGTATTTCGTGAATTTGTTCGTATGAATTTCGTGTAAAAAGTTACTGAACTGTGCACTGTCAATACATTTCTCTAAAACGGGTAGAAGCGATGCTTTGTCGGTTTCCTCTACCGTTTTAGTCGACTTCAAAGCTAAAGAATTAAATGGAAATGGTTTATTGTTCGTGCTAATCTGAGAATTTGTCGTATCGTTGGGGTTTAACAAAGTATTCGGCTGATCAGAACTATTCAAGGTGGTGGTAAAAACATTGGTGGATATAGTTTTTGAGGGAGAGGACGTAACAGTTGGATTTGCGACAACTGTACTAGGTGAAGGGCCGTGCCGTATATGCCCAGTCCATGCAGGTCTCAAACTGTCTAAACTGCGTACTGGTTTCAACTGAAAGTGATGCACGAAATATTCTTATACTCGTTGAATGAAAAAAGAAAAAAAAGAAATGAATACGACTTTCTGTATATAATATGTGCTAGAACCATATCGATATGTAAATATTTTAATGTATGATACAAATAAAAAAAATGTACATATTGCATTACTTTACACATATGATACATGCACTGATATATACGTATAGTTCGCACTTGTTTCGATATATATATATATATATATGTACATTCGTCTGTGAATCATTGTCATGCTAAAATGATGTTGTTTACACGATTACAAATCACAATAAGCATTACAATACATTTAGACTGCAAAGAGATGTTTTTATGCTGCTGATGCTAGAATGCTTGAAGTAAACAGAGATGCTGTATAAGCTATCGACAATTATACAAACTACTTATTAAATATCTTTATGATTTATATATGTAATTAATTATAATTAAAAATGTACATACTGTTCTATCAACGGGTGGCGTATTTGGAAAAATGACATGACGGAGTTCTTGCACAAGATCGATGTTCATCCTTTCTGGCGGGGAATCCGTTTCTTCTGGAGAACTAGGGCTTAAAGGCGAATATTGTTTCCCTCCTCTGTAATGACGATTAAAAAACAAGAAATCGATGTTAAAAGAAGAGAAAGGAAAGGGATATGATAGAACGATGAAGACTCACCTAGATTCGGTAAAATTATTATTACGTATTCGAAGATCTTTCCTATAACTAGTAGTAGCCGTAAAACCATTCGGTGATTTCGACGGAGATGTAAAATCGATAGGCCGTCTGTCTGATGTAGGTGAGCTAGGTGCAGATCTTGGTTGATGAAATCTTATACTAGTCTCGCTCCTATTTGATCGTCCTCGGAACAGAACAAGAATTCTACTCAAACATTACTCGATTTATTTTGCAAAGCTAAATCCACCAAAGTTTACCATACCTTTCCATTTTAATCCTTTGTACGCCGTTTTCATGTCCTTCCCTTTGTCTTTTACCTATAAATATAATTTTTATTACCAACAAAGCTAGTTAATCCTCTGAGACCTCTTTTTATAGAGAGAAGAGAATTTTATTAGCATTTTTAAGCGCGCGTACATTAGTGCAGTAAAATGAATAATATACAATATGAAAGAATAGCTAATTTACTGTAATTTGCATACTAAACTTACTGATTTAACTGCATATTTTACAGCTGGATTGGCCTGGAATCGAAGGCGATCAAAAAGACAAAAAAATAATTTGCTTTTACGCATCTTAATTCGAATGTCGGTCTTTATGAGAATACTTTAAAACAGAAATCGCGTTATAAATGGAATTCACGTACCTTATCTTTTACACTACGGAAAAATGCTGAGCTTTCTTTCCGCATAGCGTACGTCCATTCCCGATACTGCTGCATAAATTTGCTACCGGACTTGGCTGAGTAACTGCAGGCTTCCATTTCGAATTCATCTGAGAAGCCAAGTCCTGAATTAAGCATATTCAGTCTTTCTTCTATAAACTAAAATCAATTTCTATGTTTTATTCGCGATACATTTAATAATCCAATACGTAAATGGTACTTGGTCGAAATACTTGTTGAAATATCTGTAACTCCAACATTTTTCGTAAAAAAGGTTGCATCGAAGATGGCCTGCTCTCCACAAATGCATTCTGATTAAAAGTAATACTTTGTCCTTGCTCTAGCGTTAATGCGTCTCTATAGCCAGCTGTTAATTGCACTAGCGCTCGTAAAAATGCCCTCGATACGCCGTCTCCGAGCAATGCAGATCTGTTACGTAATGCCTTCTTCAAGTTTGTCACCTGGGACAAAGAAACTCTTTATTTTATTATTTAAGATGTGTTCCGATTCTTAAGAATAACATCGTTATTCCACGAGTAAAAGTATAGTTTTATACGAACTACGTCCTGAGGTAACGATTCCAAATCTTGAAACGGCGATTCTATGCTGTTAATATCGGCGTCCAATATAACTACTTCTCCCAGGTCGCTCTTTCGTACTCTCTAAGGAATCGTAACACATTTAAAATGTTAAAAATACAATAAAAGTGATAGTTGTTCACTTTACAATCAATCCATGCTATTAAATGCAGGTGACACTACCTGAAGTGTTGGAGTAGGTACACCTATTAGGAACGGCATCGGTGCCAATAAATAATCGATTAAGGATAGCGGTAAAACAGGTATATATATATGCTGCCAAATCATTGGATAAATTAAAGCATTGCATGCCTGAACACAAGCGCTTAATCTTGAAAGGCGTTTCGAAGTAAAGATGATTCGCCGTTCGTATAACATTGAAGCAAATATAATCATCATATTGTGAGCATCGACAGCGCTATAATATTCGGTCAAATTTCTCTGAAACGATACACAATTACCCTGTAACGGTTTACATTGTTCTTCTAGGTATTAAAACTAATTCACACTTACATTTTCAGGTATACTTGGTAATTGAAATTGCTTTGGGCTTTGGCAAAGGAAATTCTGAAAACCAACGATATTAACATACAGGACAGGTACGCTTATATATTTAACTGTACATTAATATAATCAAGCTGCTTACCACTTTAGAATTTGGTACTGGAATAGAGATAGAACTACCAGGAATGGGGACTGGACTTTTATATACAGTTTCAAAAAATTTCCAGAGATCTTCGCTGGTTCCATTGCTCATTAATGTTGCAATATTATTTAAAAGCCTGTTCACAAAAAAGAAATATATACTCTGTGCACGTCTAGATTACTCTTCGCTTATCCTATTACGCAAATATGCTAACTTGTAAAATATTTCGTGCCACGGTAGTGCGCTTAAAATTACTAAAGCTGTATCCGTCTTCGGATCATGTCTACAAAATCCGAACGTCCATTTCGAGTCTATACTAGTGAGTACAAATGAGAAATGCTGCACCATCAAGCTGAAATTAATGAGTAATCAATAACCATTGCATCATACTTGAAATAGAAAAATATATATTTACGATACTTTGTAGCATTACTAAATGATTCATCGAGCTTACTTTTCAATCTCACACGGATAGGCAAATTTGGGGACAGACTTAAGTATTTCCTCATCTAGAAAAGAGGTTGGGTACTTTTGAAGTATCCAAGGTGCTTTCTCTCCCAGTGGTGCGGCGACCTCGCAGAAACACTCAAAGAGATGTTGTACATTGTCCCTAAAAATTTATAATACATTACGATAACTTTCAACATAACATAGAACAACCTTATTTACAAGTACATCGATTTCTAGAATGTTATACAGTTTTAAACAAACAATCGTCCAGTGCGCTACTAGAACAAGCCACTTTCACCAGTGTTATGCACGACAAAAATGCAACGCTTCCGTTGTCCAACGAATCTGAACGATTGCAATCAAATGCTCGTAACGTACAGCGATGTTAATCGAAAAATGATAGAAAAGTAAACGATACACTTACCTCAATCTGGAACCCATGATAATAGTGAAAAAAAAATAAGTACTTTGTATCTTCCCGACGTCTATACGACATTGTACGTATGTATTACATGACAGTAACACATTCCATTCATATAAATTTTAATCGCATCGTGTGATTTGCTATCACGCCCCGC
The DNA here is from genome assembly GCF_050948175.1 of Xylocopa sonorina. NCBI lineage: Eukaryota > Metazoa > Arthropoda > Insecta > Hymenoptera > Apidae > Xylocopa > Xylocopa sonorina. Next base: position 9,032,070 of record NC_135201.1, on the reverse strand, counting down.
ACTATTCACGCAAAATAAAGTACTTTCTTTCTCCTTTTTTTTCTATCGCGCACGTACCGTTCTCTCCGCTCTCTTCGCTCAACGCACGTACCGTGTTACCAACTATACCCACTGGACTAGTCAGAGGAGTGTTTTGGATCGGAATCACGCCTATCCCTTTAAATTAATGCGAGTACATACGATAAACACTTGAATTCTGCCGCCCCACCCGTGTGATTCTAACCTAAACGTAGTTGACCAATGAGAACCGTCCACTGGACAACGTTCTTGCTTGCCATTGGTCGGCTGTCCGGATTGGTAGTTAGGTTAGCGCAACATGGCGCGTTTGAATTCAGGAACGGAAGGGGTCGATTTAAAGTCTCTTTCTTTTCGAATTATTTACGAAGGTAAATATAATTAATTACTATTGTACTGTACTATAATAAAGTGAGATAATAAATGCTATACTAAAGCTAAATATAATTACGCGGATTATTTTAAATTACTGTTGAACTTTCGATTATGATTATTGGATAGCTGGATGGGAATCGATAATTCTGTGTTCCTTTCTATGTTAATGGTATTTTAAGGTGGAAAAGCTGACGTGACTGTTAGTGCTCCGTCTATATTCCCGTTTGATCGTGTGTGTGACAGAAGTCGAGGAACGATGGCGCTTAACCTAACTGTGAAGGTTCATCCTGTGGTTTTATTCCAAATTGTCGACGCCTACGAGCGTCGCAAAGCGGAATCTCATCGTGTTATTGGCACACTGTTAGGTGATTAAAAGGTTTACTATTTAAAGTCTGTCTGATTGTAATGTCGATTCGGATATTAGGTTAACCGCAGCAAACGGTTCGATGCAGTATTGTTAGTTTGTGATGAACATTTATTTATTCTGAATTAATGTGTTGCAGGTACCGTGGAGAAGGGGATGGTCGAAGTTACGAATTGTTTTTGCGTGCCACACAAAGAATCGGAGAGTCAAGTGGAGGCTGATCTAACTTATGGAATTGATTTATATGAATTAAATCATAGGGTGAATGCGCAGGAGAATATTGTTGGATGGTGGGCGACTGGCAATGAGGTAGCTATTAATAAGGATTATACTTGGATTTCGTTAAAAGCGGCAATGTTTTATGGTTGTAATTTGTACAGGTCACGACTCACTCCTCTGTTATTCATGAATACTACGTTCGTGAATGCAATAACCCTGTTCACTTAACAGTCGACACGACGTTAGCAAATACTACTAGAATGGCGATCAAAGCGTATGTCTGTGTTCCGTTAGGAGTACCCAATGGAAAGCAAGGTTCTATGTTTACGCCAGTTAAAGTGCAGGTATGTTTACTTGCTATATTTTATATAATGTGCGTGTATGCAAAGAGAAATATAAATGTTCTTTCGTTCTTTTCTAGATTACATGTTACGAACCCGAAGTTGTTGGGCTACAGCTTTGTTCTAAAACTCAATTACCAGCACACGCCCAAATAACTGGGGTAAAAACAGGCGGAGGTATTGAACCCATGATGGACCTTTCTCAGATAGCGGAAGCTAGCGCGAAACTTTCTTCCATGTTGGAACAAGTGCTCGTATACGTTGATGATGTGTTAAGTGGGAAACAACCGCCAGATAATCAAGTATGTGATTAGATTTAACTTGTTGAGTGTTCTTCTTTTTAAAACTGTTGGTTTAAACAGTAATATCATTCCAGGTTGGTCGTGCTCTTTTGGATATGGTACATTCGGTGCCCAAAATGTCCAGCGATCAATTCGACGAAATGTTTAATAGTAACGTAAAAGATTTATTGATGGTTGTAGCACTGTCACAATTGATAAAGACACAGCTTCAACTCAATGAGAAGCTTACGTTGCTCACAACTTTATAAACCTTGGAACATATTTCAGTCCCAAGAACCCTGTCACACAATTTGTATAAATAAAACAAATTCGAAGTTTGTATCATGTTTATTCGACATTAATTACAATGATTATGATACAAAACGTAAAAAATGAAAAATAAATAAAATTCTTAATATTCTATATATACAAATATAAATAGGCTGATCGAAATACGATATTTTGTTAAAACAAAAGAGACATTTATTGAACTTAGCGTCTTTAAAATTGTCTTAGGTTTCGTAAACGGGTGAACGATCCCTTTGATTGTCTATCAGACTGACCCAATCTGGAACTCGATCAGATTTAAGATAAGTCTCTTTTGTCAGACATCTCAATGGTAAATCAACGCTACCAAAGATAGCACCGCCTAGCCATGCTGTGTAATTCGGCTTGCTCGGTGCAGTGTGGAACATGAACGTTTGAATTTTTAATTTTGTGGCATAAAGATTACTCTTGACAAGAGTTAAAAGCTCGGATTTAAGACGACTCGCAAACCCTTTTGTCATTGTAGTACCACCAATCAGGATTATATTTTCTGCTAGAACTCGTCTAGTGTCTATAGGGCACTGCAACAAGAAATGGAGATGTACGAAAGGAAAATGAGAGAAAACAAACAATATTTATACCTGCATTATGGCATCTAGAATCATCGTAGGTATACTAAGATTATCATTATCCCTTTCCCACAACGATTCAAATGCTTTTTCTCTCATTTCCCCGGGTATATTAATAGTCTTAACGCCAGGGTATCTGACCGATGGCGGAGGATCAGGAGCTTCGGCAGTTTCTAGTTTAGCAGATCTATCTAGCGTAGTGACAAAGCACGTTCTTACTTTTATATCCTCCACAAGTTTTTCTGTGATATCTACATTAGGATATATTTCCTTCAAAGACTTCATCAAGTATCTATTTGGAAAATGTAAATGCCATCAAGCAACTAGTGATAATACTGTACAAATTAATCGAGCGATATTCCATATTTAACTCACTGATGAACAACTTGACCACCCAAAGGAAGAGCCTGCCATGCCTTTAAAATTGGTTCACCCTCGAAAATAGGAATTAGCGTAGCTTCTTTGTATCCAACATCCAATACTAACGCTGAATTAACACCCAAGGTACTAATAGTTGCTAAATGAGTAGGTAGAAGCAACAGGGAACCAATTTCAAAGTGTCTAAATAGTACCTTAGCTAATGTCTCCCTAAATTGAGTCGGAGTTAACAGAGATTCTAGAACAACGATTCTAGTGTCCTTTGGGCTTATCACAACATGTCTGCGAATCAAATATTGTAAATTAACAAATGAAACAAGGTGATAAAAACATACAAAGGGAAATTTTTACCTCAAAAATAAAGCGTGCAGAAACTCGACGAGTAATTGATACAAATCCTCCGTATCTGTGTAATCATAAATCCTTCGAAGTTCTTTAGTTTCTGGACACTTAACTTCCGTTCTTATTATACCACGTGGAGCAGGCTCGCCAGCGTAACCAAATCTATTTTCAAATCAATGCGTATCATTATACGTTAACATATTGTATATTATTCTGTACGAAGCCAAACTCGCGTACTTTGTATATGCGCTACCAATATCGAATATCACCATTTGCTTGTCCGATAGGAATCGAACGCCTTCGTAGCTACGAAGCATCTTAGAAATAAGTTCCCTGGCACTGAAAAGGAGCTTGGATTAGAATCTAGGTAATATGTATTTAGTATCTGTGTAGAAAAAAAGGGTTAGAGTACATTTTAAGAGACACAAAATTGTGGTTGTTCCGTTTTGTTAATTATTACTTTTCAATGCGTGCATTGAAAGATGCGAGCCACAATTTTAGAAACTCAACGGTTCAATAATTATGTCCACATAAAACCAACGGTCCTTAATGCATCATACAGGTTAAAACATCGACATATTGAATATTATCCTTGAATTAAATGTTTCGCACCAGTCTAAAGCGCCCTCTTTCATCGTAAATCTATCATTCTACGGAATGAAAACTATGAAGAGATAAATTATTCTTTTATTTCTATTACTTAATCATCTTTATTCTCTGATGTTAATTCTTTTTTCATATTCAGCTCTAATTGTGCGTACAACGATTAAACAGTGATGTGCTTCAGTGTGTGCGTAGATTTTTTAAAGTTCTCCCTGAATGGACATACAAAAGTTTTTTAAAGCAATTAGATGTTCTCAGAGCACGGATAATAGAATAGATTACACGAAAAATATATAAATGGATAAGCTTTTCAAATTTCCCGCCCAGGTAATAGAAGACTGCCAGCGCCATCTCTGTGGAAAGTGCTCAAACTGGTCGCACATCGTTATCGACAGCGAAGTGAACTACTTACCGACTGGTGGCGCCATCTCTTGAAGGAGTGCGGAAACTAGTTGCAATATAGTTTCCGCACTCCTTCAAGAGATGGCGCCACCAGTCGATAAGTAGTTCACTTCGCTGTCGATAACGATGTGCGACCAGTTTGAGCACTTTTCACAGAGATGGCGCCAGGGGTTCTAGAATAGAGTAGGTATCATCTGTCTCACTCTCTCTTATAGCTTTCTAGTATATCTTTCTCTCTCTTACCTCCAAAGCGGGAGATATAATTTATTTTACTCATTCCTTTCAATGAAACTTAAGGAATTTCTTTATTTAATCAGTAGTACTTTAAAATTCTGTAATTCAGATAAGGGAGAGACGCAGAGAGAAGCAGAGAGAAGGAAAGAGAAGCGGAAAGGAAGTCAGGAAGGCAACATATTGTTAGTTTACATAAGTTTTATATTTAAGATGTATTGTAAATGGGTTTATAACAATAATTTATAACACATAGCTATGTAAAACTACTCTGTACAATTTATAAGTTGTTAAAACGACAATAAACGTTCAGTTCTTACTAATTAATTGTTTAATCAATTAATAACCTTTGTAACAATCCTAGAAAGACCAATCCTATTCCTTAAACGAGATACAACTCGTAAAAATAGTCCTGTACAGAATTAAACTAGTTATCAGGAGAACATAACGTCATAGGAGGTATCAGGAATTCCAGGAATTCTTGATGACGTCATTTCTAAGAAGTGGCACTTTAGAATACCTCCTATGAAGTCATGTTCTCCTGATACAAAGTCAAAAAGTAGGGTTTTCGATCGAAAAATTGGGAAAGTATCAGGAGAACATGACGTCACAGGAGGTATCGACAATTCCAGGAATTCTTGATGACGTCATTTCCAAGAAGTGGCACTTTGGGATACCTCCTCACTACTTATGTTCTCCTAATACAAAGTCGATTTTTCAAGATTTTGATCGAAAAATCGCCAATGTATCAGGAGAACATGACGTCACAGGAGGTATCGACAATTCCAAGAATTCTCGATGACGTCATTTCCAAGAAGTGGCACTATTCGGATACCTCCTATGACGTCATGTTCTCCTGATACAAAGTCGATTTTCGAGGTTTCGATCGCTAAAATCGAGAAAGTATCAGGAGAACATGACGTCATAGGAGGTATGCTTGCCACTTCTAGGAAAATGACGTCACTTCTAAGAATCGCCAGAATTCCAGGAATTCTCGATGACGTCATTTCCAAGAAGTGGCACTATTCGGATACCTCCTCATATGTTATATTCTCCTGATACAAAGTCGGATTTTCAAGATTTTGGTCGAAAAATCGGCAATGTATCAGGAGAACATGACGTCATAGGAGGTATCCCAATAGTGCCACTTCTTGGAAATGACGTCATCGAGAATTCCTGGAATTTCGGCGATTCTTGGTAGTGACGTCATTTTCCTAGAAGTGGCAAGCATACCTCCTGTGACGTCATGTTCTCCTGATACTTTGTCGATTTTCGGGGTTTCGATCGAAAAATTGGCAATGTATCAGGAGAACATGACGTCATAGGAGGTATCCGAATAGTGCCACTTCTTGGAAATGACGTCATCGAGAATTCCTGGAATTGTCGATACCTCCTGTGACGTCATGTTCTCCTGATACATTGGCGATTTTTCGATCAAAATCTTGAAAAATCGACTTTGTATTAGGAGAACATAAGTAGTGAGGAGGTATCCCAAAGTGCCACTTCTTGGAAATGACGTCATCAAGAATTCCTGGAATTGTCGATACCTCCTGTGACGTCATGTTCTCCTGATACTTTCCCAATTTTTCGATCGAAAACCCTACTTTTTGACTTTGTATCAGGAGAACATGACTTCATAGGAGGTATTCTAAAGTGCCACTTCTTAGAAATGACGTCATCAAGAATTCCTGGAATTCCTGATACCTCCTATGACGTTATGTTCTCCTGATAACTAGTTTAATTCTGTACAGGACTATTTTTACGAGTTGTATCTCGTTTAAGGAATAGGATTGGTCTTTCTAGGATTGTTACAAAGGTTATTAATTGATTAAACAATTAATTAGTAAGAACTGAACGTTTATTGTCTCTTTAATAATATATAGATCCGTACAGAGTAGTCTTACATAGCTAATTACTATAAATTACGTTTTAAATTAATTTACAATGCAGCTTATAGCTAAAACTTATTCGAATTTTCAATATTTACAACGACGTGAGAAGTTTGACTTCTGTCCAAGGAGATGGCGCCATCTCTTATGTATTAGCCTGCTTCGCCACTGGTAACGATGTGCGATTAGTTCGCATTCTCTTTAAAAAGATAGCACCACCAATCATTTTTATAATCGCAGTATTTACCATACTAACAAAGTATAACAAGTTACATTTATTTGCTTAGAAAGTAATATAAATATATATGTAATGTATATGTAACTACGAAATAAATGATAAGAAAGCAAACAGTTTTCTTTTCTCCACCCTTTTCCATACGTTTTTCTTCCCCTTGCTTCGTTTCCTTCTTGAACACAGAAACAACTGCTTGTATTTCGTTGCTTTCCTCAAGGGCTAAAACACTGAGCCATAAGAATTACATGATCAATTTTATTCATCTATAAAATACAGAAAAATGCGGACATTCAAACAATCATTTCAAGTTCTCTTGCGTAATCAATCGCTAACGTAGCCAAGTCCGCACTGGGAATTGGCTCTTCGACTTTCTTTTCGCTGGTCGTACTGAAGTAAAAGTAGCCGTCTTTTGCTAAATTCCAATTCTTTTTCACCGCGAATGCCTTCATATCTTTCCTCGAGTTCAAATTTAGCATCCTCAGGGCGTCCTGAATGGAAATCTTGTCGTACGCGCTCTCCATGCACGCGCCGATCTCATCGCGCACCGTATTCAACAAAATATCTATAAAGAAGTTATACGAGGCTGCAGGCACGTTGCCTTTGGCCAAGAATATCTTGTTGTACGAGCCTTCCATTAAATATTGCTCCAAACTCAACGGATGCCTGATATAGACGTTCGATTGTATTTGATCGGAAGGCAGTAGCTCCAATTCTGTGTGAAATTCAGCCACGCGATTTTGAGACAACAAGAATAACAGATTTAAACCGAGAAGATGATATTTATACGCCGATTCCATCAATTCGGATTTATAGTCGAAGTAGTAACATTTCAGTTGCGCCATGTAACGTTCGAACGAAGGTATATCTTCGTTCACTATACTCCATTGCGCTCCGATCTCCAAAATATCACCTGCAATTACCAATAATTTATACAAATCACGTATCGCTAACAAATAGAGTAAAGTGTTTCACGTGGAAACAGATATTAATTCTTACGAGCTATAAGTAATTCGTTTTGAGTAGCTGTGCTGTTGGACGTGGGCAGAAACATCAAATGGGTGAGGCTAACCTGTAGAAATGAATCGTTCCAATTATCATTTGGCATCTTACGTTACTTAGAAAACAATGACAATCAATTTTTGACAGACCATCAGAACGTGAAAGGTTATATCGTTAACGATTCGCAAAATGTCACAGAAATACTCGAACAAGTAAATATGTTATGCGTCACCTTCAACTGATTAAGCAATTCACCGCACTTTTTCAAATTGCACGGTGTTGCTGCCCATTCTTCCTTCAAAGTTTTGTACAAAGGGACAACATCCTTCAACGCCGCCATTTTTCACTCACGCTCGACGCTCCACGACCATTAACCATGCACAGTAAAGAAACATAACAATACAAGTATCGTTTTCCCTTTAAACACATAATTATTTGTTAATCAATTACCACATAAACCCATTTAATATCTAACGAATTTATTTCTCTCTTACTTTAGACGACAAATTAATTCCTTTATTAATCAACCAATCAGAACGATGAATTTTATTACCGATCGCCAGCTTAAAAATGTTTGAAATCAGAATAAAAATCTGCTGAAGATTAAATCAAATTGTCGTTAGATTATCGTTGAATCGAAGTTCGAGCTCGATTCGAACCGTTTACGGTTGCCTGGCGAACGTAAAACCGTCGCGTGTTTGCGAGTCACGCCTTAAGGATAGCTATTACCGTGCAGAGACTCGATGCACTCGAGAGAAACGATCTTTACCGGCCTTCAACTTCCTCTTCCCGTAGCTGGATACAATGGCGTCTGGAGTAAGTCTCTACCGTTGAATTCGAACCGCTGAACATCGAGACTACGATAAACTGACGGAGTGATAAGCCTCCGCGGAATAACAGTTTAACATGGAAATCAGCTAATGGAGCGTTCATTTATTTCAGACACTTTACACGTACCCGGAAAACTTCAGAGCCTACAAGGTGCTCATCGCAGCTAAATACTCCGGTGCTGAGATCAAGATCGCCGACGATTTCGTATTCGGGGAAACGAACAAGACAGAGGATTTCTTAAAGAAGTTCCCGCTGGGCAAGGTAAGACCGTTTCCAACTCTCGATCGTTTTCATTCATTCTTTCTGTGTTACGTCCCACTCGATAAACCATCTGGTGTGTATTCCATGAGGGTATTCAGCGGATAGCCGTTTCGTGTTGTATCATGAAAGAAATTAGCCGTCGTGGGATTTTTCGAGGCACCGCTAAGAGTGTTCATTCGTAATCATTGGAATAGTAGCGCTTACTTGCGTGGCCTTACGTTCGATTATCTGTCAAATGTTCAACGATGGGTGTTGTTTCTTTTTGCCTTAGGTGCCAGCGTTCGAGACTCAAGATGGAAAGTGTATCACAGAGAGCAACGCGATCGCTTATTACGGTAAGATCCGTACGTTTGTGAAATTGGAGTTGTACGAACGTGCAAAGAGAATTTTTATTCCTTTCAGTGGCTAATGATCAGTTGAGAGGGAAAACTGACCTGGAACGTGCAGAAATTATTCAATGGTTCGGCTTCGCGGATTCTGAAATCCTTCCAGCTAGCTGCGCGTGGGTATTCCCGTTGCTTGGAATCATGCCGTACAACAAGCAGGTGCGAATGAATCTTATACGTCTACGCGAGTCCTCTTTCAAAGGCAAAAATAATTAAATACTTTGATTATTTTTGTAACTCAAGGAGGTATATAAGTATCGCGTGTTGTCCGAACGCATATGGCCTATCGCATATGCGTTAAACACGATGCGTACAATTCTTCCATATAATTTTTAAGTGTTCTCAAATATGTTCGTTCGTGTAACATAAAAAAAAACCCGACGATTTAATATTACAGAATGTGGAGCATGCCAAGGATGACGTAAAGAAAGCATTGACTGCCCTCAATTCTCATCTACTTACACGTACTTACCTGGTTGGAGAACGACTGACATTAGCAGATATTAGTGTAGCCATGACATTACTTCATTTGTATCAATATATTCTGGAACCAAACTTACGCAAACCGTACCAGAACGTAAACCGGTGGTTCCAGACCGTTATTTATCAACCCGAATCAATGGCTGTAATTGGTGCCTTCAAATTGGCTGAGAAAACTCTCGAATACGATCCAAAGAAATTCGCGGAGTCTCAAGGAAAAGTTAATCTCGTTTCTTTTACTCTTCCCTCCTCCCCCCAAAAAATAGCCGTGTTTTGATAATGCATTAACAGACTGAAATAATTACAGTCTTCGAAGAAGGAAAAGAAAGAGAAGGAATCGAAGAAAGAATCAAAGGAAGCGAAAGAATCGAAAAAGGAGGCCGCCGAAGAATTAGATCCGACAGACGCTGTTTTAATGGCTGAACCTAAATCCACAAATCCTTTTGATACATTACCAAAAGGCACTTTCGATCTTGACGATTTTAAGAGATTTTACTCTAACGAGGATGAAGCGAAATCCATACCTTACTTCTGGGAGAAGTTCGATGCGGAACATTACAGTATTTGGCTTGGCGAATACAAGTATAACAATGAATTAACAAAGGTACTATAAAACTGTTCAAATAAGATTAGATAATAGATAAAAGATTAAATAAGATAAACTATTACCATGCGTTAACTATGCGTTTTTTAAACGTTTTCGTTTTGTACAGGTGTTCATGTCTTGCAATCTTATAAGTGGAATGTTCCAACGATTAGACAAAATGCGAAAAGCTGCATTTGCCAGTGCCTGTCTGTTCGGTACAGATAACAACAGTAGCATCAGTGGTATTTGGGTTTGGCGTGGACAAGAGCTCGCTTTCACAGTTCGTTTTTCTTTCCTCTCCGTTTTCTCTGATATTCGTTACCCTTCTTTCGTCATCGAATAATCCTACGAATAATAATTGTATTTTTTTTTTTTAAACAGTTGTGCCCAGACTGGCAAGTAGATTACGAATCGTATAGTTGGACCAAATTAGATCCAACTACAGAGGAAACGAAACAACTGGTTCAACAATACTTCAGCTGGACTGGTACCGACAAGGAGGGACGTGAATTTAATCAAGGAAAAATTTTCAAGTAAAACTTTGCCATATGTTTACTATTAAAAAGAACACTTTGTTCGCATGAAATAAACGTAAAAAACCTGATAAAATATCATCAAAATTTACGTGCAAACCCATAGAATATCCTGTGTATCGAATAGAATGATTTTCAACAAAAGAATAAACAATGAAATGTTCCTTTCTGTAGGTCACGATCGAATAATTTAAGATGCTTCTATACCTTTTAAGTTGATCATGTCACGTTTGAAATATCATTGTAAATTAGCTCAAAAGCATCTTTTTCGTATGTTATAAAATCATTGTGCGTGATATTTGAATTTAAAACATGGTATCGATACCATTCATTTTTAACTACACGATTATTTACTTTGACGTGCACATCAACTAAAATTCCATTTTCGTGCACTCGTGTTAAATTATTTAATTTATAAATCGTTTTAATATATGTCATTAATGCAAAAACGATACGATAGACTAAGAAGTTACTTTGTTCACTTGTTATTGTTTAATAAAGAAGCATATAGCATGACTTTTTTATAAAAACATGGAATAACGAATACATTGTAACACTAAAGCATACTGCTACAACATACTACATTTCATCTTCCATATGCTAGCTTGTGTGAACTATAATTTTAAATACAATGCATATTTTTACAAAACTGGTGTTGTTAATTTCTCGACTGTTGCAATAAATTTCTATCTTATGTACACTTTGCGTGTGATCGTGTTTAAATATTAAATATTCCAAGACCAAAATCAAAAGTAATTCTCGCTGTTCATTTTCAGGTTTAAGCAAACACGACGGTAATAACAAAATGCATTTCTTTTTATATTTACAGTGTAAACTTCAACTTCTAATATAGTAGAATATTTAGAATCCTTTTTCGTCCATCCATTTTTTAACGATATTCACATAGTCTCCCCTGAATTTTATTTCACCTATAAGTTCATTTGTACGAACTCCGATCGGCTTCTTCGCGTATTTGTTTATATACTCTTTCAATTCAGACTCTAACGCCCAGATATCTCCATGAATCTTCCTGACAGTAGTGATTCTTCGTGTTCCACGATAAGAAATTTCAAGATACACCGGTTGCATGTAGTTTCTCGTACGTTGTATATAATACGGATAATCGTGCGGTTTGCCTGTAAATTAATTAAACAAATTATCCAGATGCACGTCGAACGTATCCTTACGCAGAAATATAAGCGTACAGCAAAACGACTTACAAACAGGTGGTTTCCATCCGGAAGGAAATTCTTTGTTCTCTAGACAAGGTACAGGTATGACCTTTGGTTTAAGTAAACGTTCAACGCATTCCCATTCTTGAGGATCTCTTGTTACTTCGTAGTCTGTGTAATTCGTAGACTCTTTGTATTGGTCTGTAGCTCTGTAGGTTCCCCATCGTTTTTGTATCTAACATGAATGAAAATTAATGTAGAAAAAGAGAGAGAGGTATCTGAATAAAAAAATTCTTACTCAAAATCGAATCGTACATGAAAACTACCAACACAGATTCAATTTACTATCCTTATCCTACTCGCGCAAACATTTGTAGGTTATAACGTAAAATCAAACGCGTACAAGTTCCTCTCCATTTAAAGTACAATAAAACATAAAAACTAACAAACAAACGACATTTAACCATCCTCTAGATCGATCATTAAAACGCTGACAACATACATTACGCTTATAATCCTACATGAAACTAAGCCTCTCTCCAAGATCGATCTCAACGCATCAATCCATCGCGTTTAGAACCATACAACAAGAATACCTCTACCAATTTAAAACGAGTAACCGATTAAACAAACATCTCGCGATTAACAGGATCCAACCACCAAACACGACGACCGCTTCGAGCAATAACTCCACGGTGTCCCTTCGTTCATTTCAGTCCACAGCAAAACCAAAGATACGCTCGAGATTCGTTGCACGTCCACTGAAACTGAAAGCAAAATAAATCAGAACGAGCCGTGATACCTGCGCGACGCTGCGTAACGATTTGTTCAAGGACCCAGGTCCGTCGCGAGAGCCAAGGATAATCGAGGAGACTCTGCTGCGCGTGAAAAGCCGAAGGGCAGCCATTTTGACCACGGTAAATAAGGGTCGGTGGCCGCCATTGGTGCGCACGGGCGCGTCTTCCTTTTCGTTCTCGTGCCAGATCGAGTATTTCCTCGCGACCAGCCCCGTCGATCAATCGTTTCCCGTATCGGCCAGTAACTCCGTTCCATCCTCCCTCGAATCCAACAGCCGTGCCTGCGCTCGAGCGTACGTGGTAACGTAAAATCGTCCGAATAACGCGGGGTTAATTATCGCGAATACTCCATAGACCTCACGGAAGTGCCGCGTTGTTGCAAATTTCCGTGGCGTGCCGCCGCGGCAGACTCGAGTATCTCCAGGGTGTATTTCGAGCGGCGATCGAGGGCAGGTTCTCCTCGAGGCGGAGGCGTCCAGCAGGAAGGGCCAGGCGTTAAGCAGGAAGGGTTGTACTGGTTGAAATAACGCGGTGAATTAGCGCGAACGGACTATGGACCTGGGAGAGGTCTCGTGCGCTACCGTCAGGTGGCGGTAGCCTCAAAACAGTGGGACATCGTACAGACACCCTGCCTGCAACGGGACTGTGTTTTTCACTGAATTGTTTCTCCGCGTTTTGCCAGGGAATATCGCGGTCCTCGCCGGCGATTTCACGGCTCCGTGGTAAGTAGACTCGACGAGCCGAGTGACGGTGTACAAAAGGGTCGCGTTGGTCCACGGTGGGGCCGCAACTAAACGGTAGAAATCGCGAACCGAGCCCGACCTTTTGTTTATTCGTGGCGATTTTTTCGCGACTATTTGTCGCGTGATTTTCGCCGCAGCACGCCCGTTCAACCCTCGATTTCCATCCTCGGAAGTTAATTCGCGTCCCGTGCTTTCGTGCGCCGCTCGATGCGCACCGATCGGCGGGACGATCGCCGAGATATCGCGGTGAATATTTCCGACCGATTCCACCGTCGGAGGAAAGGCGATCCGTGTGTCCGTGTAAATGCAAAGTTTGTCACGTAATTTTTCTGACCGCCAGGGCCGCATCTATCAACCCCGCACGTACGCCCGGCCCGCTCACCGTGCCCGTACCTAAAGACGAATTATGTAGTATCCGCCGTTTGGTGTGTACGATCAATTTCTTCCTGTCTTGACTTGTAAGAGGAAAGGTACATCTTATTCTCGATTATCATTTCACCGTGCCGATTCGTCATACACATGCCGGATACATTTTCAAAAGAAACGGGGTTAACTTTCAGTCAGACGATTAACGTTTTTTTTTTTTTTTTTTTTTTAATAATTGTTTTTTTTTTTTTTTTTTGGGAGTTTTTTTTTTCGATAGTTCAAACGTAAATGTTTTTAGAAATTTTTCGCGAGATAATTAAAAAGTGTATATGTATATGTACGTATATATATATATAAGTGTATGAATGTAAAGTTTGTTTGACTTTTTAAATGCGCATTGTTTTATTAATAGGAGAATTGACAAATTGAATTTGAACGCTGCAATGGTACTAGTAATTACCATTTGGTCAGTAATCGGCTTGCAATTTCATATTGTGAATGAAATTGCAGGAGCCCAATGTGGGCGGAAGTGAGATGGCATCCAGGGAAAAGAAACCCTTAGCGCCTTCCAAAGCAAAACAGAAGGCGAATAATGATTGTGGCTTGCCGACGAATGAGATTAAAAGTAGAAAAGGCAAGACTTTAACTAATCTAAAGCAACAGCAGCTAGCGAGAGACATATTGGAGGCTGTAGCGACTGGTTCACAGCTACCTCCTAAATTAGAGGCAAGCCTGCCGCGTAAAAAGGTTCTTAGAAATCTTAAGCGTAAACAGAAACTGAGAGTAGCCAAGGCGAACCTGATCAAGTCCAAGGTGGCGAGGAAAGTAACCAATAGAAATTTGGTCGACAGAATAACCATTGACATCAAGAGGAGCGTCAGAGCTAAAAGATTAAAATTGTCGGAGGAGAACGGCGTCAAATTCTCTGATATCGGTTCGAGAAACTTGGAGAATCACATAAACGATCTGGAGATCAAGAGTATAGGAGCTGAAGTCGGTAGTAGAAGTGCCAAGAATAATCTCAGGGCGAAAAAGGGCAAGGTTGTACAGAAGATTAACGAGGAGATAGAGAACGAGGGTATCTCCAACAGAGAGATAGATTCGGTCACAGAGTCCAGTTCCAAGACCAGCCCGAAGCTTGGTAGAAAGGGAAGGAGTTTGGAGAATTCGGATTCGTTGCCCAGAGGTGTCAAGTCGAAGAAATTTCCAGGAATTAGAAAGTCCAGCATCAGGGAGAAGGGTATTTGCATTAAGACGGAAAGTGATATTAAGTATACTAAGGGTAGAAGAGGTGCCAGGGATATAGAGTACGGTAATAACGCAAGAATTTCAAAGTCCTTTCTGGAGACCAAAAGCTCTATCGATCTTACCATAGACGAAGTAATAATAGCCTCAATGTTGAGCGATTCGGATATAGGTAATCACCAGGGGATATCAGAGAAGACAGAGGGTAAGGTGACACGAAGTAAAAAGATGTTGGTGAATGAGAATTTAGTGCCAGACATCGAAATAAAGAAAGAGCCAGACAGCGAGGATATTAAAATAACCTTTGATTACGAGAATCCAGAAACGGAGTCTGTCCAAAGTGTAGTCCAAAGGAAAAGATCGAGCGCGTCGATTAATCAGAGAAGTTTAAGAAAGATTAAGGCGAACAGCGGGAAATTAAGGCAAACGGAGTCTGGCCCTTCCGCCGATTTGGAGCTTAAAAAGCGTCGAAGATTGAACTCGGACGAGCCTCTTAGTTCGGACGTTTGCCTGGACAATATTACAGATGGTAACGCCGATACGGAATCTTGTTTCTCCGAATCGAGCGGAAATGATTCTCAGATTATTGTGCTGCCAGCGAGGGACGAACTTTGGCCGAAGCAAGAAACGTTAAAGAGTCTGGAGGACAATTCTCAGCCAGGATCGGAAGTGGAGAACAATAATAACAGCGACAGACCGGATAGGAGTAGCGATATGGGCCCTACTCTACGCTCGAAAACCAAGGCGAAAAGTACGGAGGTTGAAATTAAAAATGACAATATTAAAGTCGAGTACGCGAGAATAGCAGGAAAGAATTCGGACGTCCAAGACGAGCTGAAGAAAGCGACCAGTTTGGATCAAGTCAGGAAGGACAATATTTTAGCGAAACTTTCCGACAAGACCAAGGGCCGGAGGAATAGTTTAAATATAGACATGAAGAAAACGGTCAGCTCGTTCTACGGTACGGAAAAGTCCGATGGGAATCCAAAGTCGCAGATAGATCAAATGATAGAGACCATCAAGATGGAAATAGCCAAGTCTATCGAGGACAAAATCTATAGCCCGGAGAAGGGCCTCGGATTGAATAAAAACTTCGAGATACCAAAAATCGAAGAGATAATCGCACCGCTGAGCTCGGAGTCGCAGAAGCTAGGGCTGGAGGAGACCACGGACGAGGACAAGTCTGCCATTACCAAGAACGAGATCAAGTCGGACAGTTCAGAGAATTCAGTACCAAAAGTGGCCGATACTGCCAAAGAAATTGAGAAACTAGTCATGGGTGATATTGAACTGGCTGAAACTCATTCTCAGAACGTACAAGAGAGCGAGTCCCCTGATACCGATACTAACAGCAATAATAATCATAATGTTTCCGAACTTGTTCATGTTACAGAGAACAGTGATAGTAGTAGTTGCTGTAAACCCGTCGAGCAACAAGGCGAACTGAATGAAATTTTTAGCGTAACAGTTAAGGAGGAGGAGCAGGGTGAGAGGCAAGAAAATATTAAAGAGGAGGAAGAGGAGCAGGGAGAGAAGTGTACTATCGAGAAAGACGCTAGAAAATCATCGAGAACACCCGACAAAGCTTCTTCCCCTGAGAACGGTGAACCGATTAAACAGTTGACCAGCATAATAAACAAAACAGCGAAAAAATCCGAAAACAGTGACGAGGAGGAGCCTTCGGACGAGTTGGCTAAGCCTGCTGTCGAAGAAACAGGTTCGAACGACGAGCCAGTCAGAAATGGATCGATAAAAAAAACAGCTTCAGATTCTTTGAGCGGTAACACGGTAACGACCACCGCATCGACCCCGGCGCAAGAGAAAATCGTAGCGAAGGTGGACGAAACGACCGTAGACGAAGCTGAGGTGTCCGCAACCGCCACCGTGGTATCCGACGAAGCGGAGACTTTGGAGAGTATCTCTCGAGAAGTGGAACGACTGGTGGCGGAGAACCGTGCCAGCGATCAGACACAGTCGAGGGAGAAAGAGACGCGAAACGACCAAGAAGGTATTAAGAAAACTACAATAGAATCGCCTGCGAGAGGCACATTTTCTAACGAATTATCACCAGCAGCAGCGGCGGCGGATACCGTTAAACAAGAAGCGACGCCTGTCGTTGAAACGAAGGAGATCGAGAAGAGCGACGGGGTAGCAGAGAATTCTAAGGAAGTAGTCGATGAGTCTGCAGAGACAAGAGTAGAAGCGGAAGAATCGATCTCGGATCCTAAACGGGATACTAGTCCTGTTGCTGTTAATAATGATACGTGTAACTCCCTCGAGGAGAGGAGAGGAAGTACCGCCGGCAGCGGTAAAGATAAATGCAAGCAAGATGATAATAACGATAACAATAACGCTGTCGATAATATTATCGAGAAAAAGGTAATCCTGTCGACTAATTCCGAGCGCAACGAGTCGGCCGTAACGAAGGAGGAAACAGAGAAATCCGATGGTAACGCGGATGAGCAAAAGATCATCGTCAGCGATGAGAATAAGAAACGAGTGTTAAGGGCGCGCGATAAGATGAAGAAGCTTGAGAGGGGATCGAGCAGAGCCTGTAGCAAGGAACGCAATAACGAGGGTGTTGTAAAGATTAAAACGGAAGAGGAAGCAGCAGCAGCTCAGAAGGCGCAAAATTGTCACAACGAAGAGAAGGAGCAGGAGGAGAAGCCGCAGGATCAATCGATGAACACGGATGATACGGACGATACGCAGAACGGTAACGAATTGGACGCGAACGATGCGGATCGACAGGCTCGAACGAGACGCATGAGGGAGGCGAAGAAACGGAAAGAGGATCAGCTGGCAGCGGCGAGAAGCAAACGATCGAAACGTGATATCCGAAGGTCCGATCAGCAAAACAAGGAGGAGACGCTGTTGGATAACGAAGTGGCGAAAATCAACGAGAACGATCGGTCCTTTTTGAACAAATACGGGAACAGAGCTGGGTGTGCGGCGCATTGCCGTGGTTTCTCGGAAGGCGGCAGAGGGAGCTTAGAGAAACGACAAGCTACTGGAGGCAACGCGAGAAGCAAGTCGGAGAACGACCTGATGATCGGGAAGGAACCAGGCAAAGCGGCCCGTGAGAACAGATTGTCCCGTAACTTGTCGGAGAACCATATGATCAAACAACCAGAGGGCATAGACATGCTCGACGCCGATTGCAAGCCCGTGAAAACGCCGGAAACCTCGCAGAAGGATTCCGACGAGACGTCCACGTCCGGCGAATCCTCCAGCAGCGTCAACATCAATCCGAACATTTTGGAGACGGCGGAGGACAAGGCGAAGAAAGAGTCTATTCTGAGGATACTCGGGTTGGAGCCGTTGGAAAAGGCTGCTGAGAGGATAAGCCAGAAGGCGAAGAAAGACCAATCTTCGGGCACACTGAAGACGGTGATCCGGGTTCAGAAAGAGAAAGAGAAGGATAAGAGACGGTCGAGATCGCCACTGAAAATGGTGTTGAAACAGGGCCGCGGAGACGGGGAAGGAGATTCGCCTGAGAACAACTTCTACACTATTCAGAAGGAGGTGAGCTTTTTAACGGACACGTCTAATTGTTGTACACGATCGAACGTGACGATTCGGATATCATTAATTAATTCTGTCTCGTTTGTTTCCCGTTTTTCAGAATGGAACCAGTGGTTGGGGAGATAGCAGCTCTGGTGCGAACCGAAAGTTCTCTACTAACCACAGACACTCTTGCGGTAATCCTGGTTGCGGGAATAACTACATTCTTAATAACCATGTTCCTCGTCCCTCTGCTTTGTTAAAACACACTCGTCCTCGTCTTTCGTGCGGCAGTAATCTGCATTTCTTTAAAGATCATTCTGAGAAATGAATCGCTTGATATTTGCCTTAATCAATATCAGGCAATTCTGTTATTCGTGAATCGTCTGGAAAAATCCCGCAGTAAATTGTACTTGTAACAACAGTATAAAGTATTCCCTAACAAGCATGCTATCTATTTTGTGCTACCGCTTCAAGTACTAATTACAATTTACTCGTTAACTTTCTAACTATCTTCCAACTAAAAAATTTACCTCGTTCTCTCTCTTTCTCTCTCTCTATCTCTCTCTCTATCTATCTCTCTAAATCCAAAATATTCAATTGAAATATTACGATTATGCAGATGATTGATAATTGTTTTTGTAACGATAGACGAAGATAACGAAGATACAACGCCCAAGGATCGTCAGTCGCTCGTCATTCCAGAGAAATCCTCTTCGTTCTCGATCCATCCGGGACGCTTGTGCGCCGATGTATGCTGTTACTGTTTCGGGAAGTTCGGCTCTTTGGATACACCGATGCATCTCGCTCAGATGAAGTCCGACGAGAGGCGTAAGAAGATCTTGAACATCGAGAGACACTTGACCAAGGACTCTTGCTTGTGCGATGCTTGTTACCGTCACGTAGATAGGAAGGTGAGAATTTGATCGCTTGCGTTTCAAGCTCGTGCCGTAGACTCTGTCCGTGAGTATTGAATTTTCTTCGTGTTTAGGCGAACACGAGTCCTACAAATATGCAGGCCAAGCCGCAGAAACAGCACAGGCAATTGATGGTGTCCAAGTGTTCGGCCCGCGAGTGTAGAGACGCTGCCCGCCACCACGTCAAACGTCGATGGTTACTCAAGATAAAGGCTGGTCTGCACAAACAGGTAAGCGTGCATCGGTAATATGTCACGGTGCGAAGCGATAGCAAGTATTCCGTGCAACCTGGACAATGGTTTCTTCGTATCAGGTGGATATCGACTGGGAATCGAGTCAGCACACGTCCATGTCGTTCTGCGTAAATCATTACTCGAAGATCGAGCGATTCTTGACCTGTGCGCTCTGTACACGTCGACTGGCAAGAAACCACACTCACCAGCTGGCTAACGCGGAGACGGAAGAATTGAACCAGTTGCTCGGGCAACAGGGAGTACCCGTCGTCTTGGCTGCCGGCACTTTCGTCTGCAAATTGTGCCGTTACTTCACACAGTTGCAGCTAAAGTACAAGGACGTGGAGAACATGAATACGAATCATAAATCGTTTTTTAAGAACTACCGGAAAAGGTACGATTTTCCGATACAATACGGAAAAAACTTAAAACATAGTAAATACTTGTATTTACTTTTAACGATTGCTTTGTGTTTTATACTATTTGCATCTCCAGAATTCTACACTTCCTTGATATCGAGGTTCTGGAGAACGAGGACGAGGACTCCGCTCAGAATCAGTCCAAAGACAAGGACAAGGACAAACGAAAGAGAGCCAAGTGCAACGCCACCCAGTCGAAAACAGGAACCTCCAAGTCCCCGGACGTGATGGCGAACTCCGCTTCGGAGAAGTCGACCCCGGAGCCTACCAAGAACGACAGGACTAATCCGGAAGCGGACAACGAGAATCGCACCGCGAAACCGAGCTCGCACGACGAGAACGTAATGATGGACGTGCAATTCCTCGGCATCGAGAACGCAGCGGAGAAGCTGAAGAAACGCAAGCTGCTCGACACGCATCTCTCCGCGTACGCACAGTCGGACACGACGCTATCGCGCGACAGCCCGAACGAGGTGGTCGAGATCCTCGCGATGGACAAGGAGGTAACTTTAACCATATTACCAAAGAGACCAAGGACGAGCAACGACATCACCCCGGTGGTGCAAAGACTCGGTGCTAACCCATCGATCAGCGTGCGCACTCTTTTTCCTGGCGAAGAAGAGATGAACCTCCACGCGAACATAGAGTTCACGAACGTTCGCGAGATAACGCCCCAGGGCTGGGAGAAGTGTGCCACTATGATACAGTACGACAGAGACACGAAGCTGCTCTGGCAGGAGTTACAAAGACCGTACGGGAATCAGAGCTCGTTCCTCAGGCACTTGATACTATTGGAGAAGTATTACAGGTCCGGTGATTTAGTCTTAGCTCCGAATGCGTCGCGGAACGCGATCAACTACTCGACTTCTGTACAGAATCGATTGATATCGTACGAGGGCCCGGAGAAGATGGACGAGCCGATAATGGAGCCGATCGGCTCGGATCACAATAAGCATCGAGTAAGCGACGGTTACATGCGCGAGAGGGAGAAGCACTCTTTCCCGAGCACGAGCACGCCCAAGTTACCGTCTGTGAGCGGCGCGCAAGCCGCGAAGGGCAGCCCACCGAGGGTTCTCAAGTTGAACCCAGGCGTGTCGATAATCAAGAAGCCACCTCCGAATCTGCAACGGCTGAACCTGCCGTCTAGCAGCGCCAGCAACGCGAACGCGAACGTGAAACGGAAAGACGGGCAAAAGTTCCTGTCCTCGTCCGGTGGTAAGGTGTTCCAATTGACCGAGCCTGATTTCAAGCGGCTGCAGAATCTGAAGAAGCAGAAGCAACAGATGCTGACGGACAAGCAGTCGAGCGGTTCGAGCTGCGGCACCACCGGTGGTTCCGGTTCACCGTCGAGCCTCAAGTCGACCACGCAGTACCAGAAGGCGCAGATCGCCGCGCACACGCAATTTCAGAAGCACCTGAGGATGCAGCAGGAGATGCTCAACCGGCAGAGCAGAAGCGACTTCGAGCCGTTGATCTGCGACGTCCGCACTCTGACCAACGAGAACAGCCCGACGCAGAACCTGCTGCACAACTTGAACCTGCCTAAGTCTATACAGGTGACGACCAATATGACCAGCCAGATTCCGATATTGCCAAAAATTCCGAAGTCGCTGACGGTGATACCGCAGACGATCACCAGACCGGCCGACAAATGAGACGGACCGACCGATTAACGGGTGATGAGTAAGTAAACAAAACGTAAATGTTCATACTTTTAGACGAGCGACCGTTTAAAATAGAGAGAGAGAGAGAGAGAGTTGTACGCGAGCGTAACAGTCGCATCCGGTCGGGGTAGGAAAAAAAGGGGTGTGCGATCCGTTACGACGCCGATCCAGGAAGGATAGAAAGAGATAATCGCCTCGACGATGCTTCGTGAACGCCAGCCAACACTCGCCGCTAGAAGCGACAATATCTGCCTTATATAATACTAGTGCACTCGAGGAGAGCTCTGCACTGCTCAAAGGGAACTAATTTTTACGAATGTACGTTAAATAATCGTGCGCAGCGTGTAAACGGTCGGATGCTCGCCGTTGCGCGTGTTCGAATCGTGGTTCGCACACGTAGATATGTATCCCGTGATAATAATATCGTATATTAGAGAAGTGTCTCGGCGAAGACGAGGCGAGATAAACGGAACAACAATTGCCAATAACGTTGTACAGTACACAACCAAAGTATCGGTATGAAAACAGAGTATAGCACAGCATCAGCAATCTCTGTTCCCGAGGAAAAGTGCCTAAAAAGAAAATATGTGACGCGGATGAAATCGTTAATTTTTAAAATGACAGAAATATAATACGTTGAACGGGGACTCGAACCACACTGTATACGTATAGTTGAGTATATATATATATAGATGTACGTACATAAAGAGAGGGAGGAAAATGCGAGAAAGGCAAAATGGACAATTGTTCGTGTTCACTAAGGGATATAAGGGTGTTTGAAAAAAAAGAGGAATAGTAAAACAGGGTTTATATATCGTGAAACGAATTCGCGTGGCAGGAATTTTAATTTCGTCATCCCTTTTAGCTCTTCGTTCGTACGTTCTGATTAAAGAAATGAGGGAGAAAGAGAGAGAGAGAGAGAGAGAGAGAGAGAGAGAGAGAGAGAGAGAGAGAGAGAGAGAGAGAGAGAGAGAAAGAACAATCGATTGGTAAGGGAGCACCGTTTCTCTGCACGCGTATATTGGCCCTGATGATCGAGAAGAAAAGGAAAATCGACAATTCGGCTTGCTATTGTCAGATAATAAACGGTTCACTGCTACAGACATATCTACGTCCCGCGTGTCCTTCGAGATCTGCAAGCTCTGGTTAAAGATCGGTATAGCCTCGAACAATGATTTCATATCGGTAGTTCGTTCCTTTTTCCGCGCGTTCCAAGGGAGGTACGTTTGATTTTTTTTTCCAAGGGATGTACAAACGCGTCCAAATGGTGCCACGATATAGATTTCATTACGTTTCATCCCGCATGCCGAGCATATTTTTTTTTTTTTTTTTTACCTGGAAAAAAAGATAAGAGACAATTTCTAATGAACGAAAGGGAGAGAGAGAAAGAGAGAGAGAGAGAGAGAGAGAGAGAGACAAAGAAAGGAAGAAACGGAGGACGATTTCTTTTCATAACTGTGAATAACAGCGAGAAAAACACCCGAAGAGATTTAATTGTACAATACGTTAGAAAAAAATTTATATATTTCGATCTGTTCACCGGAAAGGAGCATACCGACGACTTGTAATTAATTCTTATTAACCAGGGGGCAATCATTAAGCAAGAAAGCTAGACGTTATCATACGAATCGATAAATACACTTCTGTAGGTGTAGACTTGTACGCCTCGAGCTTATTTATTACGTTACTGTAATATCATTATATTGCATTGTACATAACTGATAATTATTTCTATAGCTCGTAACTAATATTATTATTATTATTATTATTATTATTATTATTATTATTATTATATTATTAATTATTATTATTTCATTACGAACGATTCAACCGCTATTATACATCACGGCGAATTTAATCGTCGTGCAGGATTCCTTTATTAATCGTGTCATACGATCGCGAACACGAGAGAGGTTTGAGATTTCAAAATTCTTTTTCAAAAGAGATAGCAAAGAAGAGAGAAAGATTGCTGGGCGAAGGAGTGAAAGACTGAAGGAGTGAGAGAGCGAGAGAGAGAGAGAGAGAGAGGCACAGAGTCCGTTTTCTTCTTCTCCTCCTTCTTCTTCTTCTTCTTCTTCTTCTTTTTCTTCGTTCTTTGTACACGAGGTCGCCACGTGAAAAAGAAAAGAAAAGTAAATGAATTGAAAAAGTGTTCGATTGTTAGAGGGAGAAACTTTCCTTGGCACGCGAATTTGGGGTCGGATTATTACTGCCTTAAAGAGACGGATATGTGATCGATTGTAAATAGTAGAAGAGCAAATGAAATTTCGAATCTGAACCAACTATCTTGACTAGGAATTAGAAACGAAGATCATGCGAATCTAGATTAAGTTCGCGTTCGATTCGATAAGAAATTGATTTTTTTTCCTTTCCTCGTTACTTCTATTTGTAACGACTGTTGACTTGTTGATATTTTTTTTAACGCGGAACCGTAGAGTCGTTTCCTATCCAAAAGTCAACGAAATACTCAACGCTTTTTATTCGCGCTTTATCCGCTGTTCAATTAGCTTCATTTTCTATTTATATTCCTTTCAAACATGTAGCTATTGTTTAATCGTTGTTCATCTTGCGCACTAGTTAACGACTTCACGAGAATCATATTTGTAAAAGATGAGAAGCGGCTCGATGGGGAAGGGGTCACGCGTGTCCATTATTCTGCGTGAAATTCACAATTGTCGGCTGTGCCCCGGAAACAATTAAACAGAGAGTGGTAGAGGAAGATGATCGACGAATAGCTAGCTTTTGTATCGCACGAATGAGTGGACTCGCTTTAGTATTAAACCAGGGAACCTTCTGTCGAGGAAACTGAAACAAACGGATTAGAGTTCGAGAATAATTGAAAAATTGTGTAACCAAGAATCAGTTAAAATCATGATCGTGAATCTAGAGTACCTATCGAATTGAGATACGCTGCGATGTTCGAACCGTATCCTGCGACGAGAATATATTTCAATGTAACGCATAAGTAGTCGAGACATTGTGTCGTTTAAGCCGCGCAGCGAAAAGGCCAGGAGCTCGAGGTGTGCGAAATCTAATCTGGAAAATGTTCACGTGGCGACACGTACAACGAGTGCACATACACACACACACACACATACACACACACATACTTCTACATATGTACGGTACACATCGCACGCGGTAACAATCCACGATTATGTGGCGCACGTGCGGGCAAACGATAGGAAAGAATGTCGGCAATGGGTATTATATATGTACATTAAAATATATATAATACTAGGAGTTATAAATAAATATACAGATTGTAGAAGCGCGCGCGCGCGCGCTTGTACAATCTGTATATCCATATTATGCATAGACAGTGAATGAAATTATAATAGGAACGAGTACTAGCGAGATGGTACGTTATACATATTAAAAATGCTCTATTTTATTAAGGATATTTTTGATATATCTATATATATATATATTATAAATATGAATATAAATATAAATATATATATATCGAGCTAGAGAAGCGAAATCAGCGAGATCGAGATAGATAACCGACGATCAATGTAATTATTGTTATTAGCGAACGGTGCCGTTTACTATCGCGAGATGAATATTTACTGAGCTGTGTGCAGTGCGTGTCGAATTATTAGATTTCGAAATCTATACGTACGTGGCTCGTCGGTTTAGCGGGAGTAACGTTGCCGGCGAGTTCGTGATTTTTATGTCTTCGTTTACTACTTTTTCTCTTTTTTCTTTTTTGTTTCCTTTTTATAATCTTTTGAGTCGGGAAAGGAAAGCGAGAACAGGAAAGGCTATTGCCTGAAAAAAACAAAAAAAAAAAACAAAAAAAGAAAGCATGTTTAGATACACGGTGGGGATGTAATTTGTACCCACGGAGCAGTGATTTGGTCTGAATCGATGTCTCGTCCTTATTTATTTCCTTACGTAGAACATATTATGCCCGTCGCTAAAAGAAGTCTCAACCCTTTCACCTCGTTTTCGTAGTTTTTCTTCTATATAGCCAAGACGAAGGGTAACGTTCGTTACTGTAGAATAATGATTACGATGATTTCATTGTTAACACGCCCTTTGCGAGTTAAGCGATCCGAGAGTAGACGACGGATAATCGTTCCTTCCGTTCGAGTGCATGAATTTTCTTCTTCTTCTTCTTCTTCTTCTTCTCCTCTTTTTTTTCCTTTCTTGTTCCCTCTTTTTAACGTAACAGCTCTACATTTAACTGTGTATCTCGATGATTATGTAAGCCTGTGTATGTCAGTTACAGTTTTGCGTTTGAAATACACCTTTTACCCCCCTGAAATTGAGTTCACGTGAACGTTAATCGTGACCACCGCGCGCCATCTTGCGTTTTGCGATGCATGCTACGACAATGTACCGAGAACAGTACGATTAGAGCAGCATGACCGTTGAAATAATCGCTCGAACCCGTCTTATCGTCGATCGTCCACGCTTCTTTACGTTTGTACATCGTGATTGTGTCAATTAGTTGTTTAATTGTAAAAATATTTATCGCAACAATGAGAATCGACCTTGGTACACGCGACGTTCTTCTTTTCTTCTCTTTTCTTTTTTTTTCTTAGCGATAGATGGCGAACCGCTTTAGGTAGCGTGAACGTATTGTATTAATTAAAACTTCGATCGAGTCGTGTCGAGTCGCTGACGCGATTTAAAATAGTTTGTCAACGCCAACTGCATACTCCTCGGTGGTGTCCGCGCGAGATACGCGCCGGAAGTGTAAAAGTAGGGGGGAAGGAGAACGAGAGAGAAAGAATGGAAACGGGGAACGAAAGAGAGAAAGAGAGAGAGAGAGAGAGAGAGAGAGTAAGATAAATAGAATGCGAGAAAGTGAACTGAGTTTAAGTTTTAAGAATTCTATTTTTGTGATCAAAAGAAAAGTGTAATTATTGTAGTCAGACGAGAAGCAGAAATTGTCGAATGATTTTTTCTTTCTTTCTTTTTTTTTTTTTGTAACATAGTCGAGTGCGCGATCTTTCGATTCATTTTTCATTCGAAATCTTTATTTCGATCGTTTTACTCGCGCGTAAAAATAATCGCGCGATAAAATGAGAGCAGTAAATTCAAATAATGGTAAATACGTGTGTATCATACCACTGGCGGCACACGGGGGAACCTCGATCAAGAATATTCGCGTAAAAATTCCGAAAGGAACCGTTCTCTTCACGTTTCAGGGTTTTAAGTATCCCCGTTTGAAAGTTGAAAAGGAAAATCATTCGACAGATTCCTGCGAAGACAAAGAAATATTTTTCGGAGGTGAAACGGCAAACGAGAGCAGATTAAAAAACCGACGAGAACTCGAGTACGCCGATCGATGAATCGATTTAATTAAACGGAAGAAGGATATTTTATTACGCGAAATGGAAAATCGAGGTCGCTGTTAGCAATGAAAAGAGAGGGGGGAGGGGAGGGGAGAAGCAATAAGTTGAGACAAAAATAATAATAAAAGAAGAGAAACAAGGAGAAAGGGGAGTGGATGATAGATTTTCGATAACATCCCTAGATGTTGGGAATGAAAATTGGATTTCAGAGGATCTCAGACGCCGACTGTACAGGATACATCGATCAGCTGTTTCTCAACTAATAATTTTGCACGATACCCTGGTATCCGCGAGATCCATCGATATAATATCGTGCGAAGACTGTTGCGATGGGAATCGGTCTGTATCGTTGGGTTTCTTTTCTTATCTCCTAAGCAGAATAATATTTCACTTATTTAACTCCACCACTAGTGCAACGTGATCGGATGGACGTATCAGGATCGGAGGAAAATTTAGTTCGTTACGAGGAAATCGTTCGCGGACAGTTCTACGACCTGCGAGTCGAACAAGATATTTGCGAGCACGATCGACGAGCGTGGAAAACGTGTTCACATTTTTTTACAAGATTTTCTATCTGCCTCGAGTAAATCACGTCTATTCCGAGTCTTAGCTCTATTTCGAAACGGACGAATCCGTACTGTCGCGATTTCAACGCACAAATCGTAACACCGACTGATTCATGCCTGAAATTTTACTTGCGCCATGGCGAGAGCAAACTATGATATCACGATCACGATTCGTTTATTATAGAAAAAATGATAATGCGTTACTATTTAAAAACATTTTTAAAAAGTTAAGAAAACGAGAAAAAAAAAATAAAAAAAAAAAGATACTAATGAGGTGGTAGTTACTTATTCCCTAAATTCTACTTTATCGCGTTTGAAGGAGGAACGGAAGTTCATTTCCATTTAGAGGGGAAGCTGGTAAATCGATCGTAATTCGTTCGACTGTGGATCGGTTAGATTGACGAACGTGTTCGGCGGATGCGTTTCTTTTGAACACAGCTTTCGACTAGCAATTTTCGACGCTACATCGACCTTCGATTTCGTACATTCTTCTTTTTTTTTTTCTTTTTTTTTCTCTCCGAGGATCGAAAATTACGAGGCGACGTCGTTGCGGTGTACAAAGAAAATGCAATTTTATATATGTGTATAAAATATATAAAATGACAAAATGAGTGGATGTCGATGCGACGTGAAAGTAACATCCCTTTCAAATTCGGCACACAACACCGTTACGAAACATTATGTTATCTAAACGAACATTAACACACGTTAATACTATCATGATAATCTTTGTTTATTTGGTTCTAATGTAATAGTTATTATTAGTTCGCCATCCTTTGTATATATTCGCAACACTCAATAAAAAAGAAAAGTACCAAAAAAGTATAAGCAGTGGTTATTTAATCGTGATCTACTTTTCTGCCACTTGGTTAAGTTGCTCAGCGACTAGGTGACACGGTAACGAGGGGAATCCAACGCCAGGTATAATATTTTTGAAATTTATTTGTAATTTGTTCGTATAATTGGTAACTGATCTCGGATAACTAGTGCTAAAAACCTAAACAACGTATGAAATTTTATACTTAGTTACTTCAGGGGTGCTAACGTGGCTATTTACAGTGTGGACGCGCCTGGGTTCGTGAAAACGAGTTGGGGCCCTTCCGACTCGACACACGACACACTTCGAGAGACTTTCCTATCGTTTCCCACGCTATTTTCGTTTCTTTCAATTCCCTTTGACCAGATGGATAAGTCGGTAAAAATGTTCACGACGCATCGATCGCCGATCACGACGCTGGTCATTCTATACGCAGCGCTACGACGCTCAAAGGATCGAGAGGTATGTTCTACTGTCCTGTACAAAAAATCTGTAGCCGACACTTTTGTTAAATCATTCGTCAAATTGATGCGCTCTTTCAGTGCGAACCGGTGGAGACCGTCGATCCTGCGAGACGTACAAAAGTAGTCGATTTAAGTAAAACGGTAGAAAAAGCGGTTGCACCAATTACGTCGATCGTCCAATTCCCTTCCTAGCACTTTTGTGAACAGGCGAACGATAGATTAGCCTTGAAATTCGCACAGCTGTCTCGAGAGATAGGTACAAGTTTTGCGAAACCACTGAAACGCAGAACGATCGAGTCCTCCATCGAGATCGAATCACTGTTTCACCTATTTATTGTACCCTTAAACGGAACGAAGGGACAGACTATTGCAACCGCGTAACGTCCACAGAATCCATGTTAACGTACACCTTATCGCGAGATGAACTTATTACGTACCTTGGAAAACAATATATTATACACAGGAGCCTGTACACAAATTGCACAGTCGCATATTTCGTCGTAACAAAATTTGAAACATTACAAATCCGTACAAGCTAACGAGCTTCGTCCTTGGAAGTAAGAAGAATAACATTGACCAAAAACAAGAAAAAAAAAAAAAAAAAAAAGAAAACAAAAAGAAAGAAGCCACGCGAGAAACCACACACACGTTCAACGAATACCATTCCGAATAGGAAGATTAAAAAATAACTAAAGGGAGGAACAATAATTTTAACGGATACAAAGGCTTTTTACAACTAACGGAGCATCCTTTTTTCATCCTTCGAATTGCATTCTCGTTCGTGATTCGTGAAAGAAAGATTACACCTTGAACAGAAGGGGACTCTTCAAAGGCCTAGAATCGGTTCTTCCTCGCCTCGTAGCTAACGAGGGAATCGCGGGTAATAATTTAAAACAAGGAACGACAATACGGTTAATAAAAGTCGAAGGCCCATTGTGGCATAATCGCGCGATAGTGATAAATCACTCGATTCCGATCGCGCATCACTTTTACATCGATTCACAGCTACTCTAAAGGCATTTATACACAACAGTCGCGCGCGCGTCTTGCCATCGGCATTCACCACCATGCTTCTCGGCGCCTTTCCTCTGTTTTTCTCTCCTCACCGTGTAATTTCCACTACAAATTTCTCTATAATATAATCGTTAACGTGCTCTGAAAAAGCATACTGGACTATATACAAATTATAATTACGTAATCCTCGTTTCGGTACATCTCGGTCGTACCAGACGTTCGTACAGCCCAACGTCTTACGGTACGGATCGTTCGTTACGTATACAACGAAAGTACCTGACGATTCTAGCCAACGATCACTCATCGAATCCTGTACCCAAATGAAAACGCGTTCGATTCGTGAAAATCCATTATTTTTTTTTTCTTTTTTTTTTTTTTTTTGTTTTTTTTTTGTTGTATCCTCCCGCACAGTCTTCAATCGTTGACACCAGCTAAACGACCGAGGATCACAAGAAACGTGGAAACAAGCTTTACTTTATACTAAGTAAACCTCGGTAGTAGAAAAAGTTTGTTCTCTGCGGTTCCTCGTGCATCGGACAGACTCTGTTTTGATCGGTCGTAAAACCCGGTCGACGATACTCGTTGCATCCAGCCGGAGAGCCGTAGATGGCGCTACTCCCCAGAGCGTTCACCCTCTGGAGTTCAGGTTCATCCTCGCCGTGGTTCCTCGTGTGTGCCGCGAAGCCATCTATCCGCATCGTCGTCGTCGTCCTGGCCGCGTTTCTCTGCCTGGCCAGACACGACGAGAGGAAGGTGCTCGAGGCACAGGGCTCCCTTCTAGGTTTCCAGCCCGGGCACCAGACTGTGGAAAGTCTGGATATCGTGGAACGCCCTGCCGCAGCTCTGGTTGTTGTTCCTCTCGAATTTCGCCAGGTCGAAGTGCTCGTCCAACGACTGTAACTCGACTAAACGTTCCTCGAGGCTCTTCGCGGAGTCCGCGAACCTCGCGAAGTCGCAGATCCTGTCCGGGTCGACTACGTCCGAGGCCTCCATCATGCTAACGTCGCTGGACTTGGCGACACCGTTCAACTGACCGCTGGCGTCGTCCAACACCGTAGGGAACATGATGGTGTTGCAACAACTACTCGCGGACGTGCTGGTGCTGCTGCTGCTCGTGGTCGTGTTCGCCGTGCTCGTGCTGATGATCGTCGTTGCCGAGCGTACGTCTACGGAGCCTAAGCGATCCTCGGGGTACACTAGATGATGATGGTGCGGGGATTCGGGTTCGTGAACCTCGTCGATGTGAGAGAGCAGCCGTGGCGTTGGCGGCAGGATGTAGAAGTCGCTGAACACGTCGTCCTGGAGGTCGAGTTCGTCGTGCCTTTGCCGTTTCGGATTGATCCCTTCGTTTCTCGTGTCGTCACTCAATCTACGAAGAGAGGAAACATCGTTTGTCAGAGAATCGACGTTATTCGGATGAAATAGAAAATTTATAAGCAGACTACTACGCGAGGAGAATTGGACAACGTTCCTGAAGCCGTTGCGCGATGGATATGAACGATTCGAACAAGATCTGCTGTCCTTACGTTAAAAGCACGAGTGTTCCTCTATGCATTACCGTGCGATCGATCTTCCCGGACGCTTAATTCCTCTTACATTAAAACTCTCTTCGAATATCTTGCGGTCTTATCCACAGGAGTTATAATTTAAATTGGAAAGAGGAAGCAAAGGAACTGGAAACAGTCTAATTACACATTTTGCTATTTCGCGACGGCGAAGGAGGTGTTCTTATAATTGGAAATTTCTCCATACCTTTTCCGCGAAGACGTTTCGTCGTCTGTTACTCCGACGATAAGGTTGCTGGAAACGTTGTTCTCTTTGGCGGAATCATTTAGATATGTGACCACAGATAGCCCGTAGTTTCTCGTTTTTTCGTCCCGGTTCTCGCGTTGCAGCCGCCTGACTGCGTTGTTTATGAGAACCGATCTGCACAAGCTGGCTTCCGGGTCCTCGATCCTCCGCAATTTACCGGCGGAGATTTTCAGCAACCGCCGACGTTCCTCCCTCGCACGGTATTTCGCTGAAATCATCGTTGGTCTGCTCCTACGGATCACAAGGTCTTCCTCCAATCTCATTTTAGCGTCTGAAACGAACAAAGTGACATAAACTATTAGTTACCAGTCTGAGTCACACACAATATCTATCTTTTATTTTCAAGGGACAAGCGTATAGATAGACGATCAGAATTGTAAAGCAATGACTCGCAATTTTCTAGTCACACGTGTTATTCTATCGCGTTGTGTAATTTGCTCTGTTTTTAAATCGAGAAACGAAAATCTCTACTATCTAGCATTGCGATTACCGAGCGAAGGTAAAAAAGGTTGCTACCAGGACAGCCTCGCGATATACAAGTACGTATTTAAGTCTTCGTGTACAGTTGTGCATCAATAACGCGATAAGTACTGGCATTTTTCTGCGTTATATAAAATGCATCGAATACCAGGGAGGAAGTCACCGTGTGGAAGACGTTAGGAAACAGATAGGGCTATTTTAATAGTATTTAAAATAAACGACGCTGCACTGTGCTTTTTCTTGATCTACCGCGATACTCCATTTCTTGTAGTCCAAAGAATTAGCAGCTAAAGTAATAAGCGACATAATTTAATGTATAAATTTAAAGTATTCCGATTATTGACTGTTTTATGAAAACTTTACCATGATACATTTAATACTACTTTCGGCATAATTTTATGCACGCCCCATTCCAAGTTCTTTCACTTTAATCTTCTCTACCTGATGATTGTATCGACCAGTCGAACGGTTATGTGAGAATCGCGTTATACAGGGTTACCCATGGAAATTACGTGAATTACATTGTTCACCGAAATAGTCGATTAAAGGAACTACGTAGCGGCTAAATCTGTAGGCCTAAAACGATCCACTCAAGGCGCATCGGTGCATCTGGCCTCATTACCCAATAGTTACATATTCCACCTACAATCTGAGTCACATTCGCGTTTCCGAACGGAATAATTAACGTTTAGCAGGAAGGCGAGCGCCTCCCTTAAAACAATTTCCGCGAATGACTACCCGAATCACACGTGGACGGAAATAATTACGAAAATAAATTGTCCAATTAGCCGACAGATGGCGCCTACGGCACTTTCGCGAGCCAACAAAATGGCCGCCGCGCGGCGTTAATCACGACGAGCGAATTACAGGATCCTAGCCGCCAAACGATTTTATTATTTCGCTACTGAATATTGATCAACGGAACGATCGTGGGTACGTGAACAGATTGAACAGCCCGTCATTTTTTAAACGAATCGAGCATTTATTTCCACGTTCTTTTCTATTATGGTGTCGAGGAGCTGCTCTTTCGATAACTGCTGGTACTGTCCCTAATAGACGAGAGAAGAAGAGGTACAGAACGGATGAACGCGAAATTATCATCGAAAAAATGACTTAATTACAGCGCCGCGGAGAGCAGAGAACGATGGTACACGGAGAGACGATTTTACGCTCCAAGTACGCCTAAGCTAACTTTCCCCGCGGGGAAAAAATCGCCATGGATACACGTTACCTAACCTGTAAAGTTCGCTTTGGAGTCGCTGACTCGTGCGCGCCGTCCTCTCCCTTCTCCAGCCCATAAGTTTACTTCTATGTATATATAGCGCGTGCACGTATAGCACGTACACACGCTTATTATACCCTCGCGCGTTATACCTTCCCTCCTCGCTGCTACCTCGTCATTTTTATCCGGTACAGTTATTTCAAACAACCTAACTGTCAATGGTATCAACATTACTCGCGCGATGCAGCGGGATCAAATTGCGGAACGAGATTAGTCCAATTGGATACGTTTGATTATCCTCTTCTTAAATTGTGCCAGACGAAAATATGCGCTGGCCGAAAAAAATGCCAGGCGAAACCGTGGCCGGTTAAAATTCTGTCTACGTCGCTCAGGATTTCTATTATCGGAAATTTCAATCGAGATACCACCGGACGGGATGTCGGAAGAGCCGCGATAATTCCTAGCCCCTAATTTCACTGGATCCCATCCAATTCTCACGAGGGATTTCATTTGAAAAACTGCGTCACTTCGATGCCGTTACATCTGATCTTACATCACACGTAGCTTAGTGTTTGGCAATTAAACGAAGCTTCGACCTCGGCCGGAATTAGATCAATTTAAACGCGTCTCACTCTAAAATACTGTACTTACGCATTCGATGGATCACTGGTCGCTTTTCGATTGCAGATTCCATCGATTTTAATCGCGTGAAAGAAAGAAAAGGAAGAAGCGTACCGTATCTCCCGCCGAGTTTGGCAGTATCGACGCGCAACTTTGTAAGGATCGTCGCTACGCTTCTGGTGACAAGTCTCGGTAACGACCGCTATCGGTAATGGATAAAGGTATGGCGTGAATAATGAACTGGGCATCAAGCGACTCCATATCGAACCGTTCAAAGTGGAGAGAGCGCGCGGTCGGTGGTTGGGGTCACCATTTGCCGTTCGCGGCCGCTCTCTGTCTATGTGTGCGGGGGCCTTGAAAGGAATGCGCGGCTAAAAAGAAATCACCCAGGCATTTTTACACGGTTGAATATAAATAAATGCGGACGGTGAGCCGAGCTGTGTACACTGACAATACACTCCTTTCTCGTTTACCTCTCGCGATACTTATCTCCCGTTTCGACTCGTTTACGCGTGTTATCGTCGAGATTATCATCGTTCGCTTTATTTTCCACGCGACAGGCCGACGCGATTCACGTGAACGAGAGCGCTCGTGCGCTCCCCCCCTCTCTCTATTCTCTCCGTCGAAGGAAAAAAAAAAAAAAATTACGAAATGTATATATGTACGTATCTCACGTTCGATGCGTATTTTCCCACTCCCGCAACAGGCTCTGACGCAACTCAATTTTATTATTCACCCATTAATCAGTGACAATACACAATTAATAATCCGTTAATATCGTTTTTTATCGTTTCACATGTAGCGCCACGGCCAGAAACTTTTTCTACGTTAACGAACATTTCTTTCCTCTGATTATTATCGAACACACGGCGCTTTCACTGAATACTTGATAAATGAAATTTGGGACGAGAATGAAATTCTTCCTCTACTGTGATCGACAAGGACATCGTAGGATACGAAGATACGTTTTCTAACAACTGTAATAACAAACGAATCACTCTGGTAGAACGGCAAAAGGGAAAGCGATGGACGATTTAACAAGTTTGCAAGTCAGCGGTTGGAACTCACTTTCGAGCTACGCAAAATTGTAACGTTGTGCGCACGCTCACTACACTTTGCAACGTTCCCTCGTGCGACAGGTTTGCGGAGAACCGATTCAGCAAGCAGCGGGGCCGATACTCTGCTTAACCAATCACAAACGTTCAAACGGCGTAGCTTCGATCTCGCAGAAAATTGGCTGCGCGTAGAAAATTCCGCGATGTCCGCCAAAATGATCGCACGTATTTCGCCTGCGACTCGTTCGATGTCTCAGACTGAACTGTGCGTCACGCGTAATCGTGGGATACACACGACGACAGAGCGACGACAACAAAAGTGTTATCGGACATCGCGTGACGTCACAATTGGCCGTGTGTACTACGCGCGGCTCGCGCATGCGCGGATCACGCTCCGCGCGAACACCGACAAATCGCCCACCAAATATTCTATCTACGTACGAACATGTTTCTCTGTGGATTATTAGCAACGTTTGAATTTTTTTAATTGGACACGTCGTTTAACCGATGCTCTGCGTGAGAATGAACGAATGGACGCGCGTGGGACACACGCGTACGCGTATACGCGCAAGAAAACTTTGGTAAGAATTAATCGCGCGAACGCAAATGCCTTTAAACGGTTGGAATAATAAAATGGTCGAGTTTCCTTTTTCGAAGCGCCAGCCGCCGTTGCAGCCGCGCCACCTTGCGGCTTTGCTTGAAAATTCATTCCAATTGATGTTGTCCTTTTGATCGGACCTTGTTCCGCTTTATCTCAACGCGTGCGCATCAGCCCACATTTAATTGATAACGCGACAGAAAATGATAAGGTTTCGACTTGTCGTCTAATTGTATAATCACTGGAAGTAAGATACACTAATTGAGCGTACGCTTAATGAAATTTCGACGCTAGGATTCGATTGGAATAACGTACGAAGAACAGTTTGAATTTTTTAGGAACTGAGAGAACAGTTTGCTGGCGATTCTGGTAGCAGTTGCGAGTTGAACAGTGTGTACTTAGTAGCTGCGATGTTGTTTGCGAGCGAAGATGGATTCTCAAGATAACACGCATGGAAGACAAAGATTTTTTCAGGATCTATGACGATAGTTCTACGGCTAGTTTCCTTGAAGGACGCGGGGTACTGTTTCTTCGAACCCGTTAAAACTTTTCTGTTTTTCCCGGTTACTTTCCTACTCGTTCTTCACCGTGAATGTATCCTTATCTCGTTAAAAATGATTATCTCATTAAGACTGTGCATTACTTGCATAGAAATATTATTCAAGTATTTATTAAAAAAGAAAAAGAGGATTGTTAGGAACGTTCATCTGTTTGAAACTGTACAAAGCATCGTTGAAATTGCAGGAGGCGATCGTTAAATAGGCCGTGACCATTCGAACGACTTTCTCCCTCAGCCGCAATGAGCGAACACATCGCAAGAAAAAGATCGTTGGCATTTATTATAGTAGAACAGCTTTGTCTCTTGGATTGACCGCCGTTAATAAGAATATCGAGAGACTCATCGTAACGATTCCGCGTAACGTCTTGGTATCGAGAAACGTAATGCAAAATCACGGGGAATTTCCGGACACGTAACACGCCTAAGATTTATTTGCCAGAAAATAAGGAACATTTTACTTTGTAAGTAATTCTCACATTTACCGATAGAGTCCCAAACTATTCACCATTTATATTTTTCCTATGTTTAAACATTCCCCTCGATAAGTTCATTATCTTCCCTGGATCACCAGAATGGAATGCCTTGAATTCATATAATTCATCGTGAAAGTATGTCTCTTAAACAACGGCCAATTAGACTGTTGCTACAAGACCCACTTTCTCGCCAGCTACATCAGAGAATCGCTGACGACACGAACTCGAAAAGTAAGCATATCGATACTTTCGATGATTGCAAAATTAACTCCAGCTAACAGACATAGAAACTAAAGTGCGAGGGGCAGATCATCGCGTATACTACGTGCTATAACGTGCGACACGGAGTACGCCGACTCTTACGTAAATTGAAATCGACCCAGTGATGCGTTTGTTAAATTTATGAATCGTAAGTTTCATTAGCAATTAAAGCACCTTGGTTTCCTCTATCTTTATTGCGCTATACGAAATCCACTTTAAGCAAATATCTTTCCCCTCTTTTTCCATATCGATCAGATATGAAAGGAAAAAAAAAATAGAAGACCTCGACGATGCACCAGGAACTAAATTGTTCCCATTTTTAGATAGAGTTTGTATTTCCGCTCGTATTTTTTTTTTTTTTTTCGAACAGCCTCAACACAACCGCAACAAAAACCGCGTTCACTTTCAATATTGCAAGAACACGTTGCGCCGTATTATCCCAGAGGTATATATAAACCAGAGAGGGGGGAGACACTGAGTACGATGCAACAGGTTGAAAAATTTAACGGATAAAAAAATCGGACGGTACATTTCGCCGAATTTCCTGTTCGATGTGCGTACGCGTGTACGATCACGCGGAAATGTCTGCGAGCATTTTGGTAACACGGAAGCCAGGAACAGGTGAAAAGAATCGTCACCCTTCACTTTCCTCCGAATCTC
Organism: Xylocopa sonorina; assembly: GCF_050948175.1. NCBI lineage: Eukaryota > Metazoa > Arthropoda > Insecta > Hymenoptera > Apidae > Xylocopa > Xylocopa sonorina. Next base: position 8,994,452 of record NC_135201.1, on the reverse strand, counting down.
CGATTTTGCGCCACGTATTTAACTGAAGTTGACGACTGTGAAAGCAAAGTTATTATATCTGGAGTTCCCTTTAATCGATCAACTTCTCTTACGCTACACTACGCCTACAAGGTTGTACATACACCTATAGATATCGCGTATTCATTGACAGACAGGATAAATATATTAATTTACGTAATTTGTCCGTTTTTAGATTTAACACTTGGAGAAAGGAAAAAAATTTCATCCGTGTCATTGACGACGTTCGCACGTTATGCTAAATGAAAGGAAACGTAATCGTATTCTACCGATGGTGAAAAATAATCAGACAATAGCTTTTCTATTAACGTCGATCGGTTGCACAACGTTCGATATCGTATGGAGCGTTATTTGTATAACCGCAGATTTTCTGGAACTATTATGTAACGCATAAAAAGGTATTACGATGGCAATTACGCACGACTATTGCGACATCGCACACGGAAACGCCTCGTCTACGTGCGGAATTCTTACGGGAATCTTAGCCGTATCTACGAACGCGTTTCTGGGCTAGGAAAATTGGGTATCTCGCGATATCCCTACGGTTGTCGGACTTTTGGCCTCGAACTAACTACCCAGCCTGATTCCTCGAACGGTCCTTCCTCGCGGATTTCCTGCTCGCCGGCCGAATCTCCATCGTAATTTCGTGAATCTCGCTTGGAACGCGGTGAAGCATGTCGAGTTGTACGCGGCGCAATACACATATTCCGGTGGCCTCGAATTGCACGTAGTCGGGAACATTAACGACTGTAAGGTTACTTTGTTGCCTGCAGCCTGCCGCGCGCCATAAAGCCACATCAATACACGGCAATCACGCTAAGAGCAGATGTTATCCCCACCGTGTCCCGTCGCCCTACCACTTTTCTGGACTCGTGTAGCAGAGGATCTCGGTGTGGGCGAAGCGGGTAGGGACGAAACGGCTCGTGTCGCCGATACTCGGCTACTCCCACCAGTATCCCTTCTGCACGCCTACTACGAATCAGGGTCGTGTCGCAAATGCACATTGCGCTCGTACACATTTCTTGTTTACGCTTCTTCATCGATGCCAATCGATATTATCGATGATGTCAACGGGCACACCGGAAGTAAGACATCCGAACATGTAACACAATCAACAAGGTCTCCGATATTCTTGTTTCGATACCTATCAAGTTATTCCCGTGTCTACTTTAAACGTCAAAGCTTGCGCACCCCTCTGCTCGACACTTTAACCGTTCCCTTTCCATGCCATTTCGATCGAAGCTGGGCAAAAACCAGCGATCGCGAAGATCCAAACGTAACAGAATCGATCGATCCTTATTAGCACAGATATTAGCGCGAATATTAACAGGAGGCTTAACTACCCTTCTCGCGTGGCACGATTATCAATAAATATAACAGGAAGATTCAATGAGCCTCTCATGGGAAATGCGCCCAACGGGAGTTACGATCCTGACACACGTGTCTCGTGCTGCACACACAATAGTTATGCGCATACATATGCATACGTGCCCAGTGATCGTTGATGTGTGTGGGTATTTCAGCGGCGGCAGCAGCCAACGGGAAGAGGGGGAAGCCGTGGTGGTAACGGTGGGGATAGAGTCGAGTGTATATCGATGGAAGGTAGGGACAACCGTGGTGTCGGTATAGGTAGTACCGTGACGTCACACGTTCCACCAGCTGGTTGGGAGACGCGCCACTCTCCCTGTTGCCATGCCCGTGCTTTAGCCGTGATAACACCGGCGGAGGGAAAGAGATCGGCGTGCACTTGCCGGACCTATGAACTTTCGGGACCTGAATCGTTGCGGCTAGAAGGTGCAAGTGCATACGGAACGGTGCATTATTCCACCGGTTTGTATTCGAATTCCCAAGAGAGAGAGAGAGAGGGAGAGGAAGCCTCGTGGGTTCGACCAGTCGATGTGTACGATCGTGAGAAGAATCGTAACGTTGCCTAATTTATTTACGTATTTAATTATAGACGTATGACTGGTTGTTAATTCTGTATCGTATCTCTCGATTTTATATCAGGACCGTAAACAGAGAAAATGTCTCTATCGGGATTCCTCCCGACGCGATCATTATCTATTTTGAGTCATGCGTCCTCGTGGATGCGTCATAGAAGCTCATCTGGTTCTCTTATTCTCGATCGCAATTATTCTAATCTCGAGAGCAGCGCTTTTCCAGCGTTATTCACCGCCCTTGGCAATTTTCCTGCCGTCACTACACTCTATGACGACACAAGAGTTACTCATAGATTCATTCCACGAAATTACTATTGAAAGGCTACACAGCTGAGATTGAACCTAACAAATATCCTGCGAAAGTCTTCACCCAGCGAATCGAGCGCCATTTCTGATTAACGTAAATCAATTTAACGGCGAATGTATCGAGCGGAAGTACGGAGAAGCAAATATTTCAAACGTCGTTTCATTCATACAGTCATTCGATTATATCTCTTAAAAAGCGTCGTTTAATTAAGAATGCGAGGTAAGTAAAAAAGGAAATACTATTACGGGATTGTAAAAAGTGACATTACAGGTTCTAAAATTGGCTATAAAAATAATGGCCTGTCTCGATGTCGTCAATAGTTTGGAAAACTCTCACGACATTAACGGACGCGCAAACGTGTTCGCAGGATTTCCCTGAGTGCGTACGTATCGCGTATGCAAGCGTGACGTAATGCAGGCATTAGTAATTATTGTGGCATAATGGCTGTGACGCGCACGAGCGGCATCAACGGCTGCAGCATTTACACCGCCGCCGATGGTAGGAGGCGCGTGCCTAAGGGAATTCATAAAATCGAGCAAAGCTACAGAGCGGCAGAGAGAGCCAGCCGGTATGCGAATGCTTACACTTTGGACTTCCTTTGGATTTCTGCCATTGCGAACGATGCTTTGCATTCTAAGGATGTCATATGGTTCGGTGATCTCCGGGAGACACGGGGATCGTCAATATCTCGAGCGTGTTACTTGTTTCACCGTTCTGTGTAATCCGTGGCTTTCAGCCGAGTATACGTACGCGTGTAATCGCCGGTACAATGCGAGAGGAAAGTAATGCGAAAGGAAACGAAATAACTGTAAACCAGTTTAACGAGCGGCATCGCATTAAACGTCGAAGATCTTAACGCGAGCTATGCGTTTAATGGTTAAGCTCCTTTATTATCACGTTAATTAGCATAGAGATTGCGTGCAACGATCATTGCGCATCCACGGACGGCTGGCGGAAGGTCAGTGACAGAGAAACGAGATCAGAGTTTCTGGGAGCAAAGCCCAGTCAAGTCATCGTCCTCCCGAAATTTCGATTGGCGTCGCTGGTGGCAGCGCCACCTGCGCACTTAATCCGGTACTAGCCTCAGCTCGAAACGAGTTTCAGAACCGACCAGCGAACGAATGAGCGCGTTACGTGCGATTCTTCCGTTAAACGTTTCCACCGCGTCAAAATGCATCATAGTTGCCGTCTATTAAATACCTTTCAACGAACGAAACGCGAACAGCGCGAAATCTAACGTAATTTTTTTTTCTTTTTTTACCAATAAAATTCTTTTCGACGCGATACGAATATATAGTTGTTTTATTCGGAGTCGCGTGATATAGGGTAAAGGAGCCGATAATTGCCCTCGAGTACATAAAACTCCATGTTACAGGCGGAGAGAAATCGAGAAGTAAATGTCCGTTACAGCTGAGGTACACGGAAAGATTAAGTCACCACGGCGGCCTTTAAGAAACTTTGTCACGCACCAGACTACGTACACGATGAAAAGCACCACTACTTGCAACATTACCTGGCCGGTGCGCGCTTAATGAGAACGTTTGCATTCTCACCGCGCTCTACACTTTCACAACTATTCAATACAGAAATTTTTGTACCTTCGTCGCTAATATCTTTTGTTCGTTTTCGATTACCCGCGTTGAATATCGCGCGCGTATCGTCGCCGCGTAAAAAAGAATCGATTTATACGCGACGCCGATAAGCGACGACGGCACGTGTCCAACGTCTTATTGAATCGAATTCAAGCTGCGCGGTGCGCGACTGTTAGTCACTGATTACGCGCGCATGTCGGTCTAAACGCAGTTTAATAACATATTCACGGCTCCGCTATTTTCGTCCACGAATTCACCATAGAATGAGATCAGCGCACTAAATTTACAACGGATCCCTCCTCTCTTTACGTGCTGGAATTTGCCCCCCTCCCCCCCTCTCTCTCTCTCTCTTTCTCTCTTGCAGGACTTTCATCGTTAAATAGACTCATTTTAAATCGCCGTAACCGTGCTGTCGACCCGTCAGAGCCTCTGTATTTATACCTCGACTCTCCTTTTACTTCCTAAAAGAAACTCGACGACAACAATTTTTCGACACGCCTCGAGATAATTACAATTGCGACTCGTTAGTGTACGCGCGCGCACATGGGAAATAACTGGTGCGTCACGTATCATATCGCGTGCTACGAATTACAGGAAAACACACTCCGTTGCCAACAACGTATTTATTCGCTGATATCACGATCCACGTAACCTTTGTTCGCCAAGATATGGACCGTTACGTATTCCCACCTAACTCGAGGTGTATCAAATTTCGAATATTCGTACGCAATTATTTGAGCGTTAAACGAAAAAAAAAGAAATATATATATATATGGACATCGCGTACGAGAGACTTGGTAATAAACGCAAACAAAGTGGAGGCTGTTGCACGCGCGCGCAGAATTCAAGGCATGAAACCAAAAAGGGAGCTACATATATACGTGGAGTTATTTTTATCTCGATTATACTCGAGGAAGAACAGGAAGAACTCGAAGCGCGAGGAACAATCTCGTGAGAGCCGTTGATTATTTTTCAAGAAGCAAATTTCGCGTTCGCCAGAACGCGATGGACACCATTTATATGGAAATAGTGGCGAAGTATAGAAAGAAGCATTTTTTTTGCGCGCGCGCATCACGCGAGAACCGGTGATTGAATTGCTCGGTAAGAAGGAATAATACTTTCTTTTTTTTTTTCCCCCGTGCACGTCGCATTTGTAGCCTGTGCAAATACGCGCGCGTCGCTCTATTGTCCGTTTGGTCGACGTGAGTTCCAAGTAACACGACAGATTGCAACCGCGTCGTGTTCCAATAACAAAGGAAGAAACGCGTCGAGGAGTGCGCACCTTTTTTTACGCACCGCGTAAAATAATCAACAAAGTGTAAAACCGTTCAATTGCCACTCCGTGTTTTTGTTGGGAACAGTTTCTCGATGGGAACTCGATGAATCGGGAAATCATGTGCAAATTACTCCGTCGAAAAACAGGTTACAACTAATGTTTCACAAAAATTGTTTGGCTATGTACAAAATGGTTCTTTCGGTTGATCCGTTGTACGCTGAGGCTCCCTCGTGAATACAGCGAATCCAATTTCCTATGAATTCGATTGCGAGCTAACCGATCGTGGCGTAAGGTGAAAATTCTAGGCATTAAAATTGTACTCGCCTTTTTAATTCCAACTAAAAAACACGAACAAAAACGAAGAAAGAAAGGGCCGCGAATAAAAGATTTAATAAGCAAAAAATTACTAACAGCATCGATATGTTACGGTGCTAAAAACTATTACGTAATCAAGTAGAAGCTTATCGGTTCAATTGCCAGTAAAATAAGAGGACTATTAAGACGACTTAAGATGGCGCATTACTTCTCTTACGTGGAGGTTAGTTTCGGGCAACAAATTGTACTTCGCAACAATCGCGCAGAGCTGCAAGGAGCCATCAAATGATGGAACCGTGCCAACGAATCCATTCCTTGACGATTTTATTCAAAAGGGAATCAAGAGCAACGATAAAATGTATTCAGGCTTCATTGTTTCCCCGTTTATCCGCAATTGCGAGTAGAAAAAAAAAAATGAAAACAACGCGAGCTCGAACTTGCGTAATAATCATGTCGTTTCCGTTTAAATAATTCGCCGCAATTGTTATTTTTCAAGAAGAAAATGGAGGAATCCCCGCTGACGACAAGGATACGCCAAGAGAATGAGAACGCTCGCGTGTCGTTATCTTTCGCGAGAGTCGCGGAAGCGCGCGCGTTGACGACAATTATGGTTAATTGGATTATTTTTCGCGCGATCCTGGGAAGCTTTACCCGTTGCGTTCGACGCGGTTTACCGCTCGAGGAGTTACGGAAACGGGAAAGCTCGGACAAAAAGTGGTGGCAGGGAGGAAGAGAAGAGTAATTCACGATTTCATGCGAGCCTTGATACAAAAAAAAAAAATTATCGTAATCTCGGCTGAACTTTCGATACCGCGAAACCTTCGAGTCGTAACTTGTTTACGCTCTCCTGCTATCGAGCAAGTTCGCATAAACGTAGAAAATCGATGTACGAATAAGGCCGAGCGGATGAAAGTTTCGAGACGTTGGATCGTACGCGCGAATGCCCGCCGATGTTGACAGATGTCACCCTATCGGCGACGCGCAATTACTCCCCAAAGCAATCCTATTATTACGTCGAATCGATAAAACAAGGCGCGCGCGATAATCTTCGAGCGTGTGACCGTAGCGTGATGATAGTTTAGCCAGACCGATATTGGCTCCGGTCCAGCTTCATAACAATCACCTTGACGACAACTTTCTAGAATCTGTGACAGGGGGGAGGGCACGATTAATTTACAATTCACAAGTGTTACGAATACCGAGTTGGCTGGTTGGTACAAGCGCGACCGAACGTCAGCCGGAATCGTGCGCGGACTCCGCGACCTCGCGAGAGCCGAGCCGAGCCCCGATCGGTAATCGATACTCTCTTAAGATATTAGCACAGGTTTGTTTTGTTCGTGTTGCGCTGCGAGCCGGAGATTGAACGCAAGTCGGCGAAAAAAATGCAAAGAAACGCTGCCTAACCAGAGCCACCTGTTTTCTTTATCGACCGACTCGTTGGGATACGATTTCAGACGAGAATCGCTCTTCCAACCTCGGTGCAACGATCGAAGTAAATCGCGAGAATACCCCGAAAAACATTCGAACCTAGTCGCTGCGAATCGATTATGGCGAGAAAGGAAATAAAGAAATTTCGTTCGCCGTGATTGGTCGATCGTTGAGAACGAGAAACGGAATCAAAGCAGCGAGATCCGTTTGCGTGTGCACGTAGCGCGCGAATGTGGTAAGAATGTACGTACTAGGCTGAACACGCTACTTCGAGCGGCCCACTTTCTTTACTTTCACGCAGTCGTCGTTCTTCTTTCGACACGTTCGCTACTCGGTCTTCGTAACTGAGCGATGCGAAAGGACCTATGGCGGACGTGAATACTTGCCGCTGGTGCACACGCACGCGTAACTCGTATGCATACACCCGACCAATACACCACCACCTGGTACGGATGCCCACCGTGGTGAGCATGTATAATACATATAAGTACACTCGTTTGCGACATGCAAGAGTAGCATCGAACAATTTCTAACGGGTTTTCGTTCGTTCGCGGCGGAGATTCGAGGCAACGGTGCTGCCGTTTCAATTTCTGCGTCTCTGGCTTCGTTCTCGGATACTTTCAAAGATTCGTACAACTACACATAGGACAGAGATTTTACAATGCGACTCTTCCGTATAAAAGATATTTCGTGTCTGAATAAGGCTGAAGTGGCACTGGTGCGAGCTGTAAAAAAAATGTTCGTAGCAAGAACAACCATCTTCGGATATAATTATGCCACCGTCTGCGGATTGTACGTTAGCGAGCAAGTACACAAGTTTCGAGCGCTGGGAGAATCGATAACTATTCGACGCGGGAAGAGAGTATCGGTGCGATGCAAATAGAACGAGTTGTGGCGAGACTTGGTTGAAAAAATAATCGCGACGCGCCGCCACTCGTTAAATCGTATGCGAAATAAATGCGAAGCATCGACGATTATTATCGAACGTCCTTATCGAATGGAAGATGATCTCGACTTTAGACGGGGTAAAGGTATCGTTCGAAAAAATCGAAGGAAAATACGGTTCTAAGTTGGGTCAGGAATAAATTATCAACGATAGATACATCGATCAGATTTTCGACTCGTTAATTAGGCAAGCTGGGCATTGTTCTCCGGCTTCCTTTTCAAGCGCTTACGAGAGATATCAAGTGGATGCACCTTCCTAAGTCACTTTGTAATTCGACGCAGATCTACTATGCGCGATACCACGTTTCTATAGAGTCTAGATTGTAGATCGTAGTCTCGATGCGCGCGGAGAAAGAGAAACGGTGCTTGCATGTGTTTGCTAGTCAAACAGATGCGTCGCATAGTCCTATGAAAGTAGCTGTACGCTCTCGACCGGGACGTAAATAGTTACGAGCCTCTAGCAGCAGAATTTTAAAGCCAAGTTAACGTCTGCGTTCTTTCGTGATACATTTTACCCGATACTCGATGCGCGCACCGAGCTTACACGTATCTTTTTTCAATATCTCGACTCTCCTTATCGTTTACGATCTACGCTTAGATCGCTATAAATAATCGTACAAATCATCGTTAAGTATCGTTGATTCTTTTGATTGATGACGAGCGCCACGAGTCGCGCGCCCTCTGCGAAGGGATTCGAATGGACGAACGATTTTTCGAAATTCATCGCGTACGGTTAAATATTCCGATGATATTGCGAACGCGTAGTAGACGCAGACAGTATAACGTGCGATATTGCATTTCACAATTAGCAGTAACGTGATTAAGATGCTTCAACTGCATAGAAAACGCCCGATGACCGATGCATTATCTAAACGATAGATTATATGCGTCGAGGCTCTTTATCCACTGCTGACCGAATGGGATATGTCGCGAGGGGTCGTCTCGACAGAATCGTAAACAGTTACACCCGTGTCGTAGTTGCATTCTAAGTCCAGAAGAATCCGCACGTTCGACTGGATGATACATAACACGTAGAATAACGTAGGCTGCAGCTACGCCAGAAGGAGGCCGCTAATGTAACTTTAATCTGCCGGATGCACGGTCTGGAATGATTGTCCAGTCTTTACGCGAAATTTGTTTCCATACAAACTTCAGCTATTCGAATATCCCCACCTGCGTTCGAACGTAATAAGAGCAAAAAGAATTACCGTCGAAATGGTCAACCTTAGTTAACAAGGAAACCTTTCATCGTAAACGGGTTTTATACTTTGTATCCCTTTGTTCGCAGACTTTTCCTTGTCGTTTTTTCAAAGCTGAAACCGAGCGAAGAATACATCGTACGCAGACGAGAGCAGTTACACTTCCGAATCGTCCTTGACTGTAAGCGGAGACAAGGCGCGAACTAGCGAGAAGAATGCGGGGCACGCGGCATAAAGGGACCTTAAAGGTTTCGATACGCGAACAGTCGCTCCCTAGCGAGCGGCGAGCGCAACAATTATCGGCCAATGACATTTTACACTCTTGTTCCGCTAAAAACGTAAAATTCGATATTAGCAAAACACTGTAGCGAGTGATATACTCTCCTATCGAATTACAGTATTTAACATAGCCCAATGCTATTTAAAGATATTCATTGACAAAGTTATTAATAAATTTAGAGAATTATCAATAGAACGGTAATTCAGGCATGTACGTTCCACTGTTTGCCAGGATTAAATGAAATCGTTACTAAAATTAACAGTTATCGCCTTTGATATCGTTTACGGAAAAAATGAAAATCTGATAACGTATAAAGATCGTGAATAATCGTTCGAAAACTTTTCTCCCAATAAAGTGTACTAAAAATAAACCTTGTGGGTTTATATAAATGTTTTATGACGTTATCCGTTGACAATACGGACGACAATGGACGTGGTGTTTTATTGTCTTGGCAATGGCGAGGCGCACTTTTGATTAACGCACGTATGCCTGATTTACCATAGGCGAAATAGATTCCGATGGCCGATGGTGATATCGGCGGTCCTTCTTACCGGTCGAGTGGTCAAGGGTAATGAAGTTCTCATGATAATAACTCGATACCTGCTCTATGTGTTTGCAAATCTGTGCGCATATGTTACGTCGTCCTCTAGGGTGGAGCCAAACGGGCGATCATAGAAAACCGCACTATATAGACACGATATGGATCATATCGAAACGACTTTCCTCTGTGCACTCCTATTAACTATTTCCAATGCCGATATACAATCAAGATTTCGATGAGACATCTACATACGAAATCGTTCTGACTCACGCGGCTCTAAAAATATTTAAGGAAATATCACGTAGCTATTCATCCGTTCGCTGAGTCGAGTTCTATCGAATAAATTTGTATATTCTCTGACCATTTAAATGTATCTTTTTTTCTAGATCTCAACATCAGCGCAGATGTTGGCTAAGGTTTCATCTTTTTCACGATGTTTAATTAGAATTGATATGCTAAGTGTTTCGAGGGATACGGTCGAAAATCGATACGCGTTAAAAAGAGGAACCGAGATGTACGGGCTGGCCAAGATCACACGTTACGACTCCAAAGTATACTAAATCGATAGCGGCTAAACAATCCACTTTAATGGCATTCCCTAAGCAGCCGCTGAACGTGATAAATCGACACCTGTGGACTATTTAGATATTGTTATGCTCGTAGCACGAAATCGAGTGCTACTCATTAAACGACGAAGTGCTAAACAAAAAAAAAAAAAAAAAACCGACGCGGTACAACGATTCACGCGAGAGGAATGCTGTAAATAAAATATGAACTGATAAATAGAGAAAGTAAAAGAAATTCGAACGAATTGAAAATGCCGATGCGCATTAATGAGAGAGAGAAAAACGGTGTTGTGTAATCGTGACCCTAAAGCCCGCATTGTTCCCGACGTTTCGTCCCAGCGAAACATACCGCCTTGTTTTCGAGCGATTCGGTCAACTCACTCGAAGGAGAGTAGTACTAGGGAGCCTTACGCTTCATCAATCCTCGGAAGTAACGCCCACGCAAAAAATCATCCGCGACGACGTTTTTCCCCCGGATTACGTTATCCAGCGACGATAGAGGTTGTGTCATATACGGCATATCGTTACCTGGGCTGTCGCAAGATCGTCACGCGCGGTATTTAATGTTACGCGGAGGCAAAAAGAAATCAACAGCCACGGATGGGCGAAGAAGGAGGCATGCGGTGGAGGAGGGAGGGGTAGGGGGTGGCGGTGCGCGCGATAGAAAAGAGAGTCACGAGCGTACGAGAATAAATAGGTGACGGGCATGGATGGAAGTTGCTCAACTTGACATCGCTTTACTGACGTCATATAAAATCACTTTACCTCGAGACGAACTCAAACTACTCCTCGTCGCTGTCCGCGCGATGTCGATGCCAGAGATGAAGAGAGCGAGACAAGTGAATTAGGTGGAGAACGCCGGGATGAGAAAATCCACAGTGAAAAGGGGTGAAGTAACAGGAGAGAGGCTTCAAAAGGGGACAGAGTCTTCGCAAGCTCCGTTCCGCTTCCACCGACTGGCAGAGGATGTTGTTTCTTTGTTTTTCCTTCCTGCTCTCGCAGGCACTTCGCAGCTTTACCACACACTCCGCTGACTAACGGAACGAAGTTAATCGGAGCACATTAGACTCGGGCGTCCCTTCGTCACTATTATCGTCGTGCACTCTTCGTACATGTATATATATATATGTATGTAATATATAGACATATATATCTATCGATATTAGTCACAAGATAACGTTCCACAACTGTATCGTATTGTCACTTTTTACGGAACACGTACGCGAACACCGTAGTCCCTGAATTTACGTTGCGGTTCTTATACGTGAATACACGGTAGAGAGAGGATCGAAGGACAGAATGGGAAAGCGAGATGCTTGTGTTACGTGCACGCGTATACAGACGTACGTGTGTGTGTATATTTGCCGTCGGCCTGTATCGTGTACACACTCACTCTCGCGCGCGCACTTATCTACCATAAAAGAAGAAAACACTATGTTCGTATTCTGTTGTCCTATCGAGGAGAGCTCCCTGTACTACGTACGTACGCAAGCGAGGCCAGAGCGAGACTGAGCGCGTATGCGAGCCGACACCGGCCGAGCGTGTGGCCCACGATGCGGAGATACCCGACCGAACCTCGGTATCGCTACGACACGCTACGAGTTCCGAGTCTCCCCCCCCACCCTCGACAACGCACTTCGCCTCGCTCACTCTCTCCCTTTTTCTCATCCTCTCTCCTCCGCCGTCGCGTCAACCACTCCGTCTCTAAACCGTAGGCCTCCACCGATTCCCCGTTTCCCCTCTCGGTCCCTACCTTCCTTCTCTATCTCCTCCTTAAACCCGTACACGTCAAATGTATGCGCGTACCGCGATTTTTCCCTCGCGATCGACACCACCACCGCCAATACCGAAAACCTATCCACGCACCCGAATAATCGCCACCTTTTTTCTCACGAGATCGAATACTCTGTCCCCCTATGCTTTTGATCGCCGCGGAACAGGTGTGGGGTCGTTGGGCCCGGGTGGGGATAGAATCGAACGCATAGGAGAATGTTAAATTCCCTCGCGCTTGATTTTACGGGTCTACGTGCATATCGCTCGAGTCAATGAGCTTTAAGAGGCGTGCGATTCTTACGAGGTTTACAGCGGGGGGATTCTTTGGGTATATCCGCGGAAAATCGCCGGGAACGGCTCGAATCTCGATGTCTACATAAGTACACGTACGATCCGTACACGGGGGCATAACCGACGAGCCAAATGAACTGTCCGGTTGGCTAGGTGGTTTGCGTTTGATTTAATGGTAGATAGGAAGGGTACATTATACCCGATGGCATACGCGGAATTTAGTAAATGTACGCGCGTGTAAGTACCGTAATGCGATATGATAATGCGCTCTGCGCTTTGTGCGAACGTCCACGTGAAATATCGTGGCGAACGCGCGCACCCGCGCACCCGCGCACGGCCATCTACTATGCTATGGTCGCCGGTAAATACGAGGAAAAAAAAAATGAGCTCCACTCGCGCGTCGAGACGTTAAACCTGTCCCTTAACCTTTCATGCGGTAACGTTGGTAACTCTTGGAAAGCTTGCCCCGTGTTTCTTTACGCCGTTTCTACGATTACGCTGATAATACGACCTATGCATATTCATTCTTTACACGGAGCCAGCCTAATCGGGTCGCCTGTTTTCACTCCGCTCGACGGTCCCTATATTTTTCACGTGTCTCTGTCGTTATCTTCGACGCTACATTATCCGTATCATTGGCTCTCGCCTCGTCTAAAACGAAAGAAAGAAGGAGATAAAAGTAGCGGATGGAATCGATGGAATTTAAAGCTGGAGAAAATTCCGATAGATTTCTAGTCCTGGAAAATCGCCGGCGCCGTTTACGCGAACCGATCGAACGAGAATAAAAGTGATCCGAAGTACTTTTAACTCATCGATGATCGAGGTAAAAAAGTATTAAATACGTTTCTCGTGTCTCCCCGCTTCCCGTCCGTCTCCGGGTAACAGCCACGCGAGTTGTTTCCTTTCACCGAGCAAAAGCAAACAATTTCAACCGGACAGAGATCTTCGTTCTGCTGTTTAGTTACGCGCGTGCCTGCGCGAGTCCACGGGATTCGAATATAATGGACCTGGGATCCATCCGCATTTCTCCGCCTCGATGTAATCTAATGAGAATATCCAATCGCAACTTGGCGACCGCCACCGACTGGCACTGCCTGGAGAACAGTAAAGGACAGGCGAGGAGAAGGTGGAGGAGGGGTACGGAACGAAGGGGGTTAAGAGCGCTTTTGCGGCGAGTCGGAGATGTCCCTTGTGTGTTATTTTGCCAGGTCTTAAAGAGACCCTTGCATGAAAGCATCGAGGAAAAAGTGGCTCCCGTACGATCGTTCCTTTCTCCCACCTGTGTGTTGCATTTTCTCGAAAAAATAAGTCGCTTCTTACATCTTCTGAAAAATTCATCGTCTCCCATTCTCCTTTCGGTCGTCCATTCGCCTCCACCCACTCGAGCTAATCTTCCGTAAAACTTTCGTCTGGAAATTTGAAATCGCGGATTACGAGCCGAAACGGGCAATTTATCGATCGTTAATTACATAACGAACCGGGGAAAGAAAAGACGTTGAATAGAGGAGCCCGGTGAATTATCGGTTCATGGTTACGGTTTTCTGGTTCTGCCCGCGCGGGTACGTTTATTCGCTCCTATGCAAATTGCACGCAATTATGCACAATATGTGATATACGTGGCGTTGTATCGAAACAATTACGGGACAGGTACGAAACACATCGAATCACGAAACTCCCCGGCTGCTAATCGATATCGGGCTGGAAATCTGTACCGGAGTGGATTCCACAGTTTCGCGATGGAAAAACCGTGACGACAATCTCGAACTTCTTAAATCTCCATTTTAGATCACCTCGACGTCTATCCGAAAAACGAAAGAAACAAACCTGTAAAAATACATTTGGTAAATGTAAATTGATTAAACGCAAACCAAGTGGCGAGAGGAAATTTAATAGCGGTATAGGTAAGGATATCCTGGGAGGCGTGAATTATTCTAAAATTGAAAGCGATACTTATGTTGAATCGATGTATAACCGGCTATCTTCTCGAGGATGCATTATTAAGAAACTCTATTTCGAATGGAACGGTTACGGGACCAAGTTTCGGTACGCCCTTTGTCTCAAGTTATGCCGTAACGCTTTAGCCAGTTCGAATGAAAGTTATCCTGTGCTAGGATGAGCAAGGGTCGATCGGGGCGAGGAGCAACGAGGAGGACAGGAGGAGCAGGTTAAAAGAGGGAGGCAAAGAGGTGGGAAGATGCGCAGTACGGCACGGCGCAAAATACTAGACATACCGAGTTCGTACTTGTTTTGGAAGTACCACCAGCGATATTCATTTGTCTCGAGCCGATGATATACTTTGAAGGCGACATCGACATTCTTTTCGCCAATTTTATTGTTCGCGTCGAAAATTTCCAACAACATTTACCAACCGTTCGTTTTATTCGTCCATGTTCACTGAAATTAAATGGGTACTGTTAAATGCAACCGTTCGGTTTGTTGCCTGGAAATAAGCCTGTTACTCTCTCCGCTATCTTTTCGAGTTGCCGCAACGAGCGACAGAGTTAAGAAAGCGCGAGGCAGCAACAAGACTTAAATTACCTTCGACATAGCCTACAACGCGTGTATTTCATCTCTGTTGTCTCGAACTTTTAATTTCGTCGTTCCTCTCGCGCGTCGCGACAAAGAATAAAAGTAAACCGCGCGAAGAGTATCCGCGACGAAATATGCACATGGTTAGGTCTTGAGGCAAGTGCATAATTTTGAAGCAATACTGTATTTCGTTCTCGTCAGTAGACAGTTATGGCAGGTCTACGGTTCCTAGTAAACCTGCGCGCCTGGTAGACACTCGACGGAACCTTCCCGTGTAATTTATTGGCGCCTATAGAACGTAGTGTGTCCCGACTCGTTCGATGCCCCAAGACCGTAGAACCACGATGCATGTGGCGCGACTACAATAGTTGATCCTGCGTCTACTTGTTAAACTTATTTTCCCATAAATATGTCCTGCGACGTACATTGACGAAACAATTAAATGATTCGATTTTCTAGTTAGGTATCGACGCGATAAAATCGTACGACGAAGTCGCCAGTATTGGATTATGTGTCACGATGACGTGGGTGTTTATAAATCGGAACGAACGTAGCGAATCGAACGTAACCTTGACGATGCGTTTATCGTACTGCGTCTCAGTAATTATTATTTGAAAGTTCTTTTCGTAACTCCGCGACGCCTGTTGCGTTATTATAAAGCTTCGTACGTATAAACTCGCAATGTCAAAATGCAAGAGACGTAGAAGCATATTAGGAGAACAGAGACGCGATCCGCTACATTAACCGGTCAACTACATTCTGACTGATGCGCAACCACATCGCGCAACACGTGACCAAGCATCTAACCAGCCAGCTAGTTAAGTGGGAAAGTCTTTTTCTTCGAGTTTCATGCACGCGAGTAATAACAAAGGAGAATGTGCAAGGTATTGTAACGCGATGCGAACCGGGAAATCAACTCCGTTAAGTAACATATATTCCTTGAAGCTCATTCCCCTGCCTTCGCGATACAAAGAATTGTTTCCTACAGAAATGCATCGCCCCTACTCCTGTCGCGTGCAATTTTGAGATCGAGCGATTCGAATTTGAACGAGTATAAGTCCACGCAGCGACCGTGGTATATCGAGGTTATTCAATTTCATGGCAACGAGATACGCGACGCAGAGAAGAAAACGAGTACCGCTACAACACGAGTTCCGAGTCGAGTCCTTTTCCCCTTCGCGCGATCTCCTACCCTCCCCGCCATTACTGGTCCGGCTGTCCCCCGCCAACGAGCAAACATTCTCTCTTCCTCCATCTCGCACGGTTGTTGCTCCCTCTCCGTTCTCACCGTCAACGATGCTCCGCCGTTACTATTATACCATCTTCTCCACTTCCTCCATCGTCCTTCGCGAGTACGCTGCAATTTTTCTCGGTTACCAGCCAGGTCGGCGAGGTCAAACGTGAAAATCGGAATTCAAGCAAATTCTGTCTACACTTTTTCCAATTATTTTTCTTATCTATACTTTAGTACGCGTATGGAATTATCCGAATGAAAGTTGGTGAAAATGAAGAATGGAAAATCTCGCGAGTCCGTTACTCCACGGCAGGATGTAATCTGTTATATATATAGGTATATACGAGAGGAATGGCGCGGACGTATTCAGCAAATTTCCAGCAATTTTCTGCGGCAAACTTCTTCACTCTGCTCCTGGTCACGGCATTACGAAGTCCTCTTCGATGTCTTAATTTTCAAGTTTCTCTCCGGTTCGATGAAAATTCAGTCATAAAGGAAAAAAATGATTCGTCCATATCTGGGTGGTTGCGAGCCCCCTTAAATTTGAAAGGTTTCGGCTGGTTCATCCCTTTAACCTTTTAGTAATCCCGCAGCGATCCCACGGTCAAAGCTTGTTCTTATTTTGAGTACACTATCTCTTTCTCTCTTTCTTCCCCTCCTCTCTCTCTCTCTCTCTCTCTCCTTCTCTCCCCTTCAGAATCGATCCGCTGAACGAAGTCTTTCGACATCTCGACTGAACTCGTTCCATTTTTTGTGTCACAAGTATTTTCTGCATCTTTTACAAGCTGTTCGAAAATTATTAAAATCGTACCGCTTATTAACCACGACCATCGTTAAGATAATCGTTGCCACCGGATGGATTCCTTTCTTCGTACGAATTCCTCCATACCGAATGTACCGCCGCGTCGAGTCGTTACAAGTAAAAGTTCTGAATTGTCACTCGCGCGTCACTTTCGAAACTTTCAAACTCGATAAAAGTTGTCTGTAATCTAGGCACGGGACAGAAATTGGTCGTCGGATCCGACGGGCATGACGGCATCGAGTGTAAAAATAGTAGCGCGTAAGGAAATCGTTGCTCAAAAAGCGGAAACCCATGGACGAGGATTCCGAGGCGAGGATAAACAAGATTCTAATCCCGTGCCGATGGCGAGCCAGCCCATAGAATCGGGCCTGGAAACGAGGCCAGAAATAGGGATTCTACTCTCCCTCAGGCTGGAACGGACTCAGGAAATTCGGTGGCTCGTGTCTGTTCAATTACGAGGCAGACAGAGTACAACACGCTCCCAACAGCACTCCGCTACGAAACGAGTCCTGACACGCGCGTCTTTCCTCTCTCCACCCAATGCACACACCACTCGCCCTCGTCGCTCCTTTCCGTATTTCTCCGACCTCTTCCTACAACGCACGTGCACCACCAACCCAGCTGCGATCGTGTTCGTTTCGCGCATTCTGACGCAGTCTCTTTTTTCTTTTTTAATCATATTTTTAAGTTTCTAGATACGTCCCCGCTTTCGTTGGTAATGTTCTTCTCGTTGACGATTGTCTAATCAAGAGGACACTGAAGAACCGTAGAGGGGTTTAATATTTTTTAGTTATGACTGAACTGCATAGGAATGGTTATATAGCGTGGAAGTAAAACGAAGATCGCTCTAGACGTCCCTGAAACGCGTCCCTGAATGCCCAACGTATACAAAGTTTTTCCGGCGAGATAACGATTTTCCATCTATATATTTGATCCACGTTTTAACACTAAATTGCAGATCTGAAATAGCAGCAGCTCGATTGTATTTCTCTCTACTTTTACAATCCGAACTGTTTAACCCTCTGAGGACAACCCTAGGTAGCACAATACCCGAAGACTCCTTTCAAGCGAAATTTCTAAAAGTAAAGGAAACGATGGGCGTGGCTATTGGTTCATAAATTAAGTAGGGAAATCTTTTGGGAGGCAGAAGGACATTGTCATCCTCGTGCTCTTGCTCGACGAGGAAGCGTCGAAAGAAAGATTCAAGAATCAATTGAGAAACGAATAAAATTTGTTGGCCTCGGATTCGATTTCACTTCGCTTGCTCGAAAGATGACGGACACTAATGACGTTAAAACAATTCTAAGTATTGTATCGAGTTTGTCCCACTGTGGAAGGCCGTCGCTAAATGCTTGCGTTTAAGTACCAGTCAATAAGAAGTAATTGGACAAAAATTTAAATGAAACCGCAACCAGTTCTCGTTGTGATAAACGTGGACGTAAAATGGCTGGCTAGGTTGAAAACAAAGGTCAGACCTAGAGGATCGCGAACCGTTTGGCGTTCAATAATATTACACGAAGGTATCGACTAAAATCGTTTAAACACGGATTATCCGGCAGCAGAACAAAAACCGACTCGGTATCTCTTCGAGACCGGCGGATAGAGGAGGAAAAGAAGAGGGACGAGGACGGAACACGGCAGGACTACTCGACACACCGCCTCTCCTCGTCGTCGTTTCGTCGGTCCTCGTCGCTCTGGCTCTGACTCCTTGCTCTCTACTCGCACGCGGCCCAAACTCTCCTATTCGACGACGCTCGATATTTTAATTCCTGCCGATCGACCTGCTCTCCTGTGAACCAGCTTCGTTCGCGAATATCGTTGCCGCTCGAAAGGTGCGTTGGAAATGCGGAATATCGATGACGCTTTCGGACGAATAATTCGCGGAAGTCAGGGGGGGCGGAGGGGTCGGGGGAGCCACTAGAATATCGCTTTTCATGAGTATTATTGATTCGATAAATAAACAGCAAAGTCTCCGCTTTTATTTCGCAGCGAGAGCTTATGAATGCTCGCGGATAGCGATCTTATTCCTCTCGTCTTTCGCAGCATTATTAAATTATAGGAGAATCGAAATCAAACGTGGGAATAAAGAACGAGCGAACGAAAAACGAGCAACTGGAGGCGCGCGTTACGATTTTCTAGCGTTAGCAGCGAGCAGTATCGCGGTTGTAGCGAACCGGCGCAAGATCAAATGTTTATAATTATTGCAACGCGAATGCGGTGTACCGTTAACGGTGCGCCGTTTGCGACGAATACGTAAAACCCGAATACACGGGAGTACGTAGAGCGGGACACGGTAGGTTCTCCCCGTTCGTAGGTAGAGGTTCGTTGCGAACGGCGAGCGAAAACGGAAGAGGAACAGAGACGGGAAAGACAAGTTCGTGGGATTCACATTGCTCTACTGCGTCCCTCGAACTTCACCGACGCTACTCTCGCCCTCTCTCTCCCTCGCTCTCCTCTCCTCTCCTCTCTCTCTCTCTCTCTCTCTCTCTCTCCCTCTCTCCGTCGACGAGAAAAAGAGAGAAGGAGAGCTTTTTGTTCTGGTTCGTTTACCGTTCTTCCTTCTACGATCGTCACGTGACGCATTCCTCCCTCTTTTGCTTACATACTTTTCCTTCGAGTGTCTTTCTGTCGCACGTGGTAACTCATATGATTTTATTCCTCTTTAACGCGCACGCGTTTGTCCTACTCGGTTCAGTCTCATTCCCCGTTATTCTCCGCCGGTCTTTTTCATCGTGCGCGTTCACTCTTTTCTTGCGCTCGATTCTCTGTTTCGCTTTTCCGTTCGATAACTCCTTTCTTTTCCATCCTTTATGCCTCGTTCGCTCGCCCCGGTACCACTCACTCCTCTTTCTTCTGCTGAGTGATGAGCTTTACGCCTCTCTCGTTCGGATCGTTTCCGTCTCTTTCTTCCACAGCTCGGTTATACGTATTATATTTACTGCCTTCTCTAGCTCGAACCGCGCTCCCCGTCTCTCTCCCTCTGGCAACCCTCGCGCACACCGATACTGCCCTCATAGTTCGCGTCTCTGCATTTATAGATCTCCTTCCTCCCTCTTTATTCGACCTGCGCTCGTCTATCTTTTTCTTCGCTGTTGCCACGGTACGAATACACCTACCGTGGACACGCAGTTGCGTTCTTGCATCGGTGTGGACCAGTAATCTGTGAACAGCCGGTTTAACCGAGGGGGCGGCCGATCGATTTTCATCGTGTTTCAAAATTCTCTATGCGCCTCCTACTCGCCAGCTAACCACTTACACCGATGACCAATCGATACGATCCTTTTTATTCGCGCGACTTCGCGTTTGCTCCCGACGTCTTCCGTCGAAATTAAACTACCACTTTCTCCTCCCGTTTTACGACGCAGCTGCTTTCTTTGGCTCGCGGGGATTAGATAAACAGCGATAGAATCGAAAAAAATGGGTTAATGTGAGAAAAAAGTAAAAGTAAAATGGTTTCTATTTCTAGGCAGGAATTAATGATGCGCAACCATCTTATTCCTCGAGTAACAAGTCGCACGGTCGATTTCCTAGGGTATTCGGATGCGGGTAGGAGAGGAGAGTCGTTAAGCTCTCGACTAACCTGCGAGTAGACCAACGCCGGGGTAATTCCAGTAACACGCTCTATGGAGTGTTTATTGAACTAAGATTTAGTGGGAGGCTACTCGAGCATCTGACAACGAGTTCGCATCTTTCACCGTTCGACGCTTTCGCCAAGTGTTACTGGTTAAGTCGTCCCGATTATTCCACCACTCGGGCAATTATCTTTCTCGTTTCTGATTTCGGATTATCCCCCAAAATTTTTCCAACTTTTCTCGAACGTTCGACCATTCCACGCGTGAATATTTAACTGCAAGCAAAGAAACGAAAACGCGAAAGTATCGCCAGCTCGCTCGAGTATGATATAAAATAAATACCAAGCAGGATAAAGTCACGCTTCGTAATATTGTTGCGCTTTACTCTCGACCATCATGGCTCGGCTGTTTTGTAATTCATTGGCCTCCGTTACATTACGCGTGCACGCTGTTTCGTCGGAGGTCAATTGATCCCCTCCGGGCGGGCAGAGGCGGTGGTGGTGGCGGCTCAAACAAGAGTCACTCGTTCGCTGTCGGCTTTCTGGTTAATCGAGTGTGGTTATTCGTAAATATTGGAAAGCACGTTCAGTTCCTTCCTGCCGTCCTTTCTCAGCCGCCCCGTCCTTTTCGCGGTCTTCCTTCAATTTTTTAACGTCAGCCAAATCAACGCGTTCGATATAGATATCACTTATTGGAACGACGGATAAGTCGTGGTAGATGATCGCTGTTCCGAAACCGAGACTGAAACTGATTCTCTCTTTATCGCGTTCGAGATCGACAAGTGTAGACAGTACGGTATTATGTAATGGAACACGAGGCATCGGAGATTTTATTCGTCCCCGAGTTCGATGTACAATGGATTAATATAACACGTGGGAAATTATTATTTCGAATACGCATTTACGGGTTTAACCGAAGTGCACCCTCGACCTGCCTCCACCAGTGATTGTAGGGGTTGCTTTGACGGTTCTAAATGGAACCTCGGCTCCATTGCTCTCTATGTGCCAGCCCCTATTTTCTACCACAGCTACTAACCTCCTTTGCTCGCAGAGGGCCTTGGACTTTCGAGAATTCTGAAGTCTCGAAAGTCTGCAGCTTGTTTTATTTTCAACTGGTCACTACATTCATTTCCTCCGTCTCAATTTTTCGTTCATTCCTACCAACTGACAGACCAATGTAAATTTTCCTCAAATCTTTTCAATCCTCGGTTGCGAAGCGTTGACTTTAGACTCGATCTTAAATAAACTGAATTTCCTGTCGACATTTCGAATATTTAACGTCTTCGAAGTGTTGTAATTGAAACGGAAGGGACGAGAGAACGACAGTTGGTCAATGCCCACTTTTTAATATCGTCCGAGCAGACTAAGGTTCGCGAGCTCTGATCCCTCGAAATCTGATCTCGCTACCCTCCGTGGAAACGCAAGTTGTATAATAGCTGGTATTGTACCAGGACTGTCTTCTGGCAAATCGATAAACAGACGTACCGAAGGTATTGGCCGCCGCCGTTTTTTAGACCGTACCTGCTCGCCACTTCCTCTGCGCTCCTGCCCGTTCAGGCACTTGTCTCATTTTAAAATCCTGTTCAATTAACGACGAACTTCGTTAGTTCCACGAATTTCAAATTTACCCGACAGTTATAAAAATTACGTACCCACGGCATTTTAAAATTGCGTAAACGATAAGCGTGTAAAAGTACTTCTCTTAGAGGGCTGAAGTGACGTAAGTAAGCGCGACGTGAAGCGGCGCACGTCTTACGCAGGACAAGGAAAAAGAAGAATTTCACTTTCCACGGAGGTTCGATCTCGAAATGGAGTGCATTAACTGGCCCTTGCCTTCTCGGTTCTGCTTTCACCTAACGTTATACAAACTACTAAAAATTTTTCTAGGTATTTTACAATACTACATTTAATGTATTTTGCAATTCCTCGCAGACGAGAAGGGAAGAATATACTTTCACGATAGAGGGGGAAAAAAAGCTCGAGCAAATCCAAATCGGAACGATGAATTTGATTAGTCGAAGCCAGGTCAGGGCGAGTTCATTAAAAGTTGACGTCGAATTAGAGATAAAACAGGCTGCGATTGAAAGAAGTTAAGGACCTCCCTTTTCTCCCGTTTGGAAGGCGCCTTAAAGACCAGCTTGGCTCGGTAATCGGATTATTTTGGTGTAGTGCGTAAAACACGCTCGTTATCGGACGACGTTCTGAAGGAGGACACGATACTACTACAGGCCAGCAGTGTGTACGTGGTAGAAAAACGACACTACCCAGAGGGAATGGACGGAGAGAGGACGAGGCCGACGACGGCGGCGCTGTCGGCGGCGACAGCTTTTCACAGTTAGTCGCGCCACGCCGGAAGATCGATCAGTATGGATGGTCTCGTGCTTGATATGCTAGCGCGCTCGTATTACACCTGAATCACGTCATCAGAAGGCCTCGTTCTCTCTTCGTTCTTTACGATTATTAAGTCTCTCGAGATAGCCTGCAAACGATTTTAGTTTTTCACATTTAACCAATACAAAATTCATAGAATTCTAATACGGTTCGTAAAGTTAATCGATCGTTAGTATCGCGCTCGAAATGTTATAATTCGATAGTCGTCAGTCGACAGGGATTCGAAATTTATGATCACTTCAATGTAGAATACGAGAGGGATTTAGACAGAGCAGACGTTTTTGAAAATGAGCATAAAATACAAAGGAAAACACGAAAGAGTTCTGTCAGAGATTTGTCGATCGTTGTAACGTGATAAACATCACGGTCGACTTCTAATGAAAACGGCCGAACGAAAGCTGTCCTTCGTGTCGTCTCTCCGCGTTTCTTCCCCTTTTTCCCCTTCTCACAGCCGCGCTCGACTCGCTCGAGAGTCCCTCTCTCTCTCTCTCTCTCTGCCTGTATCTAGATCTCCTTTTGGCAGCATCGATTTTCCTACAGATTCCACGGATAATGTATATCTACAATATTATACCTTCCGTCCTGAAACTACACAAACCGCGTTCCCACCGACTCGTAAATTCTAATAAACAATATATGTAACTATACTTTGCGGTAATTGCTTTCGTTTCGTTCTCTCGAATGAAACCGAGAAGATATCGTGCGACTTTTAAATTCCAATAGAACGCGAAGTCGTCGCGTCGCGATAGAGTATCGATCGAGGAGTTCGATTCAAGTGCACGCGTCTAAATTTAGATGTAATTTCGCTCGGACGCGCATCGAAAGAGGTGAAAGTTAATTATTAGCGGAACGTTACAAAAGCATAATTGCACGGTTGGCCAATCGGGCCGATCATTGTTTTGAACGAAATGATAGATCCGAACGATCTATCATTAAAGCAGCGGTTACGTAATCGACTCGAGTCGAGCGTCGCGGCGGTTTGCATCTTTCTTACGGACGGCCCCGTATGTGTGCGCAGCGCCCCCCTCTCCACTCCCATTATTAATACGGTGTCGAAGAACGTGCGCCAGCGATCGTGATTTATTATCAGTCAACCACTACCATTTATGTGTACTCTGTCAAAATTAACTTCTTCGTTAGGACGCATTCATCACCTTTACCTGCGCGTCACAGTAATTAACGCTACTTTCTTCCTCCGATGGCTGAACGAGAAAGAAAGAAACTACATCGATATATTTTCTTAACGTTATACATTTAAATCAACGAGAGTCGGATGTTTTCTCGTCGCGCGACGCACGACTGTTTTCAATAATGCGCTCGTAAATATTACGTATCGGATTCTGTTGGAGTGTTGCGGAGGTTATCGGTCGATATAAAGCGAGGTGAAACATGTATTTCGTCCTGGCCGGTGGGATCCGGCGGCGCAAGGTTATAAACGTCGACGTTTCCTATTAGCGGTACGAGCCAGTTGCTCGTTCGAAAAGTGACGTTCCGAAACGGTTAAACGCATCAAAGCGGAGCAATCGTTTGTCGAATGAGTGGTGCTCCCGTCTTTATTTTCAGTGCCGGCAATGGCTATTTTTAAACGGCTTTGGTCACCTTCGGAACAGCGTCCACGTTGAACGCTCTGTTCGAGATATTGATACTCTAACCTCGCGCGATCGCTCTTCAAAATATTGACCGTGCACCATTATCGCATTGTCTGTTTATTGTTTTTAATACTCGCGGCTCCTTCACGCCTGATAAATCGATAATGTCGATATCTATTTTTTATCCACTGATCGTAGACCTATTAAATAGATCGTACAACTATTTACCACGTAAAAATTCGTTCGTCCCGTAGTCCAATGTAGTACAGCGTCTAGTCGATCGCGCAGCTTTCGTATCCTCCTTTAAAGCGATTACAATGCAAGGATGTACGATCGGCGGCGTTGATAACAGTGTTTACAGAATCTGGCCTGGCGTTATCTTCCGCAACGTCCGTGGTTCTTTCATAAACTCACGCGGAATTTGTTAACCTACCCGTTCACGTAGTTTGACACGGGTTACCAACATTTTCGTCGGTCGTCTCTATTTTAACCGTTGCGATCAACAGTAACAGCGTACGTATCCAAGTAAATTTGGCTGTTTCTAGCGCTTTTACCGATTATTTGGTCGTTGATAAAAATTGTAAACAGTTTGTCGAAGTTAAGACGATTAAATAAGAGACTTTCTTAATTCTGAAAAGGTATGAAGAGTTATACCGAGAAAGGGAAAGTGTACACATTAGTGAAATTGGAATAGCATTAACATTTCTCTTCGAATCGTGTCTTATCATTCCATCTCGATCCTTCTCCATACAAGTTCAAATCATTTCTGGGAAACTGAATAAACAATGCCAAATTTTTCCGTAAATACTACGAAAAACCTTTGTACGCGACATTAGTTTTAAGAAACCCTTGGGGCGTCTTATCGTTTCATTGTAGAGTGTACATACCACGAGGAAGCAGCATAGAACTTTCGCGCTCCTGTTAATCAACAACATCGTATCGTTAAGATACGCTTTACGATTGAGGGGACAATTTATTTTCGTCTGGCTTGGCAATGTCTATCATAGCGTAATTAACCGTTCGCCAGTGTCTAGCCACTTCGAGGAATTGTTTCGTTTTTAATGAGCCTGATAGAACAGTACTGGTTCGATCAGGTTTCTGAGATAGTAGCCCAACAGTGCCGTTGTAGACCATGAAAGCTATCGAAGCGCCGCTTCCTTTGTAGTTGCGTTACATATCGCGTGACTATTTCTGCCAGTATATTTATGTTCTATCTATTTTAGAATCAAGTTTACCTTTGTCGTTTTTAGAACGAAGAAGAATGAAAGTACTTCGTTTCGAGACGATTATTCTATATCTGCACGGATTGTACGAATCGAGCAGGAGACGAGTAGATCTAACACACATTAGCCTTAATTTCACTGAATTCCCACGCTCTCTTTAATTCACGCGGACTATTCATTTGCTTCTGCAACCAACGAAACCGAGTTGTCGGAACTGAGACGTATTTAGGGAAACGTATTTGCCAGCAGGCAGAATTCCGTCGAAAACTGTTGACCCGTCTCCTGTATTCTTCTGGATCCGTCGTTTTCGAAGAAACACGAACTCTCGACGACGCGGGTATCAGGAGTGAAATCGGCGTGCGGCGAAAAATAGCGCATTTAATTATAGGTCAAACGCGAGATTCCGAGGAGTAGCCGCTCGTAAACAGCCTCGTACTCGCTGGCAATATTTTTACGAAACTTAACAAGGCTCGTCAATGAGAGACGCACTTTGAAGATCCTCGCACGCGCTTTTTATCTACACCGCGAACGGTTCAAACTTATCGTTGTGTATCAAGAACTTTGAATTACAAACACGAGGGGAATAATTTGTGGATGCGTGAAATGCAAGTTTTCCACAGAAACTGTAATTTACGGTATTAAAGATTGGTAAATAACCCAGCGTAGACGGTGATTAAACAATAAAACAAACAATAACTTAATCGTGCAATCGAGTTGACGTATCCGAGGCGTCTTTGTGTGTCAAGGGGTTAAGGCTACCTAACTTCGGATAACCTAACGCGAGTGTGTATGTCTCGATAGTTTCAGTGGTCCCATGCTAAATCAAGAATCGTTATATAACTTGATCCACCGTTCTAATAAAATAATCAGCACTTCGTTAGACCCCGTTCACAAAAGGATACATTTGTCCATCCCTCGTCTCTATTATACCACTCGAATCCTATCGGTTCTACAACGATCATAAGTAGCGGGACAGCGAAAACAATATGCTTGGACGAGTAATCCTCCTTTGAATACCCTGGCTAGTTAACCGTAATGGGACACCAGGAGTGGAAGAAGAACGAAGGCGCACGATAGAATAGACGGTGGTAAAGGAGAGAACGAAACGTCGAGCCTGTGCACGGCTCTGTTAGTCATACGCATACCCGTCTATTTAGAAAATTCGAAGGTAAGAATGGTGCGAGACCTTATGTTATTCGAATCGATAGTTTCGTGGCCATCGCGCGGCGCTTTCCGCGCTTGCTTTCTGAATTCTTTGCCGCGACGATCGTTCGCCAACCGTCGTTTTAAAACGGTGGGCATACGCGTCGCGTATTTAGTCCAGCGTAAAATACGGCTACGCGGTTCCACGTTATTAAGGGAGGCCAGCTTGGTGTTGCACAATCTTGTCAGAGCGGAGGACTGCTCGCGACGCTTCGTTGATGGAAGCATTCAACTCGCGATAAGATAATGTTCGCTATTAATCGCTTCGAGTTTAATCTACCAAGTCATTCGTGAGACCTACGCAACGATCGAACGAAACATTTTCTCCATTTATTCCTCTGCTCGCGGATCGCCGTGTTTATGGACCGCAACCAGCGATCGCTAAATCAGTGGAACGAGAAAGAAGCAACAATTACGACAAATGAGCGCAGAAATTCAGTATTTTACCTTACATAGAAATTAAACAACGAGGTTGGGATTAAAATGCATACGATAGTGTTTTTCAATTGCTAAGCTAAGGTGGAACGGATGATTGCGAACCGGTGAAACCTATCGGAAGGTAATTTCTTAATAGAAACCGTGAACGAATTATCCAATCTACCCTTGAAACCACGAGACGATCGTTAAACGTAATCTCCATAATTTAACTGGTTCTCCGTTACCGCTTAGATGCTCGTACACGATCTTATTTTCGTCGCTTTTCTGAGTACAGATTGAACGATCTCGCGAGACATCGGCCGTGGTCTCGGTACGCTGGTAGTTCGGTCGATTCCCCAACGAATCTATGTATGTAGGTTGTAAGTATCTCCCACCGGCGCGCGGCGACCGCGTGTTCATGTGCACGCAGGCACGCGCGTCGACGCGTGTGTGCACGGCCTCCGAGTACACGCATGCGTCCACGCATACCGAAATGCCATTGGACGGCGTTGCATTGGGTTTCTCGACACGTTCTCCCTCTGGGGACTCGGAGTCACGGTTTTACGTGTTTCTTCGGCTAATGGAGGACGATCCTCTTTTTTCTCCCTCTACGATTAATTGTTCCTTCATGGACTCCTTTGTCACGGCATTTCGTTCTGCGCCCCCTTCATCGGCGATATTTAAACGGAGGAACGTCACCGCGCGCTCATTTCCATAACAGAGCACCCGTTACTGTGGATCGTAAAGCGAAACGAAAGCAAAAATACCACTTGCTGTGGTCGACGATATTTAGCTGGAACGCCGCTTTCCAAATAAATTGCCGCTTCCCGGGGATGAACAGGGTTGAACAATAAATTGCTGATGGGTTTCAGTCGAACGTGCCGCCTTTATCCAAATTCTCCCACCGATGCTTCCGCGGGGCTGAGAGCGTGGAAGTGTTAAGTCGATGACTACCGTGCTTCCTCTCGATATTATGAATCACGAAAGACCGAGAGAAACGGTAAGTAAAAATAATGGTCAAGTACGAAAGCACGGTAGAAAGCAGGATCCAGGTACGAGTAAGCAGAGGGTTAGGAGTATTGTCCACCTGTCCTCCTTCGTCCCCCTAGCCCGCCGTCAGGCACCTGCGTGACGTCACACAAGGAAACAGCTGGTCGTTCCTTTCTTACCTGCTTCTCACAGTCCGCTGCTCTGCAACCTTCTCTGTCTTCCTCTCTCCCAGCCTCTGCATTCGCTCCCTACCTCATCTTCGTTCCTTCTCCCGTTTAAACGGTTTGTCACTCCTGTGTTATACGCTTCTCCTTCTCCTTCTTCATTCACTGTCTCTCACTTTTTCCTCCTACTCTCCTGCTCTGTGCCTCTCTCTTTCTCCCACTGGGTTATCTCGATTGGATGTCTGCGTTCCTCTTTACTAGGATGTTACTCGTACTTCGGTATTAGAGATCTCTTTCGCTTATCTTCTTACTTGCACGCATTTGATCTCAAGAATCTTTCACTTGGTCACTCGTTTCTGGATTTCAAGGACCACTCATTTAGCCCTCTCATTCGCTTGTTTCGTTCATCCTTCTGTCCGTAGGTACACATGTTCTCGCTCTGACTTGTGGCGAAGACGTCTAGTTGTCCGTGTCTCGTTTCGTTGCGGTCAGATCCACGGGTTTCTTTAAATTCCGACGTCCGTAATGCGTAAAGGAGCACGAGAGCAATTTTTAAGAATTTGTGAACGAGATACGTACCATTACTTTCGTTCATCGCTTGATTCATCTTCGCGATTGACGCTTATCGGTTTTATATGTCCGCATTTATTCGTTTATTTGACATTCTTTTGTGTAGGCGGTTTTGCCGCTATATAAAAATCTGCTGGGCTATCCGAGTCGATGTTTATGCACCGAGGATACTTTCTAAAGAAAGTGGTTGCCTTAACCTCCAACTAGGTAACAAAGCCTGCGCCTCTCGCAATCGGACGACTTACAAATTTTCAGTTTCAGTTCGAGCTGAAGTTTCATTATTCCTGAGAGTCATTGTTATTTCAATTATCATTTGTTATATCTCTGAAATTGTCTTTCCCCCTTATTCCAATACCATTTACTGCTTACGGAAGTATTTAGCTTTGCGTCTTTCGGGACAAAAGATATTGCTTTTACCTTCGACGTGATCATTATTCCCTCGCTGTTCCGTCCGTTAGATCACAGCCTCTCTAACGTGAAATAACCGTATCATTTCCGTTTGCAGTTTTATAAATCCTCCCCCTGTAACTTGTTTTCCGAAACGTGACAGTGACACACACTCTATCCGAGTGAGAATAAATGTCCGATGGTCCCGATGTCTCGGGCCTGATATGCATCTATTGTGCCTCTCTGCCTTTTGGCGTCACCGATACAGCCACGCAGAGATAGCTGTGTTCCACTGTGTACGTGTTTCTCTATCGTAAACGCCGCTGTGACGGACATCGGAAGGGTGTGCGTTCGAGAAGGCAGCAAGCAGGATTTCAGAACAGGCATGAAAGTGCTACAATACGCTCTCCCGTCGATGGATTCCGGTACGTCGGTTAACGCTTCTGTTCCATCCTTCTTACGCGCGTTATAACTTTCAGTAATTCTTCGCTATCGACAAATTTCGAAAAACTATATCAGAAAAAATGACGCTTCGTTAAAGGATAAAGCTAAGACATACTCACTTGTTCATTAATTTCTCGACTTCACTTTTAATATATATTTTTAATCTTTTTATACGTTAGTCTTTTCATTTCATCGGATAATTTGAAAAGTGTGTACGTTTTTGATGGCCTTATGGTCAGTAAAGGTTAGATTTAATGAAGGGGAATTATTTAAGCTTCTCCTTCTCCAGTTTCCCCTGTTCCCCTCTCGGTTGGCAGCATTCTTTGTCGAAAACTTATTAGGTGTACGCTAACCTTTGTGGACTTCTACGAGATCCTTTAAAGCGTCATATCCCAGCTAGCCTCGAGTCTACCAAAAAATCAATCGATAGACTCGAGGACAGAAACTCGTAAATTCACCTTGTTATCAGCCGCGCCGACTCGGAGTAAGACAAATTTTAACGATGCGGATGGAAAAGGAAAAATATTATTTCAAAATCCCTCTCTTTCAGCATCAACGACAATAATTCTTGTTCGAATACGACTCTTAGTTTCCCACAAACGGCTTCAATAATTATTACTCGAATCACAGCAAGTTGTTTGCGTTATTGAAAAATCGTGTGGATATTTCTGTATCTGCAGATAATTGAAGTATCTCAGCCGATAAGAACTGGTTCGAGGAATCGATAGGGAAATACAGCGTGGGCACGTATCGTATCGAAAAGATTCTCCGTACTGATGAATATTCCTAAACCGAGAATAATTCTTCTAATTTCTGTCTGTGGGGTTCTTCGAAAATATCTTCGCCGATACGATAAAGCGTACGCGAAACGTAAGTATCCTGATCCGTGTGATTGGAAAATCTTTGCTGGATAGAAGGGTCAGGAAACGAAGTATAAAAACCACATCGTTTAACTCGAAAATGTGCCCACATGTTATTCGTGACGCCCATCTTCGTTCATCTTTCGCGTCGCTGTTCTGGTCGATGTTGCGCTCTTGCGGGGTTCTCGCGTTGGATGAACGAAGAGATGGCGGGCTGTGTAGCGCTGGTAAGAGAGCGAGAGGAAACGAGGTCGCGATAGGTGGGAGAAAGAAAGACAGAGCGGGAGCAAAGGGGCAAAGAGACGTAGTTTCATTTTCGTTTCGCTCGTGCGGAACTCGTTCCTCCTTCCTCCTTCCTGTACCTTTCGCCCCACTGCGTCTCCTTTTCCATTCGCCCGTCCGTCACTGTTCTTCGTATGCATGCCCTCGAGGTTTCTCCCCTCGAACGAATAGTGTGACTGCGCACAGGATGTCTCGAAAATGAAAACGTGTCCCGGTCGTTCCTCGGATCGGATCTCCTTATTGTATCTACGAAGAACGAGTTCGAATGTTCCTGGTCGGCGATCAACAAATTTTATTCACTTTTGCCGCCTGTTCCGTGCAATGAAATTCCACGGATGCGTAGGGTAAACAGATGGGCCCTTAATTGGATCCTATCGTTCGTATCTCGTCGTTTAATAATTAAATACTGTACCTATCCAGCGTTCGATCGCGATATATTGGAAACCTTCAGCTTTCTTGGTTGACGAAAGAAAATCGAAAATATAACCCCGTTCGATGGATTGATAGAGTGCATTCATAGAGTCGTAACCTGATTTCGAGCGCACGCGAAGAATTTCACAAGCGGCTCGTCAGAAATAAACGTGGAAAGGATATTCGAAAGGGTTCGAAAGCAATTACAACGCTATCTTTGGAGCTCCCTACTTCTCAGGCGCCTCTTGTGCATCCGAGTAGAAAAGAGGCGTGTGTACGCCCGTACACGCGGCATTTTTACGCACACATACGCGTGTCCTTTTACACGGACGCCTCGTTGTTGGTACTGTCGTCGACGTCGTCGTCGTCGTCGTCGTCGCCGTTATCGTCGTCAGCGACGTCGTCATCGAGGGACGCAAACCGTCTCGTTCCTGAGCACGTGTGCGTGTGGAAGCCATGTTAAAACTATACAAGTATAGTTAATTCTCTCGATGGACACACATGGCGCTGCGGAACATCGTCTCTACACACGACGATTTTCCTTTGATAAAAGCATCGCTCCCTAAGTGATTTTCAATGCGCGATACAGTGATTCTCAATCCCTCCGGTTCTCCCTTCAAGGAAGTTTCACTCTCGGATCCTCTAAACGAATAATCTTTGGACAAATATTTTTTTAGCGAACGGCACTATCGAAAAACGATTGCACGTTTTGCACAATCGTTACTTACGAGCACGTTATCAGTACTCGATAAAAGGTATATTCGAAACCGAGAATTAACGTCGCAATGAACTTTATTGCGTTCCCATTGAAAACTCGATAATTGTTTATATTAATTGTATATCTCACAACGGTTTATCCCAATTGTCGCGAAATAGTTGAACGGTATCGTTCGAAACGAGCGTTCGCAGCGCTCGTGATATGGAACACGTTGCCGTTGGTATAATCCAGTCAACGGGACGGAATATTGTTTTCTTCGAAGCGGATAGCGGAACGCGTCTCGAAACGCGTCTGCGTTCGCGCGAATTCCATTTTAAGGCCGGCTCGCGATCCCGATCACTTCAATTTCCTAGTATATCTGTTTTAACTAAATCATGCGTCGAGCGTTGTTTGCCCAACTCCGACGCGTCATGCGCGCGCGTGTCTACACTTGACCACGCACGCACACGTGCGCTTGCTGACTCACGGAATTGTCGATGCAGGCAAAAACTGTTAACCATCGAACGAGGAATCGAAGAAAATACGAACGAAGCTCGTGCATAACCGTATACATGTTCCCTAGAGATAATGCGAAATATCGAATTTATTTGAAAACCGATGAAGAATATCTCCGATGGAAGACAAGTAGCAGTTACCGATAGCGTGATAACGTTAACTGTCTTTAGATCTCGGCTACCTGATAAGCTCATTATCTTAATTTTTCTTTCTGGTAGATACTCCAGCAACCATACACCTTTAGCCTTATTAGTATGCTCCGTCGAAACTATATTGGCGTTTAAATATGGATATGGATGATCGTATGGAGGTATACCATAGCGGTAAAGTCGACTTTAGAGCGAAGTTTGGCAAGGAGTGGAGAGCATGGTTTTCGCTGGCTCGCGTGTCAGAGCGACATACGTAAAGCACGTCTGTGACGCGGTCAGGTGAGCCTCGCCCGTGTGTCGCAAAACATAGCCGAGACACGATACACTCTTGTAATCTACATCTGCCAAGTTGCCGGGTTAATTGAATGAAATTGTTAAGCGGCTCTGAACGAATTCTGCCTGCCTGTTGGCCTATGAATGTTCCTAGAAATAACCGTGACGGGAAGCGGAGGACTCCTTGGAAAAGGAGAAGACGCGTAAGCAGATGTGTGCGTGGACAAAGTAACAGGACGGTGGACAGTCCCACGAATCGATCGATCGTCTTTTTATTCGATGAAAAAAATTAATTAGCCATAGAGTCCGACGCTGATATGGCCCTTCTCGATGGTCTCGCATCTGATGATGAATGTAATTAAAATTGAAACGTGCTCGGAAATCTGTTTGTCGAGAGTTTTGCGCCGAGCGCGGAGCAATGGCGGCGACTCGAAATCGTGCGTACAAAGCTTCCCAGCCCTTTTTGATCTTACGCAGTTGAGACACAAAGACGACCCCTTTTAAGCGGAGCACGAGGGATTTTTCTCTGGCCGGGGTGTGCCAATCTCAATGCCAGTGTATAATAGAAGGGTGCAGAATTACTTACGTTCGATAATGGTTTTCTCTATGCCCGGCTACCGCACGATGTACACGATCGATATTGTTTTATTTCGCGACGAGACCATTTTTATTCCCTTTATTTCTCCATTTCGTTCATTAGCTCGCCCTTGGATTTAATATCTACCATTTTTATTCCTTCTCTCGCGAGTAGAGGAGGAAATTAATTGGTAAAGATTACGCAGAAGTAAATCCATATGCTATCGTTAATTAGTACGTGATCGTGACCACGTTTTTAAGCAAGAAAGAAAGGGCGAGAATGATTCACAAGAAAGATCGAGTACTCTATCGCAGACGTTCTAGAATTTACTGACCCTTTTGTAGCCACAGATGTTTCATGGAAGGGGCCCGCGTATATCAATCTGTCCACGGGTAGTATAACCGGGTTTATTTACGCGCCACACCATTTCTGACTATCCCGATTGCGGACTAGAAAAATTTCCTTATAGCACCGGGCAACGCGGTAGTTAGCCACTTAAAAATTAACATACACGGTGTGTTCTACCTCTCAATTGGATTAATATGGGACCAGAAACGTTCAATGCCAAATAATATCGTGACTACGAATAGTTTGTATACGTAACGCGTGTACGTATACGCGGTACTATTGAAAAAGATATTTCCCGGTTGCCACAGATTTCCCGCTGCTTTCTCAAACACCAAAAATAGCCGATCACTTATTTCTAGAAGGATTACCACGACCAAGGACTGGCGCAAGAAACTGGAAACTGGCGAGGCCTTCGTTATAGAGGGACCAGCTTGTCAATGCTCCCAATTTAGATGGTAAATCAAACCCTAGCTATATTCATCCGCCGCTACATACTTGGGAGCCCTTCAATCTTAACCCTTTGTGCGCCGAGTTATTTCTCAATTTTCTTGCCAACAACTCCTTGCTATATCAACTTGTTTCGACCCGTTTGCTCTTGCTACACAAATATATCGAATATATAAGTTGTACAAATTTTAAATTGCAGCTGAAGAGGTTGAAAAAAAAAGTTTACTACATTGGACGCACTTCATTGTGTACGTCACGCATCCAAGAAGAGAACCCTAAAACCCCTCGGAGATCGTAAACGCAAGTACTCGTCAGACGTCAAATAACTGACGGCTGAGAAAATTCTTGAACAACGAGGTGTTACGACGACGAGCAGCCGTAACATTTCCTAAGGTTGATTTATGACCGGGTTTCCGAGGGAAATCATCGTCCCGTTTAATCGCGTTCAACCCCCTTTCCAGGCGGCCAAGTCCCGCGCTTTGTTTTCCAAAACAACAACCTCCGATTGTAAGCGAATCGCGGTTACACACGGCTAATTTGTCAACGATGGGATAATCCACGATTACCAGCCAGATTCTTGCCCGTTGTCCCTGTACACCGATTAATATCGACTCCGTAACGAAGGAGTATAACGTCACGAAAAAGGGACCCCGTGTATACGAAACGTTCGCTGGTCGAACATAAAGGTCTAACGATTCTAAAACAAAGGAGAGGAATGCTAGGGCAACGGTATCTCAAAATAGAATACTAATTATCTCTGTAAAACTCGATTGACGCATGAACGGCAAGCTAACAATGAGAAACAGTATGCGCAAGAAGTATAAACGCGAGGGCAGCGTGCGAAACGTAAGGAAGGCAGAGGGACAAAACTGAAAAATGAAAATTACGCAGCGAACGGACGCTGGCTCCCGTGGCCGATGGAAATAAGAGTAGGGAAATCCTCTGGGGAGGCGAGGGCAACCGCCGCGACCCACTTACGTTGTTCATAGACAATAAAACACGGCACCGACGTGCGGTAGCTTGCTCTTTTGAAGGTTAATCGTTAATTAAAACTCGATTACCGTTCGCATATCGAAGAGCCCGCTCCTTTTCTTTTATTCCCTCGTTAACAACACCATCCATGTACAGTTACTCTCATTAACATTCGGTCACTAATATATTTCCCATTTCTATGTTTTATACTTTGAACAAATTAAGCATTCCCGAAGCTCTCTACTATACTTTCTTGTCGCTTGTCGTATATGTATGCGAAATAACTATTAAAATGTATATTAGCGCAATGTGAATAACTGTACACGACTGCTTAGAATACGCAGGTTGTTTTAGCCGTAGCGCAACGACCTCTATCTTATAGTCCGCTAAAAATTCCTTATCTCGAGCGTGTTACGTAAACTAGAGCCCAAATAAGTGCTTTTAAAAGCTTCAGTCCTAAAAAATGAACATCGTACGTTATTTCAAATAGAAGTTTATACACCTCCGCTAGAGAGACTGATAGGAACGAACCATGACCTTTATCACGTTATCGCAGGGTATCCATTTCACTGCGATTCAACACCTACGATTGGACAAGACCGAAGAAAATGTACTCGGTTAATCAACATACGTGTGTACGATGTTGCGTCGATACCTTTTACAGTCACTGACGTTGCAACAATGTGTTTCCAGTGATCTTGGATAAGTACGAGAAATCAGGCCGCACGAGGAATTAGGCGCAACGCGATCGTGGACGAGCTTGGCGGCTCATTGTCAGCGTGTCCGTGTACACACGCGCGTCTCTCTCTCTCTCTCTCTCTCTCTCTCTCTCTCTCTTCCCTTCTCCTTCTCTCTCAATGCCAGGCCACGTCACAATTCATTTCCCAACCGGTGTGCTGCCCGACATTCTTATCCTACCTGACTACGTATCCCCTCCTTCTTTGTGTCCTCAGTCCGCGGTGCCTGTAAGTACAGTTAGATCTCTCCGTTGCTACGCTAACCGCACTTACTAATTCCTGATTAAATACACGATATTATTCCCTTTCCCTGTGCGTTCAGTCCGTGCCTCGTTTCTCGTTACAATTCGAAGCTTCAGCCGAAGTTTGGGAACGTCGGGGAAACGATTGCGCGAGCGCGGTTAACGGTACGCGAATTAAATAGACAAAGAAAAGAGGAGAAGAGGCCGTTCGATCGAATTTCATCCCGGCCGTCTGGTTCGATACGACCGCTCGGTCGTTTCAATATGATCTTGATCAGTCGAGTCGCCAGAATTCATTTCACGACGTGTGACGTAATCCACGGATATGTATTCGAATGCTAATTGGTCGGGAGTAGCGAGTTGATCGCAAGGTCTCGCGAGCGGGTATTCCTCGTGACGCAGCGGTTTATACGCGAGCGCGAGAGGCGCGCGGCGAAACGGTACATGACGGGCTGAAAACAATGAACGTTGAGAACCGACAAATATTATGACTCGAAAATCCCCGGATCTGTCCAAAGTCGACATTTAAATACTTTATTCTGTAAATTTGATGCCTCGCGACATGTGACGTCCCCTTACAAATTTGTAATTAATTTCAAATGTTCAAATTCCTGTTTTCCTGTTGTTGTTGCAGCGAGTACATCGAAATATATGTATCTAGAACGAGCGAATAGTAGAGAAATTGTTGTGTATTAACAATCGACTTATCGAAAGTTGTCAGAAGATGTTCGCAAGAGAAAACACTTACATTTCTTTCAAACTAGCACGTTGTTTATTATATAGTTATTGCGTTTCTCGACACGCGTTTCAGTTTAATGCACGTTAACGCGGCGCAACGAGCAACCCCCCACATACGCTTAATAAAACGTTGCGTTAAATTTACGTAAGGCAAAATGGACGCGAGAAAGAAGTTAACGTTCTACTGTAACTTTTTTTTATCGAAATTGTCTTTCACCTGACAATAATAATATATTCCGTGATTGTAGGTATGTCACTCGCGAGAGCAAAAGCTTGTTTAAAGGGCTAAAACCCCTACGAGTTTTCACTTTCAGCGGAAATGTACCTGCCGCACGGTGCGCTTCATCGAAACGAAATATAACACGGGATCACCGATCTCTGGCCTCGTCGTCTTTGTTCTCCTCATTTTTGCAACATAGCCGCGCATACGTTACGTCCGCGACACGTATGAATTATTCCGAATGTTTCGAGCGTCGGGACAATAAGTGATAAATAAAGCGCGGTGCGTTTGGTTCGAAGCTAGCGCAGACATCGGGTTGTGGCAAAAAAGTACTGCACTATACCGAAGAAAGTCGTTTCCCGAGAGTTGTTATGAAGCCATTTGCCTGTGGCGCGCGTTGCATGCTTCATGTATCGCGGCTCTGACCCAGAAACCTACTTTCTTACCGAATTAAAAGCGACATCGTCGAACGTATATGTATATAAGTGCCGTGACTTCGACTAGATACCACTGGCCAAACAAAGTGTTGCCGTGTTACCAGCTAATGGCCGGCTGGAATATAAACTTTCCGATTCTCCTCATTATTTTTCTACGATTCTAATTTTCCAAGCTCAGCCAACCCCTCCATCCCTTAAGAGCCTTACAACTAACGAACGGTATAGGGGATTGCTTGTAAAGTAGACTGAAGTGAGCATTCCTGCGAACACGATTAATATTGGATTACAGAAGGAACGGAAAAGAGAAAACTGGTATGACTATAATAGCAAGAAGAAACTGGTAAGAGAATAATATATGTATCTGTACGTACAATGCGCGCGCGACTTTCTCACGCGGCACGTAAGTACATTGCCGTTCAAAAGTATCATACACACGGTACATTTTAAATGGAGTTTGTGTATCACTGTTGCGCAAATTTTACTACGCGTGTTTAAAACGCAGTGAAAGTATTCAATCGAATATTTAAATAGACTGATGACACTTGTTTTTTCTCTACACGAGTAGAGAGAGGGAGAGAGAGAGAAGTGCTTGCAAAAGATTTATATTACAATTGAAGAAGCGTCCTCGTGCTTTCGAACGGAAGTGAATTCCCAGTGATTCGACGATAGATTAGGTTCGCCTTCGAGGAAAAAAATGGTCGAATGCAAAGGAGGCAGAAACCGAAAGACCATCGCGGAAGGAAGGACCACGGAGCAAGAGATATGGAAGAAATGAGGTTAAATAGTAGGCGCATGCAAGAGAAGCGGAAATACGCGGCCCCGATCTACTAAGCGCAACCATTTCCGAACTTACGAGCCTGTACTTTATCACTCGACAAAACCTCTGCGTATATTCATTACAACTTAACCGAATGGGGAATACGTAAATCGTATTACGTAAGGATCTATGTGGGAATATAAAAATAAAGGAGAAGGTGGTAATATGCCTCACATTTTTTCTCCTCTATCATCGAATTATAAACGTAATTAGACCATTAAATTGTGCCAAAAAAATGGAGTGTAACTGATATGGTATGATAGTAAATGAAAACATTGGTAGCGACGACCTTGACTCGTTTCAATTGTTGTTCTTAAGCGCGTAGGTAGGGTATTGGTGGATACACGGAAGGTGATAGTGATACGCTGTATCGGTATTTCCATTGAAACGGCTTTCAGGCTGGATTTAAATAATCCTCGCACGGAGAGATCCTCCGTGCCTCTTTGTCGGTTTTTGTATCCTTCGTGTAATAGCGAACGGATCTTTTTAACAGCTTCTCGACCGATAACCGATGTTGTCCTACCTAGCTATTGTCTGGAGATCGTGTCACTTTCGATTTCAAACATGTCGCGCCAATTCTGTTTATAGTATATGTTTTTTTTTTATATAACACAGGATCGACGATCTTCTCTTTTCGATATAAGAATAGAATCAACCGTTCTCGTTTTTGCATCGATTGAAGCGCAAATGGCGAAAGGATTCTTTGAATCTAAATAGCAGTTAGTTCGTAGTCGACACGATTCCAGGGCCAAATATCTTACGTTAATTATCAGTGACGCACGGACGTGACGAAACACTGGTCCATCTAATTATGATTGAGGCATGGCTCGGTGAAAGGCGCGCAGCTACGGCTAAAAGTTCCCCGTGTGCAACGCTCTGACGCTAAATAAGTCCTGGTTAGAAGGACTTTTCGCATTGCTCAACAAGTCACTAGCTTCGCGACGTATTATTCCACAGGAAAAGCCGGGAAACAGAATTCTCACTCTTATACTCTTCTACCTAAGAGAGAACGCAACTCGAGCCCATATTTTTTAAAAGACCGTATCGCACGCGTCATTTCCCTACTCTTTCTTTAATTTACAAGACGCATTCACGGGATGGCAGACTTTATTCTATCTATCTTCTTCTCTCCCTCCCTTTCTAGCGCCTATCGCGTTATCCACACGAACCACCGAACCAAGGCCTAGCGCGTGCGATAAGACGCGTGTGCGATTAAAGAAGTTGATTTAGTTTCGATGGGAACCGTGACACCGTTTCGTAGACCTTGTCCGTGAATCTGAGGTGATACTGGGCCCCTGATACCATCCTACGCACCTGCCGGTGGCCCGCGAACGTCGAGATCGCGATGATCTCCGAAGTTTTACGACGAGACACGAGGACGTAATCGATACCGCGGAGAGGGGCCCGTCGCGCCGTGCAGTTACGGTATCAGTCGTACTCTGGCTCGAAAATTAACCCTTTAGCTACAGCGAAGCGTAGCCTATACAGCTTGCCACGGACAGCTCCGCCGCGGAGTGCGTGTAAACGAAATTAGTACCCCACCCGGTGTTTCTCGATGCCTCGAACAATGCGTTCGGCTACAGAAACGCGGATTCTTACCAATATCGTCCCTTTTCGCGTGATACCTTTCCGTATCACGTACACACGCAGCACGCTCGATCGTACTTGCAAGGCTTGAACCCGACAAAACAACCGAGCAGCTTTAATGGTTCCTCGTTAAAAAACATTACTCAGAGGGGAGTACCACTGCAGTGGCGCATCGTTTGAAAAAAGAACGACTCAAAAGAAAGCCACTGCGGTGGATATCGAATTGATAAAGGGTTAAAGACCTCTGTTTGCGCGATAGCTATACGAATCGCTTCAAAGGATCTTCGGATGAGAGTTGTTTGAAAAGCGCGCTCGGAAGTTTGAATTCAAATTAAAGAAGACGCTACAATTAGGCACTGGAATTTCT
Source organism: Xylocopa sonorina (assembly GCF_050948175.1). Lineage (NCBI taxonomy): Eukaryota > Metazoa > Arthropoda > Insecta > Hymenoptera > Apidae > Xylocopa > Xylocopa sonorina. The sequence goes on along the minus strand of NC_135201.1, from coordinate 8,953,790 downwards.
TTGAAACGATCTTTAACAAGGGAATAGAACCGAAACGATGAGAATTTCCGGTTTTGATGAAACTTACGGAGAACGTAGTTGAGTGAAGATTGAATTCTACGTTACCAATTGAAAAATTCTAATGTTCGGTGCAAAATAATTGGGAGCACTTCGTGGCTCTACCCTTTTCGACAAGGTAGTTTGCTCCTGGTTAAAAAGAACCGTAGTGCTGCTGCGATGATCAAAAGGGGAGAGAAGACGAGGACAAAAAGGAGAACGAAACACGCGGCGTTAGAAGGGAGAGGGTCAAAGAATTTAACAGGCGACTCGCGTGCGCGCACGCGCGTCCGTATACACGCACGCAACACCGTTGGTTTGTTTTCCGCCTCGTATTGTGCATATCTTTCGTTACGTCTAGCAATTATTTGGCCGCAAGCTCCGAGTGCTTTTAACATTTTTAAATCAACGGGACTTGCGCCTGGTACCAGGCAAAAATACCTTTCGCACGGCGTTTTATACATTTCAAACCGACGACGATACCTCCCTAAGGATATTCATTACCAATACTAACTGTAATACACCTAATATTAATAATGGGAAAAGGAAAGTTCGTTTCGTTCGCGTTATTCGTTGCAGAGGATTTTTAATTGTTCAAGTAATTGGTTGTTCTCCTTAGTGAATTTTTGGCATGGTCAAAAATGTTGGTATAATGATCGAAACAATCCGAGATGCTGCGCGACACCATTCCAATTGGAGGTATTCGCGGGGGCCATCTGCTACCATTGCCGAGGCATAGAATTTCGAGGCGCCTCTTGCCAGTGAATCGGATCGATGAGCCGTCCCTGTTTAGCCTTCGATAAAGCTGAAATCTCCTCGACACTATTCGCTGATGGATTCGACCGATCACGGCCCCTGATAACCGACCTTCTTGGCTTATCGCCTTTTTCGCCTTATACGATTCCAAAACCGAGGGGTATGTCCCAAGTTAACACTTGGGATGAGAAACGAGGAATTCGATGACGATCGACCATTTTTGAATACTAGATAATATCCAATTACGTGTAACAACCCTTTGGATTTCAATTGTCTGCTGTACTCTGGCATTGTATAATCCTTTTGGCAACTTGGAATATCAATTGTACTGGCACGAATACCTTTTTATCGTCAAATTATATAAAGGCACAGTGTATCTATTTATGGATTTTAATCAACGGCAGGTATCAATGCGTATTACCGGGCGAGTTAAAAGCATTCAGATCCGAGCGAAAGAGTTGCGAACGAGAGAGCTTTGGGCCATTGGAATTATAGCGTAAAGCCGAAACGAAGGGTGTGCGACCCAATTGCATAAAGAATGCATTACCTAACGTTTGTAGCATTTCTTTAATGTAATCATCCTTTTGTTCCCTCGGAGGAAATTGATATACGTTCGTCGTCGTTGCCAATATGATTCTAACGTTAAAAACAGGTCCGTTCGAAGTGAAACTTTCTAGGGACACGAGTGGAGACGGATGGACGAGCACGGAGTGAGAGAATGGTCCGCGGGACCAAGCGAAGGAAAGAGTAAAAGCGGGTTAGAACGGTAACATATGTAATGTGTGAGCGTGAACGTACGTTCCTAGGCGTGTATACATGTAGAAAGCGGTGCCGCTCGATTCCGTTCGATTCTACTTCGTTATGTCGCAGGTGTAACCCGTACCTACATATAAACATGGCGTTCAATGTTCCTCGTAAAATTGTTACTTGTGTTGAATTTCGAATATAAAGATTGGCATCATCATATTATGGATCGTCGATGTTTAAATAATAATTGCTGGTATCGAATCTCGTAAAGATGCGACATTTTAAAGTCATCGCGTAGATAACGTGGATGATCGATATTTGAAATTCATTTACCAAATTATCGTATCGAAACGGAATGCCCGCAATAGCGATGTTTACAGAGAGAACCATCTAGCGGATGGCTCCGGTTTTGTTGGAGTATCACGGCGTAACGACATTACGTCATCCCGATTAACCTTCTTGGCGTTTTACGCATTGAAAACGCGCGCAAATCTCTTGCACTTCTATAGGCCAGTCAGGCGACTCTTCAATTGGTCGGACTTTCTAGTCCACCTGTCGATTCGAGAAATGCGTACGTCTGTTGCCCTGTAGAAGACCTACATTATTGCTCGTGCATAGGCTGAACCCATTAACTCTAACGCTCTATTAATCTTCGGTGACTCCACTCGTACTTGTACTAAATATACTTGTAGCAATACCTGTGTACAAATTTTATCTAATCAACAAATGAAATTTCTTCCATTCTTCTATTCCGTTTGTATCATTCTTTTGTTAAAACTGTTTGAGGTACGCGTAATTAGTGCAATAAAGAAATGCGCAACCCTCGGATATTTCAGTTTTTCTCAATTACGCGGATAAGGAGGTAATGGTTTATCCAGTGTAATAAAATCGAATGAAAGTTGCGGTCTGAACGGGATATTCTATCGTCGTTCGCGGTGGAACGACGTCGAGCGGTCGATATTACACGCGCTTCTCTCTCTTCCGAGGCTCGATAGTAATCCGGTGTTTTACGATGTTGATCGATCGTTGACATAATTACGCGGCCAAGCTGGTATCGTTACATATGCCTGACGCCCAATTAATGACACGGCGTTCACGAATTATCGGTCGATGCACTTCTCCTCTGCAATTCTTCTCTTACTTCCGGTTTGCTGATAACTCGGAGGTAAATAAACTACGCGTCAACAATTTCGATTAAATTAATTTACCGTCTTCAATGTTCCTATACGTTGCCTTGATTTCCACTTTATTTTCGTAATTGAAAACTGCTCGCGTGATTTCAGATTTCTGTTCAGCAGAGACGCGTTACGGAAGTAGGAAAAATATTCGATTGAAACGGAATCAGAGCAGGCGGCAGAGTGATTTTACATACGGTAGACGGTCGTCACGATTGATTAGCAGCAGCGTTATGTACACGGGCCCTAGCGCTACGCATGTGAACACCCTGCCGATGCAAATGTAATTATGGATTCGCTTTGACGCTGTAAAACGCTCACCACCAGCAGAACTACGTGTCTTATTAGTTCCGCAGCCAGTTAATACGCAAGTTTACGCTGCCTCAAGACGGTTCCCTGTCGATCAAGGGTAGAATCGTGTCTGACTCTTCAAACTGTTCCCTCGTATGATAATTAGACCGCACCCGCGTTCTAAAGTCCCAATCTAAGTCCTAACTGAAAAGAGAAATGCTATTCAGATATTTGCTGACTAATTTTTATCCGATGTATCATCTTATTTTCTATTGTACCACGATCTTTGGGGCGCTTTCCATACTGGTGTGTACATCTATGCAAGTACACGCTGGTGAATTGGAGGCGAGTTACACACCCACGGATTACGCCATTGACCCAACTTCGGAACCCTGGGCTTTCATTAATCCTTCCTACGTAGACAGCTCATTTATCCATCGATTCCATACATCACGACATATAAATAAACGAGCAACCTTTCGACAATTTTTATTTCAATAGGACGCATTAAAATATTTCTCCTTAAACGAAAGGGGAGAGACAGAGATGTTTAAATTTCTAAAATTAAACCAGTTGAAATGGAAAAAGAAAACAATCTAAAAATCGTTCAGAGACAAGAGCGAAACGAACAATTTCTCGTCGTGGAACTGTAATTTATCGCTATCGACACCATAACTGATACTAATTTATTTCCCATCTTACCTCGAGAAGCCTCTCCATCGCGGCAATCTGGCTTCCTACCAAGCAAAAGTGGCTCGCAATTAGGCGCCGCGAAATATCCGTCCAGAGACGGTTTCGAGACGACGTTGCATCGTCGGATTCAAAGGTCAACGAGGCGATAACTGCACGCGTACGAGCAAGTTATCTTTCTTAGATCGCCGCGGTGAACGCGTTTGGAGAACGGGCAACGTTTATTATACCGGTGTTATGCGCGTGTACATGCTGACAGAGAGGCGGAGTTGCGAATCAATAACCCGTGTTATAAGGCATTTGGGCATGCAGAGGATATCGATTATGTAGCACGGTCGACACAAGAGCTGTCCAAAGGCGACGACCACGCGCCAACTGGGGCTTGATTATCTATAAATTAGGATAAATACGTTGGAACAATCAAGCAGACTTTTCTAATGCTGATACAGCAATTCCAAGTCAATCGAAGAACTGATGGAGGCTAAATTTTATGCTCAGTTAATTATTTAAGCATGTCTCTAACGGAAACCCCGGAACGTACACACGCGATACTTCGGTTGGTAGTGGAGAACGTTTCAAAATGGCTGCGATTGATGCCGACTGATTTCAATCACGGTACAGAGAACGATCGAGCCAAAGAGATTTCCAGCGATAAATGAAACCGTTCTCTCCCTATTCGCTGGCAAGACACTCGAATCAAACAGTTCGTGATAAACCAAAACTAGGTGACCAGATAAATATAAGTAGAACAGATATCCTGACCAGCCGAACACCTGGCTCAGCATATCGATAACAGGTTTAGCCGAAACAGGCAACGCTCGATTAAGAGTAAAGAGTTGTAACGGAGATCTCTATATTTCCACTGTTCTACTAAATGAGGAGTATGCTGACAGACCAATGCGATGGAGCATTAAACGCGTTTGCTGCGCTTATCCTTAAACGCGAAAATAGTGGCTAATTAAAAAAATAGCTACTCTTGAAATAAAAGTAAGCACCAACGAAACACTATCGAATACTTGTTGGAACAATTGATGAATATTGATGTGAAATCGGTTGGAACACAGTAGGAATACTTACGTAAGGAGTACACAGTTAAAGGTGATCTCTAGATAGATGGAATATAACAAAGCGGTGTGAAAAGGTATCCTGTCACCAGAAAAGCATAATAGAGGGATGGAGAGAGAGAGAGAGATGTAAAGAAAAAGAGTCGCATGGTTGGGTCTGCGGTAGCATGTCATTCCGGAAGTCCGGTTAAATAGCGGTTGCGTACACAAGCGCTTGATAAGTGGCACGAACAGGAAAGCACTTTCGCCCATGCGTAAAGCTTTCTTAAAGGCTACCTCCCAGTTCTTGCCCTTTCGACACATCTCCTTCCCCATCTTTAATTATACGCTCGATTAACTAGCCAACTGTCTGTTATCCTAATTCTGAATTCGTTGTCATCGATTAAGGATATTTAATGCTTGAAACATAGAGTGGGATTAGCTTAAACGACTCAAAAAATCCTCCCTGAAATCTTTCTTACCTCATCCTAAACTGAATTTGTAACATGTAAATGGTACGAACTCAAGGGAACCATTGCAGACGCATTACAAAGCGTCGTATTAAAAATCTTTGTGCGAGGACCAACTTCTTTTTCATTTACCCAAACGAATCCCGAATATTTTGTTACCGAGAAAGAGAAACGGCCAAAGTCGAAAGTTGTGCGCGTATACGCTTCAACACGGACTGATTTCAATGCCATCGACATTCTGAATATGGTATCGTTCGTTCCGTATCCTCATAGGAGAAAGACTCGTACGGAATTCGTGGACGCGCCGAATTCGGGGCCTTGAGAAAGGTCAGTGTTCGAGGTAATGCTCACTGGAACACCGAGCAAACACTTCGAGACGTCGATGTGTAGAACAACTTTTACAAAATACTGTTTTTATCAAACCCGTAGAGAGAAAAATCACTGACGATCGAGAAGGTTCCTCCAAAGTTCTAAATAGAAACTGGATATACTCCTATTATATGAACGGTCGGTTACATGAACTGACTTCGTTCGTTGACAAGTTTATATAAACCGAATTCCACGGTAACAGGAAGATTAAGCAAGAGCACTCACGGCATCACAGCACCACAGACAAATTGTAAAAGAAATTTCTAAATGATCTTTAACACATTGACGTAAGACGCCATCTATCGTAGTCGCAAACGACGGCTATAAACGACCATCAATTTTTAGGAAAATTTCTTACAAGTAATTCTATTACGTAAGCTAGAAATGTTCATCGAACTCCCCAAGAATCAGCTAATTAAAAAAATTTGCTTTCGTCGTCCACAGTCGAATTCAGAGTGAGCATCAACGTATCGAGACAACGTCTTAAGGACATCAACTAAAAAATGATAAACGATATGGCGTGTTAGTTAAAACTTGTACTTAATAGAGTAGCATCGTTATGGAATGTTCGTAGAAGAACAGCGCGATTTCGCAGCTGGATAAGGAATTGTACCTCGACGAATATTCAACACGAATCACGCTCTCCGGTAGCGGGAGTATCGAGCTTGCACCTGGACCAGTTTTCTGCTGCAACGGCTGCCGTGTCGAAGCTGTCTCTCCCTCTCTTCTTCTCTCTATATCCTCCTCTCATCCTCACTCTCTCTCTCTCTCTCTCTCTCTTTCTCTCTCTCTCTCTCTCTCGATCTCCCTCGTCCTCCGTTCTGTCCGTTCATCCCAGCTTCCCTCGCTCCGCACACACAGTTCTCTGTCTCTCCCCCTACACGTTTGCATTTTTTTCATCAAAACGTTTCGGTCGACGCACGAGTACGGTACCGCCACGTCGCACCGCAACGCAGAGCGCCGCGCCCCGGTGAAACGGATGCATTTTAAATCTTGCCGCACGATGAAAATTCAACGCTGTCAACGATAGAAACTGTTTCTACCGATGGAAAGTGGATTTTCGTTCATTTTGTAATCAGGGAAGAGAATGTGCAGGCTCATTATATAATAGATACACACACGAGCCCGTTCACAGACTAAAGCGACCGACTTCGCTTCTCGAATCTCGACAAATTTTAGCGTCGAACCGTTTGATTCGTGGCTCGAATAAGAAATTCTATTATTTATGTAAAAACTCGAGTCGCCTCTCAAGCGCAAAAGGGTTAAGAATCTGAACGAACGAACGGCTAAACTCGTTCGATAAAATGCGTTAGACAGGAGAGAGTGCCTTTTCAGAAGGTATCTCGGAGTGAACGAACTCTTCGCGGACGAACACTGCCAGTCGATACGCGTATATGTCCTTGGCTGTGACAATTAGGCCAATGCCTCTGCGAATCGATGACCTATCGAAAAATCGTTATTTATTCACGACCAATCCTATCACCAATGTTGAACGAGCGGACTTTACAATTCGACCAGATAATTGCCGGTAAACAGGCTACCAAAACCACCTAACAGGAAGTTGATCGTTCGTTGCAGCGTATGCGTGTACGAACTAGAGTTTAGAAAACTGACCAGCATTTCAAACTCGCGATTCGATGAGGATCGAAATAACGTAAATGGTCAGAAGAAAATATTGAGAAAAAAAAATATCTAAATTCGACACATGAGATAGTGTACACTACGAGGAAGAGAAAAGTTTCGCATATTTGATAATACTTCGCAGCAAAGTGTTCGCCTAACGAGAAGCTTTAACTGTGGAGACTTAGATATTCATGAAAATGATGGTACCTCGCGCACAGGCGAGATAAAGCCGTGGAAATTCAAACTTCCTGCTCCTGTTTTGATGAATTAGTGCAAAATTACTTGCAAAATCGGCCCACTACTTATTCCTGCTATCTCTCGCGTTCGACAGGTAACGACCTGGAAGTAAAAAAGAATTCTAATATTTGATTTTGATAAATGAAAGGAGGCGAGTATTTGTTCCGGTTGGGAAAAAAAGACTGGTAATTCAATCCACCGTTTTGAGGCGGACCGTTGACTGCTGTTTGAACAGATATCGCGTCAAATGTTCCGACGCCTACGACTTCAACAGGTGTAAAACTGGCGTAAACGTGAAATTTCGTCGTCGAGATTATCCGGGAATCCCATTCTTCTAGGTCGTTCAACCTCTATCCGTCTATTCTACGCTTTCAAGCGACGAGTATCGTCGGTCGATATCGCTATTGATAACGACGGCTCTAATTTACGGTTCGCATGGGAATAAGTATAAAATAAACGACGATGACAATAATCACGACATTCCGGCTGGAATATCGTGCGTTCAAAGTTGAGAATGTGTCGGCGACGATTTATGACGGTCTGTTGCAAAAATACGCGTCTGGTAGGGCGGTCAGGTGAGGCTGGCATTGTCAAACACGATATTGCTCCCGCAAACATTTATGTGCTGTGAAACAGGTGCGAGTCGTGCGTGCTTCCCGTGGCACAATACGCGCCAGCCGATATGCCGTACGCCACGGATAACGGACAAGCAGTTTGGATGTGCTAATAGCAAAACCGCGGCGTGAAAAATTTCTAGATCCATTACACGACCCTCTTTCGTACAGCTTCGATAAAGAACAGCGGCGTGCAGTTAATCAGCGCTTTTTCGAAGACGACGAAATTGAGAAAAGAAGAATCGATACGTGGCAGTAGCGTTGCTAAATATGGCTCGTTGAAAGAAAATGTTCCGCATAAGAGAACTGTTCGCAATTATTAAATCGCAATTACCCACGAATCTAGTGCGTCGCGAAATTTTATATTCGCAGTAAATTTCATGTACGCAGTCTCGTCACGTACACTTACGAGTCCTCCTTTCACTTTTCTTTCCTTTCAACTTTCCGACTTTCTTCGGCTGTATTAATTACACCGTGTGTACGTACAAATTTAAATCCAACGTATCCGTGGCCATAAACGAATTATCAGATTGCAAGCGTGGCGAAATAATAGGTTAGAATTCGAATTACAACCGGACAGTGGCGTCGAGTCGATTGCCTGGTGTATTCCTCGACGTAACACGAAATTCACGTCCGCGCCGTTACTTTTGCTCGGTGAGTATTATGAAATCACAATGAAAGCCGTGAACGCAGCTCCAGACGTTCGCGTGGCCTGAAAAAGGTACAGGAAAGTCGAGAGGCCAGTCCAGAAAGCAGCTGTTTGATAAAAAAAAAAAAAAGAAGAAAAGAGACGTTCTTACTCTGTAATATACGGCCAAGTGTCACATGGCTTGTGTTCCGTAACGTCACGTTCAATTATCATTCTCGTAATCTCCCTTCTCAAAATAGTATTTTATCACTTTGAATAATTACTTATTTGTCGCGAAAACGCGGCAATATAACGCGAATAATGCAAATGATCGCCGTACGAGTAGGCTGTGCTCGCTGAACTATTGATAATTACGAGACCGATAAGGCTAGATCCCAATATTAACGATCGAACGTCACTAGTCTATTCTACCACGAACTGCGTATAAAGGTTATGCGAAGGTGGAAGTAATGGAGATAAACCATCGAACCCAATGTAATTACTCTCCTACAGATTCGATTGGTAAGATGTGTCAAGTTCATAGGTCAAGTTTTATCCTTTACAAGTGATTTCGTGTCCTTGAACAATGCATTTATCCATCGTAGTAATTTTACACCGTCTAGAGATAGCTGACGATAGCAAAGGAAAATAAAAAGAACCGTCGTCGAATATTCGATCATCCGAAAAGTAAAAAGCTAATACTCGATCGAAAGGAAGTTATTCGTTGTTTATGATAATAGTATTTGATTATGCGATAGGCTTGAGAACCGAGCATGAGAGCAACATGTCCGAAAGGATCAACCAGGCATCTATTATAATACAGGTTTTCACCAGGTGTGCATCGACCAAACTTCTACGCCACTGTCCGTATGTGTTCGAAACGCAAGGGACAGAAAGAAGAGAGGAGAAGAGAAGAAGAATTGCGAAGGTCGTGCGCTCACCCTCGAGCAGGTGCCAGTCCTCATCGAGCGAAGCCAGCGCTTGTGCCTGATTCGCCTGTTGTTCAAAGTCGAGCATCTTGGCCCTCTGTTCCAGTCTGTCCTCCCTCCTTTCGGCCCTTGGCTCTCTCTCTCTCTCTCTCTGCAGCCTCTTCGTTAACACCGGCTAGATATGTATGCGTATATCTGGTATCACTTCACCTTCCACGGTAAGCGACCGCGTCAGTATGATACGAAATACGTGAAATGGTACTGGTCGTTCATAAAGGCGAAGGCAAAAGCGAATAAGTGCGACTGTCCGTATTTATCGGGGAACGCGCGGAATCTTCTGTCGAGCGGCAATTGAAAACTGTGTATATCAAAGTCAGACTTTCCCCTCGAAGGAACACCCGCTCAGATTATCTCAAACGTCCTTTCGTCACGACAGTAAGACCGACGGAGACGGATGGAGAAAAACTTGATTGGGAGTGGGAGGGAAAGAGTTAGAAAGAGAGGGTATTGGGGAGACAGAAGTGGAGGAAAGAATGGGACAGCGTCTCGATCACGAGTGTCTCGCGAGTCACGAACTCTTTTTCCGTTTAAAACTCTACTCTCTGTTTACATCGGTGCCTCTGATTGGCCTGGTGTCGCCGGACCGTCCCCCTCCCCCTGTTTTCGCCAAGGAAAGAACACCGCGCAAGCGTCTTCCGATTCTCGGCTTTCGAGAAGATTTAACAAAAGCTTTTTTAGACAGCGGTTTGGAATTTCTGCTTTTGACCAAAATTCCAAGAACGCGCTATTGTATTTATTTCAGAGAGCTCTTTGTGTCGAGGAATGGTAATAAGGGAGAGAAAATGACCACGATTCGTCGTAAACGGATAGTGAGCGACAGAAGCTCTCCGTAAAGATGAGCACAACCGCTCACGTGCAAACGTGGCGGTACTCGAACCGCGACTGATTTCCCCTATCACTTCGTGCTCAGCTGCCACCCACTAGCCACCCCCCACCACCCATCGACTGAACTTCACTTCCCCCCCAACTTCTCGCCATCCTCCGCCGCTGTGTTCTCGAACCCAGCTTGCCCGTTCCAAGCAACGGTAGAACGTCTGTCCCTGCTACTCTTCCCCTCGACGTGCCTCGTCACCAACCGCACCCCTTTCTCTTTATCATTGTTTCCTTCATTTTTCTTTCCCTCTGCTGTACTTGGCGTACTCCTTTCCCTCTTCCCGTGAAAATCCAGGATGCAGTAAAAATCGTGATATAACTCCGGGAATATTCTGGTCTAAAAACTAAAGAAACCACTTCGTTTTGATTTCGAAAGCAATTACTCAAAAATCCATCGAGTATAAGCACCCCCCTTCATCAAAGTTGAAACAAATATATCTACATAAACGATATTAATATGTACGTGTTGTTGAATCTAATTATAAATTCATGAACATCCGTAGAAGCGAGAGAGAAACGCGTGCTTGCATAAATATTTACTTGTTAAGAATATATTCGAAAATCACGGCGACATACACTTGCATCTCGCAAGTAATCGTACAGGTTCGGGCAGTGCGCAGTAAGCGCTGCACTCCAAGCTGCACAGTGCAGTGTATTGGTCTCATTGGCAAGTGTATACGCGTTTGTCTCCCATCTTTCTCTCGTACTTTGTAGTCTGCGACCGTTAATGCAGAAGAGAAGTCCGCGGGGCACTCGTGAATCCTCTTCCACTCTCTATTTCAGTTCCTCCCGCAGCCCTCAACTTCTTTCCTATTCTATTTCGACGTCCGTTTCGTTCCGTTGTCCGTACATTCGCCGACTCTATGGGTAAGCCTGATCTTCCATCCCATCCTAGCGCCACTATGTATTTTCGTTCTCCGTCCTTCACGAAGTTTCTATCGTCGCACTCCAAGTTATAGCTAGTCCAGATTACCGGTAACCATCCGGTGAACTCAAACTTACGTGTCTTCTGGTTTTAACTCTCTGCTTTTTAACATGGTTCTTGGAGTTTAAGGCAGTGCATTCAGTCTCTCGGAAGGGCCCTATCAAATGTTTGATTATTAGCATTTTTGCAATAAGCAGAAAGTAACATCTGCGGTTAATACGTTTCGACTAAATTGCGATACTTCATAGTGAGTCAACACAAACAACAGGCAAAGACTTATGAATAGAGTACGTGGCAGGAAATCTCATCACGGACGCTTCGTAAACTGCTTTACGCAATCTCACTATCAAAGAATATAAAAGTGATTCCAACACGAGCATAGAGAATGCTCTACCAAACACTGACATTATTTTCCATAAATTATTTCTACGAATAAACTGTATGGTCTGCTACGAACTTGTTTAACCTCTGGGTACTACAGAGCGAAAGAGAAAGAGAGACAAGGAAAAAGAGCATATCGATATTTAAACAAAAATATTAGTTATAACATATACATAAACATATACATGTTTTTAATTATACCAATTATATAGGGGTTAAGAGTGCGAGCCATGGTTTCTAAAACGTGTGTCGCGTGTTCTCTAGCATACGGCCCTGATGGCTCGCGCGCTTCGTCATTTGTCCTCGCCTCCCTCTCCGACCATACCCCTCTTGCAGGATACTACTGTCCGCCGCTCACCAAGCCACTCGATTTCTCCCCAAACCCCTTTCGCGCCATACACCTCTCTCTCTTTCGCCGACTAACGCGTCGCGTGGCACTCTCTCCCTTCCACTCTCACTTTCGCCCCACCATTCTCACTCGTGCTGTATATTCATTTCTTTTCCACCACTGGCTGATTCGTCCGTCCTTTTCCGCGCATTATTCGATTAAGTTTCTTTCTTCCTTGGACAAAGAGTCATCGGCTCGGTTTCTCAGTTTTTACATTATTTTATCCATTTGCCATCGTTCTTGTCCTTTCCAAATAATATCCTTCTATTACTGAGATTCACTCGTTCGAAGTCAACATTAATTTTTACTTCATTGAAATGATCGTAACGTAACCTGTAGAAAAGAAATAATTTGAACGTTTACTTTCGGTCACTGTTGACATTGCAAATCGATAAAGAGTCGTACGCAACCGGATGTTAACACAAAGAAGTAATACGAATGTTTTTATGCGGTACAAAATTGATTTTAAATTTCGTCGCTTTGTAGATGTTTCAACTGCATTAAGCGCAGCGTAAAAAAAGCGTTGATTCCTTCTCATAAATACCTTTATCATTTTTATCGTGAGTCCAGAATAAATAGATTGTAATATACATATATATATATATATATATATGCATAATATAATTTTTTCCCATTTCTGGCTGACGTGCATCGCGGTCTGTACGAGGACCGGTCTCTCTCTTTTTCTGTTTCGTTCCCGTGTTCGACCTCGAGAGGAATCGGCGTAAGGTTTCTCCCTCCTCGTTGCGCGTGCCATGATACGTTCGCGTTCTTCGTTTACGAATCGTTTTCTCCTCGTTGTTCCGACTAGCTTGTTCCTTTTCGCTCCGGCATTTTGTTCTTCGTCGCAGATGCTCGCCAGTGCCGACAACCTTCCCCACCCGAGTCGCTGCGCGAGGATAATCGAGACAAGCTGACGAACGTCGAGTCTCGCCTGCTTACCGAAACTATTTTCCTGCCGTTGACACGAATTACCAATTAATTTGTTTGCCGAAACCGTTTTACGTACATATTTGTTTTAAGGACGCAAAATATCTTGCATATACGAACGTTTTAATCAAATTTGATTCATTTTTTAAATCGATTAGTCCATTCGAAGAAAGTAGTTCTTGCGACGCCTGTTTGCATTACACGTAACAAAATACACGGAAAGTTCCAGTTACGAGCAACGCAGAGGAGAGTCGGTGTAATTTTTGCGTGTAGGTTATATTTTCAGCTATCCAATAACGTTGCGCGTTAGAGTTTTGGTATACCTTGTGCCGGGGTTAGTTTCGAGTTTCCCGTGAACAGGAAACCGTATCATTTAGCATCACTGTCCCACCAGTGAAAATGCATTAACTGGCAGTAGCTGCCAACATTGTGGCAAAGTGAAACCCCTCGTCACGGTGTAGTCGCGTTAAAGTGAACCACGTTCAAATAAAATCGTTGGCCCCGAACACAATATAATCTTGCTAACATTCTTTTCTAGTTTGTCCCTGGTACGACAAGCCTTCGTGAAACCCACAGCCTACGTATATTTTCTTAACAACGTTCACCGTAGAATACTTAAGTTTACAGCTGCAAAAGCTAAGCCGTAAAAATATAAAATTGTTGATAATTATTACCTGTATAGTCGAGATTTTCCGCGTGACTTTATCCGAGTGGAAGTATACATATGTAAATTGGTGTACCGGGCTTGGTCTTCTATTCGTGTTTCTACGATTTACACGTATAAGCTACCCTTATAATACATATTCATCCGCTGTGTTGAATTCCATGTCACATTTAGAACGGTTTCGTCTAACGTTCTGAGGAATGTTGGGATCGAGGACTGGAAACTTCCAGTGGGAAAGAACAGAAAATTATCTGGTCGAACTTCGTCGTCTAAGCTTGAAATGCGGATGCATTGTCATAGACGATGAAAAATAAATATATAAACTTACGTAATGGCAAAAAAGTGTTCACTATATCCATTGGAAGGTCGTGGTTTTGTTGAGTTAGTAATAGATGAACGTGAGAGAATCTTACCTTGCATTTATAGTGAACGCCCATAAATTAGTGTTTTGAAATAACGTAAACAAAATACGAACATACAGTCAGCCACAAAAGTCTATACGTACATCCTCCAAATAACAAATATCTGCAACAAAGAAAAAGGAATTATTATTTTATATATTAAAAAAATGTAGCTGTTATTTACTCTGGTGCGTTTAACTTTGAACGAATTTCGGTTGACGGAGAAAGCGAGATTTCATACCATTCACTCGAAAGCGAATATTTTTTAATATTTTTACCTGTTGCTATTTTCGTGTTTTTATCCCCGACCTATCGCAAGGACTTCACCCGTAAAACTATATATGTATGCACTGAGAACGCTTTCCCGAACGACGGTTCGAACTTTAAAATCCTCGTGGGCGTTTTGACGTCGGCGTATTCGCTCAGAGTACAGTTTTCATGGTGATCGGTCACGGTGACCATGATATCGATCTGACGTCATTGCTTCGGAAAGGACAGCCACGTGCTGCAAACGTGTAGTTGGTTAACAAGTTTCTCCGTAATGATTTTTCATCGTTACGCCACTGGGATATTACTTGCGTAGGTTACGACAAGAATATTCGAATAGATGGAAAAAAAATAAATGTTTACTTCATAAATTATTTAAATGACAACTCGCGTATTAATATCGCGCAATAAATATAAAACAGGACAAAGCTAATGTTGACTCGTAAACAATAGCAGAATTATGAATTCAGCAACGTTCGAAATGAAATAGACGCGTTATTAAATGGTAACGTCATTTCATTATGGATTGTAGAAATATTGAAAGAAAATAAATCGGTGTTCTTTGCGTCAATGAGTCGAATCAAAGGAATGTCAAATGTAGTGACGTCGCGGCCAGCGAATCCCACTGCACAGTGACATTATTGTGTCGCAATCGATGAAGATGCATATACTCGTCTCGAAACTGAACGATTTAAAGAAATTCTTTTAGAAATTACATGTACCGCAAAGCAAATTTTTACGCGACGGTCCACTAAAAATGTGCTTAATGTGCTTTTGGTTTTCTCTTTAGTCACGTCGATAACGTATCGATCAGATAAGATAAATATCCGGTATTTATGGACATCTACGCAATTATGTCACGTGAGAGAATTCAGTTAGTTGATAAAGAAAATTTTACAATGAGACTGTTCTTTGTAAGTACGTTCTTAACGACTTTTTCTATTACTGGCTATATTCGAAAGCTCGAAACTAAAGAACGTGATTTCTCTTAGTACCCCCAATGATTGTTTACAAATGATACATCGAGTTGACATTTAATATTTCTATCGCGAAAGAAAGGTATTTGATAATAGTGACAAAAATATCGTAATCAAGACTCTCTGTGTAGGAGAGTAGACTTCGGAAGTAGGCCACGAACGTAGATCGAATTTGAAGTGGTTACTATGAAACGGGGTTACACAGGAATATCCTTTCATTAATCTAATAAAATGGCGCAACTTTTTTGAAACATCCCAGTGGGCAAAATAACTGCAGTTTGGCAACGGTTTGATTTCGGATTGTCGCAATATGTGTAAAATAATTCATAGTTGTGTATGCGTTAAATTCATGAATCGAAAGAAGAAGTTGCTGTGATAATCTGACGATAGATTAACGTCAGAGATTCTGTTAACACAAATATATTTTAGTTCACGTAATCAAATATAATAGATTTTGACGTAATCTAATGTAACGTTAGATCGTGCAATGTAGGAATATAATACTTACAAACTTTTGATAAGAATCTATTTTTTATATAATATTAGAAGTGTTTGCTTGACAGAAAAATGGAGGAAGAGAAAGAGAGAGATGTAGGCAAAAAGTGTAGAGCATGTGTGTACCATCTAGCGGGATTAATAAGAACGATCGATGTTTGCTGTGTCCGTAATACATCGACTCAATTTATCTTACCATTTTAGTGTTCTTCGTAGTATTACCTGTTGTAGGGCGGCGAAAATTAAAATTAAGCTTAAAAGTAGAGTTCCTGCTGGATCCGTCGATAATTCTATTCAACTGTTACCTAACACTATGTAAAAGATTTGTCGATAAGCGACATACAAAAATCCTATCAGCTATTATAATTAAACTCGAAAATATTCTATACCAAATCAAATTAAATAAATTTATCCTATGGCAGCCATTTGCTTATATTATTTGCTATATAATTTTTAATTGTAGCATAACAGCATATGATACAATTAACAATTATATATCAAATATACAGTACCCGGGTCTCACCACGTGGAGGTTGCTGCGAATGGAGACCCACCCTAACTACGTTCCATCCTTCCTCTTTTTATACAAATTTTTATTAAATAAAATATCCTTTTTATCGACATTTACAACACGTTCGATTCTCGATCGCTATGCAAATGCAAAACAAAAGGAGTATTGTAACGAAATTTCAGGAATAAAAATTAAACAAAAAATAAAAATAAAATTCAATGCAAAGAACACTGACTCCACTTTTGCGTATGATTGCTATGAAAGCAATTTTACGCAGCAAACATTTACTCTACCGACCGCATTGCGCGCGGTCACTAAAATTTTCTGAAAGAAAATTATTATTAACAAGGGAACAAAGGGTAAAAAATTAAATAATACACCATTTTATTTTTCATATTATTTTCCTTATTTCTCTGACCTAGCGTTTACTTAAGAAAATACTACTTTTATAATATAGATAAGAAAAGTTCAGACTTGAACACAAAATAATCTAAATTGGACGTTCACTGTTACGCACAGGTAAATATTTTACAATTATACGATTATATCTATCACTTTGTTACTTACATAATTGTTACTGTGTATCGCATACAGTCGTCACTTATGTAGTATATTATATGCTTAAATATACTGTTATATGTCGTAAAAAGTAGTATAATATTACCTATCTTACTCTTTTAGAAGACAATGTCCGCGTTGTCAAAAGGGCAAAATATTTCAACTCACATTTCTCCGATATTAGTTACAGATTTACGTCAAAAATGAGCAAAACGTGTTCTAGTGGCACTATTCTCACTTTTTTAAACATTTTCACTATGCAAACACCATTTACCGAACATAAAACAGAAAATTTCAAGCAAGAACGAAAAGAGACGCCACCGCCATGACAGCGGCTTCTTCACTACGAGGAATTTGAATTTCGACGAATGAATGCAATTGGTCGAAGAAATTTAGCAAGATACGTCAGCAACTTTAGAGCCCTCTAACGATCATTTCACAAACGAACGTTTTTAAATGATTTTCTTATTCGTATAAAAAAGGAAATGTTTAATAAAATTGATGATTGATATAAAAAAATACCATAAAGAGGAAAGCATGTAATAGAAAGCGATATTTCATCAATTATTAACAATGAAAATGAAATCGTACGCATTACGCGATATCTTAGCAAGCGTGAATATCAAATTTTTACTCACACGTTTCTGGAGAATATACTGAATAATTTGTGGAGAGAATTGTAAATATGCATTTCGCTGAACCTTCTTTTCCTTTTATCAATATTTTCACAACACAAACACTTTTTATTTAACTTAAATATAGAAATTTAATGCAAGAACGAAGAGAGACGCTACCACCATGATAGTTGCTTCTTCACTACGAGGAATTTGAATTTCGACGAATGAATGTGATTGGTCGAAGAAATTTAGCAAGATACGTCAGCACCTTTAGAGCCCTCTGACGGTCATTTCACAAACGAATGTTTTTAAATTATTTTTCGATGATGAAAAATTAGCGAAGTTGTAAATTTTATATCGAACACTTTTTAACCATGTTTTACAGGATTAATAAATTATTATGTAGACATTTACACCGATATCTATCCTGACATTCGTTGCTTTTACAACCCCTATGTTATTACTATGGCAACATAATTCTTACTTTAAATATTATGGAGTTTATGTATCTATAAGCCTGTCGGTTGATTGAAATAAAAGCAATAATAAAAGCAAATCGATTTGAACAGTTATATATCAAATAGTATTGTTCGTTATGTGCATAGAAGAACTTGAAATATTTGGTGTAATAGCCTTTGATGGTTAGTAGTTACCATAAATTCATAAAAACACACACATACACACGATTACAAAACGTTCTGAAAAAAATTATCTAATACCTTACGAAACATATATATTTATGTATATTGAAATGATTTATTATTTAAATTAAAAACTTTGTATCTCTTGTATGTCTTCCTATCGTATGTAATAAAAATATTATAATATCTAGGTTTGGTGAGAAACGGTTTGCAATTACATCCTGATGGGAAACATATCATATACCCGATGGGAAGTAAAGTTGCTATCAAAAACATGAAAACCGCCGAACAATTATTCCTTGCTGGTCACAAAAATTTAATTTCTACCTTATGCATTTCATCTTGTGGAAATCTGATAGCTTCGGGTCAAATAAATCATCACGGTTTCAAGGTGATTCCATTGACGCAAAATTATCATTACGACTAGTCCTTGAATTACTTTGAACAACCAAATTTGTTTACAGGCGATGGTTATAATATGGGATTATGAAAAACGTAAAATGAGATCTAGTTATGAAATACATAAAGTCAGAGTCGAAGATGTGTGTTTTACAGAGAATGGACAATACCTCATTAGTCTCGGGGGCAGAGATGATGGCCGTATAATAATATGGGATGTCGAGAACGAAACACCACTTTGTGGTATAGATACACACTTAACTTTAACAATCTTGATTCAGTATAGTTTCTTTAGTTTAATCATTTCAATTACACATTTATTATTGCTCCAATTATATGCTACGCGTAGGGGCTTTTGCTGGAACCGAAACATCTGGGAATGTCATAACGATTGCACGAACAAATATTTGCAAAACAACTTTTGCCACTGCAGGGGATAGAACTCTTAAGTTATGGTATATAAATTCGAAAGATCGAAAGCTACAGGGAATAGATATAAAAGTCGGGAAGATCAAGCGCACGATCAATTGTCTGGTAATAGATGAGAACGACGAAAATATTTATTGCGGGACAACTTCTGGTGACATCATAAAAGCACGGTTGTTTATTTATTAACGACGATGATGAGTCTTTTTCCTCCTATCTTCGATAGTTGAACTAAATATCATTTTTCCGTATAGTCTAAATATAGAAGAATCTGAAGAAATGATCAAATACCCAGTTATGATAGGATGTTATTCAAAGATACCAACGCGTGCAAAGAAAGAAAATTTGAACAATGTAGAAGTATACGCAGGTGGTGTGAAAAATTTATTGCTATTAGAGAATGAGAAACTGATTGTAGGCGCTGGTGATGGAACAATCGAATTAGTTGAAATAGCGAAACGGCCAGCATCTGCAGTAAATAAAATGAATAAATTACTAATCATACCTGCTATAATAACGGTTAGTATGCGTCATTTAAAAGAAATGTTTGACATCGTAACGTCTTATGAAATTAATCATGCTTACAGCATCGCACAACGAACGTGTGTGGTATGGTAACGTCAATGATCCAGTATAAAACTGATTTCATATTAGTTGGGACCGCCCTATGCGAGATCTATGAAATTGAAACATCGAACTTTCGCACACGTTTAATTATCACTTGTCACATTAGTTCCATACACGATATTGCATTCCCACGGTAAATTCTTTCTCTCTATTCATATGAGATTTCAAAACGAAGCTTCAGAAATTAAAGAAGAAAGGAATAAAACGTATATTATTATAATGCCGTATTGACTTTTATAGCAACTGTTCGGAGATATTTGCGACAACTGGTAAAAATGACATACGAGTGTGGAAGTTGATCACGCAAAAAGAATTGCTTCGAATTACCGTACCAAATTTTACTTGTTCCAGTCTATGCTTCGATAGTAAAGGTGGATGTATAATATCCGGTAAGATTACAGTACATTTACGTGTTGTTGGTTTATGCAATTTGTTATCATTTTTAAATTTCTCTTGATTTATTGCTGGAAGCTTGGAACGACAGTGTGATAAGGGGATTTGCTTTAAATGGCGGAAACCTTGTTTTTGAGATTAATCGTGCACACACAAAATCTGTTTCAACAGTTACTATTACCAACGACGACTGTCGAATCATTAGTGGTGGCTGTGATGGGCAGGTATATGTATTCTATACATACGTATATATGCATATTCTATATATACCTGTTTAACTTAATATGACTTTGATATTCTTCAATTTCTTAATCTTCAAATAATTGCATAGATACGAATATGGGACGCAAAGTCCGAAATACGACATTTGCTGCAAGTCCTCAAGGAACACAGAGGTCCGATAACATCGTTACGTGTTTCACCCGATAACAAAAGTCTGCTTAGTTCTAGCATAGACGGTACATGCATACTATGGGATTTGAGGTTGTAAGATGAGGTCAAATCAAGCATGAATCTGTAATTAAAAGAAACATTGAATGTAACATGTTTTTACTCATTTGTTTTTTAGAAACTTTATGAGAAAATTCATGTTGAGAGGAAACACTATGTACATGGCAACGTGTTTTATTCCTAGTGGGGTTCAAATTTTAACGTGTGGAACAGACAGAAAGATAGCTTACTGGGAGACCTTGGACGGCTCGTTGGTTCGGGAAATTGAGGGTTCCATTACTGGCACGTTAAACACTATAAGCGTTAATCATGATGGACAATATTTTCTCACTGGATCTGATGATACGATTGTAAAATTATGGGAATATCGTACCGCAAATACTATTCGATTAGGCCTTGCACACGCTGCTGCCATTACTGGTTGCGTTTTTTCTCCAGATGGTAAATTTATTGTCACTGTAAGCGCAGATGGTGCTATAATGCTTTGGAAATATCCGTTCTCGGAAACAGTTACAAATTAGTCATAAATTGTTTATTACACCATCTTAAAATATTCAAATTTCTAATTAGTTTTATTAATTTATAAATTTTCATAAATTTAATTCTATAAATCACATAAACAAATATAAATTCATACCTTACACTTCTAACAAAAGGTATTCCAGTTCACTGTATACAAAAGCTTTGAAAAAAATACCTTTCTATGTACTATTTAATGAAATAATAAGCAGTATCTTATCAAAGTAACAGATATATATATATATATCTTGCAGAATAAATATTACCTTACTTAAAGTATTTACTTTTATTTCTAACGATCACAGAGATAGCATTCTTACTTCAACTGTTGACGTTTAGCCCCATGCTTGACTTTTGCAGTAGTGAAGTATTAGTTTTCCATCCGCACCGTAGCAATCATACAAATTTTTAACTACCTGATCCGGTGCTGGTGCAAACGTTTGATTTACGTACAGAAACTATCAAATAAGAAAATATATTTATATATCTGAAAAATATACAACTATTAAAGCGCATATAATTTATACATCTTGATTACCAGTTTCTCATTAGTGTCTAATTTAAGGTATCTCCTAATAAAATCCGAAATGCGCCCGATGCAATAATCTTGGCTAACCGACCATTTCTTTTGTTTCATTATCGGAGCATTCCCAGTTGCTTTTAACAAGATGTCAACTGAAAACATTGTTGAAACGTGAATAAAACAACGGTGTCAGAACAGAATCTAAACTTGTTCGTTTCATTGTATTACTTTTCGCTTTGTCTTTGGAAGCAACTTGAGCTTCGTTACGAACTGTTTCAGAGGGAATTGTTTCAAGACTAGCAGGTGCTTCTTCGGTCGTTAAATTTTCCACCATCTCATCCGATTTGTTTACGATCGTCTCAGTTCCACTACCTTCGCTCCCTCCTTTCTCGGACATCGTGCAGATTCCAATGTACCAAGTACGCACTACATATGATTGAAAAAATACCCAACGAATCGAACGATTATTAAATCGTGTCAATTAAAACCTTACCAGATTGCAGAATCGACGTAAGTTACACAAAACTGGATAGTATTAAATCGAAACAATCGAAGATACTTTCATCCATTGCACACAACATTAAGTCCTACGTAGAATTTTGTAAACACTCGGCTACGACAGAGTAAGTATTCTTACACCAAGAGGTGAAACTCGATGTTGATATTTGTTTCAGCTGTAATTTTTCTCTCAAGTTGTTGTCGCCCTGTTCAAAGTGGGAAAAAAGAATATGTAAAATCGAAAATTAAATAACCAAGCGAGAGAAGAATTCTGTATTCGAAGAAAAGATCGATTGATTACCGGATGTCTACACGTGTGGCAGCGTAGTCTCTGGCATATGTTACAAAATCGTGTTGTAGATGGGGCTACGGTTTTTCGAAATACCTCTGAACACAAAATTCGCTTGAAGTTAACAGAAGTTAAACATGATATAATGATACTGAAAAAGGTATTATAAATAAACAGGATGGAAGCAGAAACGGTGGGTAATCTCGTTCAAAAAATGATTACTTCCCTTTGCGGAGAACAAAAACCAGGTAAATTATTATTTCTGCCTTTGATGATTGTAAGAAAAACATTTCGTTGATTAGCAATAATTACGAATGAAGATATCTTAAAAATGTTCAATTCCATTGTTAATCGTTGCTTTTTGAGTGGAAATAATTTGATTTCCTTGTTCTTTTTTTTTCTAATGACAGAGTAAAAGTTGCAAAACCATTAAACTTTATTTCTGCGGTTTTTCAGAAAAGATTAAAAGAATCATTACGTTGTATACATTCAAACTTACGTTGAATTATAATTTCAGAAATAATTAGGAAATGGATGCGCTTCTCGCTGGGCTTGTTATCGTCGACTCAAGGAGTAGAAACATTGCAGGAGGATGAAATTACTGTGGGAAGTCAAATAAAAGAGAAATTGTCAATTTGCGACGCAACACAATTCGATAAATTATATAATGAGCTGAGATCTGGGGTATGATACAAATTTTATATTTTGCAGTATTAATGATTAGAATTAATATACCTAATACTATCGTTTTTATACAAATTTACTAAATTCTAAAATAATCAAAAAGTTATTTACACGTACATACTTATCTGTTTAGCCATTGAAAAACAGGGTGCAAATCCTGATATTTCTGTTGAACATGTGCCAGTCGACAGAACAATTAAAGGAAAGAGTTTTCTCAACAGCTGATTTAAAATTGGGTTTATGCTCGTCTTCTCCATCTACCAGTGGTAAATTGTATATTCTGTATTAAATCTTTTTTTTAGTTTTGTTAACATTCTGATGAAACATGGTTCATAAAACATAGATTCTACTTTATTATTTAGGACAGTCCTCAGAAATTTATACACCATCGCAAATTGTGACAATAAATAACTTGGAAAAAAATACAAGAGATTATTTAACGAGTTCTAACAAGATATACGGGGAAGAGTACATTTCGGAGGATGTATTGGTTCAAGATCTCATATATTCTTTTCAAGGTATCGAGGGAAAGATACTAAAGTTAGATTCCAACTATGGTTTCCAAATAGATCCAATCATAAGTATTGACAGGCCGCGTAAGCAAGCCACACTGAGATTAAGCGAACTTGGATATTTACATAATATAATACAAAAAGGTTTAGAGAGGATGTCAGCTGCTTCGAGTGGTCAAGTGGCAGATAGTTTTGTCGCGGCATTACATTCTGAATTGTCAGAGTACTACAGGTTCATAGCTCTTATACAAGAGGAAGTAAATAGGTATCGACAGTACTTTATTCTGAAGATACAATAAAATTTCGATGATCCGATATCACATAGATATCGTACTTAGAAAATGTCTAACGCAGCCGGATAATCGAAATTTTACTGTACACGTATAACATACTACTAATTTATTATTAATATAAGTTTGAATGTATAACAGAGTTCAGTCTGAGTCAGGCTTGTATAGGGTGACGCTCTCCCATTTACATCTTTGGGCATACGATCCCTTGGAGACTTTAAAATGGTTAGCAAGTATAGTAAAAGCTTGTCAAGGGCAAAAAGGTGGTGCGTTAGCTTCTGCTATATACGAATTTAGTAATCACGGTGATGCGAGCGTGAAAAAATTGGTGAAGAGGATTTTGGAACGTGTTTGCGATTCCTTGTACAATATGTTGATAAGATGGATCGCGGACGGTGAATTGGACGATCCGTACAGAGAGTTTTTTATCGAAACCTGTGCCGATATTACCGGAGATAGAATGTGGCACGAGAAATATCAAGTTCGCAACAGCATGCTGCCGTCCTTTATTACAAAGATGCAAGCGAAAAAAATTTTAGGAACAGGGAAAAGTATCAACTTTTTGCGCGAAGTGTGCAAAGATTTTACACCGTGGCAAGGGAAACATACGGAGATGTTTAAAAATTTCAGTGAGGAACATAAAGGTAATTATATTTGATAATTTAAAGTCTTAATGTGAAAGTAGGAATAAGCTATATGTTCTTCAGTTGACGTTCTTTTCGATATGGATCCCGATGGTCGATTACAGACGATGATGGATACAGCTTACAAAGAAACCTCAACTAGAGTGGTCGAAATCTTAACAAAACAATATCATCTCATTGAACATTTACATGCAATTAAGGGTTATCTCTTACTAGGGCAAGGGCATTTCATTCAACATCTTATGCATTTATTAGAGTAAGTGATGCTATCTTTTAACACAACCTTCCACGTTTTTATACGAATATAATTCGAATCAAAGTTTGCAGCTTTGTATTGCTATAATAGGCAAACTTGTTATTTTAAAAGAGTATTCGTAGAATTACTTAAAAAAGCTCAACAGTATATAACAGTAACAATAACAGTTATGTTATAACAAATGAAATTCTCTTGGTGAATTGTCATTTCCAACTCTCACTCTTAATACTATCACAATTTCCTCTCTAAAAGATTCTACACTGATCTATGCATGCTCATTTCTTTTTCTTTATTTTACTTTCACTCATTCGTTCCTGGTATTTTTAAAAGACACTGCATCTCAAAGTTCTTAAGTGGCTGTTCCTATCTTTGTCTCACGCATTCTATACAGATATTCACATTTTACTTTAACTCTTCTCATGAACGCGAAAAGTTTATGATCTATGATCATTTATGCATTGTGTATAATATATTTCCGACTTCTATATTATTTCCGTTTTACATGTATTTATTTATTGTAGGCCTGAATTAGATAAACCAGCTAATTCTTTATACCCGCACAATATATCTTCAATTCTGGAAACTGGAATAACAGCAACAGCTGCAAAGATAGATGATTTGGATATACATAGACGACTCGATGTAAGATTGTTAGCACCTTCGGAGAATGAAAGGGGATGGGATGTTTTCATCCTTGATTACAATGTAGAAGGACCTATCGGAATGGTATACTCGAGGATAATTTTCTTTTTGTTTCAATTAACTCGTATGTTTACGTATCAAGGCACGAGAACGAATAAGAACATTGATTTTAGATTTTGGAGCCCTGTAGACAGATATATCAAACTGTATTTTTTGCTTTATGGAGAGCAAAACGAATGGAATCTATATTGTCTGCGATATGGAAACGTCAAATAACTTCAGCGAAGATGTTTCGTAAAATGCCCGAAGTATTACCAATACAGACCCATATTCATTCGATTACAAGTAGCATGGTTCACTTGGTTCATCAGATGCAGTATTTCTTTCTATTCGAGGTAACTAGAATTAAATTAACGTGTATAGCAATAATCGAAAGTATTAAAAACATCTTATATAAATGTGAAGGTAATTGAATGTTCCTGGGATACATTCGCCAAGCAATTAGGGCAAGCAACTTCATTGGACGATATAATCACAGCGCACAATCATTTCATAGATGCTGTAAGACGCGGTACATTGTTAGATGAAAAATCACAGGTAATATTTGTTTGAAATATTTCGAATGATATAACTTTTACGTAAATATAAAAATTACTGGGATGTGTAGGAACTTATGGATCATCTACGCTCCGTGTATGGACCAATTTTGGATTTACAAAATCTCGAAGAAACGTTCCTTACGCATGCGACATTGGAATACGAAGTCCGATTGAAGGATAATAACTTATCAGATCCCTCGGAAGCTAACGATGCAGAAATTACCAAACGTCAAGTTGCATTTTCGAAATATTTAAATACGCTTTCGATTCAGCTTAGATTACTCTCGAGAACATATCAGGTAGGCACCGTTCGAACGAAGAAACGCGCGTAAGTAAAACTTTCACGCTCGTTCATCGATTCTTTTCCTTTACAGGACAGGGTGAAGAAATTTCTTATAATGCTCGCGTCAGCGGAAGACGTTTCTCTGCAATTGCTAAGCGTACGATTAGATTTTAATGAATATTATAAAAGTAAAGATAGTCGGCTTGTTGTGCCGTTAACATATTTGCACCGTAGACAAAGCGACCAAAGTTATCTTGGTTGTAAATAAGAGGAGCCAACAGAGTTGTTGCGTATAGCTTGAACGCCGTAATCGTCTTTTTATAAAACTTTTCTAAATAAAGATTTATTTCTGTTAATTTTTTCGTGTATCGTCCTCTCTATTTGCTTGTACATTTTAATCTGCATATAAATTGCCTGTTGTATAAGGACTACTAGTGTCATCTCTTGGAGAAGCGCTGAAACTATTCGAGTATTAGTTTCAGTACTTACCACAGAGATGGCGCTAGTAGTTTTCAGTAGTTTACTTCGCTGTCGATAACGCTGTGCGACCAGTTTGAGCACTTTTCGCAGAGATGGCGCCACGGGTCCCAGAGGAGGGTCCGTAACATCTGTCTCACTCTTTCCTATAGCTTTTGTATATATCTTTCTCTCTCTTACCTCGAAAGCGGGAAATATAAAAGAAATTGCAATAAAACTAATGAGATATACGAGAAAATAGAATAAAATTACTCAAATATGCAAGAAATTATAATGAAACTATTGAAATATACAAGAAATTCCATTTCGTTCTCGGAATTCCATTTAACGTAGAACTGTGAGGCGCACAATTCCATGCTAAGATTTTTCTATCTTTCTCATAAACTGGAGGATGGTTACTGACTCTAAGCATAAGGTTTGTAGGTATTGTACAACCGTGTAAGGAAAGAATTGAAGGAAAAAATGAAAGGAACTGATTAATAAGGAGACTTTACTAAAAACTAGCTTTATTCGATTCAATTGTGAGGAACTTTGGATTTTCCAACACTAGATGACACTGCACTGTTTTCTAACTTCGGGTTATCCGTTCTTGTAACTCCCTTTCACATATGCATGGCGTAGTTAAAGGTAAGTTAACTTGGAAAATGTTTGAAAATTATCGATAAATTGCTCTTATTTCAACGTGTTTTTAACCCGATCGTATTTTATCCTTAACGCAAAATTCATCTTTCAATCCTTTATACTTGCACCTGTTATGGTTTCAATACTTGTGGAATATTTATAATTGAACACATGGTGCAATAAACGTGGTTGTATGCATCTCTTAAGGAAATTGCGTTCTGATACGATTTACAATTTATAAACGTATTTAGTTGACGTATCTTTTCGAATATGTAGCGATGTCGTATTGCACATAAGCTTGAATTTATTTAATGCAATACTTGTATCATAATCGACACCAAAATCTCGGGACAGTGTACAATAACATATATTGTTATTAAATAAAGAAAATCAAGAACATATTTAGGTAGGTGCTGTTCACATTTTGTATCCATAATTTTAGAAAGAAATTTGTACGGCATTCTAGAATTTGAAGCTTTACCTTTGAGAAAAATCTTCGAATTGAAGACAGTTTATTTTGCAGATAATTTGTAAGGGAAAGGAAATCAGTATCCACCATGCCGCAGAACGAGTACATCGAGAGGCATCGTAAGCTATACGGACGGCGTTTAGATTATGAAGAAAGAAAAAGGAAAAAGGAGGCTCGAGAGCCTCATAAACGAGCGGAACGCGCTCGTACGTTGCGCGGCATAAAGGCAAAGATCTTTAACAAGGAACGGCGCAATGAAAAGATTCAAATGAAGAAGAAGATCAAGTCTCACATGGAGAAAAAGGTGAAAGAGAAGACGAACGACGTACCAGAAGGTGCTTTGCCCGTGTATCTGTTGGACCGTGACGTTAAGAAGGATGCGAAAGTATTGTCGAATATGATAAAACAGAAACGTAAAGAGAAAGCTGGTAAATGGGATGTACCGATACCTAAAGTTAAAACGCAGTCAGAGTCTGAAGTCTTCAAGATTATGAGAACTGGGAAAAGTAAACGTAAGTCTTGGAAGAGGATGGTGACGAAAGTAACGTTCGTTGGAGAGAATTTCACCAGAAAACCCCCGAAGTTCGAGAGGTTCATCAGGCCGATGGCACTCCGTTTCAAAAAGGCGCACGTGACCCATCCCGAATTAAAGGCTACATTTTGTTTACCCATTATCGGGGTGAAGAAGAATCCAAGCTCGCCGATGTACACAACTTTGGGTGTAATTACTAAGGGAACGATCATCGAAGTGAATATCTCTGAATTAGGTCTCGTAACGCAATCTGGAAAAGTAGTTTGGGGCAAATACGCTCAAGTCACAAATAATCCTGAGAACGATGGTTGCATCAATGCTGTACTACTTGTGTAAATTGTCTTCTGTTGTACTATGAATTAATTTGTGTACAGATGAAAAGTATTTGTAATAAAAATTGTTCAATCATAAATCGCGTTTTCATTCATTTTCTTAAATACTTTGATCCAATTAGAATTATAACATAAAACAATTTTATTTGAAGAATTTTCAAATAGTAAAAGAGGAACTTTTTCAATTTGTTTGCAGTTACACTAACTCATCATGCAGATCTTTGTGAAGACTCTTACAGGGAAGACCATTACCCTTGAGGTTGAAGCGTCGGATACTATCGAAAATGTAAAAGCAAAAATTCAAGACAAAGAAGGTAAAAATATAAAAGATTTTATAGTGGACATCCCTTAAATGGTTTCCTAACGTAATTTATCTCATTATACACGCACTTGTGAATTTTAGGAATTCCACCTGATCAACAAAGATTAATCTTTGCTGGGAAACAATTGGAGGATGGTAGAACGTTATCAGACTATAACATTCAAAAGGAATCTACGTTACATTTAGTACTACGCTTAAGAGGCGGTGCTAAAAAGCGCAAGAAGAAGAATTACTCCACCCCAAAGAAAATTAAGCACAAGAAGAAGAAAGTAAAGCTTGCTGTACTGAAATTTTACAAGGTGTGTAGATAGTGAGATAGTAAATAGACAATGGAGTAAATGTTAGATAAACTTTGAAAATATTATATTAAATAGGTGGATGAGAACGGAAAAATTCATCGATTGAGAAGAGAGTGTCCCACAGAACAGTGTGGCGCCGGAGTTTTCATGGCTGCAATGGAAAACCGTCACTATTGTGGTAAATGCGGCTATACGCTTGTATTTAACAAGCCAGAAGAGAAATAAGTTAAAAATATGTATCTTTATCTGATTAAAGAAATTTCATAAACACGAAAATCTTATTTTTTACTTTCCTAATGATTGTATTATAACATATCCAGTATGAATACATGAAAAGTAATATTACAAGTACTACAAATTTTTAGGGGAGAAGTATATAACTGTAAAACGTTATTTTCTTTACATTGCGCTATTTATACGAATATAAATTGTCTAATGTCTAACGAATAATATTTACTTTATACAACTGGAATTGTTACTTGAAATTTTTTGGAGAAAATGTAATTGTTCTTGCGAAATGCTAATCTGTTGTACAATTACTAACATTATTATCTATTATATTACTAATTAATATTATCTATTATATTACTAACACGATTAACAAGTTGCAATTTTTTGTCACAATTAAATTATATTCTATTGGAAAATGATCTCATCATTTTTCCTCTTTAAACAGGGGAACTCCATATCGATTACATTTTGAAATACCAACGGAAACAGGGTGTCTGCATTCGATAGAGACTTTTGTAACATTGGATTTAGTTTGCAAACTAATAGTTTCAAATGACTAAAATCTATTTTAAGCAGCTAAATTAAAAGATGATCGAATGCTATGTTTCTATGCAATTGATCAGAAACGTCGCAAGATAGGAGATATTGAATTCTGATCATTTGAAAAGCATATCATGCGTAGAATTCTTGCGTGGTTATTTTTCGACTAATTAAAATGTAGATTGGTGTTCATTGAAATTTTCGACACAGTGTTACCAATTAGTTACTTTTACGATCGGGGGAAGTTCATTACAGGGAATAAGGTTTCATTTTAGGTTTCGACGGACAAGAGACAACTGCGAAGTGTTCTAGTCGGCTGTTAAAAATTTATTTAATCTTCTACTTTATACGATTCTATACTTTATATGAATCGCAATGGCTTTCAAAACAGACGAATTATTGCATGAAGTTACAAAGCTTGATGCTGTACAACGCATGAAAGCTTCGGCGAGATCTACACTGAAATGTGGAGCGATAGTCGGTGCGTCGACAATTATTGGTGGTATACTTGGTGGACGTGTAGGACTCACACTTGGTAGGTGTTACTTATATCATATCGGTTGATTTGTTGCTTAAATTCTATCGTACAATGGAACTGTGAATTTCTATTTTTAGGAGGTATAGCCAGCAGTTTAATAGTAGGCTACGCAGCACCCGAAGACCTTCAATCTGTTCCATATATTATTATTTATGAAACTACTCCGGAACAAAGAACGAAACTAGCAACAAAGATAATTGAGCTTCTTAAAACCAAGTATATAACACAACTTCGTGACTTCATACTTGCTGCAGACAATGTAGAATTACAGGCAGCTATAGTACAAATACTGATTATGTTCTTAAATTCCGAATTTGGTATGAGCGTTATTGGCAACTAAGATTTATAAACATCGCATACAAACAATTTCCAATTGATTATTTGTATAAAAATAACATAAGCGAATGGTGCTACTCCTGCGTTGAAAGTAATTACTCATTAAATTTTTTTAAAATAATTGATTAAAAAGAATGTATTTGCTAAGTAAGTGTACAGTTAGTAAAGAACTGAGGGGAATTACTTCAGAACATGGATGTTGGTGAACAAATCACCTACGTGTCAGGGGTGATGAACCTTTCACCAGAAGAAAAATAAGTTAAAAACATGTATCATTACCTGATTAAAAAAATTTCATAAACACGAAGGTGTTATGCTTTACTTAACTAACAATTGTATTATAACATATTAAGCATGAATAAGTGAAGAGTAATATTACAATTGCTACAAATTTTTAAGAGAGAAGTACCTAATTGTGAAACGTTATTTGCTCTAAAAATTATTTATTCCTTTTCTTTACATTGTGCTAATATACAGTTTCTATTCACACGCGCAAACATATAAATATAAATATTTGTAGTTATACATATATTTTTGAGCGTGTGGAATATATAAAGAATATATTAAGAATGTAACTTAGCTCAACTTAATACTTCCATATGAAAAAACTTCATATAATAACATACTAGAAACATATATTTTATAAAAGTCAATAAAAACGAACAAATTTAAATTACACTTTCTATTAATCATAAATAGTTTGCATGCGTGTTGTTGCGCATTTTTTGGAGTTATCAACAATCATCATCACAGCGCACTTGTGTACCTAGTTACAAGTTATATGCAAGTACAACAATAATTAATGTAACCCATCCTTTTCTTATTAAGTACACTTAAAGTTGGCTAGAGAATCGTATATTTTAATGACCGTATTATATTGTAATACTCACGTTACTTTTTTCTCAGGATATTTTTACATATTTTTTTTTTTTTACATTTCTGAATGATTTGGCTGTTCTGTACGCGAATTAAAGCTTTTCATAATTGGTTTCAAGACTGAGAACATCTTTTCCGTTGCGGTAGGATGAATACTCATTTGCAACTCTGTTAATGATTCCTCTGTCTTTAAGATTAAGAAAAAAAAAAAAAAAAAGATGCTTCAGTTAGTATGCAGAGAATTACATTATTATAATTCATAAAAATAAAAGGAATATTTTACTTGTCTAAGTAACTGTGCAGCGGTATGTAATACCCTTTGCCATTTTCTCATTTCTACATTATGCAAACTTTCTTGTTGTTGCAATAAGTGAATCCAATCTTCCTCTGTTTTTGGCGTATTTCTATAAATGAACAACTTTTAGCTGATCTATCTATGAACTTTTATCTATCTACTTGGCAAGAAATTACGTTCGACACTTATCCAATAAATGCAATACAAAGTTAACACATTGAATACATACTTTAATACATGTAAATCCATAATAGTATAGGCTGCAGCCTCTTCCAAGCCCCATAGTTTATAATACAACAAACCATTAATTACCATTAGACATAAGACAGCGATTAAAAGCACTGAACTAATTATCATGTTGGAATCACCTCGAACACCAGAAACTGTACATAAATAACTCGTATGTAATTATTTAAAAAAATTTAAATGTTATCAATATTGGTAAACTTATATAGTGCGTTTTAATAGAATATTATACCATTGATCTCATACCAGTATTATCATTAATATGTGGCAAATTCAAAGAATTCTGGAGTATAGGAGATGTATGATCTGTGGAATGAGTTTGTAAAGAAATACCAGGTCCAGTAGGACGACGTCTTCTTCTCGCTTTCCTCTTTATTCCCACACTTCCGCTATTCTCTTCACATTCTATAGTTAATGCTTTCATTAAGCTCGTAAAATATTCATCTATTCCGGCCCAACAATTCTTCTCAATAACGCCTGTTGTTATCGTTTAGAATATATAATTACCCCTTATATAAGCGAGAAAACAAAACCTATCTATATAAACCTAAATATATAAATTCTTACTTTTTACAAAACCCCACACGTTCTTTTTGTACTTTATTTGAGCATAAATAGCAATATTTGTTTCACCCTCGGAAATGCTGCTAATACAATAGTGGATTAATACAGAGAACGAGTCCGCATATGGAATTCCAGCATTTACACTTTCTACATCGATACTATATAAATGACCCGGTCTGCTACATGGCAACATTATCTGAAAATCGATTAGAAGAATTGAATTGCAAGCCATGGAGTGAATGCATTTCGAAGCTGATATGTTTTAATAAATGTAACCTGAGTCTCGGAAATATTGCAAGTTCTGGGTCCAATAGCTTGAGATAATGCTATTGTAAACGATAAATTTCGAACTTTCTGACCGGTTTGTTCATTTTGAGTCCACGCTGATTGCACTAAATCTAAATAAAAAAAAGAATTCATTAAAATAATGTCTCTTACGGTATAGTCGTATGCTTATGCTAAATTAAATTGTAAAAATATGTTAATATATTTCAGTTATGTATCAGTTTCACGGTTCATTGTACTTAACAATACGCATATTATTGTATTCTTACCAGTAGTTTTACGAGCAGTTTGGAAATCTAAAAAAAATTTTGAATTTGTGAATAGCAAGGTAAATAATTGATCGATATGGACAGGAAATGTGGCCTTGCTTATTTGACGACCTTCGTGTGTTGCGGTACATACTGTACTACCCCGAATACTTGATTTTACTGCAATTATATGGTAACAAAAATATTTATACAATTATAATAAAATGAAACTGATTGGCAACATTTTAAATACTCTCCTAGTTCTAATAATAATTCATTGCAGGAAAATAAAACAACCTACAGGGGACAAACAACCTACGTGCATGCTTCTCGGCTTCGCTTTCTGTTGTATCACTTAGGTCTGTCGCATCAATAGGATCTGATCGCGGCAAGTGATGGACATCTGCTTTTGCTTCGCTAATTGTAATTGGTATTCCACTTATCGAGTGCTCAGCGTTACCGCTCTCTACCTTTGATTTAAAATAGCCGATAAGAAAATGAAATTGAAATTAATGCGAACAAACGCGCATATTTTTTGCTCTGTTTCGTTTTTTCACATGCTTATCTTATAAATTACCTCAGAAAATGATTCGACAGACAATCTTGTTGATAATTTCTCTTCGTCGGGTGGTTGTAATGGCGGAACATAATCTTCATCATCCGAAGTTAAACCTAATTCATCTCCGTAACAAGAATGTACAAGTTGCCACATTTCAGGCGCATTCATTGGCTAAAATATCAAACGTACTATGTTTACAAATCTAATTTCGAGGTAATAATGTAAACGAAAATTTTAGATTAAATATATAATCTATAATATACTTAATAACATACGAGAATAGTTTATGTAATTTTCATACCTCACCGATTAGAGCATTTTGCCACACACGAAACAACATTACATATGTTTTATCCCTCGAACCGAAAGATGTTAAAAAGAACTTATCAGTGGCAGTGCATATTAAAATTGCATTAGGAATAACGAGTGCAGTTTTCTCTTTGGTGATAGATGTGACGTCTTTCCAGCGTAAGCATACCAAGGTCTCCCAACTGAAGATATTTGCGTAAAAGCACACATAATTTTGAGATACATAGAGTCTTCCGTGAACTAATATTTCACGCTGTAAGGCGCACGAATAATCTGGAAATCGTACATTTGTACACCTGTTATTTACTTACAACACATACATTACTATTATTCAAGTAGTAGCGGTATTAATATAAAGGTAGATATTAGATTTTATTCAGATATGTAACCCGTGATATCTATATAGATTAGATTACGTTTCGTACCAAAGGGTTAACGTTAATATAATTTCTTACCAACGACTAATCTTTCATCGTCAGGCACATCTTTGAATATCCTCTTAAAATCGTCGGATCTGGATTTATAAGTCGGATACAAAACGTGATACCAAGATTTTTTTTTATTCCTTTCGCTGCTGCGCGTTTCTTTTTTTCCATCGTGCAAAGTTTTTACAGGTTGAGACGAATCCGAAGACTTATTCGCCGCGTCTTGCTGTTGCTAAATTACGTTTTAAAGATTAGATTAAAAACGATCCGCCGTTTCTTCTACTTAAATTCTAACATTAAAATCTTACTTGAAATTGATCGTCAAATTTATTCAAGCTATTCGATTCTTTTACATTTGGATCGTAATTAGTTTTAGAATGATCCCTTTTGCTACGTGCTTTCGGGCTGGGACGCGGAGATAAATTTGGGCTCGAGACTGGGCTAGATTTCTCTCCGACTACTGCAACGGTTGCCTCTTGACCGTTCTCCGATACATTGTTCCCAACGTTCGTTGTCGGACTTTGATTCTCCGCTGCAGTGGAATTTACGTTAGCCATAACTTCGCGGCTTGTTATCAGCAAGTCTTCCACCGACTTATTCCTATAGAGAAAAAGTAGCTTCGAATCACCAAGGATAAACATGTGTTAAAACAGCTGTGTTAAAACGATACTCAGAGAAGGACAGATAAATAACGTGAAACGAAAATGTTGTAATAAAAATAGTTCCCTGTAACGTTACGTACATGTTTGCGGCTGGATACTTTTGAACGGATTCCACTTCAAAGTACATAATAATTATAGCAGTGTGCCCGTGTAACTTCGTTTGACGTATCGGTGAACTTGTCACTATTTAATAGAATAACGTAGAACAATTTACACTTCGACGAGGATAGTGTCGCAACGTTCGCTAATGATTACCAATAATAATGCGGGCTATTTATATTGTTAATACATTCCGAAAACGCGAGGTACACGGGATTCTTACGAGCCGTGTGATCGTTCTGACAATCACAATCCATTTCAAGTGAAAACGTTTACTGCCGTAGAGCACGCGGCAATCGCTGTCATTTCCGCAAACCACTGTCGCCGTTCTGCCCTTTACCGATTATTAGATTCCCGCTTACCCGATCCAATTTTTATCAACGCGTATCGCTGCTTTAAATGAAACGAAAAAAAAAAACAGTCACCGCTTCAAAAATCTTCCGCCATATTGAAATGATATCCCTCTCTTCCGGTCTGACGCGCGTACAAGAGATAACAATTTTCCCAACGATCCGAGCTATGCGGAAAAGAACGCATCGGCTTGAGAGCTAACGCGAGATCAAATCTACCATCTCCTCTTAACGTTTATATACATTTTATTCATATACAATTCTAGTTTCTTCCTTGATAGCCGCATCTCAGACGACACCGGCAGTTGTGCACGATAGCTTTACGCAACTCTTTTTCAGCGAATCCGTACATATGGCATATATACATAATGTCAAGCTTTATTAGAAAATAATCGATAATAGTATTTATAATAACTAGCTTCTAGGGTATAACCTTCAACGTTCGATACGATGTTTACGCGATTCTTTCTATCGTTGTTACGAATTTCTCAGGTGATATCTTAGAGGTTAAGTCTCGCGTGCAGCGTTGAACAAACGTATTAATAAAGATGAAAACGTATTGGAAGTGTATAAATGTTCAACACTGTACAGCTCGATTAGATAGAATCGATAAATCGTTTTAATTCCTTTCGTATTAATACGCACGCATGACGGCTGCGTTACATATGCGAGGTGTCACGCGATACATAAAATATTTGCATGACATTTCACGTAGAACCACGCGAATAGGTATCGCCGATTCAAGTGCAATGCAGAGGGTAACGTAGCACAACAATGGCCGTGTGCGTTCACGTGACGAACTTTCTGCATTCTCTACTATATGTATATATAACTTGTTTTCATTTTTGTTGAATCACTGCGCTAAACTCTGAATAATATTTATCTTCAGTTTATTCATCTGCATATCGAACGAACAGAATGAAATCGGTTAAAAAAGGCATTAAGGAATCGGGTTTTTTTTTCAATGGATACATTTATTTTTTTACCGATTAGTATTTATGAATTTGCAATTAGTTTGAATTAATTAAGTTAAATACCTCCTCTCTAATTATCGAAATGCATGTTGTAACTGATCTTTAAGCATTTCACCATTGATTCGATCAACTTTACGAAACCGGTATCTTTCGGTTTCTCCAATCCCCTTAGAACTCTATTTTTCATTACAGCAACAAATTCTTTGTTGCTCAACTGGCCATCCACTAGAAATCGATGAGAAATCATTGCAACAAGTTATTGAATAATGCGATCGAATTGATTCTGCTAAAACTTACTGTTCTCATCAAAAATTGTATAAACCACTTGTATTACGTGATCGCTTAGATCTACATGCGCTACTGTTTTCGCTACGTGTTTTAACGTTGCTGCAATGTGAAAATAAATACGTATTGGACAACGAAATAAGCTTATCTTTTTGTAAACAAGAATGAAATTAATGTCGTGAGTAACCTTGATCGATTGCTGCACCAGCAATATGATAAAACGTCAAGGCAGTATCTACATCGTTAATGTTATTTAAAAAATGAAAGAACTTTAAATATTCATCCTTATCTATTCCCTTTGGATTTTCCCTGAAGCTGGAAAAATATTATCAATTTAAATTTCGAAATTAAATTGTATTTAATAATTATGTACTCACCGCTTTTTAACAGTTTTTATTATCTTTGATTTCTTCTTGTCGGGATATCCAGCATACGCAAGTAACAATTCTGTGAAATCTACTTCGGTTATTCGACCGTTTTCGTCGGGGTTTCTTCGTTCGAACTGTAATAACGGTTTTCCAATCACTAATTATTAATTTTCATTTTATATTAACAAACTTAATAATGTAAATTACGACGCTGTAAAACTGACTTCTAAACTAAGTATTTCGCTTTGCAATTGCTGCTGAAAATCGAGAAACTTTTCAATTGTGAGTTTTCCCTTCATATCGGCTCCGAAAAAGTACGTAGTCAGCGCTGAATTAACACCCTATGAATTGAAAATATGTTTATTAAATATTTTACGTAGCAAGAAGTATCGAATGAAATAACTAAATATGTACTTAGTACCTTAAACATATTACCGGTAGTGACATGATCACGATGTCGATTACCGATGCTGGTTTGCTGTCGAATCAAAGTAGCGACTTTTCCAAATTCTTCAGAATCCACATCACCATCACCATTAAAGTCAAACATTCTGAAGGCAATCTCGAAGTGTCTCCGGGAAGCTTAAACAACAACATTTCTTACAGTTCAGGCACTACAGTTCACCAACTACTAAGATACACGTGTCTTACATGCAACTTACTAGATAATACGGTGAGCAGAAATATATAATCGGAAAAGGCGATTAAACCCGCACTTCCAAGTTTGTAAAAGATACTATCCTCGTCTAAGGCCAATTCCAGTTTCATGTGGATATTCTACGAAAAAAATATTTAATAAGTTTCCTTTGCTAGGAATTGAAATTAAATATGTAACTTACCTTTGGATCATAGCGCTTATATTTGTCCAATCCCAGACCTAAAAATAATTACAGAACTTTTAAAATTGAAAATATTCTATGCAAGTAGATAGAAAGATATGAAGTACATCATCACTATAAAACCACATAAAACATATTACTTCCTACTTCCCTATATCCGTAATATATAAAATTGAACCATTGTTTGTATATGTACATGCGTGACTTTGTTTGCTACTCTATCATGCAAATATAAAGTGATGGATTAGCCAGAAATTTTGTATGTACAGTTAATGGACGATCGGATTAACATGCAGATGCGTTGTTGGATCTCCGTTGAAACGGGCGGCTCAGCGTAATCATATCCGCAGAAAAGAAAATAGAAGAGCGTTAAAAACTGAGTAAATAAGTACTTGGATGTGTAATAAATGAGTAATTATAAATATGTATAGTAGAAGTTTGATTTCAAAGCGTCCCTACTGCTGACCATTGTCTAGTATTACTGCGCTACCACCTAATCGTTTGACAAACGATATTAACGATACTAAACGATACTAAATTGTAAGTTTCACTAACGACAACGGCAAGCATGAATCATTCAACTGATAATGTGTAAAACATTATGGTAATTAACGATACATTATAGAAGCAACAAAAATTAACTGTTCAAATACGCTCTAAACATTTAAATACATGTAAAAATATTTGATCTTGATTTAAAAAATTACCATCTGGTTGTCTGAGACCAGGAGTTATTGATCTTAAAAAGTCATCAGGTGTCATGAAGATTTCATGGATATCGTTGTTGACCACTTGCAGAGTAGCAAAATATCGAAATACTTTGTCAGGCGTGGAATAATGTCTCATGCGATTTTCATATTCTATTATCTGTATTTTAAATAATTTGTATGTATTTAAGTAGAAGTATCTGCGTAAAATTTATCAATGATATTGGGCTTTGTTAATAAAGAAACCAGAGGCTAATTAAATCATTAGTGACAACATAAGAAATGCAGCTTTTGTTAGTTCCACTTCTATATATGGAAAAGATGTTAATAAGACGAAAATAAAACAATATCAAAAGAAATAGTGGAATGAAAACAATGAAAAGAACATATGATAAAAAACAGAATTACAATACCATCTGGTTGTTTCATGCCAGGAGTAATTGATCTCAAGAAGTCATCAGGAGTCATGTAAATTTCAGTACCTTCCAAGCTTGATACTTTAACAGTTGCAAAATAACGAAAAATTTTGTCAGGAGTCGAATATGCTCTCAAACGATTTTCATATTCTGTAATCTGTAAGTATCTATCTGTTATTTATAAATGAACAAATTTTGCTTTCAATTTAAAGGTAAACCTATTTAACACTCGGAACTATACTTGTCGTTTGACAACAAATTCAAAATGAAGCTGAAACCAAAGAATAACAAAACTGTCTTTGAGTCTTTAGATTTCTAATGAAAGTCTGTTCATTAGATGTCTGCTGCACTGATAAAAGCCCGTTGCTAATGCAACATGTGATAAAAACTCTGTGCTATACATGGTCAGACATGTAACCCACTATTGTGTATTTATTATACTTTACTGCTACTGAACCCTAGCAATATTTTATCATAACAGTAGTGGACAGACCTTTCGTTCACGAAAACCAATCTTTTCTTTCTTCTTCTTTTTCTTTTGAGCCTCCTGCGCCTGATTTAACTGTTCACTTTCACTGTCCGATGTCTCTTCGACGACCATTTCGACGGCATTAACATTAGAAAAATATTTTCCCTTTACCCTGCAATAAAATACAATAAAATCTGGTGTATCGGAAAAGGATATTTTAAATTCATATAAACCAATTTTGATATGATCTACTTCAAGCGAGAACTATAAAATTATTGTATCAAAAGAAAAACTTACTGCTTCCAAGCGATGAGACCTGTAACAACAAAACAAGGAACGATGAATAAAAATGGATAGCTTCTCTTGAGTTTCTCCCTTTCGTGTAAAAATTGTGTAAAATTTCGTCGAGCTACACATTGTTGAGTATTATTTATGCTCCATTTGCAAACATATTTACTTGAAACATTTTGTCTTAGAATACACATAACCTTGTTAGCGTACATGATTAATGTTCATCGAATAGATGCTAAAGAATATATTAAACGATTCCTGTATTTAATTTAATTGTTTGTAATCCGAATCTTCACCGTGACAACTCTCAGCTGAACGTGTGGTTATTACTTACTACCACACACTTGCGCATGTTATTATCGAATGCAGAATCACTTCTTTCAGAAAATTCTGTGTAAACCGTACAATATGAAATATCCAAGTGAGAAAATCAATAATTCGTATACGTTAACGAGTTGTAGCAATTTCTTCTACGCTAATCGAACTCATAACAGCAACTGATCTGCTACGTAGAACCCATACCATCGTTGCCACGTACTACTAGCAACTGTTTAATTTCGTATCAAGCTGTACACACACACACATATCTTTCTTGCGGTCGAAAATTTCCGTTTGTACTATATATCGTGGAAAGAATGTCCAGGGCCAGCGGGCTTTATTTCAAAATAAACATGTATTATCTGAAACCGGATAGAACGATTATCTACAATGAAGAAATTCAAAAGTTGCAGTTTCCATTAAGTAAATTAAAATAAGTGGAAAAATCGAGACTAATAAAATTATAATTTATATGTTAAAATAGAAATTAACGATATATAAATATTACCAATTTATCTCAGCGAAGTAAGAGAAAGAATTCAGCGCCATTTTAAGCCACGAACGATCGTTTGAAATTTCGTATTAATTATTTCTTGCTACATTGTATCCATTAATATCCTGAATTATTCTGCTCTCCTATCCTGCAACGATAATAAAAATTGAATACGTATAGCGACTTATAGATTTGTATCAGAAGAACTTTTGAATTTCGAACTGATCGAGCTTCGTGTTCAATCGGAAATATTCGACCAAGTTTCGATGATATCGAATGGCATTTGGCGGGATCCTGCAAGCTGGCAAATAGATTTAAATGACAATTGATGCGTCCATTTAAACAGTTCTTCGTAGACAATATCCATTGAATAATACTAAAAAGCATTTAATCGTTTCGTTACAATCGATGCCACTCTAGTATTCCCTCGAATGAAACGCACCTTTCGAATTCTTCCGTGCGCGTGATGCGAGTACAGAAGCATGAAGTTGTCAAGAATTCGAATGATTATTAAAAACACACGTAGCGTGTTTGAATGCGTTTGTTGTTTGATATTACAACACGCAGAGAAAAAACGAGGATTATAAAAATAGACAGTTGTAGATTCGTTCTATGCGTGGTGCTCAACTATCATTGAAAGTCATTAAGAGATGCTACTACCACAATCTCGCTGCATACAAAACGTAAAGAACTTGCTAGTGTTACTTAACCGCGTTTTGGTTAACCAATTGACGTTCACTGACGTTTATTGCGACTATTAAGTTTTGCGATAACCCGTGACCCCTGAGCGACGATTAAACTTAACAAATTTTCATCCACAGTGCGCTGAACAACGCTTCTCCGAATCAACACGGTTTTTCCGTTGGGAATCCTGTAAGAGTATCATTCAGAACTATGAAAAGTTTAGTAAACTCGATCAACGATGCTGTCACGGAAACTCTCTTCGGTTTGTCGTACGCGTTCCCTCAATTGGAGTATCAAGTGGCTCATAAAGTTGTTCTTATGCCAATGGTAGTATGCAGTACATAACCTTACACACCTAGTTATTAACCATGTATATGTGCAATGTTGTTTAAATATACCTTCGTTGTTCAAACAGATTGATTGAAGTGTTTTGTATTTCAGCTTCAGGATCGAAAACACAAGGTATCACTGATATGCGGCGGTGGAAGTGGACACGAACCATTTGCAGCAGGTAACTTCCTCTATTTAAAAGGAAAACGGAATATGTTATCGAGTAACTTTGTTCCAGTTATCTGCCTTACCGGCCAGTGTCTAGATGTTTGCCATATCTCAGGGGCAGACTATTTTTCAGTGTTTACAGATAAGAAACGAAATCCCAAGCATTGTTTAATTATCTTAAAATTGTTGCAGGTTTCGTTGGAAAAGGAATGTTAGCTGCTTCTGTCTCTGGTTCAATATACGCTGCACCACCATCGCAACACATTACTTACGCGATCGAACGTATTTCCACGTATGATAAATGTTAGTTGAACGATCTGAATTCCTCGTTCGATCTCATTAATAAAACATTCCTTATTAAGAAGTAATGTATGCTTTCAGCTGGTATTCTAATGGTAGTGCCGAATTATACTGGAGACTGTCTGAACTTTGGAATAGCGATTGAAAAAGCAAGACAAGCAGGTTTGAACGTAAGATAAAGAGGAGAGTCGTTTATCTCGCGAAACCTCAGTCGCGATTTCGTTATTTTTCATTCTCGTCTCACTTCTATGTTCCAGATCGCAGAAGTAATTGTAAACGAAGACTGTAGTATACCGAAGGAAGAGCAAGGTATCGCTGGTAAACGTGGTTTAACCGGGATCCTCTTTATCATTAAAATAGCCGGTGCATTAGCTGAAGAAGGACGCAGGCTCGACGAGGTTCAAAAAGCTGCACAGGATGTTCTACAAAATATTGCCACTTATGCGGTTGGACTGTCTGCTTGTTCGATACCTGGTCAGAGATAAAACATTATATAGAAAAACTATATATTTCTATTGAAAATTATAACCATTACTTACGCAAACTGCTTCAGGTCAACCTGCGATGTTCGAGCTCGCAGAAGACGAGGTTGAAATTGGCATGGGTATCCATGGAGAGGCTGGATACGGAAAAATGAAATTGAAATCATCGAGCGAAATAGTCTCGTTTATGCTGAAACGTGTATGCGATGCTCTATCTTTGCAGAGTGAAGATTCAGTCGCAGTTATTGTTAATAACTTCGGAGCGCTCAGTCAACTGGAACAAGGAATTGTCGTTCACGATGTAGTCAGTCAACTTCGTAAGTAAGAGTTCAATTCATATACTTAATAATATTAATACAGTTATTTGGAAATACAGGAAGTATGAACATACAACCGCTTCGTGTATATTCGGGACTATTGATGACGTCGTTGAACAGTGCTGGTGTGCATATTACCCTTTTAAAGATAGATGAAAAGAATAAAAAGATGTATCTCAGTTGCTTGGACGCGCCTACCGATGCACCAAAGTGGCCAGGCTGCGTGTACAGTGTTCCTACGGAAAATGCAGTGTTTCAGGATTCGATATTACGGATCACAAAAAGGCGAGGAATTGAGATTGATACACAGTTACAGGTCTTATTCGAACGATGTCTGAAAAGTGCTTGTGAAGCTCTAATTCAGAAGGAAATTCATCTAAACGACCTAGACAGGGGATGTGGAGACGGTGATACAGGATCGACGCTTAAACGGCTAGCTACAGGTATCATCAGTACATGTTACTAATTACATATGGTTGGTGGTCTCTTTTATAATGTAGAAAATGTTTTTACTATAAGGAAGGAATTTCTACCGACCGTTTCTTTCTACATATTTACTTTCAGAAATTTTGCTGAATCTCGGTAGGTTTCAATTTTCACATCCATCGTCGGTTTTTACCGAATTAGCGAGTATAGCCGAGGACCAAATGGGTGGCACATCTGGGGCATTGTATTGCTTATATTTTACTTGCATCGCGACGGAATTGGTGCCATTCCAAGAAAGCGATGGTTGGCTACGTATTTGGGCGCGAACATTGCGCAGCGGTTTCAATTGCTTAATGAAATATGGAAAAGCGAAACCAGGCGATAGATCTATGGTGGGTATTTCGTTAATATGTATTACATTCTTAGTGGGATATCGTTAAACTGCTACGTTTTGATGTTCGAATATTCTTCGTTGCTTGCTCAGATTGATGCACTCCATGGGGTTTGCGAAACCCTTGAACAAATGTTGCATAAATCATTGCCAGAAATTTGCGAAGCAGTAAAAACAGCAACATGGCAAGCATGCGAATCCACAAAGAATATGAAACCTAGGTAAGCGCAGAATACAGTAATCAGAAGACAAGGAGGGCTAGCGATTTGTATCGTATTCTTCTAAATTTTTCTTGTAGTGTCGGACGGGCAAGCTATGTAAAACAAACGCAATATTTACAAAATGTAGACGCTGGCGCGTTTGCAGTTGCAGTTTGTGTTGACGCTATTACGGATGTAATTAAGAGCTTCAAATTTTAATGTTAGCCACCATAATACTGTAACATTGTACAATATTTG
Organism: Xylocopa sonorina; assembly: GCF_050948175.1. NCBI lineage: Eukaryota > Metazoa > Arthropoda > Insecta > Hymenoptera > Apidae > Xylocopa > Xylocopa sonorina. The sequence goes on along the minus strand of NC_135201.1, from coordinate 8,909,129 downwards.
TATCAAAAGCATTAACTTACATTAGCGTATAACTGTCACGAATTAATGCTGAAAGTAAGTAAGTAATATGTATTATTTTCTACACGCAATTCTTACACAGTTAATATTTTAAGCTGCAAGATTCGTTTAATATATAAATTTTTGCTAATCTTGAGGTGTTAATTAAATATACTTTTCCTTCTTCTATTATATAATAATTTCGACTAGGTGAAAGTACATATGTAAATAGCCTGTCGATGAGATGAGAATGCCATGCACCAACTTTCACGTTGTTGAACAATGTCAAAACAATCAGAGCGTATAGAGTGAATGGTTTTCGGTTCGAATTGTTCGATTATTATCAGTTGGAATCGAAGACTGATCGGTGATACACTTTCCTTTAATCAAAAATCGTTTGCGACAATTTTCAGTATTAATAAAATGTTAAAATTAATCAACTTATACTTCTTTGTGGTCCTTCTTGCTATTACAAGTGCTACGAAAAATGCGAATAAACTTTCTCCAGGTAATTTGTGATCGTTCAAAGTAGCTGATCAAAAGTGACCAAACAGTGCAAGTTATTCGTTCCTACTAAACTATTTGGAAAAGTAATAAGTCTAATGTAAATTTACAATTATAGTTGAAAGATTAAGAAGAAAGTCAATCGATGATGACATTGAAGAACTCACGATAAAAGAACAGCTCTTCCAGTAAGTATAACATTGGAACGTTCAACAGAAACTTCTCAAAGTAGAAAATATTATCAGAATAATACAAATTATGTGACAAAATGTATGGAAGTGGCATCAGTGTGTAACATATTCTATAAAACGCGTTTAGAGATATTTTTACAGAGCATCAGGAGGGTGACAAATTGCAATTTGGCTACGTTTGCGAAAATCCAGTTCAGTGGGAACAAAGATTTGAAGAGAAAGATCTTCGGAACAATCGCCATCGCGGGAAGGTAATCGCATAAATGTTACAGTATTGCAATAAGACGTATATAGTCATAAAAAAACTTAAAGCCTACACGTATTAAGAAATGATATTTTTACAGGTCAAATGGGGAAACGTAGATGGCGGCTATGGCGAACATTATTGGGACATAAATCATAAATAACGTTTATAAATATGCGTCTAATTAATAAAGTTATTGGTCTCAAAAACGAGTCTTCAAACGCAATTTTGTTGGGCTTAAAAGAAAGCATTAAGCTTCTAACAAGCATCGAAAAATGGTAAAACTATCCGTCGACAATAAAACGCTCGTTCTTTACAGATAGTATGGTATATTTTATCCAGGTTCTACTGGTATCATTACATACAGTTTTTCCTATACGCTTGTTTTTTTTCCAGTTACGTAACGTTTCTGCCGCCTTATATACTTTTCGTTAATATAAAACACGTATATAAACATAGATCGAGTATATTGGTGTTTACAGTAATGAATGGTTAAAAAAAGTCGCACACCATTTTCGTTATTTATTTCAATATACGCTTACGTGAAGACATCAGTGTTTTTTTTTTTTTGCTTTTATATATATATTTTTTTCTTCTCTGTTAAATGAGTGACACAATTCTTTTCTTTACTCTGTGCTCTACTACGTACAAGTTGTTGCGGTGTTATATACTTTTGTGTCTAGACGAATAAAAAATGAGTAATCGAAAGAAACATCATGACATCATTGCACGTGAATTCTTAAGGGGGTAAGAAACAGATTTGAAAGAAAAGAGTAGCATGTGATCGAGGAAGAAATCGCCCACAAAGAAATTGAGAAGTGAATCGAATCGAATTCAATGTAAAAGGGGTAAGAAAATATTTCGCTGTCGAAGGCAACGATTTATAGTGTACGATCGTTAAGTATAATCTTCCCCCATTAGAGCGAAAATACAAATGTTCTATCACACTACGTAATATATACGGCTACACAAAAGGTGCTCGGTAAGGTATGCATTGTTCAACACGGTAGTCCAAACTAGAATAAAATGGACAATCTTAAAACGAAATTAAAATGTTTACGTATAATCTTTATTAATCGGTCCTTTTTAAGAATCGTACGGATCGCTAACAGTCAAAAATTGAACACGTCCGCAGTTGAGTTTATATAAGTACCTTTTAGCGTAACGAGAGAGATACGAATATGATTCGATTTCAATGGACTTCTGATGAAACGATTCGAATTTGATTTGTAGGGTTCTCGATTTCTCGAGAGCGAAGGACCATTGGTAAAAGTTGTCGAGTCGCAGAGAAGTCAACACGGAGACATTCGTCTATAAAGTAACGAAATTAAAACCAACTTTCTTAAATAGCATTTTGTTCATCGCAGAAACGAGTGACATGGAAGTGAAATGGAAGAAATATGGAAGCTATAAAAAGCAATTTAAATTATTGTAGCTTTTCTTTCTTTGTTCTTGATAATCCATAGAAGTAATCGTTAGAAGCATATCCAGAGTGTTAACAGAAAACAAAAAAGGCGAATGACTTCTGGTTCAGCCATGTACAGCCAAAGCGTTTTCCCCTTTGCGCAATCTCTACGAATCTACAACTTCGACCATTGTCCCTTTCGAAACGCTGTGTCACTAGAAACAACAATTTTGATTAATAAATTATGACATCGATGTGAACTTCATCGTCCAAAACGAAAGTCGATTTATATACAATAGGAATGCAAACGAGGGAATACCTGAAATGCGCGTTAAATAGAAGAGTTTCGAGACCGTAGTCCCTTAACGAATGTACAAATTTGTTTTTTCTTTTTTTTTCTGCTTCCTCATTTAACTCCGAACGGATGTAAAATTAAAAAATTGGCACACCTTACGGTACATCCTCTTCCTTCGTATATTATGTATATGTATATTATGTATACGTACATGTATATATGAATGTAAATTAATAATTATGTTTATGTGCGTAAGGTTTCTTACTTGGCAAATTCATTCTTGTTACTATGTGGAAACTTACACAGGGCTAAATTGCGCAAAATTTCACTGCACGAATCGCAAGCTGGTAATAGCGCCGCTCTCTCTCTTCTGTGCAATTCATCCGTTTGCCAATTTCTATACAAATGTGTGTATCCGACGCGAGAAAAACACGTGCTGTCGTTCTTGCCAAATAGTTTCACTCGCAAAGAAACGAATAGCTTCCGAGTAAATGATCATTCTTACGAATCAGAACATTTGAAAACCATTGTACTTAGCAATACTGGAACTAATTCAGAACACATTTTCAGAAAGGTAGTAATCGATAACTAAGATACGTTGTAGCTAAAAATAACAGAATATTTCAGAATTTTGCGCAATAATCGCTCTCTGTACGAATCCAGCATTTGAACCGGCGACGATCGCCTCCATTTACAAAGACTAGGAGAACTTTCCAACGGTCGCTGTAATAGAACGTATCGCCGATAGCAATTCTGTACACGCATCCTCTTGACGCCGTCGGTGACCTTCTATCCGGAAGGTAAAAAGTCGTTCTTAAATTTAAACATCGAACAGTTTCTCGTATACGTATTTACAAATGTACACGCTCTAAGTAACTGGTATGCACGAGATAAACAAGGTGAACGACAAAGTTATATACTGAAATATCGATAATAATGTTTATCGTGTTAGAAAATATCTCGTTCCGTTCCACGTTAATCTACAATACGATACGATCTTTGAACAGACTGCGACTGCTGGCAAGTTGACCGTGACGTTTACTTAATAAATGTGTACTTTCACCATTGCTAGCCCTTTAACGGCTGTATTCGTTTGAGCGATGAATACTTCTTGTACAAGTACAGTATATTATTACTATACGAATAAACTGTTTAAAAAAATTAACAATTAAAGAGTAAGCAACTTATAAAGTATGTAGAAGAATGATAGAGTATTAAACAGATTAATATGAGTAAATAATAGAAACGAATAAATATTAAGTTAGTTAAGTATCTGGTTAAATTAAGAGAATAAGTAACGTACGGATACATATGTATACGTCAAGGTAACTAAGTGCAAATCACAGATAGAAAATGTTTACCCTAATACTGTTTGATAATTGATTGTTCTATAATTACCTTCCTAATTACAAATTGATTTACGATTTAAGAATAAATAAATAAATAATTCTTAGGGAGAGTATATTCGAATGTACGACACGGTTGATCTATTTAATCCAATTATTATCTTTGAAAGGACACATTTATTAAATTACTGCCCTAAATTATTGATATCTTAAAGCTTTGTTTGGCACGTGTGATTAGAATGTTTTTTAATACGAAAATGTTAGAACGTTTCTTAACACGAAAGAATCGATGCAGCGCTTTTGTTTTTGTGTTTTTCTTTTTTCTTTTATATTCACTTTGGTTGCCATTATAGTTGTGACACACTTTCTATTTATAATAGCGCTTATTTGGTTCTCCATGACTAAATTACACTTAAAACACTCATTTACAACTGGACTACTATTTAAGATGTACATCGAGTACGTTGTTCCTCGAATAAAACGTACGAGAAATGCCTGTCTATTAACTTTTCCTTAGGATTCGAATAGATTTCGTTTTTTTTTTGTGCGATATAGCTTTGTAGGAGGTTCGCGGGCTTCAATCAGTTTTTCAAACGTTGCTTCCTACCTAATCCAAACAACGATCACCATCTTGAGAAAGAAAGTTACATTTTCAATTCATTTATATTATTGTTCAACTGGTATACGGTGGCATGATTAGCGTTATTGGAACATTCATGATCCATTGCTGTTTTATAAAATTGTTACGAATATTTTTCTAATAAATGAAATTACCGATTGTTCAGAATATGTATAAATAATACAAATATACCAATACCGTCCCTCTCAAAACTTTAACAAGAGGTATATTTAGACTTTGCATTATAGCAACGTTATCCACGGAAAACTGATTTCATCCTGCGAACTGTAGAAAAGAACTCGACTCGCGGCAAAGTCGATCCCACAATACGGTTCCATCGCACGATCGCCGCTGAAATCGAGTCACAAATTTGGCACTGTCACGCACGTGCCGGTCATCTAACCATTTCTTCCTTTCTTTTGTACGGTTCAGAAATATTGTATATTTATAAAGATTATTTTTCATGGCAGTATTCACGTTGCGTTGCTTCTAATATGGAAACTCAAGCTGTCTAACCGCGAGCATTTTGGAATTTGTCGACTTTCGGCGAGATTTTCAATGGAAACTGCTATTTTTCATTCTACTAGTAAACAATCTCGATCTGCTTTCAATTGTTCTATAATAAGGGGACCGTTGAATGGAGTGAGAGCATAACTGGGTTGAGAAGATCGTAGCAGGATTAAATTTATCAAATCGAATTGTAAACACCCTGTTTTCCCCTAATCTAACGCTTAAATTACCAAATGAACGACTGAGGAAACTATGCGTAACACGTTAAGAACAATATTGACGGAAAAAGCGATTTCAGGAGCTTAGAATAGGATTCAACAGTGAAGTACTTAAAAATAACAAGGACCCCTCGCTAAAATCTAACGTGAGTAATTAAAGATGACAGCAATTCACACGATAAAACAATCAAGCAGTCGTGTAACGATATTATATACTTAACAAAAGCAATAACATAATTGAATAAAAATGATTTCAATAAGAGCAACGGAAAAGTAAAGTGGGAGTAGCTAAGATAGTAATTCGTCGCGCAAAACGCTCGAAATCGAAACAACTCAGTTTCCTTATTATCGGCAAGCACGTTCGGAGGAATGATTAAAAAGGAGAAGAGAGAAAACGATAGAGAAGATGATGTACGCCCACTGAGCGTGCAGAGGTTGCACGTCGGGCGTTTCTACTGATATCATCCTCTGTCAACGGCGCCTCTGTTTCTATTATGCCACTTGCACTTCAGAATCCTCACGTAGGTTCGTCGGAATGCCGCGTTGCACAGGGCGTAACACACTGGATTCACAGTACTGTTGATATAACAAAGGTAATAGAAAAAGTCCCATAGCTCTGGCGGTATGTACCACGAGCAGGCGGTGATGGATTTTATAAGAACAAGAATATTGTACGGTGTCCAAGTGATGATGAACGCCAATAAGATGGCCGACAATGTCTTCGCGGCCTTGCGGTCCGCCTTCTTCTCCTGCAGCTTTTTCTTCTTCTTGTTCGCGGTTTTATTCGCGGGCCCTTTAACCACCAACGCCTTTGGAATGTTCTTCGTGCTGAGGGGAATCCTTATGTCGGGCATGTGAGACGGCCTCCTGGTGTTCATCGAGGGGCTCACCGATTCGTCGTGATACATTTTTATGCTCGGGCCTTCTGTGTACTTCCCCACGCCACTGGTGTCTTTTGTTGGAAGTCGAATTAGAATCGTGTAAACCTACGTAGAAGATTTTCGTATGTCAGAAAGTACAGCTCGTATAGGATGCGTACAGCTTGACCCAACAAAACTGACATTCGCTGTAAGGTATCTTTGTTTTACCATGAAATGATGGGCGAGTACAGTAAAGCGCGCCAGTGTATCTCGTTTAAGCGCATACACTGATATACGGGGTCCTGCGAGATGAGTAGAACAAAAACGTAGTACCTACTTAAGTTTCTATTCAGACGACGCATGCACTTTACTTTCAAATGTGCCAGCGTTCATTAGCGGGTCTCACTTTTGTTCGGTCAAGTAATAATTCTGCAACACTCGCTTTGTACAGGGTGGGTTTTCGCCTATTTTATTCCTTCTTTCAACGCTAAATTCGAACTTACCTACAAAGACATTTATGCTTGTAATACAAACATGAAAAAATTAGTATTTTGATAGAATGGAAGAATTGAAAGAATTCTAGTCTCGTACGCTCTAAGTTGTACATATTAAAAGGCGAATGAATATACAGTAATTTGCGGAGCTATTGAGTAAAAAATGTTAAACAAAGCCTGCAAACAGATATTTTCCATGCGTAACACGATAGAAATCTTATTGATACTGCATATGCTTTATTAGATTTAATTACTTTTTTTTTATATTGACCACCTGGTTACGAAACATGCATGGATACCATACGTAGCGTGCAGCAATGTTAGTATGTTAATAAATCGAAACATACAGAATCGCTAGAGATGCTTTTCGTTGATAATTCGCCGCCTTTCACCGGTCTTTTGTATTCTTGGCTGTCAGCAATACTGATCGTTTTCTCAACGGTTAATGTGCTAGGGTGAATCCCACTTAGAGAGGCAGATCGGGAGACCGTACCAGTAAGAGGGGTTTCCACCGATAACGGCGTTATGGCTTCGTCATAGCCGTGGACCGTACGATTACTTTCAGCGCCTTCGATGTCCTCTTCCTCGTCGTCGTCCTCGCGACCGCTGTGCCACCATGCGATGCACCACATCTTCAGCCACATCCACGAAAATGGTCTGTGCTTCTAGGAAGGAAAGCCAGAGCATAATACATTAAAAATTAGAGACTAGCGATGTACAGCTGGTTGCTTGTCGATAGAAGCTTGCGAGCCTTCCTTTGAGAAGCTTCCTTATTAAAAAATACTACAAGACATATCTATTAGTAGGAATTCGTCTCGAATAATCTGTGTAACATTTATTTATGGTGCTTACCGTTTTATATTGAGGGTAATGTTTCTCTAGATAAGAGACCGCAATATGTGTCGCACTCATGTCTTCAACACCTGTGCTAGACTCGCTCCTAGGCCTCCTACAGTCTTCCATATCCAACGCTTCGTCGCTAATCAGACATAAGCAAATCAATAAATGATACATATAATAAACAAAATGCTGCAATTAACGTCGATTCTAATTATAGTACTCAATTTCAATTCAATCAACTATCATTCAAAACCACGTGTATTAAGGTATTTGCTTTAGTATAACGTTTAATTATTTCGCCACACTGCGGTAGGGACTGTACGTATTAGCACGCTTTAATACTAAGCGCAATAGTATACAGACTCGCAACCAGAGCTTGATTAATTTACATGTTGCCCGCGAGTCCAAGCAATCACCATTAAGATGTTGCTATATATATCGGGCATGGACTTATTTTGGACAGTAAAGTAATATCTGTTTTGTATAGATTTTATGCTCCACTTCTACATCGTCATCCTTGCGCAAGATGGGGAAGTCTACATTTGTCTTTACAGCTCACGAATATTATCCTCGTTTTTTCTATTTTTTCTTGCATTTTGTAAAAAAATAAGATATGAAGAAGGAGACTAAACAAAAAAAATACATATACAACTATGCCCTAAGAATATTATTTGTAATATATTTGCTGTCTTTCATTTCTTCTGTCCGTCAATGTAAAATTTTCGAGAATAAATCGAGCAATTAACCTAGAGTTACTCCGTTTGCTGGCGTCTTGTTTCCCAGCTTGCAAATATGAAAGATCTTTCTGCCGCTTCTGGGTCTCCTGCCATATTCGTCGGTAAAGAATGATCATCACGGTAACAGGCACGTAGAATGCAGCAATCGCGGTACCAAATGTGATGTAATGATTTGTCTCGATGAACTGAATGTAGCAGGAAGTGATGGGTACCGTTCTTTGGCCCTCGATGTAAGGCCAAGCGTAGATCCACGGTGGCCATAGAAGCAGTGAGATTCCCCATGCGCATGCTGAAACACATTATCCAAACATTACTCGACAACTGCCGCTATACAAGAGTGAATTCTATTTATTTAACCACAGCTAACTCACCAATCATTATGGCTGCCCTGGAAGTAGTCCTCTTGGACCGGTAAGTAAGAGGCCTCGTCACAGAGAAGTATCTGTCGAAACTAATAATGAGAAGATTCAATACCGATGCGTTGCTGGCCAAGTAATCCAACGCTAACCACGTATCGCAGACATGCGGTCCCAACGGCCAATAACCAAGCACAGTGTAAACCGTGAAGAGAGGCATGGAGATTAGACCGATCGCGAAATCGGCAACCGCTAGGCTGAACAGGAAGTAATTGGAAATCGTTTGGAGTTGTTTGTCGATCTTGAACGAAATCATCACCATTATGTTACCGACAACGGTTGTCAGACTGAGCAGAACGGCGATAATCACTATCATCACACGTTCCCATATCCCGTACGTGTGTGGTTCCCCGCCGCAGTCGAGACCGTTGCTAACGTTGTAACTCTCGTTTCCGGGAATGTCCACGGCTGAAGTCACATTCATGTCTGAAGAGTTCGCTATTGCCGAAAAATAGTTTGTGCGTTCTGGATGCGAGTCTTTCAGCATAGAAGTTTCCTCTCCTTCGTATGTCGCGAATTCGCTGCTCTACGTAGTTCCACTAACATTCTTATCTCGTGTATAACGTACCGTTTCGAGGTACACCTGTACGCGTGACTTTTGTATTATTTAAAACTTTCTTTCCTTTAAAATTATTTCCTCCCCTCCCTTTCTTTGTTTACCAAAGCGCGTCGTTTCGCCCGTACAAATTCTCCTCTTTTTTTGGTAAATCTCTTTTTGTTCGTCTACTTAAAGCAATTCGTTTTACATATAAAATTGTTCTATTTATCAGCTAATTTATCGTTTAGAATTCTTTTAAGGTATTTTCTTTTGCTTCAGACACGCCCGACTTATCTCATTTCCCTGCAGCTTTTTGCCTTTGTGCTCGTGTTTTAACGTGTTCCGCGTTTGTTCTCGTAGAAATAGTACCTCCAGGCTTCGTTTTCTCATTTGCGTTTCCCTCTTACAGTTTTTCCAGCTAACAATTCTTACGGTTTAACGAAAATACCTCTTCCTCCTCTTTTGTTCTCTCTCCCCCTCTCTCGTTCTCCTTCTCTCCCTCTCTCCCTCCTCCCTCTCTCTCTCTCTCTCTCTCTCTCTCCCTCTCACTTTGTTTCTCCCTTGCCAGCTATTGTTTCTATTCCACGGGTATTCAGAAATGTTTCTCTGCTCGTATCCGCTTCACATGTCATGTGCCCAGCCAGAACATCCCTCTTCGAAATCCGATCTCTTTGCAAGCTCTTCCTCGCTCCCTTTGCATGCAAGCAGCAAGGATAATACGCGCGTACGCACGCACGTACGCACGCACCACTGCGAATCCTTCCTCGTTGAAGCCTCTGGACACTTAGTTCCGGGATGTAAAGAGCCGAGGGATGCGTCAACTGCATACCCTCCTCAGTGATCGTGTTGATGGCGCGTGATCTGCGAACAGACGTCAATATGATCTCTTACTTCGTACGCGTGATTTCAGGAAGAAACGACAGAGAAGACAGGAACTCCTTTATACTACCGTTTGTACCAGTGATTCGTTAATGTCGATTAAATAGGTCTCGGTATTATCGACTAATAAGGATCTTTCTCCCTCCCTATCTTGATCTAGATATGAGAAATAGTCTATGTACCAAGTTAAACAATATATAACTATATTATTCGCGTAGCATAGGAAGATATGCGGGTTGCAGCCTATTATGTGCTAGGGTTCACGAGTTTTAGCCGCTCAGGGTCATTTCTTGAGCAGAGATCGAGAGGAAATTGACCCCCACCTCCTAAGCCTCTCGGCTGTTCGAGCGCTTGCCGCGTAGGGTTTTGTGATTCTCGAGAGGTATAATAGGGTAAGAGGAAGGCTTCTTGACTCAATACACGGGGTTGCAAAAAGGAGCGCCGAGGCAGAGTAAGCTGGATTATGAAAGAATGCGATACACCTATATAAAATAGAGAATTATTAAAAACAACGTATTGCAGTAAACATTATCGATAAAGAAAAAGATAGCCGATATAGAAGCTGAATTAAAACGGAATAGATAGAGAAAATTTAAAGGCTCTGAACATGCCTTCGTGGATGATTTTTACTCAGTTAAAATTAGATGATGGAACTATTATTTGTTGATACAAGTGATTCATACCAGTATCCAGGCTGCCATTGCCACCGTCGATGCCAATATGCCCTGGGATGTGCGAACAAGCATCACACTCAGATACGCCGCAATATGCAGCCAAATGACGTGAAATCATTTTGAATACTTATGATGACCCTGTAAAAATGATGAGATGTTACGACTTCAAGTATCAGCAAAGTTGCTGGTTAATTAATATACAGCATTGATTCACTGTATCACTAGAGGAACCTAAATCAATTATCTTTTTAAATGACCAAATTCTTGCTCTTAATCCTCAAATATTATGCTCGAATTTGTACGAATTCAACGTTACTTGCTGAACGGGAGAAAATATCAGAGAAAGCTTTGTGTAATCGTAGATCTCTACAAAATTTCTAGCGTTCACAACGTGGTTTATTATAAGTGGCATGGTTGCACGTCGATAGCTTTGCATTAGTTCTCCTTATTCAAGCTATAAATAATTTTCCGATATTGTTTCATCCTCGCACGCGTAAGCGCCCATAAGCCACACCGTCAAGCGGTAGTTCTCTGTTCGTACACATTAAAAATATCATCTTGAGAAAAGATCACCCGTGGCTAATGGAAAACTGCGCTATAATAATATCTTTCGTGGCCTCGTTACAACACCCTTTCAATACGAATGAATATTGAAGTGTGACGTGCTGTTATCAACATTATTAATCGTTCTATTTTTGAACCAAGGATTTACTAATAATAACTTTAGACAATGGGTCTATCTGCAGGCAAAAATCATTCGAACATACGCTTGTGTTGAACGCAACGTGCTCCATTCCAAATATTCCTTATCGAGATTTTCTATCGGTACGATAATTATATCGACTGCGATAGTTACACAAAAGAAAGATCGAAATAGACGATAACCAAAGTAGAATATTTATTAATAACCGATAATTGCCGATGCATGACCACGGTGGACCTAACGGCCTTTGCATCCTTCAACTCATTCTTCTTTGGCATCGCAACTATAAAAAGATCAAAATAAGTATAAAAAAAGATAAGCTCTTTCCTTCGCTTAGTGAACGTATTGGTGAAGTAGGCAAGGTAACTACGGTTTTACAGTGTTTGAAAATTGCTCGACGGTAAACAGATTCTTTGACGCCAATTTATTAATCGCATCGTCACGTACGTAACTATTCTGCGCGAAATTGAATGCGTTAACTACCGACATCGGGCCTAAAACTTTTCCTGATCAATCTAATATCTTATGTATCTTGTATAACACGGTGGTAAGTTGGAAAAGTAGTGCGGTGCAAGCTATTGCGACAAATCCGGACCGATTGACCGGCGAATAATGTACTTGAACACGAGTTAACTATCACAGAGAGACAATCTCAAGGGTACACTGCCCGAGGAAATAGGGACTATTGACCTGTGCTGAAGCGTTGGTTCCTCTGAATCGATTACATTCCTGGCCCATTCTGGTTGTTACCTGATGGGAACACCTACATTCCTAAAATAAAATTTTCTGTCCTTCCCAGGGGATTTCTGCTAAAAAAAACAATTGAAATTTCCAAATCAATCTCTTGGTATTGTTAATTGTACAATTGTGTCGTGATACGCTAATTGAAAGAATAGCCTGAAGGTCTTTGTGATGAGTGGTACCGGAAAAAATGTCCCAGGTCAATCTCCGTGGATTTACCCCGAATGCAGTCCTACAGGAACTCTTTGTACGCCTGCTGGCAGTAAGCCGAATGAGGCGCGTAACTGTCCCGAACAATTTAACTCTTGACCGTAATTAGCAACGCTACCGAGTTCAACCCATTGAACTGCAACTTTAACCAGTTGTTATAGCTTAAAGATAAGCGGTTCCGACTGCTACTGAATTAAAAAAATTCGCAACTCTCTACGGGCGTCCTGCAATAAGGAATTAGCGAATGAGAACAATCTTTTTGTTAGAAATTCTCAAACTTGTCTGCTTTAGTCCTGTGTTGTCAGATTTATAGAAGCTTTTGATTTTTATATACGTAGTCCAGTAGTTTGACCCGGCCACACCCGGACATGCGAAAGTTCATTACTCCGCCCCAGGAAGTTATGGTACATGGACTAAAACTTGTACGAGAAGGTACTCAATTGCTAACAAAAAAATCTAGCCAATACTTTCAAAACCTTCGTGGAATAAACAAGAAGACAAGTTGATAATATAAATACAACCGTAAGAGTTGCTACATGTGGGCAATTTTTTTTTTCTAGACGAGTTTCTAGTTAACTAAGAATTCCTATTTAATTTACCAATTGCTGAGAGTTGTTCGTCTGATCTAGGGAGCGACATCTAACTCTTTAGCTACTTTAATTAACACTTCAATTATCTTTTCCAGCATCTCAAACAGTTACGTTAGATTAACCATTTATTTAATATTTTAAATGACGTAGCTACTCTAAATGCCTGTGATGGTTACTCAGATAACTCAAGTAGCTAAGTAATTTAATAAGTCACTGAAATACTCACGCGAATTTATTTAGGTCAGATTAGATAGCTCAAGTACCCCTATCAACTTTGTTGTTTAATTTAGTAATTGACTTTTTGGATAGTTTTATCAGTCTTTTGAGCATTTACAGTCACTTGTCACATTACCTTATCAGTTCTCTCGGTAACTTTCTTCCATAGTTTAATTAGCTACTCAGATAACTTCATTAAGTACTCATATAGCTGCCATAAGTTTATTAGCTAGCTTAGATAGAGCTCTTCGATAGTTCTATTACTTAGATAGAACTTAAATAGTTACATTAGCTTGTTAGGTAACTTTGTTAAAACTTTAGACCCTTTTCTCTATTCTTTGAACATTTTATTTTATCTAGCTTTACTCTTTTTGCTTTCTTGGTTCGCTGAACGAAAACAGGAGAATAAAAGTTGCACTTTTCGTGAAACTGGCTGAAATTACTAAGTTCGAGAGTCTGTATCTTTTAAACACTTTCGAAACCAAGAAAGTGATGACTTAAACTTTCCCTAATTTCGTATAAACTAAACGTGAAATGATCCTTGTCCCCTCTAAAATGTGTCTGACCGAACGCGATCTATTCTACTAGATTACATTGCTTCTGCCCCATTTTCGAGTGTTTCCAATTCAGATTTTCGTTTAAATGTAACAAACAGTACCGAAAGGAAAGTACGACGGAATAGATTTACATACTTATCGTACTCACTTCTCGCTGATGCGTACTTTCTGGAACTCATAGTTGTTTAACGACAGCATGTCACACTTTCTGTTACATCGACGATTCCTCTTCTGGGAGCGCACCAGAATTAATGACAGCACCATCACCAACCACCGGCATCTTGAACCTCGTGAACATAATAATGTACTGTTGGATGCAAGAAGGGCTTTAGCATTAGAACAACTACAAAGGAAAAATATGACTTTCTTTAAATTTACACATTTAAATCTTTTATACGGAAACGATCTCGCTAAGCATAGAAACTAATTAATTCGCTAATGTTTAAAGACGTATTACTCAAAACTTACTTTTGCCACTATGGCCCTTTTTGCATTCAATAATACGATTACGTCCACGAATCTACTTCTTCACCGATCGAATCTCGTCTGACGTCGCATTCTTCGAGTGTATTTTACAGTCACGGTATATATCACAGTTGAGAATGTTTCAGCCGGTGTTTTGCGGAACGCCAGGAACAATTACTATGCATAAAAAGGTACACGTGAGTGTGATTTAAATCCAAAACTGTAAGCGCTACCAATCTCTCGAAAATTAATCGCACAAGAAATATTTATGTATATTCAGTAATCGTTGATGAAAACTGTCAACAATAATTCTAGAAGCCAAAATGGTCCGCGAAAGACCCGAGAGAGCGTGAAGAATGACTTCATAGCATTGAAACTAATAGAAATCCTATGTTCACGCACCCAATAGACTATTACTGTATAAATACATGTATGATTACTTTAATTTTTAAGTAAAACTAGCAACATTGAGGTCCTTTTTATGAAATCCCGTTTCGACTTCCGCCGTTGAACACGAACAAATTACTAGAGAAAAGTAATCATGTTCGTTAACACATATTTCTTAGAAACGTATAGGGGCATCGATTTGTATTCGTCTCGTATGGTAATGGACAGAAAATGGGGAAAGCACTCTAAGCTCTGGAGATTAGCTTGGACGGCACTCCTATACTCTGTGACTTCAGCATACTGATCGTGATAACGAAGTGTTGGGCATCGTTCTTTGACTGTGCACAAATGAAGGCAAATGAGTTCACGCAATCACGTTTTCTGTAGTCTTATTGGGATGCGAACTTTTCCAATTTTTAAACTCTTCACCAAACTAACGTTTGAGAAGCATGTCTCATACATTTGCTACAAAATAACATTTTTGTATTTAAAATTTCGTTTTCGAGGGAAACAATTTTGAGAATATGTTGAAAATTGAAAGAAATGATTCGACCAATCTTGTACTGATGGAATTCTCGAGTGGAACGTGTGTAATAAACGTAATTTCGGTAATATTGACTAGTTACTGTAATGATGATAGAGAATTTACGTACTATTGCCAATGCCAAGGACTTGGCTGTTCAAGGCCTGGTTCTCAACAACGTACTATGCGAGAAGTGCTCTGACTATCACGATCTTATCACGTTTCATGGCTTTTATCGCATGCACATGCACGCATTCCACACATCTGATCTGCAAAAGACTTCTGTTTATGCACATAATACAAAAATTGAATTGGTGGAATATAATACAATGCACAGAGTGGCACATATAATATGTTACAAACTGATTTCTTATTAACTTATTAAGAATCTTATATAATTCTTGTCCTATTTGAGACTTGGAGATTTTGAGATCTGCCTGTTATTATGGTTGAGATTAAAATAGCACTTTTCTCTTTCTGTGGAAAAAATGTTTGAAGCCAAGTCCCTTTAAGTGAATATCAGGTTGGCGAACTTGTACTAAAGGAGTTCACAAAGTAAAGCCATTTGCTTTGGCAATTAAATCCCAAAAAAAGCATTTAATTGGAATTATAATGAAAGGCACGCGAATTAAATCAACCACTGTAGGAAGCACTGGCAACCCATTTTAATATAAAAGCGTACAAAATGTTACAATATCGAATGTAATTAAAAGGACTTTTGTAGTCACAGTTCTTGGCTAAAGTGAGCACTTAAATTTATTTATCTTTCCGATTTTTATAATAAAATTATAATCCACTCACGTATGATAAAAATATAGCAAAAAGTGGAATTGCTTATACAAATATAAAACAGGAAATGAGAAAAAAATATTTTGTTAATATAATGTACACGAAATAGATTACGACTTTGTAATTAAGTGAATGAATACGTTTTCTCGGGTTCCTTTGCAGATTGTTATCCTTTTTATATGGAAAGTTCAAGAAATCTGCCATTAATACGAGAAGAAAGAGTGAACTTTAATCTAAAAATCCAGATTTTTCCATTTTGCTGAAAGCTGAGACGGTGATAGCACTATTAAATTGAGGATTCACACAAACTCGAGCACCTCGGTTCTTTAAACGCCTGAATAATTTTTTTCTCTTCTAAAGTGAATCATCAAAATTTTTTAATGCATTCACCTAGATATTAATACCCTCGTTTCTATATTTGATATCTCTTTAACAGCGTCATTTACTTGCAAATATAAGCTCACTTAATGGAACAAACTAAAACTGTTACAGTTCCATTTTTCGATAAGTAGAACTGTGGAATATTAATGGACGTACGGGCAAAAATGTGATAGCCAGCGCGAAATATTTTTATTTCAGTGGACCAGACAATGCATCGAAAACGAAAAATGATTTTGTACGTAGAAAACAAGAATGTTTAACGAAATATGCACACACACGAATGGCTAATCAACATTTATACAAGTGAAAAACCATACAAGCACAAATGGAAACCTACTAAAAATAAAAAAAAAACGTCTGCTCGCAATTACGCGCTGTTCTCCCAACCATATTAGGTACGGAATAATTAAAGAGAACCCTGGCTGTACAGGGTGTCCCGCGTAATTGGGACAAGCTACACCCTCAAAATGTAGATAGAGTTCGATATTGCAAAGCAAAAAGAAAAATTATGTTACACGATACGGGTTCCCTCTCTATCTATATAATTCAACCTATGTGATTCGGGAAACTAAATAAGAAATATCGAATAAATGTTTCTCGATTACTCACTTGGATTTCGAGGAAAAAGGATATTTGCGTAAGGATTAAGTGAAAGGAGTCCGATGCAAATCCAGAAAACCACACACACAGAAATTCCGTTTAACAATTACGCCAGGAAATGTATCACTTTGCATGCGCATTCGCAAACAGTTACCTGCAAAAACGAACAGTTACATATCTCGCAATTGAAAGGAAAGGAAAGAAGAATGTTTGCAGGCAAAATAAAAACAGGAATAAGTAGAATGAAAGAAGCAGCTTCCCAGGAATATGTGTCACCCATTGAAAATAAACATTCTAACTGTTTCCGCTATCGTCGGCGACATATCTAAAATGAATGTATGCACGTAAACAGGAAACGCATTAATAGCAACAAGGATTTTTCATCGTTTCGATGTAGTTGTGCTGGAAAGTATTTTCATTGAAAACTGGTATAACATCATTTACCGTCCGCGACCTCCTGATATTTGTTTGTTATAGTCCAAATTGGGTGAAATGAAACATAATCGGTACATATATTAATTATATATGATGCATATGTTCGTGCATATTTTGTATTAAACATCGACTTTATCACTGAAACTCCGTTTCAAATTCATTTACCAAAATAAGCGTTACTGCGCCAGTATAGTTAGAGTTATTATACGGTACGGTTTCCATTCATGTCTTGACAATAGCGAAAAATAAAAATTTACTTTCTTTCATTCTCTCTCTTCTCTTGCGTTCAATTATATAATTCCCCCTGAAAGAAAAATTGTAGAAAGAATAATAACTGCGATGGAAAGGTATAAGATATGATAATAGAAAATAAATATAACTAACTGGTTTTTTTGGAAATGAAATTAATTACAATCGAATTGCAAGTAAAAATACAGCCACCAAAACGACCTGAAACGTAAATTAAATATTTTTGACTGTAACAGAGAATTTTAGAAGAATTTTAGTAATAAGTTAATAAAGAAACCAGAAATATCTCGACTAGTTAAATTTTAAAGGCATACAACTTTGATCGATCTCTCTCTCTTTCTCTCTCTCTCTCTCTCTCTCTCTCTCTCTCCCACTCTCTCTCCTTTCCTCAAAGTAACTTGAAAACAATGGGACGAAAAAAATGATATAAGAATAACAAAGGAAGGCGGGGAAACAGACAACGGCGAAAAGTGCAAACACTGCGAGGGCACGAAAAGATCTTTGGCGCCTGTAAAGAAAAAAGACTATTAACAAAATAAACAAACTTTTTACGATAAATTTGAAAATTGTCAACCAACAAAGAGATATTATATTACCCTGGAGGACGAAGAGTAAAACGTCTTTTACACAGAAAACAAACTTACGCAAGACGAGTTATAAGTTACGTAGTGGACCAATGAAAATACAAATTGCGATACCGCAAATATTGTAACCAAATTTGTATGCACGAGTATAGAAATGCTTTTTTAGGAAAGTGTACGTACTTCGATCGAAAGTGTCAAATAAGATGAGAAGTGAAAATGAAGTGAATAACATTGTTACTTTATATAATCAAATAATAAAAACAATAGCAACAATGTCAACGGTGGCGCCATCGATGATACTAATGGCGATGACAAAAAAAAAAGAAAGAAAAATATCAACAACAAAAATACTACACTCGTAACAGTAATTACATCGAATCCAGCGAAAATATTAGTATTTCGATGTACGCACTCGTACGACGAAGCTGAAACGTTCTAACCCCTATATTTACCATACTACGATCGCAGCATAAACTCGCTACCATATAATAGCACGATGAAAATTACGTAACAGTCATTTAAGCGATTTTTTCGAACACTCTTTACCTTCTTCGGCGTGTTCACACATCGACAATTAAACCACTTGAATAAAAATTCATCGGTTCCTCAATAATACAGCGCACCTTTCATTCTGTTCGTTCATTGTCTCCGTCGCGTTACATTTTTGCCAATTAACCAAGGAAACGGAAACTGCAAGAAACGTAACGTGGAACGTTCACTGGTCTCGGCGTCAGAATTTGAATGAGTAACCGTTAGGCGTGGTAGGAAGCCCGATAACACAGGTCGAACGAAAAAAAAAAAGAGAAAAAAAACACACACACACACACACACGCACGCACAGGTTAGTCTCGGTGTTTTCGAGCCGCAAAAATCTCTGGATCGACTTGAATCTTTCTGATTGCAGTAGCTGTCGAGAGATTGTCACGTCGGAGGCTAGGATACGCGAAAGGTAAGCGAGACGACGGAAGGATAAAACGCGAAAAAAGAGTGAAAAAAAATGCTGGCGAAACGGGGAATAAAATCTAATATCTCGATCGATAAGAAGCAAAGAGAACGAGTTGTTTATCGGGCGAGACGCAGCGAGTTTAGCAGGAAAACACCGGGACCGAAGGATCGAGCAACCGTGGTGGTGTGCGAGGTATTTACGCGAGTCAAAGGGAGAGGCAGGTGACAAATATCCGTCCGATGGTTCTACCGAGGATGGAATATCGAAAAACTTCACTGACACAAACAAACTTATCGGGCGAGCCTGAAAATCCACGAGCCGATGCGTTTTTCTGTTGCAGTGCAGGTTTACACATCATTTAAAATCACTGGCACAAGCAGCATCCCCGTGGAAAGAGGCGGGACAATCCTTAAGGGAGACTCTCTCTCGCGTGCATCGGTACACAAAACTATGTTCCGGGCCTATTATCAGCCACGGCTAAGGATCCGATGGATGCTCAACGGGTACCACCACCCATTTTTCCGCCGATCATCAACGGCAACCACTATTCCTCCTCGTTATTTTGATTCACACTCGTAGCCGAACCTAAACCCGAGGAAGATAGACAACACAACAAGCAGGCACACAGATCAAGAGAGGACAGACCGCGTGTATGTTATATAATGTACCCGCGTACGTGTAGACGCGTGAGAAAGAGTAAGTGAGCGAATAAGTGAAAAAGAGAGAGAGAAAGAGAGAGAGAGAGAGAGAGAGAGATCAGAGCAAGAAAGATATATGTATGTAGTGGGGGAGGAAAGAGGGAAAGAGAGAAAGAGACAGAGCAAGCGAGTAGTGGGGAGGTAATAGACAGAGAGGGAGAAATGTAGAAGAGAAAGAGAGAATAGGCGTGATAGAGAGAGAGAGAGAGAGATAGCAAGAAGAAAGAGAGAGAGAGAGAGAGAAGGAGCAAAGTGAGGGAGAGAGGAGGACGCAAAGACGACGATGATTGCACGAGGGATGCGTCCGCGACGGAAGTACGAGGCACACTAAGGGCGTGGGCAATCGGAGCAAGGCCGGTGTAGAGTTCCGAGGGGAGGACCACATTGATTTTGATTTTCGAAGCGTGCGCACGAGTCTCTTCGTGTTCAGCTCTGCCCATTCATACGTATGGGACGTTGGTCCTCGGCTAGTACATAGTATTCCCTCGATCGTTCCGCATTCGACGTTCAACTCCCATTTTTTTCTTCTTTACAGGCAGATCTTCCGGTCCCACTCGGTTCGAAACGAACATAACGCTTGGACGAGCTCTTAATCTTGAGAAGTTGGAATTTATGCGCGGTGTACACGTTACCTTCGAGGCTATCTCGCGTGTTACCGAAGAATGTATGTACAAAGAATAGGTAATTCGAAATTCGATAGAGTAACGCAAGACTTTGGAATGCGAAATTCTCTATGGATACAACTGCACATCTTTTAAGTTAGATTGGTGCCTGAAATTTAAGGTTACTCGTAACTTAACTCCCATTATGTACTCTTCATTATTTGATTACCAGAATTGTATCCGATTTTCATTGTCCTTGTTAATATTTTGTACAGCAAAATGGTAGCGATAGGTAGCACTGAAGTAGACATCATACTTTCTCCTCGAAGGCTGAAACGAAGACAAGAATTAGACGAAGTTATTTAACGGTCGAAGAACCTGTATGAAAAATGTTGCCGCGCTGAACAGAAAGTATAAGAGTACGCAATAGAAGACAATTCGAAAAATTAAAAGGGCAAAGTGCTGATAGTTTATGAGATGGTAATTAAAAACAGAAGGACGAATACGCTTTGAAATGATACGCTTAAGCTGTGTGGGACAGTTGTTATTGTTACGTGTAAATTAATATGCAAGACGAACCGTGTTAGTCGGTCACCTCAATTATCCTCAGTAATTAATGGAGCGATACGGATTCCTTTTTCTTTTGGATAATCCGATGTTCACGGTAAAACCTCTGATCTAATTATACTACGCTCTTTGTAAGCCACTTTTCCCCCGATGTATTCAACACTTTCGTCTTTATTCGTAAAAAGAATTTCTTTTCGCCTTTCTGTACATAAAAAACGAATTCACAAGATTTCCCTTTAGTTGCTCTAGGTAAAATAGAACTAACATTCAATGATTATTACAGGTATATAATTGATTTCATTCAAACCCAAATATCAACGAAAGAAGAGAAATTGCATGAAATACAAAGTGTTGCCAATAGGAATTATCTAATCTATAAACGTATGCATAATGTGGAAATGTAAAGGTAATTAAGGAGAACGGTATATCTAACTTAACGTAGTAATAATAACAGCTATTTATTAAATGCCCCTTACGACTCTTAGTAATACTCTACTTGTGTCTTATAACAACTCTCAAAACGCTCTTCCTCAACTCCAATTAGCAAGTGTTCATTTCTTTTCTCTTTAATGATCCAAGTGTAAGTGGAGTATCATACTTGGACTCGATGCGCTCTTACCTCGGTATTGCAGAAAAATTCAGAATGATACTACCAACAGTAGATAACAATTAATAGAAGAACTATGATGTTATCCTTATTCGGTAAAATAGTAAACGAGGAAGAACTTAACTTTCCAAGGAAGGGAAAAGGATGCTTGCAGTTTCTTGGATATAGAATTTTTATCCAAATATTCTTTGCATTATGCTTTTACGTACGTAATTTTGATCCTCTATTTAATATTGATTACAAGAACTATCTGACAAAATGACCAAATATTATTTATCCAATAGTTTTACTAAAATTACAGTTTATTTATAATTAAAATTATTATTAGTATTAATGCAATACACGATGCGACGTGATACACGAAGTTATAAAAATATCATTTTATTATCATTATTCGTATCATGTTTGTAGTATCTGACTATTTGATGTTTCAATATGTGATATTAGATTTTTCTTTTCCTTGACTCCACTTATTTCTGTGACACGTTATCTCACGACTGTTGTGCTGATTAAGAACTACATCGATCCTAGCATCGATCGCAAGCAGATTGCTTTTAGTAACATTACCAGAAGTCTGATATTTATAGGATCTAGTATAATATCGAGTTGTTATCGAGTTTAAAAAATATTTTATTATCATTTTTTATTAAATTTGACAAATTTTAGTGCTAGATTAAAGTTTTATAATGGCATTTAAACCACCTAATAAACCTAGCCGCTGCACGTGGGTACCAAATGCATCAAATTCACCACACACATGTAGACAAGAGTAAGTCTATATGAATTTGTATTAATGGTAAAAATAAATTTAGAAATGCTATATCATTCAATGCTACATTTGAATACTGCATTCATGTTAGAAATAATAACTTATGATTAAATATTTTATAATGCAATGAAGATGTAATTAAAGTAAATAACATGATTTCTTATATTGTTAGCTTATTTCATGAATATAATGTAATTTCTTTATTGCGATGATTGTACACACTTTATTTCATTCACTAACATAGGTTATATGTTTATTGCATCGTTTTACTTCTTAATACTCTCAATTTCCTCTTGTTTTCTTCTTAATTTATTATATAATAATGGAATATTCTTACTTACATATATAATACACTTATTGCTCTCTTTTGTCTGTAGTATTTAATAATCTATCTAATAATATGCTCCAGCATAATATTAGTTTTTTCTTGTAACTCGTTGACTTAACTTTTATTTCAGAAATGCTGTCTATAAGATAATGCCTGATATTTTAACTACAATTGGAAAAACTCCAATGATAAAATTGAATAACATTCCAAAATTGTGTGGAATTAAATGCGAAATGTGTTGGTATTAATTTTGATAATTTAACGTATCGTTTATGGAATTATAAAATACAACCAATGTAATTTATATTTTAGATGCAAAATGTGAATTTTTAAATCCTGGTGGTTCTGTGAAAGATAGAATTGCATATAGAATGATTCAAGATGCAGAAGAAAAAGGTTTGTTAAAACCAGGATATACCATCATTGAACCAACAAGTGGTAATACTGGGATCGGTTTAGCAATGGCTGCTGCTGCTAGAGGATATAGATGTATTATTGTTCTCCCAGAAAAAATGTCAGATGAAAAAGTATCTACGCTTCGTGCACTTGGTGCTGAGATTGTACGAACCCCAACAGAAGCACTATGGGATAGTCCGGAGTCACATATTAATGTCGCACAAAAATTAGAAAAGGAAATACCAAATAGCATTGTTCTTGATCAAGTAATTATTATGCGTGAGAATATGTATTTATACATATGCATGTATCAGTATAGTGAACATTTCTAAGCGCAGTACTCAAAGGGTTAAATAGCTTAGTTATTTATTTTTCATTTACGTGTATGGTATGTGTTTAGTACACCAATGCTGGAAATCCATTGGCTCATTACGATCAAACTGGAACTGAAATTTGGGAGCAATGCAAGGGACAAGTAGATTATGTGGTAGCAGGTGCTGGTACAGGTGGTACTATTGCTGGTATTGGACGAAAATTAAAAGAATTGTCACCAGATATACAAATTGTAGCTGTAGATCCTAAAGGGAGTATTCTAGATCCATCAACTGAATCGCCAGATGAAATTGGTTTCTATGAAGTAGAAGGAATAGGGTAAAATATTTTCTGTTATATTACAAACTATTTTTTGCTTTAAACAATTTATGTAAAATTCTTTTCAGCTATGACTTTATACCCACAATATTAGATCGCAAAGTAGTAGATAAGTGGATAAAAACTGAAGACCGTGAATCGTTACATGCTGCTAGAATGCTTATACGTCAGGAAGGTTTATTAGTAGGTGGTAGTAGCGGTGCTGCACTTGTTGGTGCTCTTAAGATAGCTAAAGATCTTCCTGAAGAGAAACGTGTTGTTGTTATCTTACCAGACGGGATAAGAAATTACTTAACGAAATTCGTATCTGATCACTGGATGGAAGCTAGAGGATTTTTGGTAAATGATTATTTTTTCTATATTTTTAAGACTTGCTTTTACGAAAACCATACAGGTCATTTCTACGTCAAATCGATCGTTTTATTAATCGATTATTTTATTAATCGAATTATTGTAATAAATAATAGGAACCCATATGTCAAAACGATACCAATAAGTGGTGGTGGAACATGCCAGTTTCAAATCTAACTTTTGGTAGATCATGTATGTTGAAGGAAAATATGGTAACATGCCAAGAAGCTGTTCACATGCTTAAAAATGCAGAATTTCAAACACTAGTTATCAGTGATAACGATGTACATGTAAAAGGTGTTGTTAATTTAAAGAAACTGATGTCAAACATAGTATCTGGTACAGTAAAATACACAGACTTTGTTGAAAAGGCAATGGTCAAGCAATATGTTAAAGTTAATTTTTCAGCAACTCTTGGTTACTTATCACGCATTCTTGAGAAAGAACCATACGCGATAATTTTAGATGACAAACGTGACAACGCATTTGTTGGAATCGTAAATCAGATTCACATTTTGAATTTTATTAGTACAAATAATGATGTTATAACTAATAGTCATTCAACAAATTGAAGTTTAGAAATTGATATACACAATTTTTAAATAGTTTTTAATCAATTATATACATCACTCTACTGTAGCTGTATTTTTTAAGACATTTTATACTTACATTTGGTTTTTAGCAAAAAATCTATTCTGAAATTTAAGGTACAAGTTATTTTGTGCATTTAAATCAGATACATGTTAGCCTTAAGGGTACAAATATTCCATGCAAGGAACAAATTTTAACTGTTAAATAAGTCTTTTTATATATTCTTACGCTATATATCATCCCGTATTATGGGAATAAGCTAAAACATTAAATGGAATAAATATTTACATGAAAGATTCTAATAGAAAATATTTTATTCATTTTTTATTCACAAAAAGCTGAATTATATTTAATACCTTTTAATAATACCCTTTATTAATTTACGTATTTTATAGACTCTTTTGAACTTGTACATGAAATTTACAGGTTGGTAATGTAGAAATTTCTGCATTAACAGTACTAATGATACCAAGATTAGCTAAACTTCCTCTTAAAAGTCCACAAGTGAATGCTAATAAACGTGGGCTTTCTTGAAGATATTGTTTATTGCTGTTAGTACCTACTTTCTCTAGTAATCGAAACGAATTATCTTGTAATACATATACACCATGGTGATTTGTCCTTAAATTATCTATCTGTTTATGATAAAGGCTTGTCCAGAAATCGGTACAGATAAATTTTATCATATCCAGTTCGTCCTTAAATCGGTTCCATTCTCGTGTTAAACGTTCAATGATTCTATAGCCAACGCTAAATCCCATCCATTCTAGTCGAGACAGTTCGTCTTCTCCTTCCTTTACGTTTTAAATATTCTAATTACTTATTGTAGCAGCATTAAAGTTTAAGTACAGCTATTATTAATATTTATAGCGTGTGTGTATAACTACCTTATTTTTACATGTTTTACTTAAAGCGTAATTAACCATCTCTGTATGTAAATATTCAAAAAGACATTCATCAGCTTCTCCAGAAGTATGAGCATTGCCTTTCGCATCAATTATTTGCTGCCTCATTTCGCTTTGTCTCTCTTCAATTATAGAATGATATTAATTACACAACCTGTAACTCAGGTTTACTACAAACAAATTAAAAAGGCAACGAAATTTGTTATTAATCCATTTGTTTGGATAGCATGACAGGATTAGTTAACCTCTACAGTAAAATTGAATAATCATTTCTATGTTTACAGCTGTTACAAACTTACCTTAAACGCTATTACTTTTTACTTTTACCAAAATCACCGTAATGTATATCATGTAGAAGATAAATATACAAAAGTGGTATCTCCTTTCTATTATGGAGCACAATAAACTTATATCACGTTACTGTTGAACATTATAAGGTTTCCCTTCGGTTAAAATACTACATTTGTACAGTCTAACTTTCTATACTTCAAGTTTTATATACGTAAATATATAAATCAAATTATCATGTAATAATAAATTGTAACATAAGATTTTATATTTCAGATACACTGAAATACCGATCTCGCAAAAACATCTGTGATGTCTTACGCCCTCTACGATTCAAAGAAATGATTGCTGGAATCATATTCGAACCAACAATTGAAGTCGATAAAGTCAGTGAATATAAAGATATCTTTTGCAATGGAAAATACTACTCCGTGTGACTAGCAACTACAATTAGAGGTACGCTATTCGAAAAATTTTAGTACAGGCTATTATTTTTTGCATACTATCTTAAAATTATAAGTTGTTAATCACATAGTGTTCACATTTCATTAGTAGAAGTAATGATGCATAATATGTCCCATAATTTCGGTAACTTTAAAGTCATTAACTTAAAAAGGGCCAAGTTTACCTGGGACCCTTCTTTTGTTCGACAACACAATTATGCGTTAATTCTTCCTCTTATACTATATTTCCGCAGAAACCAAACGCAAGCAATTATCATCCACGGACAGACTTTTCTTGGAAGATCAATTTTACGATCTTACT
The DNA here is from genome assembly GCF_050948175.1 of Xylocopa sonorina. Lineage (NCBI taxonomy): Eukaryota > Metazoa > Arthropoda > Insecta > Hymenoptera > Apidae > Xylocopa > Xylocopa sonorina. The sequence continues at coordinate 8,882,468 of NC_135201.1, read as the reverse complement.
CTTGAAAAGTAAAAGTTCATGGAACCGCGCTGTTTTTCCAATTACTACTCGGGAAGAAAATAAACGATGTAGACGGGTTACGTAGATTACAGTGGAAATTATTTATTTGACAGAACGAATGAGGACGGCTGACGCTTAATAAATACCGATGAGTGTACCGACCGGTTATTTGGCAAAAGGACACACGAGCTCTGAACTCTGATTCACACCGTGTAGAAGCCAGAACGTTTCGCTTCCTCCTCTAAATTCGGGAAGTACGTTCCGAAAACTGAGCGAGACGCGAGAAACTTGGCTGTCGCCCAAAAATGCTGCTGCAGCGGGAAAATAATGATGTGCATTAGGTTGAATGCGAGCGTTGCCTTTGTTACAATTACCAGAATGCACGGTACCTGACGAATAGTTACCGAGCAATGCAAATTCTTTGCTATTCCGTGGTGGATGGCGACACAACTACTTATTTACTGCCAGAACTATAATCGTCTAATAGGAAATGCTTTCAATAGAACCTGCTGTTTGGGTAAATAGCGTGAATAGTATCTGGAATGTTTACATTTTTTAACTCGACCATTTATGCGCAAATTATTCAGTTCAATTGCGTGCCAAATTGTTTGTGCAAAATCGGACTATCCGAATGGAAGCGTCAATCGACCTTTTGCCTGTAACAATAACAAATTATGTTTATTATGACTGTTTGGTATACGCTAAGAATTATTTTATGTTTATTATAGTATATAAAAAAGAATAAAGCGCGGCGATAAAGTCACGAAAGAAAGGAAAAGTACTTGTGATACTGTGGTTTTTGTGGAATTGCGTTATTGCGATATAACTCGAATATTGTTTACAGGAAGCAGAACGTTGCCGCGAGTTTACTACGGGTGAAGCAAAAGTAAAACAACAAGTGTGCCGCAAAACAACACGACCGATACTACGTAACACCATTAAGTCGTAGCACGCGTGGAATTTAAAAATTATTCCATAAAGATCGACTGGTGTTATCATAATATCGGCGAACGATTTCGGATTACAATAAATTGCGCTGCGATAGCCATCGTTTGCGATGACATCTGCTGGATGCGTTTGCGCGTATAGTAACGCGCATGCGTACGCTTCTTCGTAACGCACAGATCGTATAAATAGAGGCGGTGAAAGTTCATACGGACAGTTTGCTGTAGGAAACAGTGTCGTGCAGTTCATAAGGTTCGGGTGTACCTCCTTCCTTGAACAGAGAAAAGTTACGTGGACAAGTCGTTGACTCCCGTACGCTCCAGTCTATCTCAATCGACCTGTTACAGTCTTGCTAAACACATTCGACGGACGGTTGATTGTTCGATCGGGTCGAAGCAAGTGCAAAAGAAAAAGAGAGGAGAAATAAGAAAAATAAAAAAAAAACGATATGCCAGCCGACGTAGCGATGCATACGAACTTCCTGCAATTTAACCAGTCGGGCCTGAAGGACTCGAACGTGGACTCTTGCTGGAACACTGAAAACATGAGCGGTTATATGACCTTGGTAGGCCCGAATGGTCATCGCCAAGGTGTGCAGGTGAAGGTATACCGGACAAGCGTTGAGCATTTCGCAGTAATTTACCCACAGAAAAAAGTGTGCAGGCCCTTGGGCGTGTTGAACTTGAGGAACACGACGATCGAGCGTTGCAGGGACGAGGGTTTTCTGGTTAGGCAAAAAGGCTTCGACTCGCCGATCGTGTTAACGTTCCTCATGGAGAACAAGAAGGAGTTGGATTATTGGATAATGGCCTTCACCGCAAGGACGAGCCCGCTGTTGCACCAGAGCAGCTTGCCGATCGTCGAGGAGGAAGAGATCTAAGGATGTTCACTTTAGCTAGCGCGTCGTGTCGTACGCATCGGTCGTTCGCACGGTGGTGGAACGTAGCCGAAAGCTGTCAGATCGATCAATTCTTCTTCGCACCATGGGAAGAGACGTCAGAATCAACCTCTATACACTTTCTCGAACCGACGCATCTGCAACTCCCTACGCGCGACACATCCCAAGCCGGTTAGGACGACTGCTCTTCCGGGTTCCAGAACTGTCCAGACATCATCGACAGAGGAGGAACACCGGCTGAGGCTCCTCGACTTAGGCCACGCTGGTGCCGAATGACTGATGATTATTGATTACGTGAAATCCACTGGATCATCCGATCGGGTCGATTAAATCGATATGAAATATTATCGACACGCGTCTCTCGCAGTAGGTTCCATGGAGCGAGGCCATGTTGCCACTAGGCTTTAACAGCCAGCAGCATCATCGATCCTAGCCAGCTGTGGCCAATCGCGGCCTTCCTTCTAGCCGACGCTTCGCAGAGAGGACGAAGAGAAACAGGGAGGTGCGAAGGAGGATCGTTGCTCTGTAAGAAGAAGAAGAAGATGAGAAAACGAGAAAGGTGAATATGGAGGAAGAAGGAGCAGCAGGGCGTGAAGGAGGAAGAGGAGAAGGGAGGTCGGCGTTTCTCTTATGAGATTACCTACGCGGATCGACTGTACATACTGGTGATTCCTCTCCTCTTTCTGCGTGAAAATAACCGTTAACTTTGACCTGGCAACCGCGAGCTATAGCGGTTAGTTCCACCGATCATTGGACAGGAAGAGCTTCCAGGTGATTCGATCGAGCGAGAATTAGTCGATTTACGTTTAATCGACCCGCCAGCAGCCTTCACCAATTCTCGAACGACCTTTCAGTATCGAATTGAACCTGATCTCGACGAGTTCTTGTCGATCGATTTTCTCTCGTTGTCAGGCGAACCTAGAGAACATTCAACCAACGAATTAATATCTTTTTCATTTCTCTAATTTCATTTTTTTTTTTTTTTATCTGTTCGGAAATTAACCAACAAAAGTGTATTACGTTCATTATCGATGCGAAGGAATACCTTGATACAGTTCGAGTCGTTTAGAATAGCCGCGTTTCGAAACGAATCGTACGATTGCGATTGATCAAGCTGCCAATATTAACGATACATATCGACGAATACATTATTTACTTATCAGCAGTTTGTAGATAAAACGAACGGAACTGGTTTCTTGCTCTTCATTCAAGTATGTATTTGCAGGTGTTTTCTATTTGTGAATTACTGATACGACGTTTCAAGGGAAATTAATTTCGTATCGTTTATATTTCAATCTATCTTTCACGCGCGTGATCAACTCGTATGGTATTATAAATGGTACTTCATTTTGTATAGGTGATACAAGCATCGCGGTTAATGACTGATCTTTGTATTATTTCGGGTTACGCGTCGATTGGCATCGAAATGTTTCCACGAATCGGTAATTGAAAAAAGTTGATACCAATTAAAATTAATTCAAATACCATAGGGGAGGTTAGAGACCATTAATCGTGCGCAAGCGCAGCTCCTCACGGAGGGGCGGTTCGTTGCGATCGATCGACAAATCGATAAAAATCGAAACGTTTGCGAATCAATATCGTCTCGAACTGTTTGTCGTAAAACCGTAACCTATCATTTTGTGGTAAAGTTTAAGATTGTCTGTGATATTACGTAGACGATGGCGTCATAGTTGCAATAGGCTTCAAAGTAGTGCATATAACCTCTGTCACGTTGTAGCGATCGATGCACCATGTAAGAATAGAAAATTGATACGAAACTGTAAGCAGGATCCTCGAAAGTTGGTCATCGTCTGATACATTCGTTTGCTTTTGACACAACCATTACGCACTTTGTTTCACATCGGAACGAGGAACGAAACGCATCCGTTATTAACAGCAATACCGTGTGTTCGGTTTCATTTTGAGTTTTGTTCGTTTGTAAATATATTGGACGCGAAGGATTGAACGAATGATTGTGAATGACGTTTGTGATTTTATCGTCTGTACGAATGGGATTAGGATATAAGCTGTTTCCGTTGGTGTTCTCCGATAACTTTACGGGAGCATAATTTTCAAGCGGCTGTAAATGCTTTAAATATTTAAATGCAACGTCGAACGAGAGTAACGAGGGATAACTGAGTCTAATTGCTGTGATTAATGATAATTATTAGTTCTATTTATTCATCTTAAAGAAAGGAACGCATCATGTAAATATAGATAAAGCATACACGGTCAACGTTTTATATACTTTACAATGGCAACTCCATTAATTCCTACATATTTCATGTTACGTAATAAAGTATTTGCAACTAATATTCATGTAACATTTCCTTCTCATTTCGATTAAGAGATTATGCTCCCGAGTTCGTTGCGAGAGAAAACTCGGAAACGCTTTACGCACATAACGTACAGGGTGTTTCTACGGAATAATTTCATCCTTTGTTTTTTAAATAATCGTTAAAATGAATAAAAAAAATTATAGTGCGTTCTATTTATCTATCGCGACCATTTTTTAAAAGTGTTTCGAGCGATTTGTTAATATTTTGTCCAGTGTTCTTTTTAAGTTGTTGAATTGTTGTTAATTTTGTTAATCTTTATTATTTAAGAAATCCCAGAAAAAGAGATGGGAAACATGTTTTGTGATCGGATTATTTTGAAACGCCCTGTATATGCGTACGATATAAGTTAACAATACAACGTAATTAAGCTTTTTGTATCGTTTCTTTTTGAGTTTCCTGTCATTAAGATTAATACGCACACAGTCATAAACATATAGATATATATATACGAAGCCCTTTGTGGGACTTTTTTTTTGTTTTTATAAAATTTACATAAACCACCAACAACAGTCTATATTTCCATATTCTTCCGTTTGAGGTGATGTAGGCGAGCCAAGTATTGTAGTTTTGTATCCGCGTTAATCAAACATACATATATATCGTATATATATATATACAAGAATATATACACATAGATATGTACGTGCAGCAATTACATATTTATATTTAAATATGAATTGTGTGTATAATATAACTTATATTATACTTTACAGGCAGCGTAAGGAACACATGTTTCACTTGAAAGGGCAAGTTATACAATAAAGATCGTTTTTTTCCTGTAATACCCTTTGAAATTTTGTTAAACTCCATCTGGATCCTCCATCATCAATCCTCCAGTCCACGAAACCGTTGTAAGTGTTATTTCTCTGTAATTAATTAGTTTTTTAATGTTGTATAAAAAAGAATCTGTAGATACAAATTTAAAATTACAATGCAAGTATTCGTGTTCCTAATGAATATTATCATAAATTGTTTACAGTCGATATTTGAAACATGAAAAGTTGCGAGCATAAAAAAGGAGATTATCAATTTTCAACTATCAGCTGAAACTGTTTTCGAACGATGAGCTTCCTTGATATACGGTATAATATCAGACCTGTTACGTACATCTACCCGTATCTGTTACGAAATATTCGATACGGAACTCGTAGCAAAAACCTGTGTTAGTGTTAAATCAGTAATAAGGAAATCAAATCTTCGAGGGTCTCGTATCAAATTAATTTCACAATTAACATTTATAATCAAATAGCTACGAAATAATCTTTGACTTCCCTTTCAAATTGAAGATTACGAGTATATAGGGTTTCGTTTAATTAAATAACATGTACGGCCATGAGAATTAAAAACTGTAGCCTTGAGAAAAATGGCCTTTACTGATCAGCTTTTGTTTCTGTTGCCTCTTTTAAGATGGAGCGTGTTACCATGATATTCGAACGTGCACTTTTACAGCCTCTACTACAGGAAACACACTTTATACGATCGGTGTTATCTTATTTTTCAATCGACATGAACACGTTTTCTTATTTGTCTCCATGGAAGCTATCGTGAAATGATTCGATCAGTCCTCGATGCAAAAGTACTTCACGTAACGCAAAGATAAACTATATGGAACAATGAATGGAAGAATTTGGCGCCACTGTGTGCAATACACATTTGACAAAAGCTTTCTTAGCTCAAAGAAGAATACAGTCATTGTGCCTGTTCATATCTAAACAACAGTTGTCTACATCTTATTGGTTTCATAAAGGGTACTTCATGAATCTCTAAATACTCATAGCGTTAAAGAAATTTCTCGTAAACAAGACGTATAAACGTTTAATACGTATGCAAAAAACATTATCATATATACGTCAAAGATAAGTGTTTTTGCAAATTATTGCATTAATCAGTATATTGAATTGTAAGCATGTAAAAGTATGTATGAAAACATACGGAGAATAACTCATTAGCTGCGTTGTGCAACTTTCACTTGGAATAATTAAACACATTTCAGAATGGCGTAAACAATTGGCTAGACATAGTTTTTCCTGCAGTATTCCACCCTCTGCGGTCGCAACACCCTTCCTGCTACACTCTATCCATTGGATCAGCCAATTTCATTCGATTCTTCGTTCCCGTATTGAGTTTACCAAAGCTCTGGATTATTTGGAGGGGAAAGAGTCGTTCGACGAGTCCGCCAGGCTGCAATCGCGAGTATTGTTCGGTCTCGGGTCATGTTATCAGGCAGAAACAAACAGGACGCATCTCAAAACACGATAAGAGAGAAGTATTTTCCTTGAATCAAGCATTCGAGTAGTTTAACGCAAATATTATAATTTATCGAACTGCGTTCTTCAATAGAAATTTATTTCTCAATTTATTTAGCAACGAGTTATTGGTTGGAACGGAAAGTAGTCTCCTCGAGCGGACAATTAACTGATTGAAATTAATCGATGCAAATCTAGATCGAGAAACGACTTTTGAGAAGATTCGAAGCATCTGCTGGGTATATATACTTTTCTGCGGGTTCGAATACTTCCTTTGTGAACGAAACGTTAACGGTTTTCGTGCATCTGCAGAGGCCTGGGATCAAAAGAAAAGCTATACGTTTAGATACAGCCGGTGCACGTGGATTCCCTATTTCACTCTTCAAACCATTCAGGCTAATGTGAATAGATTCTGCTACACGCCTAAGAAAAGTTTCGATTTCCTCCCTCGCTGTGCGCTTTCAAAGGCAAGAACCGGCTGATACGATCCGTTTGTAATACTATTGCTCTTTCTTGCCCCTTCTTACATTTATGATAGAGTCCAGACGCGCGATTCGAGCTTCAAAGTCGATAGACTGAAGTTTCGCTTGGTCTAAGCAATCGATTGAAATAAAAACTCGTACAGTGTACCTGAATTGTGTATCGCTCGAAGAGCAAGCTAACTTAGGATTCGTGTTTAGATGCCATTAAATTTCTAGCATGAAAATGCATATTCAATTTCCCCCACGCCATCCAGTCAATCGATCTTTCCTTGTTTTCCACAATCCAGGTCATTGTTTACCATTTCTATGTACATATGTACGTACGTATTTCGCGAGACCAAGCGAGACAGATCCCTGACCCCATGTGTCCCTCGTTGGTTCGTTTTAAGATTAGAATGTTCTTCTTTGTAACGTTATCCTGCGTATCTTTTACGTAAGTAACACTCTCTTGGATAAAAATCATTGACGCAAATGGTACGCAAGTATACATACATTCACTGAGAATACCTAAAAAGTCCTGAAAGCCATCATGAAGAATAAACGTACAGTTCTATACCTCTATAGAATATTTAACGCGACATTTTATTTTATACATTCTCAATACAACATTCTGTTGGCCGCCGCGAAAAGCCTCCAGTCGTTCTTCGTTGTTTAATCCACTTTTATGTTGTAGGTTTATATCTTGCAAGCATTCTTTTATGGAGTTTAAATGGCAATATTGTACGCGCCAAGAGAAAATGATAATATTGCCATAAAAATCTAGAACATCGTGGCATAATGTATTCAGGGGACCATAATTACAACGGCTGGTTAATAGGATCGGATAAAAGCTGGTAAAGTTTAAAGGTGAAAGCTTGCATCCAGTAATCCCTTGGCCAGGCGTTTTATTACTATGAAAATGCGGTAAAATGCCGTAGAGCTTTACGCTTGGTAGAATATCGATATTGTCCGCGCGTAGGCGGTGGTATTTTCAAAATACCGTTTGTTTACCGCTTCTTCTACGCTGTTGTGAGCAAAAGTAGATCGAAGATAAAGTAGACTTAGAATCGTTACAATTGTATCAACGATTAATTCGTTTTAGCAACTACTACTTTTTTAAACGTGCCTCGAAGTTATAAGACAATGTTATCTCGTTTTTTTTTTAATTGAAACAAGAGATACCGCTAATACTGTCTTTTAATTGCGGAAAATTGTTTTCAACTGTATCATTGGTTGAGATATTTTTTTCACTAAAATATAAACTTGTTATCTTAGTTTGTGGATCAAAGCAAAGAATATCAATAATACTATTTTCAACTGTGAGAATTTTTCTTCGCGGAAGAAGCGAAACGCATGAAACGGATTTGTCAGCAAAATCTGTCTAGTGACGCAAATTCAATCAAATGACATATTTAGTAAAAACACTTTAATGTCACGACCTCACTCGTTGATACGGATTGTTTAGTCTACGTTTACCTCAGTTTCTTACTTTCTAAACTCTTAAACTCTTTTCCATGCCTGTATCTCCTCTACTTTTGGCTTTAGTAGCACAGATTACATTATTTTCTTAAGTAGTGAAATATTTTTTTGGAAAACTAATTCATTTGCAGCCAAGAGCACACACAGGTTTATATATACATGGTGAATGGTTGCTTTGGAGGACCCATCTACTGAAATATCAATATTTGATGATGATCGCTCGGATTGATGTTACGTAAATGCAAAAAACATTTCGAGACCCACACAATATTCCGTAACGTATGTATGTTCAATGCATAGACAGTCTCAATAAAAAATATTTGGTATTATAATACCATTATTCTTTCGCGACGTCTTATGCAACCTAACTGTTTTTCAAGCAATTGAATTTAATGTCATAGGTTGAGCTAACATCGAAGAAAACTGAACTTATTGACCAAAATGTAATGTTCAGTCATCATCTTCTTAGAATTCTGCAAGTCACGCACGCTCGTTGGATACTTTGAAATATTTCGAATTCTAAAGCACTGTTATACAATGTACTACATATTTTATAGGGCTCTGAGCGTAGCCTAATTTCTTAGCTCCGATAATTTTACATTTTCAGACAAAAACCCAAAGAAGACGAAGAATATGCTCATCGTTTGAGACTTTTTTTAAACGGGAGCAGAAATATGGAGCGTCGAATTTGCAAGAGTGAAGACTCTTGTGTGAGAGAAAAGACTCAGATCGCAGACGGAGGATTAAACTAAGGAGCGTTGGTGTGCTGACAATATGGTATTTGCTGGAATAAAAGAGTTCCCGCGAATATGTGACGAACGGTAGAAACGAGTGTTGCTGGCACCCCTTGACGACTTGTCCTTGTCGACCTCGAGAGCACCAGAGAGCATAGACCCTTCAGGTCGTCATGGCTACCAACCAGAGACCCCAAGAAGGTGGTCAAAGAGCATCTCGTTCGTCTTCCTTTGTCGTCGATTAATTTCTTGCAGACGTTTCTGCTATTCTTCCCGGCAATTGTTTCCGTCAATGATACACCGAGACAATTTCAAGCCTACGATTTAACGTATTCCATTCCGTTACAGAATTTGTCTATTATGTGGGATGCGAACGCATGTGAAACTCATACATCAGATGCCAGTGGAAAAAAATTACCTCAAAAAAGAAGCAATTCGGTGTTAAAATCATGAGAACATCCCACGCTCTAAACTTGGTAATTTTTACTATCGTGGGATACCCGACTCTTGCGTAATGACCTTACCTTCTGCGAATATGCGATTTCCTTAGAAGTGAGTACGCTGGAATAATGGAACCGGAAGAAGAGGCGACTTTCACGACGAGCCATTCCCTTCTAACAATTCAAATATATATGTATGTACGTATTTATATATTCTAATTCAATGGTTCGTTTGGATTATGTGGAAAGAAAGGAAGGTTTGATAGATATAATCTGCCATTGATCATCTGGAAAGAGTAGAAAATAATTAGAATCATCGGACTGTTTGAAACTTTATTCTTTAGCCCCGTCAGCTAATCTCTACTTAATGCAAGGGTTAAGGTCGTCTGCTCTTAGTAAAAGTCTTCCACAAGGATGTCCCATATAAATAGCGCCATTAAAGTTGAGGATTTACTTTTGGATTTAAAAAAAATTCATCATCATTCTGTTTTTGTTACGAGAATTTATTTTGATCCACCGAGGAATTCGTCTGTCGAATTTTTTGCAATACCTTATCATTCGCGACGTATTTCCAGTGTATTTTTTCTCTTACGATAGTCGTGGAACATGGTGCATCGAAAATGCGTTTCACTTTCTTAAAAATGTATAGTGGCTTATCGTCGTGCGTTCAACAGCAAGAATGCCTCGCAATCGTATCGATGAAATCAGTCCTCGGTTATTTTTAATGGAAACTTACCAGAGAGCTTACGGTCTTATTATTGCAATCATTGGGTTATTGTTTGTTGCTATGCAGATGTATCGAAGCGAATTAAAATCGTCATCACAATTGACCTCCTATGGATCGGTCAGACCCCCTGTGAGCATATCGACGCATATATGTAAATTAGAATCAATTATGTGGACAGTTACGTGGAACTGGAGATACTATATTGTACAATGCTATCATATTTAACAGAATCCAGTATATACCGCAGCGAAACTGCTTTAACTGAACAACATTACATAATCTTGAATCATGCCCTATTGTGATACAGTGTGGCAGAGAAGCTGTGAGATTTCTTATGACAAATTTTGAGACCCCACATTCGATTATAGGATTACTGTGTTCTTTCTATCTAAATTTTCTTTAAAAGATATGGGAAAACTGTTTGATTAACTTAATAATAAACCCTGTACATCGATGGTGCTCAATGAATTATTAATCTGTGGGGGAACTTGCCAGAAGAATCTTCATTGTGCGCCATTCGATAAGCACGCACTGGCTCCAGTGATTTTATCGATTTTTCCCTTTTCTTGAACGCCAGCAGGTCATTCAATTAACGATGACGGGACTCGATTTACGTATCGATTCCTGGGTCCTTCCACTGACGTCATCATTCACCTAATCCCATTGATGGTGTAATATTAAAGTTCAATACAGTACTCTGAGAATAGATTGTAGTAAAGACAAAAAGTATCTTCGAGATTATGCAAGCAATTTGCAAATGTTCTTCTTAGAGTTCCAAGTATATTGTGAATGGCAAATATTTATCAAGCAAAAATTCATAACTGAACACTTGGTCTTTCATGTCACGAAATGTAACTTTTTTTATGCGAACGAATGTTGAATATGTAACATCGGCAATTCGTGGAAAACCGCAGAGACTTCACGTTTTTCCGTTTTTCGTTTCAGATTGCTTTTCACGAGGTAGGAAAATTCAAAAAAACATCGTTCGATTAATTAAATCTCTGAGGACTTCGTGCTCGAAGTCACGAGTATCGCTGTTGCAGCCGTGATCCTATCGTCTCGCCTCAAGTCCGACACTTTCACTATCTGAGAGGTAGAGAAGAATGACGTCAAATTCTACAAAGGTTTTTCGTTCCAAATCTTTAAGCGTGGCGGCAACATTCACTGGTACAGGCCAGATAGACGCGTAGTATGAATAATCCCAGTATTCAAGCGTCCTAGAATATTTTAAACCTTTCATGGCGTTATAAAGTAGCAAAGAACACGTAAAAAATATTTACTTCGTTGATTACAACATCTTTTCATATATATATTACAGAAAGAAACTTCTAGAGAATAGCATAGTTCCTGTTTAACGTTGCTCGTGTAGCAACAGATCAGATGGATGAATCTCTAGTAGGACAAGTTACAATCATGTTAAAGGGGAAATATCGTTTCTTAATGACGTGACGCAGTGCACGGTTACGAGATGTTATTACGTATTTAATTGTAAAATATGTTACGTAAACATAGCTTTCATAAATGCTTCCTGAAAAGAATAGAGGAAACAATAGTACTTTAGTTTTTTGTTGGAGAATTGTCAGTTATTTAACTTTCGGTATAATCGTAAGATGTTATCATATTTTTCTGAGAAATATTACCGTATATTTACCCGTTTCGTGTCCACGTAGTAACTTATTAACATTCTGAGTATTTTTCTACGTTGTCGAATATTTTCAGAAGGTTTAAGTATGTATTCTTCTTTTATTATTGAAATATACAAATTATTATAGAAACAAAATGTTAAATATTTATAAAACAATTATGAATAATTTATATATCTATTTCTAGATATAAAGTTCCCACCACCAAGTTTTTCAAGAGGAAGCAGCGAAATGGATAGAGCCCGTGTTTCGTAAGCCAAAGAGCACAGGTTCGAACCCACGATCGGTTTTCTCTCGTGTTTCCCATTCTCTTCTTCATCCTCCTCCTGTGAATTTCATTCGCACGAGGAAGAAGGATATATCGAGGTCTGTTTAAATAATCATCACATCATCTCTTCACATTTATAACACTCTTTACAGTCCTGCAGTGTTAGTCGTGTATGTATATTCCATTTCATACGTGATCGTCAAGCAGGACTTACAGTAAAATTCAAACCAAATCTGGGCAAGCCAAGGCTCATTCGTGTACTTCTATAGTATGAGTCTACGGTTAGGTTGGTTACAAATTTTTATTTTTTGCTAATTCCATCTTTGCTAGTTATTATTACGAGTTATTATTATTATTGTTGTACACTGTATACTCTCTCTCTTTCTCTCTCTCTCTCTCTGCTAATATGAAATCATATTCTTTTATAAACCTATCTGTCTTTCGTCGAATTATAAACTACGTTTGTTTGATCTTTCGCAAACAGAAGAAGCAGCTACGCCCATAAAATTCGCAGCGATCCGTTTCTTGTTTACTGCAATTCGCAATCTGTTCGAGTGCCGCAGTAGATATCTATTTATAATCGTACATTTAACGACAAGCGATGAATAATTTGGAACACACGAGTGTTACATACGTTAATCACGCGTCGATAGTACTGATATACGATAGCTCTATCACCGTTGGAAGCGTAAGATGCCTCATTATACTTTGTGCATACGATAACGTATCGCATCCTTGAGACTAACGTTCTGTTAAACAAGTGAACATTTTCAATGTCGTCAAACTGTTCAAATGTTCCATTATCGTCTTCCTAAGAGAAAAGCAAAAGTGATTGCTTCTAATAAAATTGGAGAAAGACTTATTCACGTATATATGTAGATATATACATAAATTATGAAATGATGGCTAAAAATACTTCTTAATGAACGGCATATCGATATCACAATCTCTCTTAGGAATCGAACGATAAAGCGATTAGATACATATTCCTCGTATTTCGATCTGATGAAGACATTTTTAATCGTATTTCCGAAATAAGCTTAATTAATGCTTGTATAAGTACAGGATTTGTGGACAACATTTTCATTTGTTATCGAAAAAGACAAGAGCCGAAGAGAAAGCGATTTAAATTTCGAAAACATATTTATCGACTTAATCAGTGACGAACTTGGAACAATAAGCTTTTAATTACAGCAAATTATATTGACGAAAATTCGAAGTTTAATGATAAAACGAAGCTCTTGAAGAAACAGACAATTGCTATGGGAATGTTACTTGATTTCTTAACTAATCGCTTAATAATTAAAGAGCACGTTATATATATTCTGGAAACGAAAATCAGGGAGAAATTCAGTCGAAAGTATACCAGACGTGAACAAGCTTTCCTCGCGATGCAGACAATCGTTAAAATTCATTTTACGATGTAGAACAATTAACAAGATTGATCAAGCCGCCGAGGAAAGGTGTTACAGATGGTAGACATGTAAAGCGTGCCAAATACAGATTTGTTTTAAATGAGAGAAAAGCCCAAGTGTTATGACTTTTAACATTCACGTACCATTTCTGTTCATCTGTTGGGAAAGTACCGAATAAATATTTATGTTCTAAATACGTGAGAATTAAATATCAAGCAGTGATTAATTTATTCTTGGCATCGTATAATTATCCCACTAATCGGGAATGTTTAATTACGTGCATAAACAAACAAACAGAAATAAATTCTCCCAAATTAGCTTACAGATACAATATCATTTCGCTTCTGCAAAACTCGTTCGTTGATTCTTGATTCTTGCTTTTTATGATCGTCATTGTGTATTTACAGTCAGAGCATTTGAATGTTTTTTTTTTCATACAGTCGTAACGAAATAACCATTTCGAAAAATATGTTTACAAGTTTTGCGCCTTTTATATTCTCCGGCAATGATACTCAAATTTCTTTTATACGATCCGCACTCCTGCACAGAAGTATTCAAACGTGCTTGAAAGAAAATTGTATACAATTAGATTGTCTTATGTGCTACGTTTGTAGGCTCTACAAAACAGTTTAATTTATTCATCTTCCTCTTTTTCTGTTCAAGCCCTACTATTTACTTGTTACAAACATGTTTTTTCATTTTTACCACAGCTCTTGCGATTTCCATTTGAACACGATGTGTCGTTGTCTTCTTATCTACATACACATCCACGTGCAAGTCAAAAATATCAGTGCGGGAGCAGACTCACAATACGAGCCGCTATTTCTATAACTATGACTTCACGTCATCAATTATACCAGCCTACTATAACTAGAACTATAACTGTTTATAAAAAAAAAGGTGAGTTGCTCTTAATTAGATATTGTTATTGGACTAAAATAAATGTAGTTTTTTTTCTTCTTTTTCAGTTCTGACAGTTTGCTGTTTGTGGCAAATGATAACGAATAATCGGAAATTTCGTGCTCTACATAACGAACATCGTACGAAGTGGTGTTCAGGCAGGTAATATCGTACAAAAACTTCGCGTCAGGAATGATTAGCGGTAAATTTATCACGTGTCGACGTCAGGATGGTAAAAGAATTAATTCCGGATATGACTCACTCGAACCCGCTACAATTTGCATTCGAGTTCATCGTTTACTGTTTACCATACAAGCAGTAATCGTTCGTTTTATATTGTAACGCATTCTTCGTATTTTCCTTCTTCAAAGAAAGGAAGTACGGTTAAAAAGGAAAACGTAATGTCTCTCGTTTGTTTTTAGCCTTTTTACTTTCAACACGTCCATGTTTTTAAACGATGCACCAAGTCCTTTCAAACTACACGAAGATACCCTGGAAAGTTAAAAGATTCAATGGACTTTAAGCTTATTAATTATTATTGAAATATTGAAATATACGTAAATATTTCATTCTCTTTCTCTTAACTATATATACCAGCATAGTTATAGTGTTTATTACTATGAAAAAATGCACTTGTTTAGCTTCATAATTAGTCGGACGAATAATTGAAACGTTCTATCTGAAAATATTCGAATTATGCGCACGTGTGCCGTGTACTCGTCCCTTCTCGAACGCCTTATTTCGTCCCTCGCAGAAATAATGACGTTCCGCATGGATTACACGTGGAATGAGTCACGCGATTCGGCCTAGCAATGTCTCCTGCGCGATTGCCCGCACGAAAACGCAACCGAGTCGATAACAAACTGCTCAATTTAATTTAATTGCCGTCTGATCTCGCATGCTGCGTTTAATTCTCGCCGACATTGCAACGTGTACACTCGCGCACACGTGTCTCTTTCGAGTCGAATTATTCGTTTCGCGACACTTAAGCATCTATTTTTATTTCACGTCCTCTTCGTTTATACATTCTTTGTGCTATCACGCGTTCTAACACTCATTTCTATTCCCCCAGATCTCTTCTATCCGTGGACAATCGTAGAAGGCATACGACCCGGTCAAATCGCATGACTCACTCGGTACGCAATTAAAATTGCGGCAGGATGATTCAGCCTTTCCACGTTGGATTCCCCCAGGAAAATTGCTGATCTTGTTTTTTAAAAATCGAAAACGAACCACGTCCCTGTCTCGGCCGTGCATCGCGATCCTGGCAACCACAGAGCGAGCGTTTCATTATCGATTTCATCTCGCTTGGGTCATAAACCCGCGTCCCAAATAAATCCGGTAGGGAAAACCTTTTTGCCTTTCGTAAGCGAAGTTCGCAAAGTTACCACGTAACGTAGACGTGTAATATTCATGATAAACTTGATGAATCTCTCTGTTTCTAAACAGGCAAACGTCGACTAAGACGATGATGCGTTCCCGTACGATGGAGTTTCATTTCGAAGTCCATAAACCTACTTTGCGCAGGTTGTTTTGAATAACAAGCTTTAACAAAAAGGAGAAAAAGTCGAGACGTTGGGCCAGGAAAAGTTTAACGAAGACAGTTTAACGACGGATATAAAATTAGAAGACGGAAGTGGCTTTCGGAATTTCGTAATGACGACTTTCTCAGGCTTTAAGGAATCGCTTGAAACGGCAGGCCTCGGGTATTTTACGATCGAATCGAAGAATATAGAGCAGCGATCCCTGCCTCGATTAGGCTTCAGGTCGTATTACAAATCTTGGATCTAAATCGTTTTAGATTCGACGCGGAAAAGCGCGAGATTCTGGACCTGTGATAGCTCTGATACAGTTTAACACGATTCTTTTGAAATAGTGTTTTGCAAGTTATAATCGCACTTAGTCATCCCTTTAAGACTTCTGTCAGTCATCTATTTATAGTGCCATAATTTAACTGTCAACCGTGGATATCTCGATTAGCCAGTCGAATGATTAGTAAGTTAGGAAGAGGATCTTTCAAATTGCGTTCGAGTTATCAGAGTATCGAATGACAGGGCCTGAACGTATACCTCTCGTTATTGTTTCTTACCTTTAACCGGTATAAACAGCGGCTGTTATACAATACGAATTGAAAATCATATTTCTATGCTAATTTCGACGTTAGCTACGATTGAGGCCTGCACGAAAATAGTTACACATCGGTCCTCGACTTACAATTAATGCAAAACAGGCGCGGATATAGTCTGTCCATCGAAAATCAGGACTTAATTAAGTAACCGTCCATGTATATGTATGCATTATCAATTAGAATGTCTCCCGTCGAGTATTCGTCCGATCGAAAGTGTAAGAGGCGCTCATTAATAATTAATGATGCGTCGATCAATATCCGGAGTGAACAGATTCGCGGTGACACATAATCCAGCTAGACGGATTGTACGTCTAGACATACGATAAACTTGTCATCGTGGAACTTTGATTGATACAGTTTTTCTGGTACAAATCCAGGAGAGCAGTTGTAAATAGTTTTTACAATTTTTACGAGCTTTTCACTCGTTCGAGCCCATTGTTCCTTCATTGAAAACTTGCGATCAACGTCGCTTTGGAACGCTATAGAAATTGTGCATCTTCGTTGTTGCTACGATTAGAGTTTCCAGAACGTTCCACTCTCCATGAAACGTGGAACGTTATCGCGAGTAGTATATTTAGTAACATTTATTTACCTCGCAATCGCAATTAACATAAGTATGCATAAATTATTGCTAGATACGCGATTTTCAGAGCAGAGTTCCTGCAGAGGACAATAAATGTAATAGAGGGGAATAATTATCCGTTTGAATTATTTGTTAATTAATTAAGAACGCTACAAGACGCGGGGTATCGCGTTTAGTTCTGGTCGTAATGATAATTCTCGATCGTTCTGCAAATAGTGCAGGACGAAGGAATGTTTTGCTACGAGATAAACCAAATCGAACGACACGACCATTGCCGTGTGCGTATATACGTGTCCACAGAAAGTCTATTCACCTTCGTGTCCACCCGTTTTCGCTTACTCTCCCTTCGGTATTATTTTTGCCCCGAGCTAAAACCCACTAAAAGTAAAACAAACTCGAGACTTGAGCGTGGTAAAAAGAGAACGGAGAAGTATTCCTGTAAATAAAATAACTGGTTCGCGGTATCCGTAACGAGAATTAAAGTAAGTTTAACAATAAAGCGATACACCACGCGAGAAGCATAATATTATGGATCCAGAGTGACAAACAAATTGATGTTTTGTACTTTCAAGTAAACGGTGGACAGTTTTGAACAACGACAAATGTTTGTAACATCAAATATAATTGTTGTAATTAAAAACTGTTACAAATATTGGGAAAAAAGATAAAAAAACGGCCGTTTTTAATCATCCCTGGTGGGGATCGAACCCACGACCTTTGGATTAGAAGTCCAACGCGCTATCCTCTGCGCCACAGGGACTTGGTGGTGTACATTCTCTTATAATTGTATATCATAATTACAGTATACTTTTACTCAATTATAGATGTCGCTGATACATGTAGCTACCAGTAACGTACGAAAAATGATGTTTACAACAGTCCTAATTTATTGCTGGCAAAGACTTTATAACCATAAATCAACCAACATAATAATATTCTCTAAAACATTTATTTCACACGTTGAATTCAATGCGCAAACTTGAATAAAACAAGTTACATATTGATGGTACATTCTGTTCAAAAGTAAGTGAAACATCGCAATCGATCATTAATTATTCCTCTGAAACAGAATCATTTCAAAGTAACAATTATTAACCATGATTTATCTAGAGTAATACGATTGGCAAATTTCTAAATCTGACAATTATCGATATCGCATCGATAATCGTACGGCCCTGTCGCGCGACGGATGTAGTCAACACACCAGCTCGGGATACGGTCGTGTGTACCGGAGAAAATGTCTACATCGTTCGCGATTGACGTATCAAGTCCTGGCCCGATTATCGAGTGAGCGATAAAACGCGGATCGGTGATCGTCAGTGCGCGCGCCCCCCCGTTTAAGGACAGTTATTAAGAACTCGGGGTATAAACTGGTGAGGAAAGTGTCGATAAAACGGGGACCGAGAAAAATGCGTGAAAGGTGATACGGGGTAAAGGAAAAAGCTTGGATGCACTGAGAGTCGCGTGTGTGCATTCGTGTTTTCACTGTGTGATGCGACGAAGGAAAGAAAGGGAGAAAAAGAGAAAGAAAGAGATAGAATAAAAGTTTGTCGGAAGAGGAGGGTAGGGGGGTGGTAAGGGAAAGATGGCCGTTCGGAAACATATGACAAAGAACGGCGGGCAACCGCCGCAGCCGATGGGAATTCGGTCCGGACGTGTGTCACGATAATCGTCGAGCCTCGTCCATCCCGCGGTGGTGTGCTGTGATTAGTCCGGTCGAGGCGAAGGAAAGGGGAGGGATCGTGGCTAAAAAAGTCAGTGATCCTGTTAGCAAAGGAGCCATGACTACGTGTAAAGAATGGGCTCGATCGCATCGGTGTTGCAGTGGCATTGCTCGGAGTGCGCTCTGATAAATCCAACGGAGAGCACGCGATGCGCCAGGTGCGGGCTTACACGGTTCAGGAGTGATGAGAAGGCAAACCTCGTCAGGCTCAGCCTGAGTTTGGCCCGCAAGGTACCAGGGGTGAAAGAGGAGGGAAAGCAAAGAGACGGCGAGGAGGGTGACTCTTCCTCGGTGTCCGTGCCGCCGACACCTCTGCCGAAACTTCGTCTAGAGAGACCAGCGAAGGCCGATAATAATCGTCCAACGGCTTATGAATACGTCAAAACCGATCTCGTACATCGGTGAGGAAATTGTTAACTCATCTCTCTCTCTCTCTCTCTCTCTTTTTCTCTCCCCTCAGAACCTTCTCCCCTCCCCACCGCCACCTACCACCTCCCCATTCTTCGATTTCTCGCGTGTTTGTATACAGTCTACCGAACTCGACACAACTTCGAGGGAGAGCCCTCGAACTGTAATCCTTTACGTTTTTCTCAGCGGGATCATTTTCACGCGATATCTCGCGTATCGATCAAGGTATTTTCAATAGCAATCAGCCTCCCCTCTCTCTACCTAGCGCCGAACAAGTTTTATTTCCGCCAAGGATTTCGCACAATGCACAAAGCAACGGTTTGCAAGGGGAATGTAATATCGAATGTGCAATTTATTTGTTTTGCATGGTCGCAGAAACGTAGATATGACAAGTACTTTTGCATCTACGGAATACAGGCGGCTTTCGTTTATTGTTGATGATACATGCTTCGAAACGATATCAACAATAGCGTATACTTTGTTAGTCTCTATCTTTTTTTACACTTAGATGTTTACCAAGAAATTCTTGAGCGTAGTAAATAGTATTCAAAGAGTATTCCTTCCTCGATCTTAAATCGAATGTAAAAAGCATCAGGAGGAGGATTGAAATTCATTGTTTCTGGCATCTATAAAAGAGATGGATTTTCTTTTGTCTTTCTCCCTGAGAGATTTCATACGTTAATGTTTGTCGTTCGTTCGCTAATCGTCGTCTTACGTATTCCATTCGTTTCTAGCTCGGAGGGGAATTTAATTCTACTCAATGGTCATACAAAGAAGACGCATCATGATTCGTGGAACGGGAGATCTTCTAAAAAAGAGTCAATCAGACGATCCTCTTCTCAACCTTCCTTAGTAACACAATGGACATGCGTTCGTTGTTTGCTAGACAACAGTTGCAGCTCTGGTCTGATTTGCGTGGCGTGTGATGCAAATTCTTCTATAGCTGAGGCTGACAAGAGGCAAATTGGTGCACGTAAAAGCAAGAAACTAAATTTACGCAGGACAAATTATCGCAAAGCTGCAAATGAACTTTTGGCCAACATTTTGGATGGTGCTAATGCGACAACTTCTACAAGTGATGCAGGAATTATTAATAACGGTATATACGTTTATAATATTTACCAACAAAGGTTTTAAATAAAGTACGTACGATCCATTATGCATTTCGTTGCGCAGATATGGCACAGCTAACGAGTATAAGTCGTAGCGAAAGGAGACAAGACAGGGAAGACTGGACCTTACCACCGATAGAAGCTATGGAGTCTACTACGCTTTCCTATGGAAATACCACTGATACCTCTCAACGTTCACCAAAAAGACATAGTCCTTCGATATACGAACGAGTCAAATCTAAAGTTAGTCGCTCTTTATCCAACGGATCCGTTGTACATAAGTTAACCGAACACGCAATTCAAAGACCAACAAGTTTAGTAGTCCCGGAATCGCACCAAGACGATACTCTCTGGAGTTGTGATAATTGTACGCTCGATAATGCACCTGGCCTAGAACAATGCGAGGCGTGTGAAGCTCCTCGAAGTCCAGTCCCTTGCAGTGGGGTGGTTATCAGCGTGCCTGCTTGGGAACCTCGCGCTCTATCCTCGGCAGGTCCACTGTCTTACAGACGATCTTTTTCTGACGTCGAGTCAGTGACGAGTGTGTCTCAGAAAAAGATCGTCAATCGTAGAAGCCTGAACGAGGATGAACCACCCGCGGTACCACCGCATTCTGTTGGTTTCAGCACAAGACCAAAGTATTCTTACATTGGAATCACGGATCCCGATATACCACCGCCCTTGCCAAAAAAACAAAGTAACAAATTAGGTCTGGTATCCACGAAAGCGCACAGCGAAGCAACTAGCCCCGTTGGGGACATACCGAACGTGAGCTCGTTGAAACGCATGTGGACTTGTAGAAAATGTTCTTACGCGTACAATCCTTTGTGGTCAACTGGCTGCGACATATGCGCGTCGTCTAGATCACCCCCCTCGTTAATGCAACCAAGTTTAATAACCGTAACAAAAGACGAGACGACATGCTCGATGCACGCACAGTCCCCGATCGTGGTGTCCAGAGATAGCGTGAGATACATTCCGCAAAAAACTGCTACGTTGGCCACAGCCGAGTCTGATCTAGACGATCAAGTTGACCCACCGTCCCCTGCGTGGACTTGTAAAAAGTGTACATTATTGAACGCCGCTTCGAGAACAACCTGCGAGGCGTGCGGTGGTTCGAAGCTTAAGAGTATCATGCATTTAGAAGATGCGACGCTACGAAAAGGAGAGAGCTGGGTGTGTCCGTCATGTACATTAAGGAATCCGCTATCAGCACAAACTTGTAACGCTTGTAAGACATTGGCAGATTTTCTAGATGTACCAAAAGATAGCAGATTTTTTGGATCAAGAAGCCCAAGCCCAAGGCTCTGTTCAACACCCATAAATTCGAAAGTTGTCACCCCGAGACATAGAAATTCTGTGAGAAGAAACGGCTCGTCGATCAGCGATAAAAGACACTCAAGAATTAAAGATTCCACTCATGGTCAAGTACGATTTTTTACAGCTGTTCTTGAACTTATACCGTTTATTAATCGTATGAGAATAAAATATTGTTCACTATGCTTTTTCCTAACGATCCCTCGGCGCTTGTCGTCTAAAAGACTTATACATGATACAATTTTCAATTTTTCCAGTGGCAGTGTAAACTGTGCACGTATGAAAATAAGAGTACAAATGGAATTTGTGAAATGTGCCAAATCTCAAAAAATTTATCCCAACTACCAGGTGAAAGGCCTAGAATTATTGAGTCTGGCATGAATACGCTCACGATGCAACGGCAGGAGAGTGTGGTTATGGAAAATTTGAGGCAACTCGAGGAAAGAGACGCATTGGAGAAGTGGGAGCGCATTGTTCGCTACTGTAAAGAGGTACAACGATTAATTTCATTAAACTTTATCGATACTTTAATAACGATAATCACTTTTTTTTTTTTTTTTTTTACTTTATAGACGAACGAACCTTTTGTCGACGACTCATTTCCACCGGCTCCAAAATCTCTGTATTATAATCCAGCTGAAACGAAAGATAACCACGTTGTTCAATGGAGAAGGCCTCATCAAATCAACGTTGACTCTACCGTTGATTCGAAACTGCCTTGGGCTGTCTTTAGAAAGCCCTTGCCTTCCGATATCTCGCAAGGTGTATTAGGAAACTGTTGGCTACTTTCAGCGTTAGCTGTTTTAGCCGAAAGTGACGAGCTTGTAAAGAGAGTCTTAGTAATGAGGGAAACCTGCCCGGAAGGAGCTTATCAAGTAAGATTATGTAAAGATGGAAAATGGACCACAGTACTAGTTGATGACTTGTTACCCTGTGATAAAAGAGGCCATCTAGTATATTCTCAGGTTAATATGTTAACATTATACACATGGCCCATAAAGGATATTCAAATGCTTACACTTGCAATCTGATCAATACATATGTTCACCTCGCGTGCAAAAATCATCATCGTTTGTTAAAAAATGCACGTGTAAGCGTTCGAATACCTCTATAAGTCAAATAGTAAATGACTGATTAAATGAGAAATTAATGGTTAAGATGAAATGTATCATAGGCGAAAAGAAAACAACTTTGGGTGCCGTTAATTGAGAAGGCAGTGGCTAAAATTCATGGTTGCTACGAAGCTTTAGTATCTGGACGTGCTATAGAAGGTCTAGCAACACTTACAGGTGCCCCTTGTGAGAGTGTGCCTTTACAACCATCTGCTTTGCCGAGCGAAGACGAGCTTGATAAGGATTTAATATGGGCGCAACTTTTATCTTCAAGGCAAGCTATGTTTTTAATGGGTGCTAGTTGCGGTGGTGGCAACATGAAAGTCGACGAAGAAGAATATCAACGTAAGGGTTTGAGACCAAGGTAAATGAACTCGACGTGTGGCTTAGCAGATTTTTACTTAAACTGTACTTGGCTTAGTACATTTCTCATTCACTTGTTTGAAAATAACTTAATACTTTTTATCTAGGCACGCTTACTCGGTTCTCGATGTGCGGGATGTACAGGTAAGATAAATATACTTGTGCGTATTTACAGTACGTATAAAGACAAACAGTTGAAATAATATATCTCGTAGGGAATACGATTATTGAGATTGCGTAATCCATGGGGCCACTACAGTTGGAAGGGTGACTGGTCCGATGATAGCCCTATATGGACGCCACAATTGCGAGAAATGCTTATGCCGCACGGAGCGTCTGACGGTGTTTTCTGGATTTCCTTTGACGACGTATTAAAATATTTCGACTGTATTGATATTTGTAAAACTAGAGTTGGATGGAGCGAAGTTAGATTACGTGGCACTCTTCCACCGTTATCATCCCTCAGACATTTATCATGCGTACTTTTAACGGTACTAGAACCTACGGAAACAGAATTCACATTGTTTCAAGAAGGGCAAAGGTAAGCGTCTAGTATCGCGAGGTTAAAAATGAAGACGTAACAAATGATATTATATGCTACGTTTCTGCACGTATCTAGGAATTCCGAAAAATCGCAACGTTCCCAGTTGGATCTGTGTGTAGTTGTATTTCGTACGCGGTCTCCGGCAGCACCGGAAGTTGGAAGACTAGTAGAGCATAGCAAGCGACAAGTACGCGGATTTGTTGGATGTCACAAGATGCTGGAAAGGGATTTGTACATCGTCGTGTGTTTGGCCTTTAACCATTGGCACACAGGAATGGAAGACACTTCCAGTTATCCTGAATACGTACTTGCCATTCATAGTTCAAAGAGACTCTTAGTTGAACAAATTTCACCGCCAGCATTTGTCTTAGCCGATGCTATAATAAGTTTAACTTTAGCGAAAGGACAGCGACACGAAGTAAGTAAAAATGAATCGCGATATATGTCTGTACGTGTGTACGAGGTCCTTTAGATTTCTACCGATTTGACATACTTTTGGTTTTTATACGGGTTTTATGAGGGAATATTGATGAAACGTTCACATATAGGGAAGAGAAGGAATGACTGCTTATTACCTAACCAAAGGTTGGGCTGGACTCGTAGTAATGGTAGAAAATCGTCATGTAAATAAGTGGATTCATGTAAAATGTGACTGCCATGAAAGCTATAACGTTGTGTCCACGAGAGGACAACTCAGAACTGCCGATAGTGTTCCCCCGCTTCACAGGTAAATTTATTTAGGTATTCTATTAAAATTTGCATACCCGATTAATCGAATGAATGTATTGTAGACAAGTCATCATAGTTTTAACACAATTGGAGGGTAGTGGTGGTTTCTCGATAGCACATCGACTTACGCACAGACTAGCTAACAGCGGAAACTTGCATGATTGGGGCCCGCCAGATACCCAACATTGTCCTCAGATTGACACTCAAGTCGAAGGTTTACATAGTCCTCGTTTAATCACGTGAACAAGCGATCTCGCGACAAAATAGGACAATGTTTAAACGTATCTCGTTTGTCAAGTAAGAGATTTATTATATACTCGTGATATTCAGAAATATACTAAAAGAAAGGAAACCAAAGCAAGCTAGAAAGATTTTCGGTACAGAAGAAAATATTATTATATAGTACTGAGAACCGTAAACACATTTTGTGTTTTCTAGCTATTCGTATTGTACGAGAAATTTTTAGCGTTACGACAAGCTCACTATTGGATATAATACAATAAATAACAATTAATATACAATGATTCTGAGATCAGTGGGGTGTTAGAGATATTCTTTTTTAATTAGGTAGAAATCATTCGTTATATATCAATGAAAATGGATATACTTTAAAAGTTGCGTGCAAATTTAAACATTTCTACGGGAACCATTGATCCATAAAGAAGAATTTTATGGGAAATTAAATATTTATGGAAGAACAAATTAAACACATTGCTTGTTATATAAAAAAAATTATTTTCTCAACGTAACATATAAGCACCATAAGAAAAAAAAAAAGAAGTAACAAAGCGTAAAAGTTATACAGTAATAATATGTAAAATGAAGTAAGTAACAGCCATTGATAACTGTATGAGAAGAAAAAAAAAACATATACATACTTTTTGGAATTGCTTAGAGTATGGTTATTAAACTATGGGTCGAAGTGTTTTCAATTTTTGCATCTCACAAGTCGATCCTATTTTCGAATACATGAAAAGTCATATTCAAAACTCGCATTTAAAAAGAGAATAAAAAATATGTATCGTATATTGTGCATGAAAACAAGAAAAAAAGAAAAAAAAATGTGTTACCGATCGTTTAAATCGAGGGTTGTTAAATATTGGCCACATCGTAAAACTTTTATCTCTAAACTTATGTTGTTTCCATCCTGTGACTGGATGGAGTGCTTGTGCTAAAGGAAAAAAAATAATGGATGTAGCTGATCATTGCTACAGAACCAAGAATCTCTCTCTTGAAAGTTTTACAGTATATTGACGCGTTCACTGCCATTCTGTGCAATGTACATTTAACTCTTCATTGTTGTTAAAAGTTTCGTGATAGAATATTATTAACAAAATTATTATCAGCAATTGTTGTGTATGTTCAGTTAAATTGTAATACATATCTTAAACTTTATGCGTACGCAAGCGTGGCAGTTAACGAGTTAGTCGAGTTTTATAAGTCTTGTATATTTTGTAACCATGACACACCGGAACAGTCATCGTAACGTGGCAATAATTTATACATTTTTTTTATACACATAGATTTACGTTTTATTTTTATACTCTATGTACGTGTGTTTTAATTGTGAAACAAATACTCGTTTTATAGTGGAATATCTGAATAATTTCTTTTGTTATTTCAGAAACTATCATTATCCGATTATAATTTCGTAGAGAAAGTAATTACATTCCCTTTTCTAAACGTCAAAATTACCAGACAACTGATACGTTTACACGTGCGTTTCTGTTTCTCATTAGAACGACGTGTTTTAAAAAGAAATTGTTACTATATACTGGCTTCGTAATCTGATGTTGAACGTTTATGTAAAGAAACTAAAGCGAGCCAAGTATTTTTATTATTATCACCGCTGTTCCACATCTAGTGTTTTTTAAATATGTTTGTAATCTGTATTGAATGCGATGTATGTCGGCTTACCCCTCACGAATCATCATTTTTTACATGTATTACGCAGAGCGTTAATAAAACTCGAGAACATTTCTTTTCATTAATTGTATGCGTCGGAATAATGAAAAAGTTTGTATAATCTTGTATCTAGAGCTGTCGAGATGTTAAAAGACACTCGAGAATTTGCAATTCAGAGCAACCAACGCCTCGTTTTCTCGCACCGATACTATTTATTCGAGTACTTCGAGTAACTTGACAAAATTCACGATTATCTCTTTTGATTGTGTCGTCGAATCGTTATTTAAATATTAGAACATACTAATTCATTTGAAAGCATTTCTCGAACTACTCGAATAATCAAGCCGATCTCGATACACGCATCATCCCGAGTCATTCAGCAGCTTTATTTGTATTTACCAATTGAAAACTCGTAGAATATTCGTACATTTTGTTCCAAGGGGACTTTCTTAGCGTATATGTAAACTGTATCCGTATTTAAAAGGATACCAAGTCGAAGACAGCTGTGAATAAACGATTAGTTCTTTTATACGTATGAGTTAGAGATTAATGTATTAATTTAAAAAGAAAAAAAAAAAAGAAGGAAAAGTGTATATCTAGTATTTATTGATATTCTCTTTGCGAAGAGTAATTAAAGTAACAAGCACTTGCAGATACAAGTTTATATGAATTTTCTTTCAGATTTATTTGCGTGACAGTCGACGAAAATATTCTTGATCTTTACCGACACACTTGTATATTATATAAACCAGCGAACATCCAGTTTTATATTGAAAGCTCGGTGCTTTTGGCTTTAACATTAAACTGCCATGTTCCATGTTCTTGTGTAACAATGAAATTGGCACTGAAACGTTCTTTTGATGGCAGTTGGATCTGATTGAAAGAAAGAAAAAAAAAGAAAAGAAAAAGAAAAAGCAATTCGTCAAATACTTTCTACAGATATGTATTGAATGCGGTGATATGACAATATCCAATGCTGTGATCAGCTAATGACGTTTTTTGTCGTGTATAAAATGTCAGTTAAGGTACGAAATACTGATAAACGAAAAAGGCAGCACAGAAATATTATTTCGACGATAGTACAAAGTATCTACAGTTTATTAGAAACGTATTTGCTTGATTCGAATGCGAAAGGGAAAGGTGTTACAGGTTCTCTTATCAGATCTCTATATATATTAGAATCTCTGTTTTATTTGAAATAAAACATTCTTTGCGCATTTATTTACATTTCTCAATTATTCGTTAGATAGGCTCTCTACGTAACTAGAGCTCTGATACGCTCGATTCCTATTTTCATGGAAAAGCACAAAGTTCGGCTATATCGCAAGTACAAGTTCCGACTCGATGGTGAATCGTTTTCGTTTAAAAGATCCGACGCGAATGTGGATCTAACTGCAAAAGTGTGGCCTAATAATTTTAAGAACCGTTTCGCTTACTTCGTTCAAGCTGCGTTCTTTCTCAAGGAATAAAACTGAAAATCCTTTTTCGTGCACATTGTGATACTGTCGAGGCAATCAGTTGTTCAAGTGGAACCATCTAAGTGAAGTAGCTACGTTTTCTACCAATGTAAACTTATAATTATTCTACGTTTAGACGGTGCTCGAAATTGATGTAAGCTTTAGGTACACTGGGAAGGATAGGAAATATGCTAGTCGCAATAAACTTTGTAACGAATGGCCTTGATTTACAGAACAAAATAAAATCTTTCTACGGTTGTACATTTTCTTGTAGAACATAAAAAGAAAAAAGAAGAAAACGTAAAAAAGAAAGAACGATAGCTGATAAATTTAATTGTCGCGTTAACTTTCATTTTAGTCAACAGATTCGACTGCTATGCAGGGAAAATGCTTGTAATAACGTTCATTGAATTGTATCGATCGTTCGAAAATTGTAAGATAAGCCCCATACGGTGCACGTGCACAAATGCTACCAAACGAGGATCATGCGCGATTATTCTAATTCCTCCCCGTTTATTTCTCCTTCGTCTCTTTAAAGCGTAGCTTGCATCTGCATAAACACTGAATTTAAAGGAAATCTCGAGTAATCCTTAGTGCCATACCAAAGCGTAACAAAGAACAAGCGAAAGAACAAAAGAAGGAAAAAGAAAAAAAAAAAAGAAGAAACTGTAAACGGATATTTAATCCACGATGGTTTTATAGAGGCCCATTCCGTTGTCACTGATGATATTATAGTACTTTTTCTCAAACGAAAAAAAAACACAAAAAAAAGAACAAAAATATTCTATTTTAAATATTGTACGATTACAGAAGAAGAAAAAGAAAAAGAATTATACTGTAAAAATAATATTTCTCCAATTTTAGACTATAACACCTGTTGCTTCGACGCTACTATCAGAATAATGATTATTTACTTGGGGTATTTCCGCGTTATCCGATTTTTAATTGTTGCCGTTTTTTAACGAGAGAAAAATAAGAAAAGTGAGAAGAAAAGAGTGTCTCGCGGTGCAGTTATTCTGAAAGCAGCGATCGTGGCTAAGTGTGCACAACGCTACGGCGGACGAACAAGTGTGTTTTTTCGTATTTTAGAAAACTGTCTTTGTGGATCCGAGCGTTTCGAATGGAACGGGCAAGAAGCTGAGAACAATTCAATTTGTACATAAAATGAATTATTTATTACGATAAGGGAGGGCTGGAGTTGGATGAAGTTTATACACCGCTTGTGGTACACGCAAGTTCTTTTCTGTACTATGCTTACACGGTTTTCGTTCGAACAGCGATTAAACGATAAGGAATAGAAGATTACGATATAGCAGAATTAGTAATATATCGGGGTCAAAGAAATGCTGGTGATGTGCGTAGCGTACTAAAAGAAAAAAAAAGGAAAAAAAAAAGAAGAAATTCGTTATCTCGTCAATTGATTCGCATCGAGTTCCTTCCGACGGTGAAGAACGATTCGTCGAGTTTGCAAAAGTTTTATCGTCGAAAGAATCGTATGTACGATAACTCGATGCAGAGACGGATCTTTTGTAAATCGTTAAATATTATTTATCGTTCGTTCGGCAAGACGACGTTTTAATATACGATACAATGAAATTTCTATGAATCGGGTGGACAGGTGGTGAGGAGGATCGCACGCCATCGCAAAGTACCTAGGAATATATTCTTAATATGCGAAGAAAATGGTAAAAGAAAGAAAAAAGTAACTACTGTATCTTATTGTATTTGTAATTACAGAGTATAATATTGCGGTGTCATCTTGCGACTATTAAGTAACTCGTACTCCGTACGATACTGCGTACCGGGTGTATTCTAAACTGTATACAAGCATTAAATGTAACACTTTCCTTTTCTTTTTCATTTTTCTCTTCTTTTTCTCTCGTTTCAAATGAGACTGAAACTATTTACACGTTCAAGAAGCATATTTAACAGTGAAACAGTATCTAAAGTTAAACAGAAAATCGATTCAGAGTTAGCGAGTTCGACTAATTTTTCTGGACGATCAGAAGGAAAGAACGGGATAAGCAACGTTTCTCGGAGTAGAAAGGAACTGTTTTTAGACGCGTTCTTTTAGCGTACGCGACTGTGATCATTTTAGAAACGCCCATGTACGAAATATACCCGAACCAGCAATCAACTTTGTGATAGTCTGTGTACCGATTTGGCAAAACTTCGTTGAATTGATCCCCCGTTTCCTATAGATGGAATGTGTAATTATTAGAACACTCTGTATGTGTCGCGTGCATACAAAGGAGACATTTACTACTTTACCAAACGATAAAGACATTGTATATTGTCCCCTGATTTATATAATATAGTAGTGTATAGGTACATTTAATAATAAATTGAAATATTACTTAGAAATTATTCTTCACTCAGTATTAAATTCCATTTATGTATAAAAATATCAATTTTCCAAGCATTTCTATACTTAACATCGAAGAATTCTTTCCTCTATACTTCAATCGAAGCTCTAATTTCTCCTAATTTCTTAAATGTTACGCATTAGATAACAAAGCAGTAAAGAGTCATAAAATCTTTTTAAATATATATCGTAATAGGCGCGCATAGGTAACCACTACATTGATATTATTTTCACGTACAGTTACCACACAGCCAATAATAAAACTTATTTTTTATACTAGTGGCGCCATCTCTTCGAAAAGTGCTCAAACTGGTCGCACATTTTTATCGACACAGAAGTGAACTTGTGAAACACGTGGCGCCATCTCTACGGAAAGTGCTCAAACTGGTCGCACATTTTTATCGACACAGAAGTGAACATGCGAGCGTAAACGCGCGGGAATTTTCAAAGCAATCAAAAGTATGCCAATTATTGTAAATTAAATATTAGAATAGAAAAATCCATATTTTTTATCTTTAGTACAATACTTGGGGCTAAATAGAGGTAACGCTAGTGTTTTAATTGAACTTCTATACAATTCGTACAAGAAAAAAGAACAAAACTCATTGTAATTTGCTATTCATCAGTTCTATCGGATAAAAATTATTTAAATCTAATTGCTTTGTATTAATTAGGTTGAATACATTCAATATCGATTCAATTTTAACGAAGACTAAGTCGAAAGACATAATTTTAATCAGAATATTCAACGACTAACAGAAAATCACTCTATAAAAGTAAAATTTTTATTAAAAAATTTCTAAATAATTATATACGCTACTGTAAGAAATATCTAAGAGCATAAAATTATAGTAAAAATACGAAAATCAATGAATTAGAGGCTAATATAGCATAAAAATTAATTTTGTCCAGCCATAGCCTTCGAAAGAGTGGGGAGCGGCGAAGGTGGGGGGTGAAGGCGGCGGGGGTATATAAGGGGGCTACTAAGCTGATTCGAACCTTTTGCTCGTTTCGACATCGAGGTGTGAGGATCATGGTGCGAGGCTGATGGTTGACCATAGTGGCTCGTAGTGGCCGATTGTGGCCGAGTTACGAGTAGTGGACGGTAGTGAGTGACCGTGGTGGCTGACAGTGACCAATGGTGGACAAGCTAATGATAATGTAATACTGGTGACTCATGGTGGCCCATGGTGACCAATGGTGGACAAGCTAATGATAATGGAACACTGGTGACTGGTGGCCAAGCCAAGGACGCATAGTGGACGGTAGTGACTGACTGTGATGACTCGTGGTGGCTGATAGTGACCAATGGTGGACAAGCTAATGATAATGAAACACTGGTGACTTATGACTGAGCCATGAACGCATAGTGGACGGTAGTGACTGACTATGATGACTTGTGGTGGCTGGTAGTGACTAATGGTGGACGAGCTAAGGATAGTGGGACACTGGTGACTTGTGACTGAGCCAAGAACGCATAGTGGACGAAGTTGACTGATCGTGGTGACTCGTAGTGACTGACAGTGGCTGATGGTGACTGACAGTGGCTGAGTTGAGGATTGTGGACGGTGGTCAGTGACTGTGGCTGGTGGCTGGTAAGTGAATAACTGAATGTTGCCACTGTTGGTTTATACTGGCTGTTGTATGCCACCTGTTACATTATATCGATCGAATCTAAAGGCATTTTTCTAATTTAATTTAATTGGTGGGTCCCTGCGTAGTCACCTCCACGGGGTGGACCTGGGCCCTTGGTACCGTTTTCCAGAGACCGGTCTCTCGAAAACGGTACCAAGCTAAGGACTACGCACGTAGACATAAGTACAGTTGTAAACTCGATACTAAAAGTACCAGAATCAGTCAAAAGATTACGATTTATAACTTCTGTTCTTGTATTATACAAAGATTTCATAGATTTACTTTCATTATTTTATTTATTCATCTCATTATCCAACTATTGTTTCATTAATTTTGCAGTAGATTAGAATAATTGAATCACTGGTACTTTTAGTATCGAGTCTTTTGCAGTACAATTTAAATCTCTCAAGTCCTTTTCAGGACTTTGAAGATTTAAGTTGGACTGCAAATAGTTTAAGTTAATTTTAATGAACATATTTGTACATTCACATATTATAATTTTATAATTGTGTAACCCTGAATCCCTTCTATCCTGACTTCCTTGATTTATCTCAATCGAGCTTAGTTATGGTCGACGTTGATCAGTTCATTGGGTGTTATTCTCATTATTTTTTTTCTAAATACCATTGGTTCTGCGTGATCTGTAATAATTTCTATCCTTCTATGGTGTTTGTTCTCGACGGAGGTTTGTTTGATAATTCGAAGTCCATTTAATCTCAACTTTATTTTAATTTCTTCACTTCTAAGTTTCTATATGGGCAAAAACTCTATTCTCTCACTATTCTCTTTATATTTTGAAATGAGAAAATGGTATTTCCGGTGAATACAGCGTTGGAGTTCCACGTTTTCCAACATTCTTTCCAACTGTTTCACGAGAACAGATTGTCTGAAATTATAATCAAGGCAAGTTATTAGGAGAATCTTAAAATTTCTGTTGTTCTCGTTATTTTTGATGGTCAAAAATTCATTTCGTTCCTTTTTCATCTCCATTTCTACGTTCGACGTTGGACCACAGCTGGACAACCCTTGGATGGCCATGGAACACTTGCGTCCTTAATTATAAGCCCTTAGATCTAAGTAACTTAATTCTAACTGAATTGTAACAAAATTGTAAAGAAATCCATTCTCTTACCCGAAGTGAGAAACAGCCATTGCTGTAATCGCGTGTAGTCAGTACCGATAAACACGCGTTACATTCTCCCTTGAGCATTCTAAGTTTCTACTGCGTGAAATCGCTTCACGTAGCTTTTCTTTTCTTTTCTATCCGCTCGAAATTCCATCTTCCATTGTCACGCAGCGAAATAGTCGATGCTCAATCAAACTGATGTGGTTTTCGGAGCCCATTGAGATTTCGCAGCCCTTGTCGATTGGTACGCCCGTTGGGTACTCGACTTGGGTATAGGCTTAGCACATTGGACGCGCTCATCGCGGTTCGTTCCGAGTAGCTCCTACCCCGTGTCGCTGGGGTCTTCGGACCTGCTGTAAGACGACTTGGGGCGGTCTACGAAGTTCGTTCTCGTCGGTGGGCAATGCGTCCTACTGCTAAGCCTCGCTGAATTCTTGATGGTACCCGCATTCACCATTGGGGAGAGCGTGGTATCGACTGTTTCGTTGTAAGACGTGACATAAGCTTGTTCGCGATTCGCGTCGGGTATGGTTCGCCTAGTAGTGTTGAACCATCGGGTTAGAATGCTCTCGCGAGAATCTAACGCAGCTTTATTCGCTACTTGTTCGTTTTGATCGCGTCGCGAACTTTATCTCAATTCTTAGTTGAAATTAGTTTCGATTTTTAACTTTAACTTAACTTAATTTTGTTTCCATTTTTACTAAATATCATTGCCTTAAATATCGTACCGTAGAACACTTTAATTTTGCTAAAGTGTCAGTAGATTCACTTTAAAAATTTCACTTCTGGTAAGATAATGGCATTTCTCGTTATCCTCGTACCTCAAAGTCCATACTGCAGTCTCTAACATCTATGTTAGGAGAATGTATTATGGATTCCGCGATTGAATTATTAGAGTAGAGTCAGTTCTCGGTACCTTCTGTAACGAGAACGCGCAGATGTAATGGAGGGTGGATGGGATTAGGGACATAGGGATGGGTCCTTGCGTAGTCACCTCCTCGTTGGTGGACCTGGGTACTTGGTAACGTTTTCGAGAGATTAATTCATTTCTCGAAAACGATATCATGCTAAGGACTACGTATTACATTTAAGTTACTTGCGACTCACTTCATTTTTATATGAACTTTTTTCTTCCTTTTCAGGTGTAGTATCAGCTGTAAAAATTTGTCATAAGAATAGTGAATTACCCTCTATATTACTCACCTATTGACTTCCCAACTTCGTTTTCACTTCTCTTTCCTTCCCTCTGCCTCTCTCTCCCATCTTAATTACATAATTTTCGAGTACTGTTGATTAAATAAAGAAATTCGTTAATTTTCATTGAATAGAAAGGGTTAGATGAATTATATCTCCCGCTTTAGGGGTAAGAGAGAGAAAGAAATATAAGAAAGCTATAAGAAAGAGTGAGATAGATGTTACCGACTCTACTCTGGAACTCGTGGCGCCATCTCTGCGAAAAGTGCTCAAACTGGTCGCTCAGCGTTATCGACAGCGAAGTAAACTACTGAAAACTACTAGCGTCATCTTTCAGAGAAACGCTGAAACTGTATTACGTTTTGATGTTCACTTGAAGATGGCACCACGCGTACCAAAATAGAACTTTACGAAATGAAACGGAGTCAATGGTTAATTTAAACGAATAAACCCATAATTTGACACGCAGTGAGTTCGCGACGTACACTTGTGCAGAAAGTTAGATTAATATTTAAAAAGCAACACGTTAGTTGTGTCATTTGTATTATTATTAAGTGTATGTTGAAAAGATGTCAACATTCACTTTTGGAACACCCACAACTTCAACCAGCACAGGTTTCGGGTTTGGACAAAAGTAAATTCGAGTTTTAATAATGAATTATGTTTATTTTGGCACGATTATGTATATAAAGATTTACAACATTTATGTTTTAGACCCTCGACAGGTTTTAACCTAACCAGTACACCGTTTGGAGCGAATGCTCCACAATCGACATTATCCTTTGGAACTTCTTCGACACCAGCGATAACAACTGGTCTTAGTTTCGGATTCAATAGCACACCGGCGACCCTGGCATCGACGCAGCAGAGCGGTTTACTTTTAGGTTCAAATACAGCTGCTACAACGTCTGCGAGTAGCTTGTTCGCGACTCCGACCACTTCTGCGCCATTATTCGGTAATCTTAGCTTCGGTACACCAGCGGCAAGTAACGCTTTGACGTTTGGTACTCCAGCTGCTACATCTACAACGGGAAATGTTAGCTTTGGTGCTCCGACTACCACAAGTATAATAATGCTTTGTATTTAGATATAACAACTATTACTGTTCAGTTTTACGACTTCATTCCATTCGATACTTTGCATTTTCAGCATCACTGTTTAGCGGTGGTGGTTTATTGGGAACAAAGTCAGTTACTAGCACTACTATTGCCACCACAACTGCTACGAATAAAGGACTAGGCGGATTGGACGTATCTCTAAGTAACAAAGGTCTTTCGCAGGGAAATATTAACTCCGGTGCTGCGAAGGAAAACGTTTGGCCACCAGAATTATTACAGACAGTAGATAAATTCAAGTACGATTGCATTACAGCAGAAAGTTACTCGTTGTGGTATTAAATGGTATATCGCGGTAAGCTGTTTAATGTATGCCCTTTTTATACAGGGAATTTGTGAAAGAGCAAAAGGTATTGTCTTCGGATATAGCAAGAGGATCTGCTAGACCATTAAATCGATGTGCTGAGGATACGGCATCGTTGATGGAACTTTTAACAACATTAGTTGGATCCGTCCAAAGGGATCGTTCCGCTACCGATAAGTTAAAACAGGATACAGCGAAGGCGCTACAAAATGCCGAAGTAGCTCAAAGGACACACGATACTCCAGCTGGATTACAATACGAGAATAATGCACCGTTATTATTCTTCATGGAATTAGCCGACAGCTTTGAACACGATTTAATGTTGTTTAGATCTCAAATCGAAACGACAGAGAAGCACATACAAACAATGATGACCCCGAAGACTTTAACGCCGCAAGGTAATTTAACGTCGATAGATTAGCATACGGGTAAAATAATATCTGACGAGATTGTACTATACTTTTAGAATTAACACTGGCAATGAGCAAACTTCACGAGTCTCTTATCGCTGTCGCTGGTAAATTGCAAGGTGTACATTCGAAGGTGCAGCAACAGAAGGAGCAGTATTTAAATTTTAGGAAATATGTTCTAAAAGACAATACAAATATCTTCGAAGATATCAAAGTGGATGGGAAAACGTCTCGAAGTAGCATCGGGAAGCTGACAAGTGGTCCAACTCCGTTTAGTCCAGGTGATTTATTATCTTCCAGATTTTTATCACCGATCGTTCTATTTAGCATTAATATATGTATATATATATCGTATACAATTTATTTGTACAGGGAATAAAAGTTTTCTTTCGTCAACAGCGTTAAGCTCGAACAGGCCGGGAAGTTACGAGACACGAAATCCATTAGGTAAATGAAATTCTCATGCGAATTAAATAATGTTAATATATACACTTTTCTGTTGAAAAGAAATTCCCTAAGAACAACGTATTCTCGTTGTTTCAACTGTCCCGTAAACATCTCCCTCAGGTCTTGCGTGGATTTAGTATGAGGTAGATTTACTAACATATAACGCCCTTTCTTTTTTTTTTCTACTAAATACCGTAGATTTCACAATATGTATTTATCAATAGTGAAACCGTCGCAGCTACTTATTTTGTACATACGTTTGATTCATATTTTGTTTTCGTTTCTGACTTGATACTGATTTTACATTTCCAGGAAAAGAGTAAGGCATCTATTTTAGTTTATAAGGTACTCAATTTTTTTCTTCAATTTCTTTTCGTGTTGTCGAAAATGGGATGGGATGCCAGAGCTTGCATACTTAACACTTATTTTTACCAACACGCCGCCGAAAACATTTAATTTTATCATAACAGTTAAATACATAATTCTCATTCTTTTTCTTTAGTTTGCACTCAAGAATGTTGTAACGTATGAAAGGATATCGGAGTCTGCGCTTATCGAGGGATGGCTGTTGTATTTTACATGTGCTTTGATTGCTTCTGCTTCTTGGTGGTTTTATTAAAACGCTCGCATTGACTAAAGCGTGTACTTAATGTTAGAATAACCAGAGTTAAGTGTACCGTGCCGAGCTGGAAAGGATGATATGCAAAGTGACTTGGTTCATACTCTTTGCGGATCACAACTTTCTAGCTCGTGTGCAATGATGTTACGTATGACAATAATTCATAGATTATACAATTGGACGTTAGTTGTCTTCTTTTAAACAGTACGTTCTTTAACTTTATGGTAACATCGGTATCGTCGACGTGTTATTTTCCCACGACAATTTGGTCTATTGGAATTTACACAGCTTCTAGTTACTGTGTTGCGCAAATTAATTTAGAAAGGAAGGGAAAAGTGGATTCAAAATAACTTGGTACGTATGTTGTGTTACAGTTTGGGGAAATACAATACCAACACCGTCTGCTACTAATATTACTCTAGGTTCATCGTTGAAACCGCCGACCGCAAGTTTGACTTTTAATACCCCGTCAAATCTTACCGCACCGTTGCCAACGAGTGAATCGAATTCGAGTTTTCAACTTCAGAAACCTCCTATTGGCAATAAAAGAGGGAAACATTAAATCGTGTCTACATTTATTCTCATATTGATGAATTGTACTTAATATTCGGTTATACGAATTGAATTCATCTGGTTACACTTCATATTTTCTACTATACAACGTATAATGTTAGTATTCTTATTCACCATTATTACTTTACTTTTGTTTAACAAGATACGCGTATGCTATTTTTTTACACAACGATTTATAGGTAAATAAATTTGTCACATGCATGGGTACATACCGCAACGATACTTGGACATGCATATACATATATTAACCATATCATCATTCCTCTAACTAGATATTATTACTGTCGTTATGCATACTTTCTAAAAGAAAACCAAATCTATGATTTTTCATTTTGTATTCTATATTTATATCATCGATTCGATACAATATTTGTAGTCATTTTTTATTTTTATTGTTATAAACTTAGGGTATAAAAATCGTTACTTATATGCATCTCTTATCATTATAATTCTTTATTTATAACATTCGAAACTTTTCTTATTTTTAGTATATATTAGAAAAGTTAGCTCGACTAATCATCTTCAATAAATCATTTATGTTTTTTACAATATGTATAATATTACAGGCTGCAGCTTCGCATATATCTATAATCATTTATTCGTATAGTAAAAAATTGTTAACCGTTATATAGCACCAACTTGTATGATAGGGATCAACAGTTTAAAAGCATCTTGGATGTAAGAACTTGCGTTAGAGGCCTATTTAGGAGAAACATTTCATATACATATCAATTACGAAAAAGATGGTTGGGCAAATGTATTATTAATGTACTCTTACCTCCAGAAATACTGTTGTTATATTAGCTTTAATATTATCGGGTTTCTCTGAAGTTTCAACAAATTTATTTAAAATACTACAGTAAGTGTTGGCTAGTGTTCCAATTTCTTTAGACAAAATATTTGTTAACTGAACTAACGAGTCGGTCTCGTTAACAGTACTTCGATGTTCTTTGATTAGAAGCAGTTCAGCAGTTTTATGAAACCTTTCTACAGAAAATGCCGTAAATTGTGCCAGAAGAGAAATAACGTGCTCAAATATTTCTTCATCAGTTTGTGTCACAGGTGGTGTAGTATAGGTTTTAGAATTTTCACAAATCTATAATCAATATTGAATTTAATATAATATATTCAATATGTTTCTAGGTAACGCGAATAAGTATAAAATAATACGAATAAGTCCAAGTACGTATAAACAGTACAACTACTTACATCATATAATTTTTCATACGTAATATTAATCCCAAGGTCGCTGCAAGCCTCTTGCAATTTAAATTTTAAATCTTTCTCCTCCGACTCATCCTCACTTTCGTCCTCTTCATTCAACTCACACAATTCTTTGACTTCTTCCAACATCTTTTGAACACAGTATAGTTCATTTGCATCTAGACTACTTAAATGCTGTTGTATTTTGATATCACTCTGTTTCGATAGCATCTCTAATGCTTCTAAATGAACGAGCCCTTGATAATCATCGAAAAGGCTCTCAAAGTGTACTTTTCTCATTTTCTGCCTCGCTTCAATCGTTTTCTCGTTACTTTCTGCTTTCTCTTTAGCTTCCCGAAGTATCTGAGACAAATTCGGCTTGTCTGTTTCGTTTATAAAGAAAGCACGCTTCTTCTTTAACCCTGGATCTCCCTCTTGTAACACTTCCATCGTTTTCTTACCAATCGCTTCTAACGTATCCAATCCACCGCTCATAACTTTACTACTGGTTGACTCAACTAGTTTCGTTATCGATGATACACCCGATATCAGATTTCCAAACCCAAATGAAGACTGTTCTTTAGGCTGTTCCGCTTTGTAATCTGAAAATTGGTTTCATTAAATGAAAAGTTCAACAAATTCATAATTTAACTACAATTATATTATCAACAAAGCGATGTAATACCATCGACTGTACGATCTTCCTTCTCTTCTTCATTTGTGATAGACTTTGGTTCATCGGACGCAACTATGGATTCCTCTAAAAGCGTTAATCCATGCGACACGTGGCTGGTCAGCGTAGAAACTCCAACGCTAGCTGTGTTAATTAATGAAGTTACACCCCAGTTAGCCCAACCCCAACCCATTAAAGGATTCTCAGCTTCTTCGCTGACTAATGATTTTTCTAACATCGGTTGCAATCTGTCTTCCGACAATTCCTCCGATGGACTTTGGATAAGTTCTTCCAATTTAATGTCATCTCCAAATCCTTCCTCGAATACCTCCCCGAATACTTCTTTAAATGTTTTATCCGATTTCATCTCCTCCGGCATCTCGGATTCAGTTATTTCATCTTTTATGGACAGCTCGTTAAACAGAATATCATCCTCTATACTCCTTGTTAATATATCTGTCTCAGTAATGCGTTTTGTTGCGTCATCCGTATCGACCATAGAATTACTACTCGACGTAATCTTAGTGCCCAATTTCTTTGCACCCAGATTTTGTCGTCTACAAGCCCTTCCTTTCTCGTTAGGATTAACCACCGTTTCAGATTGCAATTCCGTACTATCATCCTCTTTTATTTCACTGTTATCTAACCTCGTCTCTTTACTGTTATCTTTCAAGTCAAAATTCATAGTATCCGTGTTTATCTGCGTACACTTGGCTTTTTCTAAACTGCGAGCGGTTACATCCTCGTGAACTTTCTCACAAGTTCTGTCAACATTGATAATCGGCTGCTCGTTCTTCTCGCAATTATTTGTGTCTTTAACGCTGATATCATTATCAGGCTTGCTCTCGTCAACAGCTATATTTGTCAGCGGCCGATACTTTTCTGGCCGTCTGCTGAAAATTACGTTCGCATGCGGCTGCCGTGGGACGTATTCCATGTCGTCATCGGATTCCGAGTCTATCGTGGTCGGCGATTTCCATTGTTGCGTTTGATAATTTCGCCTCGTTGACATCTCATGGTTCATCTCCTCGTCAGCGCTCTCGAAGTCGTCGCTCTCGGACGTTGCCATGTTGACTTCGTCCAACACTTAACAAACTATTCCCTCTGGGCAAACAAATTTGCGGGGACTCTATAAAATCCTCAACATACAATCGATTCACGTTACAGGGTCATATATTCGGTTTTTACGTACGGAATTC
The DNA here is from genome assembly GCF_050948175.1 of Xylocopa sonorina. NCBI lineage: Eukaryota > Metazoa > Arthropoda > Insecta > Hymenoptera > Apidae > Xylocopa > Xylocopa sonorina. The sequence goes on along the minus strand of NC_135201.1, from coordinate 8,841,729 downwards.
TGGCGAAAGTTTACCGCATCCGGAGAACACTCGAGCATACGTCTGCATAGTACCTGCGCCATACGTGTGCGTTCAGAATTGTACACACGTTCACGTGTCCCATCGGGTAGCGAACGGTTCACAAAGTTTCCTAAAATTCTTATCCGTTTCGATGATCAACGGATTCGAGAAATGTTTAACGGAACATTTTTTTCTCTCGTTCGTTACCGATACAGCGATCGATAGGATACGGTAATAAAAATTCTGAACGGCATATGCGTAGATTTTACGAATCAACTATCTACATTCGTATCTAATATACATTTAACGTTACGTTAAAATGAACACGAGAGATCTAAGCGAAAACTTAAATTTTCATATATTGACAAACTATTTAGAGAACAGTAGAATACAAATTACATTGTTATCTGTAACGTGAAAAGTGTACAATATTAATATCGATCATTGTCGCAGGTAATTCCATGCAAATCGAGTTAATCATCGACTCGAGCAACGGTAAACGAGATTTTAGTAGAAGAATAAATCGCTCGATCGAATCTCGACAACATTTGGAAGCTACGGTGTCAGAGGGAATAACAACGAGAGGAGAAAGAAACTAAAAGGAGCGGAAAGAAAAGGGAGAAAAAAATGGAAAAAGGAGAAAGAGGAAGCAATATACGCGCGAATACCACAGCGGCTTATGAGACATTCTCGAAGGGGCGCCGACGGATTACCAGCAGTTTATTCATTCGTCCCGGATGTTGAACGGTGTTGGGTGCACCTGCGTTTAGAAGTCGTACGGTGGCGCCGTCGATGCAACGTAACGGGAAATATGCGAAACAGTGGAAAGGGCATCGCGCGTTCGTCTGTTCCCGTCGTCGTTCGTGCATAGCGGTCAGAGACACGAGAGCTCTCGGGTAGGGGAGTGGTGGGGGGCGATTCGCGGTAAAGAGAGAGAAGGAAGGAGAGAGAGGTTTGTCGTGGTGGGGATGAGGCGAGCAGGACGCGTTCAGGCGATCTGGAGGAGAGAGCGAGCGAGAGGCATTGCCAAGCGCACACGGTATGAACGTCCAGTGGCATGTTTCAAACACTCGACATGCTTGTAGTTGGCGCGAGGTTGTAGTATCCGTCGAAACGAAAGAGTAGTTTGCGCGTATTCTTGGCACTCGTTGCGAGTTGGACTTGACAGAGTGTACGTACGATCGTTTGCGGAGGAGCCATGTTCAGTTCGATCCATGAACGAGAGCAAAGTGTCTCGCGGTAACCGTAACAGTCAGTGCGCCTCTGGCCGTGTAAGTAAAAGCGGGGTTGGCTGCGAATTCTGACATTTATTCGTGGGAACGTCGCCGTTGATCGACACGCCGAGTTTTCCGCACGACGACCGGCCGAAACAGTTTCGAGTGCGAGGAAAGAAAAGGGAGCACGGTGAAATGTGCACCCGGCATTAGTGTGCACTTCTTAAAGCGGGTCGCAGACGCAGATGCTGTCCCGTTTCTGCTCTGAGAAACTCGTCGTCGTCGTCGTCGTCGTCGTCGTCGTCGTCGTCGTCCCTGCTGCCTCGAAAAGGAGAACGACGCGATTGCCACCGGGTCGGAACGATTTTCCCCGGGACCAGATTCGCCGACGAAACGTGTGCACCTGTACCACGTTCGCAAGTGTTCGCCGTTTATCCGCCGGCACAGTGCCGTAAGTATTTTTAGAGTGCACCGGCTTCCCGATGGTACCGAGGGCACGGTAGTCGTAATCGTGTAAGGACTAAAGTTGCGGATCGAAGGATAGTGTGAAGAGAAAACGTCGCACGTGATACGTAAAATCGAGGCCCTGATAGAGAGGTAGAGGGTGAGAGTGTAAATAGAAGTGAGCCATAAGTGAAGACGGCAGAGAGGGTGAAAGTGTTATTTTTCTTTTCTTTTTTTTTTTTATTTTCATTCTCCTTTCCTCGGTCTCCACCGAGGAATTCGGTTCCTCTTCTCGATGATGTGAAGAAGGCGATTTAAAGCCTGTGCCGTACATCTGTACATCATCTTCGACACGATACTGCGAAGTGACCAGTGTGCGGGATTAAGAGAGAAAAAAAAAAAAGTGTCACGATAATGTAACGGGCATCTATAACACGCTCTTATACAAATGTAGGACCACGGTACCGTCTCAAGGCAAGATACCAACAGTGGACTTTTCTTCGACGGCCAGCTATGTTAACGGTGGAATTCCGCTCGAGAGGAATCTGAAGGCGGGGACTCTGACGTCACTCCGCTCATGATAATGAGGTATTCATGATGGCGGAGTAACGCGTGAGGGAGAAAGAGAGAGAGAAGAAAGACAGAAAGAGATCGAGTGCGAAAGAGACACAGCCAGTAAGAGACGCGTGAACGTGTATGTACATATTATATACATATATAAAAACACGTATACGTGTATATATATTACAATGAATCTGCGTACATATATATATGTATACATATGCACGTGATGTCTCTTTTTCTCTCGCTCTTTCCCCCTCTGTCTCTCTTTCCTTCTCTTCTTCGTCGTCTTCTCTCTCTCTCTCTCTCTTTCTCCCTCTCTACCTATCTACCTACCTCTCTCTCTTTCTCTCTCTCTCTCCTTTTGACAGAGTGTGCGTATGCGTGTGCGCGCGGCTGTGTGTACGCATGTTCGCGTGTGTGCGTTCAGTGGCATGCAACACATCCTTTCTATCTCCATTCCACAGTTATATCGGTGTGTATTACTATTGCGTGCCTTCTCTTTACTAACTCGAATATATCCCTCTTTGTCTTTCTCACATCGTCTGTCTTTCTTTCTCTTCCATCGATACAGCGTGTATGTGGCACGGGGAGTGTGTGCTCGCGCGCACAGATATGTGCCTGTCGACTGGTCGGTGATAGAGAGTTTTGGATGGATTTAGAGCGCAGTGAAATATGCCAAGGAGACGGAATGGGGAGATACCGCTTCCGGAAGGGTGGGACGTCGCGCAAGACTTTGATGGAAAAGTGTATTTCATCGATCACAACACAAGAAAAACAACGTGGATCGATCCTAGAGACAGGTACGCCATTTTCTATGTATATGTTTGTATGCACGCGTACACGTGCTAAAACAGCGAGTATATATGAAATTGCGTGCGATCTCTATGCGCGAGCCTTATTTCATTTAAAGATCGTATATACGAATTTTCTCTTGTTCATGCTGTTTTTTTTTTTCTCTCCTCCTTTTATCGGATTTACATATGCGAGCGGATAGACGCGCTGGCGTTACCCTGGTAATAACCGTGTCTAGTAAGATACTCATCGTGGGCACGTATACGCACCAGCGAGGACGGCGAAATGTTTCTGACGTTACATTGCCCTCGTGTGAGCGCCCCTTAAGTTTCTCAAGCGTGTGTATCTACTACGTGTATGCGTATATTCATACACCGAGGACTCGCCGCGCCCGCATTCCAGTCGCCAGGGCCGCCGTGCTGTCGATGAAAAACTCGAGAAATCTGGTGACCACGGTCGAACGCGAAAATAAAACTACTATTCGTTCAAACTTTTCGATAGAAAAAACACATTTTACTCGCGTTCCGATCGATCGCGACTGTCACAAATGAAAACGTCGAATTTTTTTTTACCCCCAGCCCAGCTTTGACTTTTTTCATTTTATTTTCTCTCGCTCTGTTACTCGGGAGGAAACTCATTTATCGGAAGTGTGCTTACACGTATCGCTAAATTAATACGACTTTAATACGCATCAGTTGCATACGAATACGTAAAAGCATGGAAGCATACAGAGATGTGTACAATTAATTTAGATATTACTTGTCTGTCATGATCGGCTGATAATTAAGTACTAATAATTGGTCGACGCGATCGACTCGTTACGAAATGTTATAAATTTTTCCTGGAATATTACACCTGTGATCGTTTCTCAGCTGCCGACGTACTCGTTCGATCCAACGTTCAATGGCTGCATTCTTAACACGCGAAATCATAAAAACATTTTCTCTGATTCGTTGAAAGAGTAGATGTTCGAAATACCAATCCCACAGCGGGTCCAGTGAATGGCGCTCGTTATCGAGCGGAAGACTAAAATTTCGTTATAAAACTAGCTTACATGGACACCGTGTTCCACGTGTCCACGTTGCCTAGATTAATGTGTACACACGTAGCCGTGGAGCGTGGTGTAAGTGAACCATCTCACGGGGCTAACCGGTACATAACGTATAATGCAACTGACCGGTACCTAAAAATAGACCTCGGTACAAGGGTATTACTCTTTCGATTTTGATGTCGCCACTAAGATATCCGTTTTGTTACGTGCGCGCATCTGCTTCAACACTGAAATGCATAATACAAATTCTTAATTGTCATTCACGAGTTGACCAGGTACATGCAAAGAGAATAGCATTGAAGTAGAAGCTAATCAAGGATCAAATTAGGGGGAAATGTTCCATTTATTACGAACAGCGATAGCAGCTCTATGTGTTTTTTACTTATTCATTGGAAAAATACTAGCATGGCGCACGGTCGATCGTCGATTCTCTTTTCTCGTTCGAGTTATCGAGTACGGGCAGTTCGAGCGCAGATTACGCGACCTGCGTTCGCTGTTGTTTTTGTTTGCACATTTGGCACGCGAACAACAGTGGCCCGGTGTACGGTTATTCCGTGTGCCCAGCGACTTTCGCGTTCCTCGAAATCTCGAAATTTCGTTCCCCGAAGCCAACGACATTAAGCTCCTCTCGCCGCCTCCCGTCTCTTTTTGGAAACTCGGATCGTACACGACGTGCACCACGTTCGCCTGGTTTTCCCGCTGTGCGTACCCGAACGCACTGCAACGCGTGGCATCTGCTCGACCATCTGTGTTTAGGAAAATTCTTTCGCTCTCGCACGCGTGTGCGCGCGTTCGTTTACGCGCACGCGCAGATGCGCGCCTTCTCCTTTTTCTTCGCCGCATTCTTTTCGTTTTAGGATTCGACTGTGCGCGTGTGCGCGCGCGTCTGTCTGCGTGCGACATTCTTGTAACTACGTTTCGTAGATTCTTGATTGGTGTGCAGGTTTATATGTATGTATATATATATATGTCTATATTTATGATTGACTTTGTGAATCGATTTCTTGAATTACATAGGTTTTTAATTGGGTTTCGTTTATCATTCGATCGTGTCTCTGTTCGTAAGGGTAACGTAGTTACTTGTGCGCTCATGATTCGAGTTAATTTTCCGAGTTCGATTTTTTCAGTTAGGTTAGGTTCGTCTTTTATTCAGTCACGTTTGTCCAAGGTATGTCGAACGTGAATTATTTCGTCGCACGAATGCTGCAAGAATGTCCGTGAAAAGGAAAGAGAACGGTTGTTTCTCGGTTGCATTATGCAATATTGTGACTTAAGAAAATATCAATATGCTGTCAGCTTTCAAAGATAGTCAACCTCTGTTGCCTTGGGTCATTTCATGAAGGATCTCTTTCATTATTTCATCCGAAATAATTATTCGACCGTCGACGGCAAGAAGTGAAAATTTCCTAGAATTTGGTAAAAGAATTTTTATCTCTTCGTTATCTTCTGTTTGTAAATTCATTTTTTGTCCAGTGACTACGTAAACATTTTTTTCAGATCGAGGGAAGAAATTAGTCGATCCGATTTTATTTCCATTCGATCATTTTTTTTTTTTACATTAATGGTATTGATTACCACATAATTGAGCAATTTATTGTTTTCAAGCAAGAAAAATGCCTGGTTGCCTTTCGATTGCGAAATCAATACTATAGTATTCTAGTTACATAATAATGCAATGTAGTTAATGAATCACGTCTGTGTATATTTATAATCGTTGAGATAAGGACTATTTACTTTAGTAATCTTATACAATTACAAATTAATCGAATACAATTTTTAGCGCACAGTTTTATTTCTATGAATCTGTTTTATATCCGAGATTTATATAACTATTAACATAGAATAACTCTTCATATTAATGTCCATTAATACGAATAACTCTTAACATTAATAATCCTTTGAAATAGTTTGGCATCGTCGAAACCATTGAAGATAATTTTTGAAATTGGCAATTATATTTTTCGTATTATGAGGTATGTAGACACGTGTTCCGATGATCTCATGCGATTATTAACTCGTCGCAATAAAATCGTGTTCGGGCAAAATTTTTCGATGAAATTTACGAACCTGGTGTTGTTTTTCTTCATTTTTTTTTCGCGCGAAGAAATTACGTTCAAAGGGCGATGCGGGCAGCGTGATATTGCGTATACACGTGCGTGACCAAAGCCATGGCACGAATTACGAGACAGGAGTGTTCCCAAACTTGGAAATTCGAGACATTCCTAGGCTGTGACACATCCACGGCACAGAGGGACGAAGGCAAACGGAGATTCCTGTAAGCTGAGTACCACTATTTTCTTCTCGGAATTTTTACGCTCGGACACGCTTCAAAACGACGCGTTAGGTAGGGCTCGACCGTCGACGCAAGCGGTCATTATGTCGTTAGAAATATTTTCAACTATCATTCGCAATCACGATTTATACGCTTAACCGGGCTGTACGTGACTGATCGTGGAGTATCCTCCTTGCCGGTTGTAATTAAATACCTTGAATTCGTTTCTCTGCATATTTCCACCACGATGAATCCGCTGGGTGTTTCAGCGTTAGCTGTCTCTCAATATTGAAACGTTTTTGCCATCGTTCAAATTTATCATAATTCCTGATGCAATTGCCATTTCTATGAAAAAGTATGCTTTCGTCGAAGAGCGGATTAAATAACATTTTTATGTTACGAGTAACATAGGGTACATTGATGGCCCCATTTGGTCCAAAGTACTGTAAGCGTTGTATCGTGAAATGTAGAATGGCTGGCGAGCCTAAGTGTTAGTGACAAGAATACCTCCTTGGTTGACCCCCATGGTCTATGAAAAGTAAGTTCGTGGCACAGGTAAAAATACTAGAACCCGGGCGGTATCGACTACGTGCACGCGTTCCGCAATGCACAACTATAGTGCCCTTGGGTCAAAGCTAGGTAATCGAAGAGGGACACCTACGCGATTTGTATGCCCACGCATAGATGCTTGTTTGCTCGCGGTTGACGTTACATTCAGGGCCGTCTGTCTCACCTGGTCGCGAAATAAATAGTCACACCTGCTTTCGAGCATAGCTTGACCCTTGCAGCGAGCCAAAGCCCTGCTTCATCGGATGGTACAATTTTCATTTCTCGTTTCCATTGATCCCTGTTAATCTTTGACTCTTGTACGTTTCTTTGCCGTAGCACACAGACTGGGCATTAAATGGGACACTGGGTCAAGATAAATATTGTTCGGATTAGTCAAGTTCTACATTCCACGCTGCTTGAATCGAATGTAAACCTGTTATTTACTCGGCTCGAAATGTTCATTCAACTTTGCAAGTCCCAACTTGTTACTTTACTTGACCTCAAGTCAATTGACTCGAAGTAACTCGAGACCACTTTGCCAATGGCGAGCCTGTTATTTACTTGACTCAGGAAATGTTCATTCAGGTTTCAAGTTGAGCTCTATTCGACTGTTTCTTCGTTCGAAATACGCTTCGAACGGAAGCTTTCGAGTACCATCAAATCTTGAATAATCTGCTGACAGTGAGCGTATCGAGTGTAGAATGCCAGACACAAGATATAAGAATGCAGGAATTTGCAAGTTAGGTGTGGCTACGTGCGTTAAGGAGTTGTGCGTGGAAGAGTCGAATCCAACGATAACAGCGTCGGAACGAACGATCAAACCCAAACTTCAATTCAAGTTCCTCGAGTTTAAGCGAATTTGATCGATCGAGACCCATTCATCAAGTTTCTTAACTTCGAGTCATTTGATATCATTATCGACGTAAATTTTTCTTTTACGTGATTTAAAATATCTTTTACAGATAACGCGTTCGTTCCTGTTGATCAGTCTCTTCGACTTCCAAGTCGCTTCAAGCTAAGAAAGTACTCAAAGTACCGTGCACACGATATAACTGTACGAATCTTGAAGTAAGCTGACGCAAGTACACATATAAATCAGTCAAGATTTGTCCCTAAGGTCGGCATGTGATATTCTGGTAACCCGTTGGGAACGTAAGACTATTTTACCATAAAAAATATTGACGTAAGCATTGACGTAGCCTCTACTGACATTTTTCTTTCAAAATGTTTTTGCACTCGCATAATCAATCTTCTGCGTCAACGTGACACTTTGCTTTACGTCACAAATTCCATGTCGATCCGCTCAATGAACTTCATACCATGAGGATAACGTCGAGAGGAACAATCAAAATCTTCAGTTAGGTGGTTGACGCGATACGGCTCTTATACGCTTATTAAAGTGGAGTTTATGGCGTTCATGAAAAGCGTGAGCATGGCCACGTGGGCGTGCTTCCGTGCCTCGTCCATCGGGAGACGCAACGAGATTACTTTATAGCTTTTAATCTGTCCTGTTTCGTGTCCATTGTTCCCCAGTGCGGCGACGCGGATAGATAATAGAATCTCATTCACGCGTGAACATTCACGATGTATTTTTAAACGTTACATGGTGTCTCGTATTTGACATTGTTGCAGTTATCCATGAAACGAAGCGTAGAGAAAAACTGTCGTCCCGTTAGCGACTAATAGGGGTGTTTGGCCAAAGAAATTTTAACGATTGATTTTACAGAGCAAACTAAGACGGAAAGTTCGTTCGAGAGTTTGATAAAATTGTTAGAAATGAACATGTCTTACAGTGTACAAGAAAAGAATTGTATTCAACAATCCCTAACAATACAATGTTTGTCGTTCTGTCCCATGAGTTTACAATACATCCAGTATAATTGAAGCAGACGCGACAATAATAGATCGCCTAGCGCTTCCTGTCGTTGTACAGTTTCCTTGGTAAACATCGTTTCTCAGCTTCCTTTCGTAGAGAGGAGGACTGGTGGAGTTTAACTAGAACTAAAGTCGGGTGAATGTATCATAAACGCAGCCTTTGAAAGTCCTAACAAGCGGCGTGTGCTGATAGTGCGGCGTTACTAACGTATTGTTCCGATATAACAATACCATATTGTCGCAGGTAATGAATTCATTTTTTTCATGCTCTGTAACAATGCAAAATGGGAGATTTATTATACAATGCATTTAAAAGAAAATAATTCTATTTCTTTTACACGGTTAGTCACGAATGTATCGAGGATATGTCATTTTGTTATATTGCAATATACCTGATGCGGCGAGTACAATCGCGGAAAACGATGCAGTGGCCCTTAGAAGTATAAAATTTAAAAAATTGGACCGTTTTTCAAAGATAAGCCGAGAAAAACGTGAGCGTTAAGGGGTTAATGTTCGATCTGCCCCTTAGCGAAGCCTCCTTCTCCTCTAGTCGGTGTTCCTCCTCCGTCGCCTCCAATGTCGTTCTCCCTTTCCGCCTGCCTTTTCAGCTGGCCCCTTCCCTCTTATCCACGTTATTTCTCCGTCATGATGTACGTTCTTGACCCTCCTTCTCCTTCTTCCTTCTTCGTATTGTAGGACAACAGTCGCGCCGTAAGGCCAAGGACACGTTAAAAACGTGAATCACGCGGCGGAAAAGGAATTAGCAAATTGTCGCTGAATTTCTGTAACGTCAACCACCATTTCAAACCACTTAGTAGCAGGGACTCGGTTGTGCCTCACGCGAGGACCTCGTTAGTAGTCGTAGTAGATAATACAGCTTCTCCTCAGCATTTATTATTAGAATATTGAACAAATCTGTAGCCCGTAACGCACATCGCTGTTCCGCGAAAATGGCTGCTGTGACATAATTAGAAAAATTTGTATTTTGTTTTTTTTTTTTTCATTTTGATATTAATATCTTCAACCGTAGGTAATCCGTGATTTAAGTAGAATGGACTATCGGTTTTGAGAAAATGTTAGATATTAATGATAAACGTCCAATTCGAAGATAATATTAGATAGGTAGTAATAAATTGTAGGCTCTAAAAGCTGTTTTCATTGGCATTGCTGTTTCCCTTGTAAAACATGAGACTATTTCTATTTTCTACGCATTGTTGATTCTGCTATTTTGGCAAAGTCTGCGCAACTATAAAATAGGCTCGTCTGCCGAATTCGAGACTCGTAAACTTGTTGAAATTTATGGACACGAAATAAACAGTTATCGTATAATATTAATCGCTTCATGGTGTTTCTTATACAGTTTAAATATAATTAAACAAGACTCTGCGACAGTCTAATAGCTATATAATCTTTTGATCGAAAGAAAAATGCATATTAATACCAATTGAAGGCCTTCCTTTCTTCTAATTACAGATTTACGAAACCCCAAACATTCGCGGACTGTATCGGAAATGAACTTCCACTTGGATGGGAGGAAGCTTATGACAAACACGTGGGTGCATACTACATTAATCATGTCAATCGTGAGTAGATTCTGTTTACGTATATTATCTATATTGCTTATCGATATTGAAATACTAATTCCTCTTCAATTATATCGACCTGTATCTCGATCTAGAAAAACATTGGCGTATTATATAGAAAATATTAATCGTTGAAATTATATTAGTCTGAAGTTGTATTCGTACATACATAGATTTGACTAATTACATTCTTTTAGGTTCAATCAATTCGTACCTTTATACAGCGTTAATCTCTTTATTCCTTATCGTTTCAGAGACAACTCAACTCGAGGATCCAAGGCAGGAATGGCGAGCCATTCAGGAAGCCATGCTTCGAGAGTATCTACAAACCGCACAGGACGTACTCGAGGTAAGCTTTGATAGTTCTAATAATTTTCTTAGTTATTAAACATGCTAACACTCGTTCCATATAAAACGTATACTTAACGTAGGAACGTGCCGATTCGTGTTTCATGGTGCTGGTTTGCGCGCTGAACTACTATCTTTTAAATTCCAAGCAGTGCAGGATACTCCACTGTTCATCTTGGATTCTCTTTTGTGTAATAGCACAAATTTTACTGTTATTTAATTAGAATGAAACGGTATAAAAAATAGAAAGAAGATAGCAGAGATACAGCGGGTCTGGTTGGGCATCGATTCGTTACGCGTTAACACAAACGCATGGCGGCGGTTCTACGTGAAGTACCGCGCGATGCGCAAGTTCTTACCGCGGTTGGTATCGAAGCTGCATCTTTCTTGCGCATCGCGCGGCACTTCGCGTAGAACCACCGGCACGCGTTCGTGTTGGTGCGGAACGAATCAGAGCAACCTAGTGTACTATATCGGTGTAAACAGTTTTCACTTTCAAGTTCTTTTATAACTTAGCCAACCATTATCTTATACCACCTGCTAGAACTTACAGCAGCACTTCGTCATAGTTTATTCAATTTGCAACTAAATACCGACTATATTACGTGGAGAACGAGACAGTAGATACAAGATATCGCTGAAAGAGAGGCAAGTAACCTTGAATCTCTCTCAATTGCTTTCAGAACATTATACGTACATTTGAAAATCTATAGGTACCATAAATGTACTCTCATTTGTATCCAAGGAATACTTGAATAGGGTAATTCTAGCAAGGACTGGTAGAATTTCGTTGGTTCGTTTCATAAATAGCGATTTGGATAATGAAATTTGCTCTATGAAGGCAAGTAACGATAAAGTAATCGCAGATCTAAACGTTAAACGATTAACAAACATTTGAATTAGTCTAGTTATAATATCGGCAGTGGCGATATACGATACTTGCGTTCTCTGCTCGTGCTGGTGAACCTCTGTTAGTTGAGATTGCAAGTAGCGAGGGTCCGATGAACTTTTAAGTAAGGGGACGGTGGTGGCTCTAGACAGGAAGTTATTTCGTGGGAAATCACGGTACTTCCGGTCACTCGTCATTCTCCCTCGCCTGTCTGTATTCATATTTGTCGCCGGATCGGCCGATTAACACCGGATAACTAGTTTTTCCTCTTTTGAGTCACCTGAACTCGGGGATACGTTCCTCCTGTGCGATGTACGCAGTTACATCATTCGAAAAGCGAGTCTTTTCACGAGTTCACGCACCGTGAACTTTCATCACCCCACCATAACTGAAGAATACTACGATTTGCGGTAATTGTACACGAATATCCATAAACTTGTTCGCTTATCAATTTCGATAAGAGAATGTTGAGTAGGTATAGAATGCCCAAAAACAGATGGACGTACGTTACTTCAGATATAGAGCGATGCCAGTGGACAATTTGTTTTCTTTAAAAAAAGGAACAAATTATTTTGCGCCTCCAACCGTGCGATTACCTTGAATTCGTCTCAAGAAATCTTCCCGAGAAACGATTTCAGCAATACCCACTGTTACGTCGATCTAGCGTTGCGTATTCCCAGAAGACGAATTCCCAAAAGCGCAAATGCCAAGTTAGATAATCACCGCGGGGGAACTTCGTGCACGTCGCGTCGTGGAGAGGACAGCAGGGCGAATTTTCACGTAAAACGAGCGACAGGAAGTGGGAGAATGTCGATGTACGGTATATTTATTTCGGTCGAAATACTGTTCGCGTGATATCATCGTCGATTTTCGAGATTGGCTCGCGGCTCGATATTCTAGCTTCTAGATTGTCTGGAGACCTCTCGACGACAGCCGTGGGACACGTAATTCACGGGGCGAGAGGAAATCGTCTCGCAGACTAAACAACGATTTGCCTCTCTCTCTCTCCCTCTATCTGTCTATCTCTCTGTTTTTTTTTAAAGGAGAGTCTCATTTATTTTAGTACTTTTTTTCTTCTCTTTTCCGTGGAGTGTGATTTTTAGAAATTCGTATTGGCACTCTCTGTGCTACTTAAATACGTTTCATAGACTAAATAATATAAACAAACGGGGAATAAATAATTGGAAATTAGTTTCACCAAATACCGATACACTTGACTAGTTTCAGACCAGTTAAAATACAATGTTGTGTACACGCAAGATCGAGCGTGAAAGTGTTAAAATATTCGAGACTTCCGGGCGGAAGTTGTCGCGTTCCATAACGCGAATATGGCAGAGATCTCGAACTGAATACAGCGAATGCGTACCGCGTATATCATCATACAATTAATTCATGCGCTAACAATGTAATACAGTAGCTGCTGATAATCCATTGAAAAGTAGAAGACGGTATTTAAGAACTCGAGTAGTTGTCCCTTAATTAGGTCGGCACAGTTGCAATGTTGAAAGTTAACAGCGTGGCATTTGTCCCTCAAAACGTGTCGTGTTTAATAAAGAACGGCATTATGATTCTCGTGATTCTCAGCGCGATTAAAATGTCCAAGACTTCCGGTCGGAAGTTGTCGCGTTCCATAATGAGAATATGGCGGAGCACGGTGGCCCGTACAGGCGACGCGTAACTTGTTGTCAGGGTGAAAGGTAATCGATCGAGCGGGTAGCCACGGGTTCGCGGCGTTTCGTGAGGGCGCGCCACGAGGAAACGCGTGGCTGGGCTTCCTTCCTTGGAAATTTCACGCGTTACCTAGGCAGATATACGCACACGATGCGTGCACGCGCTCTTCCGAGCACACAGGGCTGGCCTCAGCCAGGGCTTGCATTCCGATGCAAATAGGCCCTCTCTCCTCTCATTTCTTCCCTTCTCTCTCTTTCTGCCTCGTCCTCGTCATTGTTTCTTTTCTTCTCTCCCTGCCTGCATACATACATACATCTCTCTTTCGCTCTCCCTTTGGTTCAATCTCCGTTCTCTATCGACCAATGGATAATCCGCGGTCAATTGTGTCTCATCATTGCTACGTACAGTGAGTAACGAGAATACTCGTGCACCGCGGTACAGTTTTCATTTCCAACAACTGCACGCCTCGAATAATTACTCTGCACCCTGTATTTCTATAGTTGCAAGTATGCAGGTCAGGAGAACTAGCGCCGATCGTTAAGATAAGGCGTCAACGAAATGTTATCGCGACGTAGAAATGTACAACTCGATCGAAGTTACTGGCAATACTTTATGCGATATTGGTCAGTGTGTTAAGCCCACATTCTATGTCACGTAAGGTGGTGGCTCGTGGAAAGGAAACTTATTAATTCTCCTCTAAAAAGTAGTGGCAACAAAAAAATGTTCATTTTTCGTTATGTAATTTTTGTCCATTATATAACATAGTTTTGAAAGACGATTATATACCAGTGACGTCCTTAAGCGTCTCCCTAATGGATTGTTTTCATGTCTCAATGGCAATGAGACCAAGGAACACCGATGACGGGGCTATGGCGTAATCTCGAGGAATTTCGAAAGTTTAATAGAGAGGAATTCGCGAAAGACGAAGATTAACCTTGGTGTGAGGCCTTTATTTATTGTTGGAAGGTTGTATATGATCAGTTTTTTAATTCGAGACGCTATGGAGGCCGTTAAATCCTGCATTATTCCTCTGGTGTTACACTGGAACAGAAATTTATCGAATACAAGTAAAGTTTGCTTTTTTAAAATCCGTTTTACTACGTAACTTGAAAAAGCAACGTGTTGCAAATATTTTGTTTCCATTTCTGATCTAGGAACCATGTTCAATATAGGGAACTCTCTACCCCACGTTTGTTCGTCAGCGATGATGAGTACGAAAACGTCTCCGCGTCTCGCTCCTGTTCTCCGGTGTAAGCTCGCATCGTCTCCGTCGGACTGACGCATTTCCAGCATTTTCTTTTTTCTCTCAGTTTTTCTCATTCTCTGCCGCCCGGCGGCGCGCTCTGCCTCTCCCTCTTTCCCTTCATCCAGCAGTCTCTACGATGCCTCACAACTCTCTACGAGGCAGCGAGACGCGAGTGGAATTTTAATTGCCATTTATTTTTGCCCGCTCGCGCAGTCCTCCGTACCGCGCGTCGCGCCGTCCCCGCGCGCGGACAGATACAAAACCGATTATAACACCGCTGGAGGAAGTCGCTCCCCGTGGATCCCGACGCTTTAAATTATATAGTTTCAGGTCGGTTCGCGGAAATCCAGCCGCGGATTTTTCGCATTCCCACGATCGTCCACGCGGAATCCACGGTAAAATTCCCAAACCCAACCGTGGGGACCGGAGAATCCCGCTGAATTTCTGAATTACCGATCGCGTTCACGCGTTTCTCGCTTACCATTCGAGGATCCGAATAGTCTCTTAGAGTACAGCTACTTTTGAAGCTCGATCATTGATTTGATCCAGTAATCATGTTTTGTCTCATGCTTTTAATCGACTCCAAATTGAAGTGAATAGGATTGTTATCGTTTTGTTAAAGAAATGGTAAACTTAAGTTATTCTCAATGCAGTTATTAAAGTTTATTCATCCGTCACGTGTTCTCTAATAGTCAGGCTTTCGTGACGGTTCCTTGTCACTGACCAGTTACAATTATTCTCGTCTACTTGTTAGCCCGTGAAATGATACAAGAAGTATCGTGATTCTTGACAAATAGAAACAGTCGGCCAGTCAATTTAAAATGCACCGACAGGTGCAACGTCTGGACCAAAGTGATCTTAGCCACAATAGCAACGCGAACGCAAATGTCTACCGTCGTGGAAAGTGTATTGGATATCGAAATATACGTGTACACGTATTTATATGTATAACGCGCCTCTATACGTTCACGCTCGAAATAGTGCCTTTCTGCGTACGCACAGGCGCTCGTTTTACCGAGGACATCCTTCTGCGTGTACGTATACGCGCCATAACGGTTTCAGAGACTGAAGTCGCAGTCATTGACATCGTCATTGGTGGTAGCCTGCGGAAACCGAATTTTGAACATTGGTGCCTTCAATTAGCTTCAACGGAAGCGGAGTTTGCAATAACTGTCCATAATGCGCTGAAGCCTAAAATAAGATATACTTATATCGCAGCTGTTCATATTTACTGGTATTGGTATACCTTTAAAAATAGAATAGTTTAAAGACTAATTAGATTGTTCAAGACTACGATTACAACACGTGAATTATTGCTTTCAATTTTAATCCTCTGTGAAAATGTTTGTTCATCGCTCTCTTAAGGGGGAGCACACATTAGAATCGAGTTACGTAACCGATTCTGTCCTATTCCCTGGCATTAATCGTTCGAAACGTATGCCACTCGGTTTCTTTTTCGCTCGACGGCTAACCTTTCCTTTCCTTCTTTTCTTTTTTTTTTCTTTTCTCAAAATGCATCTCTCGTTTAAAGAGTATGTACATGCATCAAATCTGTTCGAGAAGACGCTCGTATTCGTCTACTATCCCCGCAAAATCGACTGGAACGATCGCGTCGCGAGATTACACGGTTACGATGTCCGTGTACCATTCGGTGCAGCGTGGGCCGGCTTTAGGACGACGACGGTATCTTGGCAAGCGGGCAGGCAGACAAGCGAGCGAAGCAAAGCAGGCAAGCTTGCCACGAGAGATTGGAATGTCTCCCGTCCGTTCGAACCCCGTCCCTCCTCCCTCTTCCTTGCGCCGTACCACCACTCCTCTATCGCCCTGCCCCTTCCCCTTGCCCCGACTGGCCCATACCAGTGACTTCCTCCCCCCTCCCCGCTCCTTCTCTGTTCGCCTAACACTGTCCTCCTGTACCACCAGTCTCTGCTGGGCCCGGCGCGCAAGATAGCGGCGACCAGCGAGAAGGAGAGAAAGTCGATGCGTGGCAAACCTACGGAGAGAAAGAGAAGAACGGCTAGAGAAAGATGAGAAGCTCTACACTAGCGATGGGATTAACTTTATCGTTAAACAGTCATTTTATAGTTTTCAAGCTCTAGCCGCATAGAGCAGCTCGCAGCTCGCACGCGAGCGAGCGGATGTTCCGTGCTAGAGCTCTTCGACGATGCCCCTTTTAAAAGCTTAATTATTTCTATTCGATGATGTTTATTGTTACACTCTGTTATTAATTTATCGCGTCTAAAATTCCATTCGCGTTCGGAATTTAGGGCTTTGGAAACGGGTGGGTTAATAAGGACACGGTAACTTTGATGCGCAGCCAGGTAGAAAATGGCAATACACAGCAATACACAGATATATATTTAATTTACTATGGAAATTTTATGGAATTTAATCTTAGAACACTCCGTCATTTTAAATAACCGACAAAAGAGGATATGTCAATCGCAAGCTTAAAAATAGGAATATCGTATTTATAATTATTTTTACATTCCCAATAACACATCGTTAGGACGAAGGAATGAAAAGGAAAATAAACGGTTGGATGAATGGTGTAGGATGGCGTGGAAAGAGTATATACGCGAGGATATTGATCCCATCGCTAAGGCGGTATATACTCTTCTCCCAAGTTTGAATGCATCTTGAAGAAAAGATGCCAGTTCCCCCAAGTCCCCGGCCTGTCCTCTCTCGAGCCTCGGCCCTGGATATTCCGTCCTCGGCTGCTTCTTTCATTCCGTCCCTCACCGCCTGTTCCCCTCAGTCTTTCTCTCTTTCTCTTTCTTTCTCTCTCTGTTCCCGCGCGAATGCGACCCTTTTGGCGTAGTGGCTACCGGTGTTACGCTCGTAGGGCCCCCAGGCGGTCCACGAACGGATCCACGAAGAGCTACGAGGACTCCCGAGGGTGTACGATCGTGTGCACGAGCGGATGTGCTACTGTCCTTCGATACTCTCGGGATGATGCCCCGCGGTGCTGTGAATCGACTACACCGTTCGCTCTTTCGCGCGCTCGCACGAAAGAAATAGGGATGGCCAAGGAACGCAGAATATTATCGTTACATAGCGATCGACGTGGCTCGCCGTACGCATTTTTAACCCTTTCCACATTATATTCCCGTACCGTCGTGCTGTCGCGTGCTTTTTGCTACAAAACGTGTACATACGCGTCAAGTTCAAGTTCGTCGAGGGCGTGCGTGGCAGTTAGACTAGAAACGTAATTTCTGCCTCTCTGTTTGAGACGCTGTTGCAATGTATTATGTACAATATTCTCGAAGGATATTGCGGGTAAATGATTTTATTTCCGTTCTTTATTTCATCGTCTTAGAGCAATTTTAGAACAGTTCCAGTCATGCGCAGTTTCTAGGAGGATGAAATAAGGCACTGAAACAAATCCTACATGTATGCAATACGTATTTTTTTTGCTCTTCCCCGTTTCTCCTTTTGTTTCGTTAAAGGGGAACGGAGAGAGGATTATGCGTGAAATCTTCACACGCAAACGCAGACGCGCTGGAAAGGGTCCGACTCGGAAATACCGTAGAAGAAAATAGAGAGCGCGGCCGGCCTTACGGCGTTGCTGCTCGCCATTTACCGACGCAGCTTTTCACATTCCACAGGCTTCTCTTCCAGGGGCAAACAATGTTAACGACCACGCGAAGAGATCGAGATTCCATCTCTACCGAGCGATACATAAATAGGCCGACGCTTTTACCCGGCGACTAGATATATACGTACCCGCGTTATTATTCCTTTTTGTAACCGACTATTTTTAGACGCCCGCCGGAATTTCACGCTTTGCTTTTCCTTTTTCCTTTTTTTCTCCCCTGTCGTTTCTCCCTTTTGCATCGTCCCTTCTTTTTCTTCCGTCCACATTTTCTGTCTCCATCATTACGTCTGTGTCGATGTTTCGAGCCAAACTGTAACATTGTACGACTCGTGATTGATCTCGTAGATCAATTTAGCATGAAAAAAGTTCAATTTTAACCAACGTTATTTGCGTTTCCTTCCGAGGATGCGTACGTGCCTTGGACCATAGGAACAAGCTTGAATCATGACACGATTGCCCCTTATCAACGCTGGAATGCACGAAGACTGATTATCAGACAGTTATCATTGCTTGATAAATAACAGTTAAATGACGTACCCCAGATTCAGATCTGGCTACTGTTTATCATCATATTCGCGAAAAAGTTGTCGTACGATGTACAATATACCTCTTGTTTACCGTAATCGTCTTTTTCGACTCGAAAATATTCCAAAATTATTCGTTCGGTAGTATTTATTCATCGAAGCAGAAGCATAAGTAAATTCTTATGCAAATTGCACTACATTTTCCTTTAAATATTATCTAAATTGATGAGTGTTCTCCGATGTTAGCGTCGTGTTTTGTTTTTAATTTAAAGCATACCAACCGTTAAACCGTGCAAGGACTTTCCGCGATCTTCAAGACCGTCTCTTATCGCAGTCACTGAATCACGAAGTGATGGTTATAAATAAGGTTAGGTATGCATGATTTTGCCAGCCTAACATTTCAGCTGTCTCGTATCTCGTCGAAGAACCTAAATACACAACTAATTTTTCAAATGTCTCCCAGCTTAAGGGAATTAAGAGGGTAGCAGGGATTATTTACAAGAATGATAAATATTAAAATTTGCCCAAGTAAATCGAATATTTAAATTTACCTGCGGAAACGGTATAAAGATGTACGTAACGCAGATTGTACGCTAATGCTATCTAGCGGTCTTGATTCCTACTTTACGAATTCTTTACGGGTAGCGAAATCGCGCTAACCTACCTTATTCGTGTTAATTGTTTCGATGAAACCTACGTTTCCTGGTGCACGGAAATAGGAATGAACAGTAATGCGAATAGTAACGACCGTGTGCGATTCCTATACTGACCCAAGCCGCTTTTATCGGGCAATATTCAGCCGCCTGATATGTTGATTTCCCCGAAATCTCAATATACCGCTCGACATTCATCCGAAGGGAATGCACGGGCATCAGACGCCGATTTCTCCGAAAGGAAGAGCTTCGTAAAGGGGTATGCATATCGAATACGTTTGTCACGATTCTTAACTTCTTCCAGCTTGCTTCTCCTGAAAGGACAATACGAACGTTAGGCAAATTTCTGTTTCATTATCCAGCGGGTTTCGTTAAATAGGTATTCCGCGTGGATGTTGGATTAATTGCGAACAGGAATTCAAGCGATTCGATGGTAGATTACGAGATACATACATCGATTTACTTAGCGAACGTTAGCGTTAATTAATAGTTGTTCTTAAGCATTGTACAATATCAGTGATAACACGTTTCGCTTGAATGAGTGTCAAGAGATCTTGATAACGTTTGAATGAAAGTAAAGAATTTATTACAGGTATAATAAAAGGATAACGCGTTGCTAGACAATCGAATAGGGGAAGATAACTTCACGCAAAGGTAACTATAACGGATCGTTACGTCGTATAATGTATCGATACATTTTTTATATAAATCCACGGGTAAACATAGTTTAACCTACAATCTACTGTCCCCTTTTATCATCTCCATAAATATCGTATCGATGTATGATATTCTTCCCTGAAAAACAGAACTAAATATCTTCCATGAATGTAATCGAATTCGCGCGATTCGCTAACCTGAATCTCGCATACCTTTCGAATGCCCCGAAATGCGGGGAAAGAAAAAGCACAATGGAGGATGCGTTTGGTGCGACAGGAGATAGGATTGCTTGAAAGTTAAGAGCTTTTGCTTGGTCCGTGCAGACACCTTCGTTCGCTGAACGGGGCATCGAGTTATCGGTATGTACACCACGATAATGGCATCGCATTCCATTCATATCAGCATCGCTCGTTCGCCACCACAGCCTGCTCGCTCTGTTGCCCCTGCACTCCGTCGCCCGCCTTACCTCTACGCGATGGGACGCACGTATGCGCAGGCTCGTCCCGTCGCGTCTCGTCGCGCGCATCGTCGAACCGCGAACCGTCACAACCTGAACGCTGTAGTTCCTTATTCTACACGTGTACCACTAATGTTATTTCCCTCTACTTTCTACCATCGTCGATTCTAATATCAGCTTTTCTAACCCTTTAGACATCAACAATTTTCAGTATAGACATTGCTGCCTTATTGTAATTTAAAGAACATTCTTGTCCCACGAGAAGTGGTAGTTCTAGGTCGATGAGTAAGTCAGAGAGGTAAGAATTAGAGATGTTCTTGTTTAATTCGATGATTTTTCTGTTCCAAAATGCTGTACTCGGTACTTATAGCATACTAATCCGGAAATTTGCTTCGACTGAAACGGAATCTTTATGCAGTCAACAGTAGTTATCTCTGTTTTCTTCTTGCGTAAATACACAGGCTATTGAATGCGAAGTATGTGTAAACTTGTAACGTATAATTTACGTCCTCTGTTCAACGTATCGCGCGACATTATGTAAATAGCAAATTCGAAATTTATCCAAACTTTTTCCGCGAAGAATTCTTATATCTCGCTGATAAGGTAACGGTGTCAGGTGCCCATTGTGTAAATATGTACGCGTCCTTGTGTATACGTATGTGATTCACGAGCATGTATATTTACCCCTTTCGCGAGCTTAGAAATTATATATATATAATTAGATAATGTATATGTACTTCAAAGATGATGGATAGACTAGGATAGATTGGGAGAGACAGGATAAAAATTTAAACGACGACTTGGGTGAGATGTAGGGAGCTACTTTGATCTTTCGCAAATTGGTTAACGCAGTTTTAAATAAATGATTCACGCTTACAGTTTCCAGTTGTTATTATATGAGATAGAGAGTGAAAAAATTATATTACATACAATATTTCCAGTGAGAAATGAAATAAAACATAGAATTAGTGTGAAATTTACATTGTTGCGCGGTAATTAGAGTAACATGGTAGGATTTCATTAGCGGTTATCTACGAACTTAGTAAACGGTTACAGTAAATAACCTCTAATGCGCGTAACTTGTTATGATAATGACAATGACGCCTTTATTACGTAACAGAGTGTAAGAAAAGGTAAACGTACGATAAAAATACACACGAATGCGTAAAAAGTGACTCGCGAACCATGATACCGTTGTTTAATCCAGTTTCACATAGAAACCAAATATAATTTTGCGAAATGATCGCAAGGTTGCAGTCACCAACTTTATCGAGTGTAATTAAACAATTATACGTTTGCTTAAAGGAATTTTTAATTAAAAGAGAATTATTTGCAACATCATTTCTTTTAATATGTTCTTGCTAAAAATCATTGGAAGTAAAACACCTTTTTTTTTTTATCGGTTTCGCGCAGTTTTCAACTATTTGCATTACCTTTAGGATAGTATCTGACGCTTATAAGAAAAATGTTGCGTGACTAATAGCATGGACATTTTGTAGAGTATCTCGGTGGTATCAGTCGCCTCGTTATCGCAACATCTAGAGAAATACGAAAATACATTCTCCGCATCGTGAGACGATCCGCGCCGTCCGTTTCCGTATGGGCATTCTTCGATGAGACATTTCTTTTTAATCGCGGAAAATCTCCGTGATTAAGCTACGATCGATTGTCTGTTTAAGGATTAATCGTACAACGAGTTTACATTGACAGCTAGTCGATAGCGTTTCTACTTTGCGATAAAAGTATTGTCAACTCGATTGTTTCCTTTTTCAGTGTTTAGTTGCCGATCAACTTCTTAATTTATTATATAATATTTGCACGATATCAGTTTGTATGATTGTACTGGTATCGTGTAGTAAAGTAAGTAAGTTTGAGGACGTTTGAAGCATCACTCGGACGATAATACTGGCTACTGAAGTGTCTGCTTATAAATTATCTCGTCGTAGAAAAATCTCGAGTTATGACAACGCTTTCTTAGAATATCTAGCGAGTTTTCGTTTAGAATTCATAATCGGATAAGGTATTTCTTTATCACAGGATATAGGGTAGGCTCGAAATACTTAATAGAGACGATAGCGATTGGTCTTAGTGTAATTTATCAATAAATTGCAAATATAAATAGAAAATGAAAATAAAGAAGGATATATCATTAAGCAATTTCAGTTGTTAAAGTAGAGTTTAATTTTGTACATTGATAACTGTAACATTTTCTAAAAGTCAATCGCTTTTATTTTCACGTCGTGTCAAATTAGTCACCACATGTGAATTCCAATAGCACTTTGTGACAATAAGTACTCGTGAATATTATGAATCATAATTTGTTCGCGTGGAGTAACATCGCAAAAATTGTTTTAGTTGGACAAAGCCTTCTTTAGAATTCTTTTGCGCACTACACAAGTTACATAAACCATGCTATTCATACACAATTTAGCGTTAGAATTGGCATTAATATATTTCAATATTTGATCATAGTTGAAGTTATTTTGTAGGCACAGTAGATAACTACAATATATAATACACTATACACAGCAGATATATACAGCACGCAATTAATTTCCCATCCTGCAGCTATATTCAAGGACTGAATTATAGAGCACGTTACAATTTAATATTGTAATTTATAAACTACTCGTACACGCGTGAGTATACGTCCATTCAGACGCTTATGCATATTTATGAACTCGTTGAGTCAATGTTTCAACTTTTTCTTTTTAGTATACAGAGAATACATTGTTAACACTTGTCATTATGCTAATTCGTCGAGAATCCAAAGGAAAAAGAACAGCAATTTAAGGAATAAAGCTCCATTTAACGTGTGCTGGTACGATTTAAACATTTTACGAGTAAATTATGGACAAGAATTTTCAAACATGAGGAAATTGAAAGAAAGAGAAAAATATTTGTCGACTGATGCAAGGAAGCTTCATTGTTTAATTGTTTAGCTAAATTATTTTCTTTATGATCCTCGTGATTCATGATTCGCGTGAATTGCAGATCGTGGCGACTTCTGTTGGTGAAATTACGTACTTCGTACGTATTTGCCTGTTTTTTATGAGGTGGTAAAAGTTAATTGCACATAGAATTCACAAGCTTTAGAAAAGTTTCAAGCATTTTTGCTCATAACTTCGCAAGCGATGGAAAAAATCAAATTTATCCAATAGGACTGACCGCGTAGTTATAGTCACGAATGTTGGCGCATAAAATTGGGTTCTTTTTACAATATTTTATTATTTCAAGATATGTCGATTGTATCTCTTAATTTTTGAAAAGAGATGAAGAACGAATGCAATGAAAGTAAAGAAAAGAGGAAATTAACGGAAGGGAGAGGAATGTCCGAAAGAGTGCAGCGGGTCACGTGTGTATAGTCGGTCCCTTGCATTAGCCGTGGATCCTCCTTTTTCTTTCCCCTTCTTCTCTCTTTCTCTTGGGAGCCACGTGCGCGCCTCAAGAAATTCCTGTTTTGTATCCTTCAGCCTTTGTTCGGCAACAGCTGTCCGACCAAAGAAATGCTTTTCTCCGTTGTCAGTCTGCTTACCGCTTATTCTTTCTCTTCTATCCTTGCTACGCCTACATTTGGATTAGATCATCGTTTCCCGGTATTATTTTCTGGATTCGTTCAATGTTAAACTTAGGAAACAGGATTTAGTATTGACCAGCAATTTAAATTGGATCGATACTACCTTAGTCGCTAATCAATTCAGCGATCGATTATATTTTCCAGCAGTTTCATTTAATATAATCGTTTCTTCAATTTATGATACGTCCAGAGAAATCGTAAGTTGTCTAAAAAATTTGTCGATTAGAAAAAGCCGCCTATCCACGACCTTAAATATTCGTGGGACGTTGCTTTCGAAAATTTGCCGTGCGCTTGCGTCTACATGGGAAAATGCCACGAATGCGCCCAATTACAAAAGACCGCGAGCATTCCTGAACAGATCCGTACGCATAGTGGCCCGACACTGGCCCCGTGCGGCTATCTATCCCTCTTCCTTCGTCCCTCCGTTGGTATGAGCGGTCGTGAGTAGTTGGCGCACTATAAAAGGGGGCCCTTCGCTCGGAGCGGGGCCCCGCGGGCCGGCAAACAGCGCGTTCAGATAAATACGCGGGATGGGCCGGAATTCCTCACTCGGCTGCATTCCAATCGCTCTTCCTCCTCCGCCATCTCACCACTAACACACGCACCGTCATCGTGTTATTTGCAGCCTCCGCAACGCTACCACCACACCGGCCAACCATGGACGTACAACTTACAAATAAAGATTTATAGAAAAGAGTCGCGTGTTTTATCGAATAAAATAGCTACGAAATTTGTTCATTCGTAATGAAGGTGTAGAAAAATCTTTCGGAAAGTAGAACTTTTTCCCTTTTATTGGACGCTGCGAAATTTGAGGTTAGAGTATCTGCAATATAATTATTTTAGACCAAGCATAACACGATATAGGGGGTGCTACGTATGTATTTTGATCATTTGTGTAGATTGTTCCGCAATAATTATTATTGTAGGTGATGGATCTACCATCGAAATGTATAGACGGAACTCTGATGTGAGAGGTTAACCCTTTTGGCTCGCTCCCTTTGCCGCACAGCAATATTTCTCGAAGAGGAATTCTTTAATGATACACACGAATGGCTGCGTGCGTTATACTCAGCTTCGTTGGTACATGTGTGTAATTTGTGGCCTAGAGCCGGGTCTCCATCGAAAAAGTGTTTATTCGATTGCTTGTCATACTCATCGCGATCCTTTTTTGCGTGGAACGTATAATAAGTGGACCAATTTATATTTTTGAGGCTATTTTCAGCATACACATATCGAATTGGCCCGATTCGTTCCGTACTAATACAAGAACATGGTGGCGGTTCTACGTGAAGTGTCGTGCAACGCGCAAGAAAGATGCAAGTTTGATACCAACTGTCGTGAGAAGTTACGCATCACACATCACTTCGCGTAAAACTGCCATTTGTGCCACAGTACGGAACGAATTCTCACAATGGCGAGTATATTGCATGGGAAATGTGATTGTGAAAAATGTAATTTGATATCACGGCCGTCAGTCCGTTGTTGTGGCGTCTGTGACCGATGGTCGTAAAGCAAATGGTATTTGAGAAATGCGTATTCATGGCTACGATTGCTTCCTACGAGAATCAGGTATACTAATTTACTCTTTTGCCTTTTGAGAAACCGACAATTCAAAGGAAACGAAAAGAATACTTATTGCCATCTCTATCGGTCTAAGAAACAAGCATGTATCCTCTGCATTCTATTGAAGGTAACAGTCCCAAATGGACGGTGACCTCGTATCTTTGAGATGACAAATGGCGCTCATCAAGAGCCAATACCGCAGTCTTCCGATATCTCCGTACGCGGCACACGTCAAGAGGGACATTCCAATTGAATCGGGACATCTTTAACCGGAATTCGTCTGGAGAGGATAGAGCGGATTCCCGCGTCGCGACGCAGGCATGTCCGGCGAGTGTCGCGTCGTATAAAAAGCTAAGTTGAAGCGGAAGAGATTTCGGGGGATCTGCCACCAGGCGAACGAAGGAGGAAGCGAGTCGAGATCTTTCGAGTGGGAAAAACGAATGATAGATGCATAGGGAGATGCAAGGATCGCGGTAAGAAGAGCTTCAGCCCTGTGGAGGTGGAGATGGCAAGTTCCGAGGGGTGGGGAAAAATAAGAGGCTCTTTCCGCGAGGCGAGCGAACCGGCTCGTACTCGATAGCATCTGCGGAGCCTCCGACAATAATAGTGTGGACCGAGAAATATGCGCGCGGGGCCCGAGCCCCGTGAATCCTTCGGCGGTTTCGTGGTGGTGAGGTGGTACGGAGGCAAAGCACGTCTGGTGGGGCGGAATTCTCTGTTGCGTAGTGATGGAATCGATCCGATACTAGTAATTTTCGTGCAATACCACCTTCTCTTTGCTCGCTCGTCCGGTATGCGCTACGAATTCCTCGCTAAGCCACGAAATTCCGGGGCTGTATCCCTGAAAAAGGCACTTTTCCGTAGATGAGCATAAAGTAACAAAGCTATTCCAATGTTTGCGATTAGATAATCGTTGTGCAATATCTTTTTCCGCAGAGATGTTCAAGTCAACGCCCTTAAAATTAAATCCCAGAAAGTTAAAACAGTTCGAATAGTGTAATTTGGAAGTTATTGGAAGCACGTAATTAAAGGAACTATCAAGTTATTTATTGGACAGTTATATCAGCGAAAAGGTCCGTAACGTGTGCAAGGGATGAGCGAATTGATCCCATCGCTATTGCCACAGAACGAGCCTCCTGACGGAGAGGGGACATACACCAAGGTCCACCGGGCCTGTTCTTAGATGATTAGAGACACGGCTGATGGGCCAGTAGTGGCCCCAGAAATTCCAACAAGGACGAGGCATAATGCGCGACTCAAGGTCGGTTCTACTACCGACCAGAGGAGTCCGAGATGGGACACGTTCAGCAGGGTCGTACCGTGACCTCGTCAGGCCCTCCCTCCCCTCCTCCACTACCTCACGGGCCCCTACTCCGTTCCTGCTGTCGTCCCTTACAGGCTGGGCTCCGCCAACGACAGGATCGTGTGCTCGCCCAACGGCGCCCTGCATATCTGGCTCTCCTGCATACCACCACGACATTCCGCGTCGCCGAAGAAAAATGTGTACGCCCTACGGGGGTAGGCTCAATGACGAACGCTATGATAAAACTCGAGACGCGTCCTCCTCGACGTTTCTGCCTCTGGGCAGTTCTTCGGATGAGTCGAGGAAAGGACTGACAGTTCTTTCGCGAATTACGGCTTTTCATTTATCTTCTGCGCGACGAATTTTGAAGATGCTCTACATCTCGACTTTTCAGGTAGCCGAGAGAAGCTCGGATTGTGAGAGGAAATTCCAGGCCTGGAATTTCTGTTGATTCGACGGAGATAGCTGAAGGCTGGACGGAGAGAAGGCGGGAAATTTCGACACGTGATACCGTAAATATTCGAATGGCGCGCGAGCGAACGCGCAGCACGTGTGTGCGTAAGGTCTAGTATCAATAAGATTCACTAGGAACGAATACCGCATGAAATGCATAGTATTTGAAAGGAGGAGGCGGAGTGGGGCAAATACGGAGATTGTAAGAGAAACAGGCAGAGTTGGAATGAGAGGGGTGGCAGGAAAAGTAGCGGAAGTGGGGGTTGCAAGGGCTCGATTGTGACGGTGCTGCCGGCCCTCAGGATGAGGCCCGCCTTTTTACACCGGGTAAGAAAGAGCAGCTTGAGGCCACCATGGTTGAAGCGAGATAAATGAAAAGACTATGGAAGGAGCAGAGGGAAAGAGAAAAGGAGGTACGCCTATAGAGCGGATCAACGGAGAAAGAGAACCCGATGTCCGTTTGTGTGCGGTCTTGTGTGTGTATTCGAGCGAGAAAGAGGCAGGGAATCGAAGGATTAAACGGAAGAAGAAAGAGAAGGAGGGAGAAATAGAGGAGTAAAAAGAAAGGATGTTGGGTACGGTGGTAGGGGCAAGGGTGGTAGGTAAGAGCAGGATGGAAACGAGAAGGGAAGGAGAAGATCGACCGGGTGGTGCAAGAAGCGAAGGAAGAGAAGGCAAAAAGGAGGAAAAAAGGTGGGATCCCTTAAAAATTGAGACCCACAGAGGTGGGGATCGGAATTTCGGGCCCCGTAAACCGGCCAGTCTCAAGGAGGCCTTCGCGAAGATGAGGTGAAGAGAAGAGGAGATAGACGTCCGACGGGATAGAGGAAGAAGAAGGAGAAAGAGAAGGAGAAGAAGAGCACGTAGAAAGAAGGAGGAGAGAAAGAGCTGATATAGAAGAGGGAAGAAAGAGACGGCAACGATCACGACGACGACGAAGAAGACGAGGAGGAAGAAGAAGAGGAACCGTGCCTAGTCTACCGTGTACCCGGCATGGACCGTCAGTACACACTCTGCGTACTCGTACCGGCGCACCAGTACCGCACCTACGTGAACAATTACCATCAGCAGGCACATCATCAACGGCTGCAGCAACAGCAACAGCAACGCCAGCAATATCCCGAGCAACAGCGTTCGTGCAAGCAGCCTTATCGGCAGGAGCAAATTTACGAGAACGTCGTCTCTCAATATCGCATGAGAATGTGCTACCACAACGATTACGAGAACGACGAGCAGATCCAGAGATTTTACTGGGAGCAGTGCTACAGACGCGATGACACCGACGCTACTGCGTACTATTACTGTGAATACGTAAGGCCTCTTCCAGGATTCTCGCGTGCCTCGAGCGTTACTCGGATCTCTTAGAATCCGTTCAAGTGAAATTCCGGCTTCGTGCCGTCAGTGTTTCCTCGTTGAACCCCGTGTTCCTCCAAGTATTCTCTTCTAGAGTTCCCTTGCACGTGCCTAATAATACGATACACCATTTGTCGATGGGACTAGATAGGAGCTTTTAGTCGTATCCATGCGTGTTTTTGTCGCACGCGTCAACGGAGAACGGATCCTGATTCGGAAACGAATGGCAGTTGAAAGTATCGGGGCTTGGATCAGGTGTACGGAGTAGGAAAAGTACAACATTCCATGTGAACCGAGACGGAAAATCCATTAATATCGTGTTGATGTCTCTCGATACTGTTCCTCGCGTTCTTTTAATTCGTCTCGCGTTACGATGACGTCTCGTTTCATGTGGTGGCGCCCGAGGTGCGTGATTGTGGCACCGCGTAAATCATGCGTAATGGTATTTCCTTGTCTGAAAAGCAAAGGAATGTCTGGACGGCGCGTTGCGCGATTTCCGTTGAATAGCGAGCGCGCGTGATCGAGGTGAAAACACGATGCCGATGTAATTATTCCGAATTCAACCGCCACTTCCGAGCGTGGAGAGTTCTCTCTGAGAAGCGTGTTGCTCAAGTGATGTACACACACGGGTCTTACTTCAGAACTTACGTCGATTACGACTAGACTGCGGATGTTTGTGCAAGTGCGCATTCCTGTACAAAATAGATAAAGAAACAGCGCCTAGAAAGAAATTCGTAAAGGTGTACTCTTAGGCACTGAAAAGATTAAATATATACTGGCGAATATTTTCGGTGTTCATTGTATGTGAACACTTGTTCTCGTCACTGTCACTTAATTAATTTTTAGTTTTTTAAAAACATACCACGTAATCAATCTTTTGACGAGGCATTTCTCTATTGTGTTACAGGCGAAGAAGGAAATCTACGATGTAAAACAACAGAGGCTATGCTTAGCCCAGGATGAGTACAATCACCTCAACAACGCTTTAACAACGCTTGGTGCATCGCGCACTAGTTGTGAGTATCTATTTTTCAGAATATTTTTTATTATACATTTAATCTAGATGTGTAGAGATTTTTTAATTTCATTCATCTGTCTTGTCTATAGTGTGCTCCAGTTCAAGTTCATTGAGCACCAAGTATGATCCAGATCTGTTGAAATCCGATGTTGCGCTCGCAAGGAGTCGAGTTTCCCGGTTGAAACGAGAGCTCGAACAGATCCGTGCCGAGATGAACTGTACACAGCGAGGAGTGGACACTCTTGCTAGGTATATCACTCTGTTCCATTTCGCGGTAGATTTTCGAGAAGCAGCAGCTTATCAGAAAAGAAGGTATATCTCAACGTTTGCTTTGTTCGATACAGCGTCGAGCAGAAGCTAAGCGGACACCATGGCGGTTGTTACAACATCACAGAAGCCCAGGCGATTATGACGGAGCTTCGAAACATCCAAAAGTCGCTAAGTTCCGGTGAAAAGGAAAAGGCAGAACTGATGCAGTCGCTGGCCCAACTAAAGGACGAGCTGACACGATTGCAACTCTGCGAAGGTAGTCCCGAGGCCAGCACACTCAGCTTACCCCAAGAGAAGCTAAGCACAGCGTCTCAGACCGACTTGTCCGGTGAATTGGTCCCGATCGGCACTCGGTTAGCTGAGATGGCACGCATGAGGTTGCAGTACGACGAGGCCAGAAAGAGGATACAGCACATTCAACAACAACTGGCTGATCTCGAGGAGAAAGTGACGCCCGGCCAGACGGAGAGCGATAAAGACAAGCTGTTGCTCTTCCAGGAAAAAGAACAGCTCCTCAGAGAGTTGAGGAGCATCACTCCACGCACCAGAACGCAGCAGGACATGAAGAAGATCCAAAGCGAGATCCGTCGCCTCGAGCAGGACCTGAACAATGCGCTTGAACTGTCCAACAAGACTATAACCGATCGCGTACGGTTGCACGAGGAGAAGCAATTGCTGTTGCAACAGCTGAGGGACGCGTTACGCTCGATGGCAATGCTCGAGGGCCAACTGAAGACTCTCAGTGCAAGCACGCTCTCGGTGAGCAGCAGCTCCAGTCTCGGAAGTCTAAGTACGACAAGCAGCAAAGGTTCCCTGAGCTCTGGGTTGAGCTTCACGGACATTTACGGTGGCCCACAGTGTCTGGGCCCCGTTAGCTCGCAACAGGATCGGCCAGTCGACATGGTCGACCTGCACAGACGCGTCGAGCGACTGCTCAGAGGCACGGAACAGAACAATTTGGTCAGCACGCCGTCGCCAGGTCGATCACAGCCAAGCCTCTCGCCCAGGTCCAGCCTGTCCAGCGTCAGCCCGCCCGTTTCACCGCTTTACGAGAACGCTCCAATAGGCCCACCGCCAGCATACGAGCACGTGGAAATGCAGAGGCGGCAGCATCAGAGACCTATGGCCGCGTCCAACGCCCATCTGGACGGGAATCAATTGGAGGATCGTCTAGCGGAGCTGAGGCTCAGCCAGCAACAGGCATCCTCGCACGAGCAATCCTGCGTTGGACCCCAAGATCGTTTGAAGTTAGTGGGTGGACCGCATCCGCCTGTCGAATTGCAGTCCGGAAATATGTCCCAAGGCAGCGGCTTGGGAAGGCCTGTGTGCGTGATGCAGCATCAAGTGACCTCGCAGGAACCCCTCTCGCCTATCAGCGAGACACCTCCACCTACTGGCATTCGTTCGAGGGCTAGTAGTTCTGGGACGAACACGAGGTCCGTCTCTGCTGCTGTTTCGGATGAAAGTGTCGCTGGTGATTCGGGCGTGTTCGAGGCCTCTAACAGAAGGAAACTGCCCGGTACTATTGGCGACGTGGACTCTCTGGCTCTTGGAGAAATGAGTCTGGAAACGGCACAAGTGCAGATTAAGCTTAGGTTCGTTTTTTTGTTTGTTCTTGGTTGTAAGTAGAACTTCAAGGCTTGATGACTCATTGGAATATCTACTTTAAGAGCATGCATGCATTCGTGAGATTATTGGTGTATTTACTCATGTATCATGATGCCAAACACTGTGTTGTAAAAATTTTAGAGATTATGGTGAACCCAGTGTGGTATGCAATGTCTTAGAACTGTTAGGGATTAATGATTAATCCCTTCCTTATTGATTGGACTTTTTGTTTGTTTAGATATTCTGTAAGTGACGGTTTGCTCCATGTCGGAATTGAACGTGCCAGAAATTTGGCTGCCCTCTTTATTCCTAACAATGCCCAAGTGTAAGTACTTGAATGTTTAGCGTAAATATTTAATTGAATATTAAAACAGTGTGAAATATCATTTTTCTCTCTATTTTGCGTTTAGGTATATAAAGGCTGCATTGCTTCCGATGCAGCCACCTGTTAATCACATGTGTTGTACGAAGCCTGTTGTGGATTTGCGTAAACCAACCTTCGGTGAAACGTTCCCGATTGCAGTACCACTCAATAAATTATATACAAAGACACTGCAAGTCAACGTTTGGTGTACAGGCAGCGAGTCTGAGGAATGCTTGGTAGGTGTATTTTTCAACCTCCAGAATAATGAGAATACCGGACACTAATTATTGGATAGCTTTCGCAACGTCTCAATTGCCAAAGTTAGAGTGCCATTTCTACGACTATTTAATTTCTCAACTGGATTGTTCTTGTTTCAGGGATCCGCCCAAGTGTCCCTTGCAGACTTTAGTCCAGAATCGCCAAGTGTTAAATGGTACAACATACTCTCCTTTCGCTTCATGCAACCATCCGACAGCCCTAGCACCAGTACCAGCAACAGTAACAGTATCTCTACCAGTGTGGTGAGGCAAGCCAAACACGATAAGCAAGAGTCGGATTTATCTGTCTACCGTAGCGGGCAGAATACGAAAGAGGAAAGCAGCGACGAGAGTACGATCATCAGCTCTCAAACGTCTACATTGACGAGGAATCAGGGCTGCGACGAACTTCAAACAGCAATCTCGTTAAGGCTGGAAGAGCTGGCCAATTGCTTGGGTAGTCCCGAGGAAGAGGATGAGAATGGTGGCAGCGAAAGCGGAAGTGAGGACAGCGACGAGGAGGGAATCATCGTTGAATTCGCGATGGAAGATAATGTTCTGGAGGATGTATTGGAACACGAGGTAATCACTGCTTTCAATTATAGTGTTCCTTTTCCATTTCTTCTTGGATGAATTATAATTAAGTAGGTTTTTTTAAATTTGTTGTTAATGTGTATAAATTTGTGTATATAAACAAGGAGGAGGAAGAATTGAGCGAAGAAGCAAGACATACTCAGGACAAAGAGACCAATACTGAATGCGTTTTCATCCCGGAACAAGGAAAACAGAGGAAACTCTCTGCAGCCGGAGTTGCCTCTAGCGTAATGCACGACGACAAAAATTCGATTGTAATTAAAAGGAGTCAAACGTTTTCACCCAGCGCTGCAGTCAGCAAAAATCACTATATTTGTCGGGTGAGCACTATTTTCTTTCTTAATGCATTCAGAACTGAATCCCTTTAGGGTCGTGAAGATTTATCCGTTCAATATTTTCAGTTGAATCGGAGCGATAGCGATAGTAGCATGCCTCTTTATCGAAGAGGCGGACCTTTTCAACGAAACTCAGTAGAAAGACGGTCCCTCCGATGGAGAAGACCTTTGTCTGCTCTCAGCTGTAAAACCGCCTCGAAAAAGTCCACGAATTTGCCGCCTACAGCGAGGACCTCTCTGGACCTCGAATTGGATCTTCAAGCGCAACACGCCAGGCTGAACAATCTTCAGGACGAGCTGAGCAGATTGCGCGAGTTGAAGCAAAGGTTGGAGCAGGCACGTGAAAAGGGGGACACCGATTTCGCGACGTGGTTGCTGGAGGATCACAAGTTCCAAAACCTCATGGCCCAAGCCGAAAGTGGGAAAAACGGCAAGAGCGCCGAAGATAAAAGAGTGGAGAAGATGCTGAAGAAAACCTCGAAAGAAATCTACAAGCTGAGGAAAACGAAAGCTGGCAAGGGCAAGCCTGATATTATCTCATTCAAGTATGTACATTGTTAAGCAAAACTATTGTCAGATTTGATAAGAATACGAATTCACTGTAATCTTTTTTTGCAGAGAAAAAATGGCCTTCTTCACGCGCGTTAATCTCAATGTTCCTGTACTTCCTCCCGAAGACTCACTATGCGAGAGCTCATCGCCATCTCCGTCGTCCATCCAGCACAAGAGATACGCCTCAGAGCCGATTAGCACCGAATCCATGGTTAATAAGTTTGGTGCTCAAGGTGTTACGAATTTGGCTATACGGTCTAATAGTGTTCCTAGCGGGAATGCGTCTGCGTTGAGGACTGACGGTGCCACGACCAGTAACGCAAGCACGATTACAAGTGTGGACGAGGATGTTCCAGCGAACAGTACAAATAAATCTGTGAACGCGAAAGGTCGACCATCCGATACGAGTGCGCATTGCCAAGAAAACGGTCAAGGCGATGGTCTCAAGACTACCGAAGAAAACGACGGCGAAGAGCCAAGGAGGTACGAATACGTCGTCGACAGAGTACTCGGTGTCGAGGTGTAATGTTTGCACCTCGTTTCTCCATCACCTTTTTCTTAAACAATGGACGAATTTATTCTAATCGTTGGATAATTTTAACGCGTGACCAGTTCAGTAATTTTCGAACAGAAACAAAAGGATTGGAATGAAGAACAAAGGAATATCGTTTCCTCGCTTTTTTTCGAATTCTAGGTGCCATGCACGACGATTGGAGAAAACGTAAGTGAAGTATATTCGAACGGCACACATACATATGACGATGCTAGTGTAACTAGTACAATGAACTGAATAAAGTGTTGCCGTATTGTTATTGTTTTTTCTTTTTTTTTTTTTTATAATTACTAGTTAACGACGCGACGACACGATGCCGTAAAGAGGAAATTTCTAGGAACTTTTTCGAAGCCGTAGCGAGAAATGCGTGAAACGAGCGCCCTGTACATACGAAACAATGTAAATTATTTAAATGAGATTTTAATGCGTGAATTATTTAATTTCAAATCGAACTTGATCGGGTTTCTGTCTTGCATCCCGGTTCATTATTCTGTGCGTTATGTCGTGTATGTCATTTTACTCGCTTCCCTTTGCGCGTTCCCTGTTTAGAGCACACACACGGCCCCACCGAGCAGCTGGACTGCCACACCGAAAAATGTAACAAACGAAGGAAAGAGGAGAAAAGTAGACAAAGGGAAAAGAGGATGATAACTGTAGCCCTGGATGGTTGTTCCTCGATTCTATAACTACCATTTCATAACTTGTTCGCGTTTAGAATCTTTGAATGCTTCTGCGCTTCTCGTTGTCTCAATTTCACCGACCAGTAAGCATTCTTCAACGTGGTCAAGTTACTAAAATCCGAAGTAACTTGGCTAATTTGATCGAGACTGTGCTGTTTAACGTGTCCTAAAATCACAATTCAGTTCCAATCGATTGAAGTAAATAGGTTGAACATTTGGCACTAACACTGTAAGACCTAAGCTGCAAAATGTAACTAATAGTCGTGTGAAACATCCTGTATTATACGAGAAAGGAAAAAAGTTCATTGAAAGATAGTGCTCTAAAACACGAGAACTTAACACCTTTAACTTCCGGAATGATCAATTTGTTTCGTATATCGAGGAAGCTGGTAGGAATTGGGTTTTCACATTGGGGACTAGTAAAAAAAATCTTCGAGATAACAATTATGTAAATAACTTTGTACATACGCACCAGACAATCATGTTTACGCGTCTACAAATTATATATCCATGTATTTACGAATGTATGCGTGTATGCACGTATGTTGTAAACGTATATTTTTATGTACATTACATACGTATGTATGTATCTATAAAGCGCCTAGGACAGAGAAACTACGCGGTACATTTATGTGGTTCGCGAGAGCATATTTTTTATGGTAAAATACGTGTACAACTCGTGTAACAGCTTTTGTTACTTCTCCGTAACAATATGAAAAAGGAACGAAAGTTGTCTTTTGTGTAATAGAAATACATTGTCGAAGTGCAGGACTTATTTGCATATGTATTGTATTTAATTAACGTGTTTCGTTAACGTATTATGTACCAACGTGGCGTTACGTTGCTGTCGATGATAATGATACACACGAATGGCAGCCACAATGGTAACGAGATGACGGTAAAAACGTATCCACGGCGATGGCAATGATAGAATGGCGAATAACGAGTATAATAGAACATGGAAATATGAATCATGGTACTGATATCGATAAGAATAGTAATAACGCTAATAATAAGTTCGTAATGAATTATACACATACATAAACACGTACATCCTCCGAGAAACAACCACAGTATGACTTGTAAGTAACGGTAATGATTTAAATGGTAGTGATTCGTATGATAACGATTAAAAAGAAAAAAAAATACAGTATATTCTTGCCATATTATTTTGTATTCGTAAATTTGTTTCTCAGACTTTTAACGATTAATATACGTCTTCTAACTCCCGAAATCATTTTATGTGACTAACTATTACGCAGTGGTGCAATAAAATCATTCTAACAAAGTTCGTGCGAGTAATATGAAGGTATACGAAAGGTGTTTCGAAAACCTTGCGTCTGGTGTACATAAAACAACAGCCTGATCTGATGCTTAAAATTATCAAGGCGATAGAGGTGATAATTTTAAGTTCTCGAGTGAACTTATAATATCTGTTGAATAATCTACAGTGGGCGTGTAGAACGATATATTAAAAATGAAAATTCTCGCTGAACCGAAGGATCGAACGCTTGTGCGCATGTTTTGAAAAGCGCGCCTGCGCGGCACGCCTTCGTGATCGTTCGGATTGGCTTATGCGGTTCAGTAGGCTCGCGGACAGCGTCCCCCTCTGTCTAGCGGAGCGCGGTGCATCCGGCGCGATGCTGTTGTGCTGTGTTTTGCGTAACGTGTTGTCAGTTTCGTTTGGTGCAGCAGTGCAAATTGTAATATTCCTTCTGCAACACTCGAACATCCTGAGGGTGCAAGCTTCCCTGCCTCCGGGCGCTGGTTAGTTTTTCATTGATCACCTATTTCATAGACAAAATAAGACCACCTAAAGTCGTCAGTATCCTTGTCAAACGTTGTTGTACCGATTTATGTAAGGGAATCCATAATACGAGACACTATCTGATTTAATGATCACCCTTTGTTCTCGCGTTACTAGTATCGCTCTAGTTGCATTGCTCGCATGTATTTACTTCTTTTACGAATTATTTTTCTCAGGTATTGTATATATTTCCAAATAGCCGAGCAAACGATCGAGAACTACGAGTACTACGTCGAAGACCGCGAAGATTCGATTGGTAAATGTTTATTTTTGTTTTCTCGGTTGTTGGTTGGCGCGCATTTTTTGAAAACGCGTCCCAACGTGTACTCTGTGGTGTGAACATGGCGTGAAGAAAGTTCGCAGCTTATTCGTCAGAGATTTCAAGCCTTCGTGCATACCTGTCGCGATTGCATGAGCGTTTTCCGTGTCGACCCACTCGAAATCGTGACGCTCGTGACGGAGAAACTAGGTGGCAGAATCTAGAAGACAGCTTAAGTAATTCAACGGTCAGCTGCGAGTGTACGTCGGGGCTAATCGATATTATTATCAGCGCCACGCTTTTCTGTGTACACAAACGCGTACGTACACGCGTTTGGCATCCTGTTCTACGTAAGTTCTACTACGTGTGCACTGAAATACGAAATCGTACGGCACCGATTCAAGTCATGCAGCC
Organism: Xylocopa sonorina; assembly: GCF_050948175.1. Classification (NCBI taxonomy): domain Eukaryota; kingdom Metazoa; phylum Arthropoda; class Insecta; order Hymenoptera; family Apidae; genus Xylocopa; species Xylocopa sonorina. Next base: position 8,804,382 of record NC_135201.1, on the reverse strand, counting down.
TTCGAACGTTTCCACGCAACCAAAGCTATCCGTTAGATGATATTGAACTTGGCTATCAAACGCAATTTTGATCCATTATACAGATACTGTAGCTGCCTTTTTGTTGAGCATTCCGACCTTTTGAAAAGAATCGATTTCGTCGATCGATTTATACAGGATCCGCGTTTGAATTGGGTAAAAGGAATTTTTATGGACAATGATTGTCTTTACAAAGAAATCGAGAGAATAAATAATAGTATTCAGTAAGCATTTCATAAAGTAGCAGATTTTTCAAATAATCGATAATCGATTGTAACGGTCAGTGTACGCGCTGAAGTTGTTCACAAGCGAAATACGAACGCTTAGGTCCCCTAATGATATAGAATTGAAAGGACAACGTTTTCTACGCGATGATAAACCGATTAGGCACGGCAATTAAAACCGCTACCAACGACGAGGTATCGTGTGCCGCACGAGAAGTTAGAGTTTAATAGCAGAAGTTGAGCTGCGTGAGAGTTAAACAATAATTGGGAACGGTACGTATCAGAGGGGGCCCGAGCAGGCCGTGATCTGTGATGGAATCGAAGGTAAAGCTTCTAGAGGACTAATCCGAATCAATTTGCATTATTTTCACCATAGGAACTCGACTGGCTATCGATTTAACACCACTACCAGTATTCGCTAAAAATACACGAGATGTACGTCCCTCGGGTCTTTACGCAAACGGAGGAAAAGTTTCTATGGGCGAAGAATCCCTGGCCTCTGATAAGAAAATGATGCCCGTTAGAAATTCTTAGAAAATTGATTGCACGAGTCTGACGGAGGAGACGCTTTAAACGTTTGAAATAAGTATCGTGGGACACGAAGGACATTATTGAGGAATGAATGAGGAAGCATGTTCACGTTTTCGCTGATAGACGAATTACTATAGTCGATTGAAATACATTTTCATTCAGTAAATTACTATTCGGGGCTGTTCATCTACATTCTTGCAACGTTTCAACGTTTCGCGTTCCTCTGATGTTTATGAAACTCGATGTGCTGCTAGATTTAACGAAACCCACGAAGATAGTACGAGGAATGTACACGTAAAAAACTATTTAATTTGTATTGTTTTGTAACAAACATTGCAGTCGACAAGATACGCGGAACTTCGACGATACTTCCGGACCGGAACTGCAAACGGACCATAAAATCAGGTCGTCCTAACAAGACGAGACAATACATACACATCCGCGTACGCGATTTGAAAAAAACTTGTTTATTTGATTAATCTAGTATATTTTGTAAAATGTGTTTAAGAGTCGAGTCTTCTATCTTTTTTTAAATAACATCAGTAATACTTGTCTTCCATGTTATCGCGTTAATTAAAATAGTAATGCTACACGATTGAACGTTTTCAATTTCAGAGGATGAAATTATTCTCATTGAGCATCTGCCAGGGCGTCGAGTGCACCTCCAAGACTTCTTTTGGTCAGATGCCAAGGATGCCCCACCATGGGTAGACCCTAATCAAGGTCTAACCTTTTATGAGACCAGGACAGTTCATCACACTGTAACGCTCTATTCGCCAGTGGAAGATAAAGACAGTCACGACCCAGCATTCCCCAATGAGCCAAAGTGTACTACTTGCATCGAACCCACGCCTAGATTGGATGACGACGAGGATCAGAATATTGGTGTCCTCATTGGAGAAGATCCTGGGCCAAGGCACTTGTTATTAATTTTATATACACACAGTCGTTCCTCGATTCACGTTGTACTTCGCTTTTAACTTTTTTTCTTTTGTACATCTTTTGTTAATGAACTCTATTTACTCGAAAAACCACGTGGGGTGAGTATATCGTGTAAATCGATGGACAAGTGTATTATATTTTGCTTGTATCAACAAGTACGAACGTAAATACGATTCCACAGTCTCGTTAAATGTTATTGGTGAACAAATTAAACGAATCTTTTAATGTATTTGTATTTTAGATACTGGTTGCTAACAGTTCTTCGCGCAGGCGAAGCTATACCACCCAAAATTGAGTTGAAATTAGCTCGCCTGTATAAGACTGCGTTTTCGAGGCAACAACAACGTCACCTGGGACTTCTGCAAACAGATTCACGTTTCCGACGAATCACACGAGAACAGACACTCGTAAAGAACAAGGTACATGTATTGAACAAATATATTTTAATTGTAATTATTTTATTTTACATGTAAAGTTCAGTCCAAAATTGGTATAAACATTATTTCAGCGGCAAAGTGCTAATCGAGAAGAAATATCTGAGAACCTAGCAAAATCGAGCATCCAAACGCATTCGGAGTCTCAGGTGTCTACAATGCCAACCCCCGTCAAACTAGTCGAATTACCCAAGTTCGATAATGTTAACAGTATCGAAAATCACGATGACTATATCGAATTAGATATTTTTCGATTAAAAAAGTCAAGCCTTGTCAAGGAAAGAGGATCACCTAATAATACAGTATCTACTACAACAGCCTCGATAGATTTCAACGAAAACATCACAGATTATACGAGTGATGAAACACTGCAAGACGATGCACCCTTTAATTTATCTTCCACGAGATATAATTTGCAAGATCACTTAGATAATTCTCTGTCGTCTGAAAAACAGATATCGAGTAATATCGATGCAGAGAGTACGAGCGTAGGCAAACGTTCCGAGTTACGTTCGTTGGACCATCCCAGGGAGGAAACCGTCCAAGTTAGAATGCAAAATACAAGCGTAACCGAAGGCGGTGCTACGAAGTTGATATACTCTGTTCACCTAGGTGGAAAACCTGTACCAGCAGAGACAGCTGCTAGAGATATGGCTCTATTGTCGCCCCAAGAGGTTGCATTGGAACTCGGCGCACCAGTTATTATTCAAAGTGAACGTGAATATTTATAATTATGTACATCATTAATCTTTTGCGTGCATCAATTTTATTTTTGTCTTTTTTTTTTTACACGCGCAGCATACTTAAGGGAAACGCGACCATTGGCTCTTTCAAGGAAAAGGGATGCATGGTTGCTGATTGGCGCAGCGAGCGCTGGTTTCATATTGTTAGCATTAGTCGTGGTAGGGTTGGTTCTTGCAGCGAAAAGGAAAAGAGCGCACAGCGCGGTAGCTGCCCCGCCAAGTCATCATATCTTGAAAAAGAAACGGGAATACACACAAGCAGCTGCTGGTCTTGATAACAATGCCTTCTCAGCATCAGAACTGGAAATTAAGGTATCACTTTATATTTGTATTTGTGCTTTTTGGATTGTGCCTCCTCTTTCGTACTGTTCATTTGTATTTCAAAACTGTTTTTTTTTTTTTGGTATTAGGCATCAGATTTTGTTAAAAACTTTCCACCATAGATAGTAATTTGCATGATGCTATTCGCAAGGTACAGAGGAATTCATTACTAAATAACAGGGTACAAATGTCCAGGTAGAATTACAAGGGGGAACTTTAATGACAAACTCGCATGTTCAGACGGATATTGACTTCACAAATGCTCCATCTTGTTCTAATCTGATTTATTACGAAGCACCTATATCGATCTTCAGCGCATCCTATACTTCCTTCCAGACTGACGGTACCAGCCAGAGACAGACTCCTAGAAGTTTATCGAGAACAGTTTCCCTCGAGACTCCGAACAGTCCAGAGCCAGGAACTCGTGAGATTTCGAGCGACGACGACGAAGAGCAAAAGAGGAAAGCTCGAGAGCCAAGCCCATGGGAACATCCACCAAAGAAATCGAGGTGCAACCGATTATCAAAATTGTTTCACTGCGTTTTTATATTCTGTGATATATTATTATATTTTTTACAGATTAACGCATGGAAAAATGTCTCGAGCAAACGCAATTGATACTCCTCGTACGTCCGATTCGACGAATGTGATCGTCGATCATTTCGAAACGTTAGATTCTTTGGAAAATAATTACACGAGGCAAGAAGAAGCTACTGCTTCTCCGCATTCTTATCTCTCCATGCCATCCTGTAAACCATTCCCCAGCATGAAAAGTGTCGAACCACTTTCCAAAGTGCTAGAACCGGTTATGGTGTGAAACATTTTTTGTAAAAAGTATTACAACAAAAATCTATTTGAAGCTTTTAAGTGTATATTTCTTTTGTTTAGGTTAAACATTTAGACATCGATTCTCCGGAACTAGTGAGGCGAGATGACTTAGGTGTCTACAGGGATGACGAAGTGAATGAAAAATTTTTCGCACGAACTTCGAGTGCCATCAAAGACCCTGGAGTTGTCGGTCCTATAGTTTGGAATCTTCGAAGGCAAAACTTGTCTGCAGAAGGTACGATTCTTCTCCAGTTAATGTCGATCGATTTTATTTTCAATGTCAATTTTCACTGGATACTGGTACGCGTCGATTTAAGGGAATAGTACATCAGGAAATGAAGTCGACCTAGCATATGTGACCCCGTCTGGGCCTGTGGGAAAAGCGAGGAGAAGACTTCACGAACTCCTTGAGGATTCATTCAGTCTCTTCGGAAGTAGGGATCTGAAACCTGAAGTACATTTATGCCCTACGCGACCGACCTCTGCAACGCATGCACCAGATGTTCTCACAATACTTTCAGAGACTAAAGGGAGGTCACCCCATGCCAGGTATTTATATTCGTGAAGTGTGCTCCTATTTTAATTTATGCGCAGTACTCGTTTTACGTGGCTTTTCTCATCCAGTTAAGAATCATCGAAACGATGAAACCTCATTTCTTTAAATCGGAAGTTATCCAATCATGTCTGTGTATGTATTTAGTCCCGCGCCATCGCCATCAACAGAAATGAAGACTCGACCACGTACGTCATTAATGGTAAAACCAACTGATGGAAATGTTGGGGGAAATGGACACTCGGTGCCATTTCGATCTCGCAGTGGTTGGGGCTCCAGACCACTGAGTGCTGGTCCATTTCATAGACCAAATTTACCCGATATAGACACGAGGCGCATACTTGTAGATTCTCAACTGCCCCCACAAGATCCGGCGGTACCATTGATAGCTTCAATTAAGAAAGAGCTTGAGAAGTTTTCTCCGCAATAAACAATGGACGAGTTAACGTTTTCCAACGATGATGATAATAATAATAATAGTATTATTATTAACTTTTTAACCGTGACCTGATCGAACGAGAAATTTGGCAATGATAGTCCTTGAGATAAGTCGAAACGGATAATTCTATTCGTTGTATTTTGCATTTCGAAGGAAAAGGAAAACGTTGGAAATGATAATAAATATGATAGACTTGGTCGAAGAACAACTTTTTTTACACGACATGTACAGATAAGTATAACAAAAATTATATACGTATATGTCGAAGAGTTAAGAATCAAAGTACAATTGATTGTAGTTGAAAAACTATTGGAAGGAGGCATTAGAGAGAACTAGTAAAAGTGTCAATTCTAATTATCCTTCTATATTGGTTCTACCAAAATTGCTAATAACTTCAATTTTGGAACAACTGATACTTATAGGACGGACAAAAGACATATTGTAAATCAGTATTTGAAATTGCATTTATAGCAATTGTAAATATTTAAAGAATTTTTATACGTACCTACACAATCAGTAATCATTAATCGATAACCTTTGTACCCCATGTGACATACATATTTAACATATCACATTTACACTGAATTCATTTGCATCAACCCGTTCATTCAAGTCACATTTTCTTGAAAGACTGTCGAAATAAACCCTTCGCGAGCTATGACTTTGTCACTATATCAATTCAATTCAAATGCATTGATATATTAACACAAGCGACAATAGCTCGTAAAGGGATAAAGAATTAGATATATCGAATAGATAATATTTACCTAAGGCGTGTATTTATAATACGTAGCGCATACGTATCCATAGTATTGCGATCTAACGCTTTGTGAATTTATTGTTAATTAAGTGTTCGTGGTATTTTATTTTTTTTTACAGCGACGATGATAACGGGGATAGTACAGGATGTCTTAAGGACGCTAGAAATAACAGATCGTTAAAACATCTCTCCCTGAAATAGATATTAAAACGTCCGTAAGACGTCTTTGTACTATCCGGGGAAAGTTGAGAGAATGATGATCTTTTAATAATAAGGCAATTGATACTATTTACTATATTCATTGTTCAATTATTTATTTTGTTAACTAATGCGTTTATATTTTATTTTCAGTTACTCTCATTGTAAATATCATAAATTAATATAATTTAATTAGTTGGACTGTATAATCAATCGACGTAAAGTGTTCGTAATATTTTAAGAGGAATTATTTAAGTTACGTAAGTAATAAGCATTGTTATAATTTTAAAACACACAATTTTGTGATTGATGCTGGAAATATAAATGAATTTTTCCCGTTTATATTATATTTATATGTATATGTACATATTATTTTGCTTCGTAAGTCAGGAAACATTTATGAATGATACACATTCACGATAATTTTAATATTTCAACAAATCGATCGTTATTACAAAAATCTTTGTACGTATGCTCGTATTGAAGCTTAAGAAGGGGGTATTTTTTTGTAAAGAATTGTATGTACTCAGGATGTGTTGTATCGACTTCTAAGAATAATCGTCCTCCCGGCTTTAAAGCTGTGGCAGCGTATTTTAATAAAGGTTTAATGACTTTTAAACCATCGTCCCCTCCATCAAGTGCTCTTAAGTCTTCGTAACTGTATAAGAAGTAAAAGCAAAATAATATTATATTATTTAAGTACCGAAATATTTGTTCTACTTAATAAGTCGTATGCAAATAAAACCGTTTAATTACAGTTTAATTTCAGGATTTAACGCAGGTATTTGTTTGGTCGGCACATAAGGAGGATTGCTAACTATAAAATCAAAAGACCTCGAGGTCAAATCGAGATCTTTAGGTCCACTTAACACGTCTGACTGTTCGATCGTCCCATTTTCCTTAAGGGTTGCATGCACAACCGCAACTCGGTCTTTTAAACCTAGTCTGTCCCGATTTTCTTGCGTTAATTCGCAGGCTTGCAGATACGAATCGATCGCTATACAATTCACCTAGAAAGTAGTTTTGTGTAAAGACTATACAATCGATTTTTATTCTAGGAAAGCATTTTCAACGTGAGCACAGTGGACTCTCATATAATACGGATTCATACGACACGGAAAACATCTCCGATATTATACGAGAATTTATTATGTCCTCCTTAATTCGATTAAGACTATCGTTATAGCAGCTTAATTCTGCATGTTGAAAGAAGAAAAATGAATAATTCAGATGTCTTAAAGCTAAGGAGGACAGCGCTGTAATTGAATGTGTGGAAAATGGATAATAACGGATTACTGGGATAATTACTGTTTCGTCTGTGTGTGCAATCGCAAGAGAAATGGCGCCGGAACCACAACCAATTTCTAAAATTTCCCTCCTTTCATTTCCAGAACTGCTTAAGGCTTTTAAAGCATAATGGACTAACATTTCGGTTTCTGGCCGCGGAATGAAAATTGGCGGGACTAACTTTAAATTAATATCCCGAAAGTCCCATTCTCCTATTATGTATTGGACTGGCATCCTGTAAAAATTCGATTCCAACAGAGCAAAGAAACCAAATCAGAAAATGTAGAATTACTCGAGGATATACTGAGAAACTTTTTACCTAGACAATCGGCATTCGCACAGCGAATCCAGCGTGTCGTGTTGGTCTTGCGTAAGTCGTTCATTTCGCGCGTTTGCTACATCTAATATCTGAAATTAAAGTCCCGCTAGAATACTGCTGAAACGTAACAGTATTTACCACCTTCTTTAATGATATTCTGTTACACGACGAGCAATTTTTTTCAGTGTCTTAATATAGAAAAGACTAGCGGATGATTCGAAGAAAATGTTTGGAGCAGCGTGAGTGCTGGCGAATGATCTCGTCAGCTGATGTCGTCGGTACGAGGAAAAATACGAGAAGAGATTGTGTTACGACTACGAGCAGTATGTAGTAATCCCGATACCTTGCTAGTGCCTATGACGTGTGCGACGATGTGCTCGATTGATTCTACGGGCTCTGGGATACCTTCGTTCTTAAACCGGTTACTCCATTGTTCGATAATTTCACCGACAGTGGGACATTGCACATTCGTTGCAAAGAGACGTCGCGTCACTCGGGAGGAGGTGATAATTTTACCACTACAACGTTTCGTACATGCTTCAGCACTCACGAAACCGAGGAAAGCACGAGCACTCGAGAGACAACGAAACAACATTACGCTTCATACAGAATAATTGAATCTCAGCGAAATTAAGTTCAACCGGACTTGCAACAGAGAATTACTGCCTCACGTGACGATACGTACTGTATCAAAACACGCATTCCTCTGCTCGATAAATTCTGTTATGTGCTGCCCGCTGCTGGGAAATTCCTTTTATTACATTCATACCCAATGGATCGACGTCGATCGAGTAGAGAAACCATTAACGCACAAGTAACGATTAAATACTTTCGCAGGGCAAGTACACGATTACCTGTACCTTCCATTCGAACAACTTGCGTCGATCATTAATTATTTAAATAATCACAATCAAATACATCACGAGAATGAGAAATATATTTCTACAAACTATAGTCTTAAACAAATATGTTAGATTTTTACAAGACTGAAATGTAACTGAAACGTCTATTTTCCGCAGTTTCGTGGAACGAAGTGGACGTTATTTAAAGGAGAGAAGGAAGAAAAAGGGGATCGATTTGTTGAAATTGAAAAAGCCGTCCAGTCGATAACGTATCATCGATCAGGGGCGCATGCGCAGGAGCGCGTAACGGAAAGAAGGGTGCGGGCCGACGATTCGGCTCGAGACGGCAGCAGTCGCCACCGGTCCAACCCGTAACTTGCAGCCCACAGTCTGCCATGACAGTCGTCGGTGTCGCACGAGTGTTCCGTTGAACGAACTCGCCGCGTATCATTGACTGTGCCCTTTTGACAACGGGGACAATCCAATGGGCTAGGCTGTTCGAGTCACCGACGGGCACGTGTACGACCGTTTCGTCGGGAACCAAGGAGCTGCTGTTCGATCAGCGTGCGAGAGACGGATTGATGGAATCGCAGGAATCGCACGCGTCCCAGTGAATGGCGGCGGGTGGTGTAGTGGCGGTGTTGTGACGTGTGTTTCGTGCCGCACTGGCTGTCAGTTTCGTAGTGTTACGAAAATGGCATAGTCCCACGGCCCTCTAAATGGTGCCATTGATCTCTGCTACGCTTGGCTCGACTCCACCGCGAGGAATTAGCTGGACCGATTCACGCGCACCGTTCCAACCGCCCAACGGTCGTTCCGCACAGGAATCGTGCGGCATTTGTTTACGAGGCGAAGCGTTATATATCGCTCGAAGAACGTGAGAGTAAGGTGTGGTGAAAAATGACATGTAGATACTCGGTTGCTCTTTCGCAGTTGCCTCTCCTTTCTCGCTAACCTTCCCCTTTCCTCTTTGTTCTAGGCACGCGTATTCCCGTCCTCCCCTTCCGCCTTCGCCAGTCGCCTGTGCCGGCGACTTGAGGGCCTCGCGAACGCAAAAGTTCGCTGTCACGCGCGATTGTCACGATACCGTTTCACGCGCGACACGCGATGCTACCCTGCGGATGAAACGACGACCAAGGAATTATTACCAGCGACCCAGCAGAGAGGCTACGTCGAAGGAGTGCATCTTACAACGTATTAGAGAATCGCGTGTCCTCGATACACGAATCGTGTCCAAGAGTCGCTACCAAAGGGAAGATCATCGTCGCATCGCTCTGGCAAATGTCCCATCCGCCCTGCCTCGAGACGACGCTGAAAAGTGAATCGACGAGGGAGTCTACACTCGAGCATACGTTCATCGGTAGGATCGAATGCCGGAAACGACCGGCCATGAAGAAACGGTTCGCCTCGGTAGGTTCACGCCCCTGTACGGCGTCACTGCTCCCAGCACCGTCAATCATCGGCTGAAAATTTACCGACGCGCACACCGCGTACCGCGTGTACCCGTGCGAACCTAGTGTCCGCGAAAATCCGATTCGTGTAATGCGCGCGGTGTGCCGATCGGTAAATGCACGGTCTCGTACCCGTCGGCTGTTATCGGTTCGTCTCGTCTCGAGAGCGTGCGATACGAATCGAACGGCGCGGCCAAAGGGGGACGTGCCTCGTATCCACTCGTAAACTAACGGGGCATCGAAAGTGACGTATCGTTTACCCGGAATCCGTTCGTGACAGGGAATTTCCTGTTACCGATTCGCGCACTAGCTTGCCCGCGTACACACAACAGTTGCGCGAGCGTGCACGCTCGTTTTCTCGTCCTTACCCCCACCCCGTCTACCCCGCCCTTCCTTCGCCCCTCCCCACCCCCTCTCCTCCTCGAGTTCGCGGAGAACGGTCAGTCGTCGCGCAGCCGTCGCAGGGGAGCGGTCTCGTTCCTTTTCGTGGTCGTGTTGTTTAACGTTTTTGCACGGTAACGGTGGCGCGAGCGAGGCACGCACACCGGTCGTTTCGATGGACAGTGTCGCGTTATGCGCGCGGGGCAAACCGAGACACGCGGCTGCGCGTAAAACAGTGCACGCGCCACGACGCACGGCCAACAACAGAGGAGAGATATACTGCGCTATCTCTTTCTCACGCTCGTGTCAGGACCGGTGGCTGTGAATGAGAAGATGTTCAACTTTATGAAGAAGGCCGCGGAGAAGGACGACAAGGAGAAGCGGAAGCGGGAGAAAAAGGAACGGAAGGATGTCAAGAAACGAGACCGCAGCAGCATGTCCGCCGAGGAATTGCTACGTTTGGACGAGGTGTGTACCGCTCTTTGTTTGTTTTTATAATAACACGGGTTTCGTAACTACGTCGCCCTTCATTGTGCTCGATCCCGACATCCGGGGACCGGAACTAACGCGTTTTCAGTGCGTTCCAGGTATGCGTCGCACGTCTGAAATGAATGAAATGAAACCAGCGCGAATGGTATTGCGATTAGGACGGGTTCAATTAGATTATTTGCTAATGCCTCTCTGGACAATCTGCGAGATGTTCTCGATGGTCTTGATCTGTTTCAATGGGATGCGAGATGCGTGGCTTTCGATATATTTCGAACGAATATCGGGGAACAAAGGTTGCGGTGTTGAGGAAGGGCAGTATAGATCGAGAAACTTTCCACTTTCTGTTTTGTTCCACGTTCATCTTGGTTTTTCTGAAAATTCGCAGCGTTGGGATAGATCATGGATCTCTGTATGCTGTTTGCATCGAATTTTTACATGCGTACAGTTTGTTATACAAACATTCGAGCGTTATGATATTAATCGTGTCGCTGTACGTTTGATGTAAATGTAAAAACGATGTTTTAACGAAGTAACATGTTGGAATATAACCTTTAATCAACGTAAATATCTATTATATTAAATATTAGGCAACTGTGTGGTATTTAACGCGTGTAATTAGTTTTATCTGTCGTTTGCACAAACTTCTTCGATTTTTTAATGTTTGTTCGCAAAGAAAAAAATCGTCGAAACGTGTACACGTTTGATGGATTGTATGTTGACCTTTGTATGCACGCTGGTACATTTTCCTTCGACGTTGCTTATCAACGATAAGGTGGATGTACGTTGTAGATAATTTCCCACCATTTGTCGTGTTTGACTCACTGCAGATAATCTCCCGTTTTTTATCTGTGGTACGTTTCTTTTCTTAGCCTATCTCCATCTCGCTCCCTCGAACACCTTGGAAGACGCCGATGTAGAATGGCATTTGACGACTGGTATGCGTTCACAATACATAGTAACAGCATACCACAAATATTCCGTCATACGGTTTCAGAAGAGTTGTCCTTCGTTTCGTTAACGCGTACCAGCTTTAAAAAATGTCTGATTCGGTTCTGGAAAAACCACACGCACGAGAGTCACGTAACATCCCAACAATATTCAAAGTATCCCTTCCAACATGTTTTTGTTTCGAATTGCAGAATAATTACTTCGCGAACGCTACAATTGCCTGGTATTTACTACTTCAGTTATAGCGCATAATTTCTGTTCGATAACTGTAAAAACTAGAGCGTGTAGAATATTATCTGTTCTTATCCATACACTCCTGTAATTAGTGGTTCACCGTGCATCGAATATTTATTTTGTTACTTGCGTGCACTCGAACCTCGCCATTTGCAAGCGTTTCCATATATTTTTTCGCACACTCTTTTGTCCTAGATGAAGCGTTTTAAAAGAAATCATCTACATTTTCATGCGGATAGGACGTTATGTGTTAAATGATATGATAAGGAGTAGTGTTACGCAGTAATTTCCGTAGTACAATGAATGCAACGATATCAAAAAGGAACGTTACCCTGAAAACGTTATCCAGAGAACAGTAATTTCGCGAAGACATTTTTTTCGGACTTCTATTCTTTTGTCCAATTCTGCTTTCGTCTCTGAAAATAATTTCGAAGTTAACTTGTCACTTTCTGTTTTAAATTTAAATACATACATATTTGTATGTTCATTTTTTTTTTTTTGTAGTACTGGTACTATGTTAATGGATAACGATATCACTGACCTCGTGTATGGTAACCTTGAGATAATTCAAGGTCATTGAATGGTACGTGACTACTGTACAGTCCAGTTGAGAAGTATCAAGATACACGTTGCATTGTAAGGAATGATTGGAAAGAGCTGCGATATCTTTTTCACGATAATGTATTCATTAATTCCACCTGATCAATGATTCATTGAAGAATAATTATCTGCCATTCAACTCGGTAATGGAGATCTATTTTTTTTTTTTTTTAGAGGTCTCTTACTTCACCTTCATAAATTATTAATTATTGTAAGAATTCAAGCACATGTACGTACTAAAATTGTTTCTCTTTTCTTTCTTTTCATTGTGATCCTAGTTTATAAAAAATTGGACTTTAAAGGTACGTAACATCTTCCTTAAACCGTAAATTAAAGTTACTGTACATGCGCTTGCTGATTCATTTGACGAGACACCAATTTGAGAATATCGCGATATTCAAATTGGACGTTACTTTCATTCTTTTTCTTGGCTGACGAAGATAATTTCATTTCTATCTTTGTAAACAGCGAGTAGTATCGATTTTTATTCCAACTGCACCTTCCAGACACGGCGTTCGTTTTTATTTCGCTCTTTAAATCGTTAATGCAACAACGCACGGTAGTTAGACGCATTTAATTACATCAGTCAATAATTTATATGCTCGATCGAGCGTGTAGCACTGTTTGTTTGGCGCATTTAATCATTTGGCAGCGTTCGAAACTCGTAGAATATAATTCCTTCGCCCAGTAGAGTGAAAGATCGGGTATCCGTAATCGCTAATCAATTCTGATGTCCCCTCAGAGGGACATCCGCATGCGAAGGGTTAAAAAGCCACCCCAAACATCGTCTCTAATGTAGCTCGACAAAGTCTAGACAATAATGTTCAATGGTAACAATCGAGAGGCTTGGTACAAACGGCTGGCTGGCGTGTTCGTTTGATATTTTGCCAAATCGCCTCTCGATGGTTCACGTAGCTTATTTTCTGTACGTATTAACGGTTGATGTATCAACGACAGCTAGTGGTACTCGAGTGAAAGTATTACGTATCATTAAGTCTCGCTTAATTCTCAGTAAATGATCATTAAGATATCAAGGACTGAATGGCCCCTGGTAAGAAACGTGGAATTACGGGTGACCGTGTATAATTACTGGAACGCGTCTGTAATTATCTTCCGTGGATTATGCGGAAAATAATTTTGTTACGCCCAGACGCGTAGACGAAAGGTAAAGCTTGCCTTTAATGTCTATAATCTTCGTGTCGCGATGAAGGGTAGAGAATTGAATAAACGTCGATGGTTTTCTTCGACCATATTTTCGTTACCGCAGAGCTGTAATCGATATATTAATATAAACGTAAGGTATCTTTTGTGCAGGGCCATTTATAACGCTACTGTAATACTGTGTGCCTCAGAAGGAAGTAATGTTTTTATAAGAGTAACGCGAAAATGTAGCAAAGCAGAGGCGTATTTAATTAATTAGCTGTCGATCGTTGGAATGTTCGCGGTATTTAAGGAGCGTTTGATCTTTTTCTTTTCTCCACTCAACCGTTCGATTAGAAATTGCAACAGTTTTAGAAAACAGCAGTTTTGACGTCCGTTCCAAAGGTGATGGAAAATCTAGGTCACTTTCATAGTTTTAGTCAATTAATTACGTTTCAATTCGTAATTGTCTCGAGTTTGTCGGTCATCGCTCTCTTTACGTGCGCGCGTACAGCGCTCGTTCCTGGTTCTGCGCCGTCACATAGCTTTGCGCCAATTTTCCCTTTGACGAGCGCTCGCGAGCGATCCCGTAGCGATCGCCGTATAGCGGGTGCACTAGGTACACAAGCGTAATGGACAGCGGCGGTGCGATTAGGATTGAAAATTCATTAACTAATTGGATACACAAGCGTCACGTATCAAAGCGTTCGTGCTCGAGAAACTCTATCTTACAGCGCTCCTCTTTGTACCGTTTACCGATTAAACACGCGTTGTTCTATCTCTTAAATGGAAGAATATTAATCCTGAAATGGTGAAGAATTAATTGGCACGTGTACCTTTAATTTTCAGGTTCGGAGGTCGTTGAAGATCCCTGGCCGCCGGAAGGAGAAGGAGAAGTTACCCAGTGGCATAACCGCCGACTATAGTGCATCGTTTTTCGCGTACCTGGACCGTGACCTCGTGGAAAACTCGCAGAACTCGTCAGGCTCTGGCCAGTGTGCCCGCACCGGTAACAATTGGACAACGAGGACCCCGGATGGTTTGACCCAAAGCGACTCCTCTGAGACATCGCTAACATCTCTGACCATTACCAGCAGCACGTCCCTGGCGACCCCTACGAACACGCCTGGACAGCCAGGCAAGAACCTGCCGCCGTTGCCACCGAAGCCACCTAAACGGGGCATCCTTAAGGGACCGCGTCTCAGCGTCAGTAGCACCGTAAACTCTCTCTCTGAGGAGATCCAATTGCCAAACGGGAACGAGACCAGTTACCAAGAGGCGAGCAATTTGCTGGTCAGAAACACGCTGCAGAACGAGGTGATCGCGTACCAGAACGTACCCGCGCATCTCTCCGGGTTTGGGAACTCTGTTAGTAAAGAGGAAGGTTGCAGCGAGGAGGAGACGCAGACTGGGCAGAGCTCGTGGCAAGTGTCGCCTCAGCGGGTCGCTCAACAGGCTCAACAGCAGCAACACCAGCAGCAGCATCACCATCATCACCACCAGAGCGACACCAAGTTGCTGCAGGTTTGTTGGTTGTTAATCGATAGGCGTTCGTTGATTTAATCGTTTACTTTTGCTTTGAGGCGGGAACAGGCGAAGAATGTTAGTTTGCGTGTTGCGATAAGCATGCGAGCGGATTGAATGGAATGTTTGGGTCAAGCATGAGCTAACTTTGCCCGATGATTATCATTATGCGTGGAGTTTGTAAGCTGCCAGTCAGAAGGACCGCAAGTTTTTTAGAGTAAACTGCTAGACTCTCTTGAATGAAAGGGAAAGTATTGGAAACATCATGGACTGTACAGACTGTTTCAAAACGTAGGAAAATTAAGACAGTCTGTACTGCGTATAAGATAAATTGGAACAGTTTTTCCTTCGAAAGGTAATTTACTGAGTGACACGTACTTTTTCAAGTAAATCAGCAATCGTCTTGGCGATCAAGATAACGAAGCGTGCGTGGTTTTATCTTTCACTGGTCAATACGATAACGAATCTAAATTTGTTCGTTCGATTTCACGATCAATGCTTAACATTAGACGATTAATCGTTATTTCTTTGCACCGCGTTCTTAATTTAAAGTATTCATCACTATGACGCATTCCTTGCCCTTCATCCTTCGTTTACACACCGCTTTTTACGCTTATATTTAGTCTCACTTTTTTCCTCCGGACTTTCATCTCGTTAGCGTGTCGTTCTTTTTCTCGCTTTACATTCTTATGGGAAGATACAGCGGAGCCGTGTGCTTGCTGGAAACAGATGCTGAGGCGGCCTTTGAAGGCCAGAATTTTTAGCGCCTAAGCTAACGGTTGCCTTACAATTATTATTAGCAGCCTTATAATAGTACCCTTACAACTGCTTCTATTATTAAACTCCACGCGATTAATACATCAATTAATTGCTTATGTTAGTTGCACCAGTTGTTCGTGGCATTTTATAGAGATGTTGTATAAATGTTATAGAATAATTACAGTGGCTGAAATCTTTTTCAGGTGGTGACCAGCGCAAGTCCCTCCGCGGATTCCTTAACGGACACGACCAATTCAAGTTTCGCTACACCACCGTTCAGCCTGTCGCCCGTAGGAGAGTCCCAGGGCTTGTCTAGGTGGAGGTCGTCGGCGTCCTTCGAGGACCAGGGCGTCGAGCTCCACCTACCCGAGATCGTGCCCCTGGAGTTGCCTGAACCTCGCGAGCTGACCATCCAGAGGCAGCCACCGCCGCGAAACGACTTTGGGTTCTCGTTGCGTCGAGCAGTGATCGTGGAACGTGCCGCGAACGGTGCCACGCAGATGAGACCAGTGATATTCGCTGAGCCCGGTTCCCTGATACAGCACAACAACGACACTGGCCTGCTGCCAGGCGACAGGTTGATCGAGGTCAATGGAATCAATGTGGACGATAAGTCGCGCGAGGAAATCATCGATCTCATTAAGGGCTCCGTGAACAGCGTCACGGTGAAGGTGAGTTTCTCTAAGCAAGCTCTTGTTCTCGATTCTTGAGTAGCGCGGGTCATTTTGCAAGTAGACTGCGGATGTTTATGCGAAATTGGTGTTTTACGTATAGAAGAGAAATGAAAGAGAAGAAAAGGTATGTAGGATTCGTTTGTAAGACTACTTAGTTTTAGACTTGAAGATAGTATAGTTTATACATTGTGGACCAGTAGTTTTATCGCTAGTTTTATCCAGCGATTATTGTACACTGCTCCACTCTGAATGACATAACGAACTCTCGTGATTGACCGCAAGCTCCATAAAAGAAATTCTCGTGATCCGTCCGCAATGTGTTAAGACAGAAAGTTGTGTAGAAATCGGGCGTTGAAGCGAGGACCCGCGAGAAAACTGTTCTGGCTTGATCCCCCTAGCGGTGAGCATAGAAGACCTACCCATGCAGGATCTGTTTATATTTTTTATATCTCTGCTGCCATGCACATTGTTTGTTTCATTCAGTCTCCCACGTGTTGTTCCAAATATTTACAGAGCTGTAAATGTTGCTGCCATTGGAAATAGATTGTAATAACTGTGCATAAACATCCGCGGTCTATTTATAGGAATGCTCGATGGTGCGAGTCGAGTTGCTCGTTTTTCTGTTCTTAAAATAAAAATCTTGATGAGAGGCACGTACCAAGCCCCCCTTTCGTCACGTTCGCCGGGACGAGAACGGTTCCACGGGATCGTCGGTGTTGTCGGTAAAAGTGAGAGCGTTCGCAGGTACGCTTGGTCGGTTCGAAAGGTGGTCGGTGTACGGAACAGCGAAACTGGTGTTTCCCGGCCGATGTCGGTTGGTTCATTGCCACTGGTGCACCGAATATAGCGGGATCGTGACTCATGGCCCGTAATAAAACTATACTTGGACACTGAGCGTCGCGTGAAAATAACTTCGTACCACGGAACCCAGTCGATGATCCTCTATCGCTAATGGATACTTATTGGTCATTGGCCAGGCGCAGTGTCAGAGGAGATTAAGTCTGGGGAAATTAAACATCTCGTTGCGCGTCCTCCTCTGATCGCTGAAGTGGCAGGATAGGCTGCAAGAGCGGATTATCGATGTACGTATAGGCGCATTTGTTTCTGAGAGAATTGTTAAAGACCTAGATCGTCTGAGGAGAAAATTGACTGCCCATCTGTGTATGTATGTCGCTCGTAACGACCACGCACACTATTATTACGCAATTTTCACGCAAATTGCTTGGAAATCGGGTGGAATAAAAAAGATGCACGCTTTTTTTTTGTAGCGGTGAAAGTATGATAGAGTTCCTCGCGATCTATCGATCCGAGTACAAATGAGAGAGCAGCTGGAATCGTTGGGAGTCGAAGGGGAGCAACACTCGACCTTGCGCCATGCTAATGGAATGCCAAAAATGTTGGGATACTCCTGTTACAAGCGTGCCGTTCATTCGGTTTATTCTCAACTTTCCAATTCTACGTATACGTAGAATATCCTATCGATATTATGAGGCACGAAAAATCTTACAAAAAAATCAACGGAGAACGCATGGAAGAAAGTGTTTATAAATTTTCATTTCGCATACAGAAACGTTAGAGGGCTAATTTACGATAAACGGAAGAAGCAAAATAATTCTGAAGAAAGTAGACAATAATTTAATTCACTCTCATTGCTCTGCGCGTAAGGCGATAAGAAAAAAAAATACGGTTCACGAAAGAGCATGTCTCGATTCGCCGTTGGAACATTTCCAATTCGAGTCGTAAGCCCAGCGAAGGTGGACGTATCGATTAGACTCGTGGTGCCCCATACAGGTTCATGCCCTGGTTCTCCTCCTCGTCGCACTGAACGGTCTTAACAGAATGAACGTAACGTGATTTACATACTTATGCGTTATTATGTATAGCGAAGCCGCTTGCAGGTGTTCCCTCGGTCAACATCCTGTTTCCTGTGCCCTGTCCGCCAGACGAGGACCACTTTAATCTTTGTGGCCGCGCGCACGCGGCTAGAAAGTAAATGCAAGCATCCGTTACACGGCTGATATCTATTAAAGTGCGTGTATACAGTTAGACACGTGCTTATCGGCGATGTACAGTTGCTCTCTTGGACGAAAGGGAGCCTCGGAACGCTCGTTGGGAATACTGTTCGGTCGATCCAGTTCCTTTTCCTTAGAACATTGCCCAGGAGAGTGTATTCTACATAGCAAATACGAAATAGCTCTATTAAATGATATTGAAATTCTATAAAAATTTTGCGAACATCGGATCGCTCGTCGATTATCCTTGAACTAATGTAACTTGTTGTTTACAGGTGCAGCCAGTCGCGGAATTGTCGGAATTATCAAGACGCGGGGCTAGCGACGGACGCCAGGTCGAGCTTGCTGCCGCTAACATTCGTGGTGGTACACTTCGTCGATCCGGCAGCTTACGGTTTCATCAAAACATGGTGAGTACTCTGTTTGCTGCTTTAATCGCGAGCTGAGGTCGTTCTTCTCAAGAGTCTTGGGAGGTATCCCTTCTGCTGTGCGCCTCGATGAAAACAAAGCTTCTGTGCTTTAATGCAGCGACAATTTCAAGCACGATCGATAATGGGGACTAGAAACTGTGTCACGTGTGGATTTCTCTGTAAAGAAAAAAAGAAAAGCGTGACGCTGTTATTTAAACGATCAGCAAATCAATTTGTAGGAATGAAACAATTCGTTGGAAATAGTGTCGGATACACGTGCGACCAGCACAGGGTGCATAGAAACGAGAGGGAAGAATAGGGAGCATGTAAACGGCGGAAAAAGTGAAAGACGATGGGATTGTTTGGTACTCGTAGCTGTACAGAGAGAAAAAAGACAATGGTAGGGACGGACGCTTCCCACCCACATTCCTCGCAGCGGTGCAGTGGCATAGTAATCGCTTAACGGTACATCTGCTGACTTGCTCGTTCCGTAATAACAGCTTTCAGTCGAACTGAAAACCGAAAATCCACGATAATGACACGATCGTGCAGCGATAGAATTTTGTTACACTTTTTTCCTTTGGGTAAATCTTTTATTTATTACATTTTTTGCTTATTACAAATCATAAAAAATCTGAAATGCATCATCAAAATTGTGTCGTCGTCTAGCTCCATTTGACTGGAACTAATTTTCACAATAATTTAGTTTACAATTTGTTTGCGCGTTCTGAACAGTAAACGATGTGCAGGCTTGATTGAATAGCAATTTATACCGTTCACTTTGCCCTCGGTTTTGTTGAATAAATCTCATTGTTCAACCACGTATTTTCGCCTTCGCATTAGCATTGAACTGTTTCGATAAACGGTATTAAATTGCTCGCACGTGTTTGCCAATATTCCGCTGAGATTATTGGGAATAAATATAGTAGCAGCGAAGATAATGGTTAATCTAACGCAATAAAAGAAGTTGTTATTTGTCGACTACTCGATGGTCTTGTATCACCTCTGTTTGTTCACTGCCATTTACGCTAGTGTTATAAATGGCAATTATTCTTTTATTGCAAAATTGATAAGAGAGAGAACAACTAACTTAAGAAATGTAATTAAAATTTAATCGAGTCATATTCTAACAGAGTATACTCCAACCATAATTGATTTTATTTTAAGAAGCAGGTGCTTCGAATATAAGTACAATCAATCTGTAATCCACGTGCCACTGAGAATTTGGCGCATTTATTTTTATTTCATATAGAATCGGTAACGACGACATTAAATGATAAGTTTGCGAGTCTCCGTTCCTTAGGACAAGAATCGCGTAGTGACAGTCGGTAAAATAGATTTCAGTATTGAGTCTGCATTCGGTATACTAACAGTCGATTACCTCAGGAACAGATCGTTTCGTGCCAAGTTGCGACTGAAGCTCTTCGTGACAACGAAATCAGAAACGTTGCTGCTCTCAGATTTCAAATCTCAAAACTTATTACTTTCTGTATCGCAGATAGCAAAGTAAGTGACACAGTGTCCTCTTTTATCTCAGAACATTTTAGATAACTGAAAATACAACGTATTACAGGAACAAGTGGAGGACCTAATAAATGTTTCATTCTAACAGTATTTCAATTATAAGCGATTCAGTAGCTCGATCTGACACCACTTACGTTATTAATCGTCAGCTTCTGCTTCATCGGCTAACGCTTATCGATGTAATCGAGATAGGATCGAGTGACGCTTACAAGTTTAATAACACGATGAAACCGATCCATTCCTATACAGGTGATACGTATTTTGCATCTTGTAACGAATCTGATACGGTACAATAACGCACCATTTACGATTTCTAGATAATAACTCGAGTGAACATGTTTCTAAATGAAAGAACGATAAGTTAAATAACGGAGACGCTTCTTTCCGCGTGCATCGTCGATCGTTCCAGCACGAGGAACGTTTATTCGGTGGCGTAACAACAGTAACACCATCGAAGATCGCAGCTGGAAGTAACGTCACGCAGGAACAGGCGGCAACCGAAAAGGATGCACTTATAGGTGCAGTCCCAGAATGACGTCAACCTTATCGCCTTTCTATAAATATCGAGTTTCCAAAAGAAGTTCGTTGCCCACGCTCGATACGCGAACAACAAGCTACGGGAGTTTAACGACCGTTTTCTCACCACCGTTTCAACCTAAACCGCTGGGAGCACCGCAAGAGAGATCGTATTCATTCGATTACTGCAACTCTGCCCTCGTTAGTCGCACATTCCTAACGAGCAAAAATTATTCACCCCCTTCGATCACCAAACGAACATTCTCTCCTCGTTTCATTTTACGACGGTTCGTATATTACTGGCCAGTATTTTGATTCGCTTTTAGTCAGGATTTAAAGTCAGTTCGGTGTCTTTAGAAGCCTCCATTGGCGGCTGAACGAGTACCAGTTGCTCAGAAGCGTAATTACTTTTCGCAATTATATCTGTTGCGCTTTACAAGTACCTGCGCGCATCTAACGTTCGCGCTCGCATAATTTAATACGTTGAATTTCATTGTCCGTAGAGCACGGAGGCAGTCGGATGGGTGCGTTTCTGCCCAGCTAGATTTGATCGATGATAATAGGATTGCGCGCACTGAACGGTAGATTACAGAGTTTCCGCTAATCAATACCCTGCGGGGTTTCATTGTTCTTTTTCGTTTAATTCCAAGGTATTAGTCACTCTAACTAGCTCGTTTCCGCGTGGTTTTATTCGCTTCTAGCGTTACTTTTCTCGAGTATCCAAACTGTTTTATACTAATACACTGTAATTAATTAAGCTAGAACGAAACGTCGCAGCGATTCAGACTGAAACTAGATTCAGCTGACGGTCGATAATAACCCTGACGATCAGTGAGGAACGGATAAGTGAAAATTGGCGAAACAGTGGGTGGTTCACCACGAACGAGTAGACAAGAAGAACGATCTATGGTGAACCGTGGCGCCGATGCAAATATTGAATGTCGTTTGCGAAAGGACAACGTTGATGACTCATATCGAGCGACAGGCTGAACGAACGCCAGTGAATAAGTACACTGGATAGGTATCGCGAATCGTGCGTGCCTCTACGCGCGCGTGCAACGCGACAATTCGCGACACATCCATGGCACGCTTACGTCCATCCGAAACGAGGTGGTTTTCGGCAGGAAGAGCATCATTCCCGTCACGTTCGTCGGCTCTTTTCAGCGTAAAAGCCGTCTCGATCGTCGCTTGTAACCCGTTCGAGCGTGCACCCACAAGGCAACAATCACGCTGCAACCAAATAATAGCTGATGTAACGTTTGCGGTCATACGTGTAAGAAATATCGGATAACAGGATACATGAGCGGTTGAAGAGGGCTACGTGCATTTCCTCGCTGCATCGTTCGTCTTTGAGGCCTTGCTTAAACCTTTGGATGGACCATGGCGTTGAGGCTAACGCGAACAGCCTAAGAAGGCGTTATTGCACGAACCTTTGGGTTGAGAACAAGTCGAGTGAAGCATTGTAGCACGCGTATTGCTCAACTATGTCGATTCTACTGAAGTTACCTTGCAATTTCTTACATATAGCAAAAGTGGCCGTTCAAACTTGGAATTTTGGAGCGCGTAAAAACGCTTGCAACGCGGTTGGCAGGAATGTCATCGAGATGGAATACAGGGAGCTCGAACGTGGAAAGGAGAACGCGCGTGGCGAGGCCAGGGGGCCGAGTGGTAAAACAGCGCAGAATTAAAGCGTAGGCTTAAGGAGCCGGATCCTTCGTGGCTCGCGTAACGATACCGCTGTAGACAGAGCCGGAGGCCTGGTAGCTGAACAAATCGCCAAGAACAATCGCGAGAGGATTTAATTAGCCGTTACTTTCTAACGCGCCTGCGATGCGATTGCTGTTCCTGTTAACCAGCCAACAGCCAGACCTGGCGTTCATCTCGCTTTCGTGCCTCCTCTACAGACTGTTTCTCTTAATGGAAGATCTGATAATGGATCAATGAGTGCTTAAGATAGTCCACAGGTAACGCTCTGACGAATTTAACGTTCCATCGTGAGGACGATGTTTGAAGTGAAATGGAAAATTTGCTTTTTTAGGTTCGCAGAATCGGAGATTGTACAGGAAATAATTCATAAACAGTACATTAAACGGTAGAGTTGATGTCCGTTTAGACGATCGAGTATACAAGCGACTTTATACGCCGTTACAGCCAACGAACGATTTTGCGAGCGTATAGGCGAATGGAAATTACGGTTCTTCACTTCAAAGAGTTGTTTGCCAACTACACGGGTGAGGAACACTTGAAATCCTGTCGAGGCGAGCGTGGCAAACAACCGGCTCAAAGATTGACGACAGTACTTTAAAAGTTATATTTGGGGATGCCGGGTTATTGCCCTACTTCTCCTCTTTACTTCTACTTCATTTATATTTCCCAACTAGCAGCCTTATATGCTCTCTCGCTCGAAAAATCTTCTTCCTTCGATTCAATGTCTCTTAACCGCCTACTTTGCATTTATATACACGTACCCTGCTTATTCCACGAGATTATTGTTAGAAAATCGCTATTCCAGCCATTCGAAGCACCGCCCAGAGGAGCATCTCGACGAGAGGCTCGCATCCAACGTAGTCGATCCCAACTGCGGAGAGACACGCGTGCCTAAAATTTTCGCCCATACTCTCACGAACTTGCGCAAGCTGGATGGCGTTGTTGAACGAGGAACTCGGCTGTCCTCGCACACACGCCTGCCCCCAGGCACCTACGAATCGTTCCCTAGGCTCGTGTCACGTAACGACAGAAATTGTCCCGCGGTAAGTCGCCCACGCGCCGAGCACACGCTCACGCTGCCGTTTCTCGCCTTTTACCCGTATAATGGGGTCCCTGGCCCATCAAAGAGCACGGTGACGTCCATGTGTCATCAGACCTCGATGATTTTAACGCTGGTTACGAGGCGGAGCCGCGACCATCGCCGTGCCAGCGCGTACCCAACTGCTCATGAATGAGACGGTTATTCAAGACTGCCCCGAATTTTTTACCGACTAGGCGCGCGCTCTGGAAAAATGAGCGACTCTATGGGAGGGTTATTAGCATCGGCGTATTTCATCCGGTTAAAAATCCCATCACAAAGGAATTCTTCAGGGCGATTGAGAAGCCAACTTCCCACGCCTTCCGCGGTGTATTTTCGTTCATCTGTTACGTGTCGCCTTTCAATGCATCATGTAACCACGCGTTTCTCGCGCGTTTTTGCCTGCTTTGGACGCATTTTACCTCTCATTGCCAGTGGGTCGAGAGCAAGCACTAGGAACTCCTGTTGTACAGTATTTTGGTTTGCATTTTAACATAGCGAGAGGATCGCAGTGAGAAGTTTTCAAACAGTCTTCTCCACTATTGTGTTATTCGTCTTCATTATAGCCAACCAGTAGAAATATTGGTCCACTCGTATTTTTAGTCCTTAAGACACAATCTGGTATATATTGTTTCCTATTTTCGTTTCATCTTGGGTTTCAGAATCGCTGGTACGCTTTAAAATCCTTCAGCAGTACGGTTTTTCCACAGTCAATCACCCTGGGAACAATAAAGGTTTATGATAGCTAGAGAAAGAGGATATCGGCATTAAAGGATGTTCTATGAATTGCAATGTCTATAATATAAATCTTAGGTCTGCGTGGCAAGCCTCCAAGAATAACTCGCCACTCAAAGAGTTAAAATAGTAGCAACTTTTCTCGAATACCCGCGACCACGTTCGCGCTCCCTCAGCACGCGGATCGCGTGCGCCAAGACATACGTGACGGGTCTGCGAATGTTGCTTGCTTCATTCTCAGTTGGGGACTTCCTTTTTTTTCTCCTTTTCTTCTCTCTCCACCCGCTTTACACGCGTCGTAAGAAACTCCGCCAGTACTTTTTATTTTTTACGCTCGCAGCTCGCTATGCGCGCTTCCAGATCCTCGTGTATTCAGAAAGTTCGAGCGCAAACAGTCAATTACGATTTGGTTTGGTGCATACAAAACTGAAAATAAAGAATATATTCTGCAAGTATATTAATTTTTTGTACGGGTTCTACAATCTTATTTAAATTTGAACATCGCGATTAGAGTGGATATATCGAATCCAATTCGATATATAATCGAATTCGAATAATCGTACTCGTACCACGTAAATTACTTACCGCGAAATGCTGTTTCTCTTGGCTCGTTCGCGATAGAACGCAGCCTTCCTTATTTCTATTAACATCCGCGCGATAATAAGTTTCATCACGGAGAAGTTCCTGTTCGGAATAATGAAACGCGGCTCGATGTTGTAATCTCGTTTGATTATAACCTAGACCGCGCAATTTCCATAATTAGGAAGGATCAGGCCTAGCAACCGTGTAATTAAACTGTCCCCGTAGAAACTGCCACGTAAGTTGATTGTTTTAACCGCGGCGCGCTTTTTCTCATTGTTCGTGCGCGCGTTGAAAATCAGTTTCACGATATCCTCGCGAAATTTAGGGTACCACCATTTTAGGAAAATAGGGACCTGTTGCGAAATCATGGTGAGTTCAATGTTAAATTAAAAATGCCGCATTCGACATCCATTATATTTATTCGCCATCACTATTTTTCGTTTCAGCTGTTTATACGTGCAATCAATATGGAAACAGTTTTTTCATTACAGATTGTAATACATTAATTAATAGAAGCGATGCATAGGTTATACAGTTAACCCTTTCTAAAGGGTTCGAGGAGGGTCTGAGTATTTGAGGTTATGGCTGCTACTCGTAATTATCTTGATTACTAGTTATTAGATACATTTGGTTTCTATTTATATTCTGAGGTTATGGGTGCTACGGATAGTACTTGTACTAAGATTATTTCTATCTTATTTAATCTGTGTGCGATAATGTTCGTTTTAATCACGTATGTATCTCTGCGTGTAGGTAATCCATATTTGTGCTCTGAAAAATCGTGGATCGAGCCGTCGAATCACGACGAACATACGAACGAGACGACGTTCAATATCTGGCAATTTGTCACGGATTATCAGTAACGTTTTACAGCGGCTGTGTCTATGCACGTTGGAAAAGGGGACGAGGTTATTCGTGGAGTATTAAAGACGAAACCACGTCTCCGGTTGTTTAAGGATTTCCTTTTTTCCCTTCTGATGGTGTTTCTATGAAAATCGTGCTCATTTATGTAAATGGCTAGCCAGCGTTAGAGGAGCCCCTATCGAAGTAAGAGAGGGATAGCGTTAAAAGGTGAATTGGCAGTTTCTTGTTTTACAACGTATCTAATAGTCCTCGTAGCGGTGTGGTGAGGCGTTTCTTATGCAACAGCGTACAGCGAAGTCGTGAAATATTTTCAGCCCGTTTTTGTCTTTGAACTTCATCGTTATTGGCCAATTAAGTGAGTTGTAATTGATGGTCGGTGAAAAAAAAAAAAGATGCAAATCGCGTTTGGAAAGAGCCGTGGCCACGCATAATATTACAGAGTAGGGAAACGTAACTCGGTCGGAATAGATGAATAATCAATTGGTTATTAAGTATTGAGCGGTGCTGGAAACTTACCATATTCGAGTGGCTGGTGGTTCTATCCGCGGCTAATTTGTGTAATGCTCGCTTTTTATGCGATCAATTTCAACGCTGTAAGATTGATAAGGGGAATAACTCATTCCTTCGATGGTCGCATTTATTAATCTCAGTTTATTTTTAAACGTTTCAATACCGCGTAAATGCTAGAAACATTTCGAGGAAGGTATTCGTTATACGTGATGCTGACGTAGTCATATTTCTTCCAGATACGAAATGAAATTACATTTTGGAACCGAATTTCATGTTCTCGTTAAGATGGCTACTGTGCCACGCACATGGAAGTTATTAAATTGAGGATCAAAGGATGTTTGCGCAACTTCACGCGCTTCCTTCGAGGTGAAGGTTATGTCAGCGTAGGTGTGATATTGCACGAAGCGTGCCAACTTAATTGGAGTGTGCTGTTTTCAATTTCACTTTAATTGAACGTCACGACGAATACTATTTAATCTTGAAATTTGGTCAGTATCCATTGAAAATATGCGAATATTTTCTCCATATTTAGATACTGACCAAAAGGGATGAAAATACTGACCAGTAAAATACAATCTTTATTATTTACTTAAATATTTCAATGGATCGAAGTGTATGGTAATTAAATATGGGTACCTGTGCATTTATCAGAGGTAGCAAACCTTATTAAGGCTCGCACAATTGCTCAGCGTTCGACAAATGAACGTAAAGACATGGATCTCTCGTGAACAATGATTAGAAACAAAAGAAATCGAAGAAATAACATTTCCAGGTATCCATACTACAAATCCAAGTCGAACAGAAGGAGCCAAGCTTACTAACGATCCATCTGTCCGTATGATCAATCAATTACTGGGAAAACATTCCTGATCGGGCGGCGTTCGTCGCGTTCGCCACGGAAACGGAGCTGATCGGCTCTTGTAATCAGTAAAATCACGCTGGCGGAGGAAAATGACGAGGACACTCGAGCCCAAGTGAAAGAGCCTCTACCGGAGGACTGAGACGGAGCAGAGAGCTAAGAAGGAACGAGGGAGAGAGAGAGAGAAAGAGACAGAGAGAGAGGGAGAGAAGCCGCGGAGCGAAGAAGGAGCGCCTCAGCCGTGGGAGCACACGCCTGCCTCTTTCGTTTCTTTTTTGATCTGCTTCGGTCTCGAGATACCACCGCTGTCTCTTGCCTCAGTCGAGACTCGGTGGGCTAGAGGTGCTCCTCGTAATGGAGCCCTGTCTCCTCGTCGCGCGCCCCCCACGATTCCTCCTCCGTCCGAATCGAAACGGTCTCCTTCAATCGTCGCGTACAGTTCTTTCAATCTCCGCGAATATGTTTCGTACATTCTGTCCGCAACATTGATTCCTCGTTTCCTGAGCTCTGTTCGATTTTAGATGGATGGCACGTTCGGTTTGTCAACGTTGGGCGCGACGTATGGATTCCGTTTGGCTGTCGTGCGAGTGCGCTGGGATTTGTTGACGAACGCGTCCAGCTGCTTCTGCCGCAGGTTGTTTCCTGGTGATGACAGTTTGATTATCCGTGACTCCTGGCGCATCATCACTGGATTATACGGTTAGAGTGGTTTAGATGGAAGTGATACTTAATAGAAGACCTACCAGTTGGGTAATTTAAGCGGCAGTGCTCAGTGACAGTTTGGAAAATATGGAAATCGAAGTTCGTAAAAGATTTGTAATCTAAGAATGGCGATTATGGATAATAGTTGCATTTAAACCAATGTCGTGGACCATTTCAATGGCGGTACCATAAAGGGATGCTTGCTACTTTGGATACCTTATGACTAGTATCTATATTGTAAGAATAGTTTCATCAGTTTCTATGTTAACAACGAGCAAGATCGAAGAAGAGAGCATTATGAAGTGACACGAGTAAGGAACGAGCAACAAGTCGGCACCAATGATCTAGGCACGTACAAAAACAACGCGCCTCAGCGTCAAGTGACTGGCCAACAAACATCAATTTGGTCCCACACTATCCAGGTACTTCTCCAGCCTTTCCCCGGACAAAAACTACATTCAAATAACATTTTCACTCGAATGCCAAGCCGCATTAAGAGAGACGCCTAAAAAAAAACCCGGTGAAACCCGCGCGAATCGTTCCGTGAGAACGCGGGATCGGGCTAAAAGGAGGTGGACAATTATCCCGCGTGAAAGCGAGCGGGTGGCGGCTGAAAAAAAAAAGCGAAACGCGAATACGAAACGAGGCGAGGAGACAAAGGGAACCGTCGAAGATGCCTCTAAACAAGGACACGGTTGACAAAGAGGCCCTGAGAGCGCATCACCTGCTCCACAGATCGTGCCGCGGCAAGGCACACGGCAACGGAATAGCAAAACAAAGCAATCGTCGCGCGACCATCTCTCTGCCAGCCATCAGGTTCCCAAAGGACCGCGGCTCCGTCAGGTCCTACGACGAGGCGTCCGTCGTCGTGGCGAACGTGCAGAACGCGAGGTCCGCCGGTAGACGGGCCAGCAGGAACGGCGTCAGCTCCTGGGAGTGCAGCGACACCGACAGCATGCACTCATCCGAGGCTGGACAGAACGCGTTCGCGACCATGAATGGCAGCAGCCGTTCGCCAGCCGCGAACGCGTCGATCCGTATTTACTCTGACCAGGCGACGAACGGTGCCGGCGTGAAGAAGCAGGCGACGAGAGCCGTACACTTGTCCTCGTGCCTGTCCAAGGCTGGGACCAGGAGTCCACGGAAGAAGGAGAGCTGGGCGGACACGTTGCGAGTGGGATCGATCGACGACCGGATCAAGCGGATGGAGGAGGGCTGGGATGACAGCAGCGTGATCAAGACGCCTAGAGAGCGGAAGTGGAGGAGGATCACGGCTGAGATCGAGCAACGGGTGCCTGGTGTTGGCAAGTCAGGGGACCTGAGGATCCTTGGGCTGAGGGGCTCCACCTTGAGGAGTTGGAGCAACGGGGCGCAGAAGTGGAACCGGAAGAACGTCTCTCAGAGGAGTTTGAAGCCGATCGAGGACATAATCGAGTGGGAGGAGATCGTCGAGATGGCTTTGGCGAAGAAAATCGGCCGTGGAAGGGGGAAACGAAGGTCGAGGGACGGCGAGGACGTGGTTGACGAGGGCGTCAATCGTTGCGGCGCGGAAGGTGAACCGGCGAAGGGCGCGGGGGAGTGCATGAAACGCCTCGAGGTGCTTCTGCAGAATACGCTACCGCCGCAAACGGTCGAGGTATGTCGTTATTGGATCCCCGAGTGTTTATGCAAATTTCATGTCCTCGCGAATGCAACTAAAAACACGGGAGATAAGTTTTAAGGAGGCACCAGAGGCTTGTCGCCAATGGATGAAACTTTGGTCGGACCAAATGATAGTAGGTTACCAGTGGATAACCGAAGATACCAAACGGATACGCTTATTGCATTATGAAGAACTGGAATTCGATTATTTATGATTACTTATTCACTTACTATATTTTTTGTAGTTCCATAACTGCATAGACATCCGTAATGTAGACGTTATTGAGCTGTCTATGGAACGGAGAGCTCGTGCGGCTCTTTACTCGCATGCAACGCTCATGGAAATGATGGTTGCGCAACGAAAAGGGGATTCATAGAGTCGATGAATGCCGCTATTGAGGATCGGCAAATTAGATGTTTCGTTTGTAGCATCGCGCTGCGTTTCGAGGGCATTTGACCTACGCTGTCGCTGGTAAATGTCCAGACGCTACAGCCGACTTTGATGTATTACTGCAATATTCTGAAATGCATCAATAATAATCATACGTTGTAATTAACAGCGGACGCCTGTTGTAAAAAATGGAGAACCGTGTAGTATCTTAGTCTTGCTTTTATTTCAACGTCCCCTCGTCAGTCGCACGCGCCTTGATAATCACTAACGTTGCGTGTATTTGCAGATTACTTGCCGTGCAATTATCAAGTTTCCATTGCACCCGAGGAACGCTCGAGTAGTTCTTTAAATCCTTCTCTCGACGTGTGATTATCGACGGTGAACAATTTCCACGAGTTAGCCAGGAAATAGGGACTGGTTGTCGCGCAGCGGAGAGAGAGCACAGAAAAAAGGGCAGAGTGGCAATGGTGGCGGTGTAATTTTCTCATTTAAGATCTCTCGTCCCCGAAGGCACGTTCTGTTTGTTTCATAAAACAATGCGACCGAAGTTGTAACGCGGTGTGTGCCTGTGGCGGCCCTCAGGCCTGATTCATGGTAATTTATTACCAGGAAGTCGTTCTTACACAGCAGAATGGTACGAGTCACCGCGCTTTCTAACAAAACGCGCCGACACGACCCGCGGGAAATCGATACGCGTCTGCCCTCGTAGCTACGATTACTCCTGCGATCCGCGCGAAATTGGCAGAGGTGTTAACGAGCCGACCAGACGGCGTTCGCGCGTTCCCTTGCCGTGAAAAATTAAGAGTGCAAACGGAATTTCATAATTAACGCTGGAGGAACTTGAAAGCCACGCGTCGAGCAAGGCCCCTTGAAACAGGCCACAGCAATGACGCGATGTTGTTTCTATTAGGAAAAAAAAAGAGAGAACGAAGGCATAGACGCATTAGAGCAAGTGTTTTATCAATGGATTTAGTACGTGTTACATATGTGAAAATTAATTGCTCCCTGAAGCGTTACATGGAGTGGTTTATACCAGCTATTTCTTGTAATCGAATGTTTGACGATCAAGGAATTTTCCTTGCACCACAAATAGCACGTATTCCATTGCTACTAAAGTATTTCTATGTTGCGTTAATTTTTCTTAAGTTTACCTTCTTTTTTTTTTTTAATAAAATTCGTTTCTTTTTCTCTTTTTGTTTTTACTCGAAAGACACTTGGAGAGGAAAGGAAGAACGTTAAGGTAACACTGACAAGCCTTGAAATATTTCATCAAGTATGTTTATTTGAGAAAAGACCACGCGTACAGTAAAGTTGCTGTTGAAAAGTTTACTTTTATCTGAAATTTTTATCTCGCATCGAGAGATTAATTTTGTAGCACAATCACTTCCCAATCATTCATGATATATGTATTAATACAATTTTTTTTTATTGATAAACAGGCACGATCGGAGGAGCATCTGGCACAAGAACAAGCATGGATGAGTTCCGAGCGGATCTGGCTGTTGCATCGAGGTGGTTTCACCCCCGCGACCAAGTGTGGCCCAGCAAATCTGGATACAGGGAAGCTGAGGATCCGCCTGACCACTTCCGGTGAGGAATTGCTGGTAGACGAGGAAGACGTTGAGAAAGTACGTATCAATGTGGGTGCAATCTGTTATTATACGTTCGAGTGCCATCGCGCGATCAGAAGTTACAGCAAAGAAAAAATTTGTCGCTGTTCCGACACAAGTAGGTAGAGTAAAATGAATCGTTTATTTTCTTTTGCAGGCCAATCCCCCGCAGTTCGACAAGGCCGAGGAGCTCTCGCAATTACGTTTCCTCAATGAATCCTCTGTTCTCCACACACTGAGACAGCGTTACGCCAGTAATTTAATACACACTTACGCGGGTGACAGCATGATCATTATCAATCCGGTGGCGCCATTGGCCATTTACTCGGAAAAGGCAAGTGACGTTAATAAATTGCTCTTTTTTCCTCCTTTTTATTACTTAGCGGAATCATTTAATGGCTTCGCGTTCCTTTTCTCCTGCCTTTCTTGCTATCGGTTTAACAGCATTTCTTAATTAAAGTTTTTATAACCAGCATTTCGGCTCGCTTTACTCTTCGAGCGAAAGGAGAATCGTGGAGTTTATTGATATTTGTTCGAATCGGAGTTTTAATACCCGCGTATAAAACATCTTAATTATCTATTTGTTACACGCACGGTGCAGAAATAGATTCTGATACGTACACTCCAGAGCAAAGCTAGAGGAGACACACTTGTTTAATTGTAATCGATGCTTGAAAGAAAATTGTGGTATCAATCATGTGTTTCACTAAATATTATATACATTCTGTTTTGTATCCTATTAGAACATGTCTGGCCAATGATTCAGTAAGTATCTCACCAAGTAACGTTAAGAAGCAACTATACACTCCTCACAAAATAATTACGAAACTCGATTTCAACGATATGATTCCTTTCATACAAAAAAAATTCGTTAGAAATGGCAAGTGTCCAAATACTTTTGAACAGGAGTGTATATTCGACGAGAGAAGTTTTCTCCAAATTATATCGCTTACTTCTTTCTTTATCTTTGCAGGTAGCGCATATGTTCAGAGGATGCAAGAGCGAGGATATGCCACCTCACATTTACGCGATGGCGCAAGCAGCCTACAGAGGGATGCTAGCAACTCGAAGAGATCATTCCTTGGTTTTTCTTGGTCGTAGCGGATCGGGCAAAACTACAAACTTCAAACACGCTCTTCATTATCTTGTATTAGCTGCGGGCACGGTTAACAAGGTGGGCAACAAATTGTACATTCAGTGCACTTCGATATTTAACTGACTACTAACTTCAATCGTCTTGTATTTTTCAAGATTTTAACCATCGAGAAACTCAATGCCCTGTTCACAGTCCTAGAGGCTTTTGGAAATAGTAGGACGCACATGAACTCCAATGCAACACGTTTCACGCAAATTTTCAGTTTGGACTTCGATCAGTCCGGACAGATAGCATCGGCTTCTTTGCAGGTAGAACAATAGCTATAAAATAAATCGTCCATGTCAACTCTATCTATCTAATGCTAATTGCGCTACCTCGATACTCTAACTTACCTTTCGCCCATCAGGTATTGCTTTTGGAGAAGTCGAGAATAGGTAGAAGGTCGAACGGTGACCCAACTTTCCACGCGATTTACCGTTTGCTGGCAGGCGCAGAGGGTGCCCTCAGGAAGGAGTTGCACCTTACTAATCTAGTCGCAGAGAACAATGCGTTCATAACGCCTCTGCAGAAGCACGAGGACAAGCAGCGCGCTATGGTCGAGTTCAATCGGATAGTGGCCGCGTTTAGGATCCTGGGAGTGTCCGAGGCCGATGAAAAAGTCATCTGGCTGGTCCTGGCTGGCATATATCACCTGAGCTGCGCTGGTGCGGTTAAGGCTGGCACTAGTTCGCAAAGTCGGTGGCAGTTCGCGAGAGTCGAGTGCGCCGAGAAGGCTGCCACGTTGCTGGGCACCAGCGTCGAGGAATTGAGTAGAATAGTGTTTTCTTCGAACGGAGGCGGTGCTGGTACACCGAGCACTCCGAGGCCAGCTCTACGTACGCCCAGTCCTACGGAGTTGAGCAAAGATATCATGGGTATGGATGCCCTCGAGGGCCTCCTTATTGGTCTTTATTCCGAAGTGTTCCACTGCGTGGCGGCTCTCATAAATAGGTATGACTTTCTTTGTGGAATGAAGTATGGATTAGTGGCGAGCAACGATGGTAATGTTGCTTTTTATGTGCTGATAGATCCATATCATCCTCTGTGCACACAGTGTCGTCTTTGTTACTGTGTGACTCGCCAGGTTTTCAGAATCCGGCGTCTTGCGGACGACAAACTGGAGCCTGTTTCGAAGACCTGTGTCACAATTACTTGCAGGAACGACTGCAGTTATTGTTTCATCATACAACGCTGGTAGCACCAAAGGACAGGTAAATACGGTGGATATCTTATTCTAGTTAACAGAGACACGGTTCTTTTACACAGTACTCTTGTTTAGCCCCTTTCGAGTAATCGGCTCGTTTGTATTTTAAATGTAGGTACGTTCAAGAAGGAATTGATGTAGATTACGAAGACGATTGCGACGAAGATGGAATTGGCTCGTCTCAGGGTTTGATTTCGCTGTTAGATCGTGGAAGTTCACAGGGTGCGACTATGTTGCGAACTAGCCAAAGTGACCTTAGCGGTAGTAGGCAAATGGAACGAAAGGGTCTTCTGTGGTTGTTAGACGAAGAAACAGTGTGTCCTGGCGGTAGCGACGAAACATTCTTGGATCGACTGTTTTCTCATTATGGAGATCGAGGTATGTATCAGAAATAAGGATATATCACCCCTTTTGTTACTCATTTTGTTCATTTTTCTGTTACGCAGATCATCAAATATTGCTGAGAAAGGCTCCTGGGAACAATCAGTTTGTTCTGCAACACTTGTTGGGTACTAACCCTGTACTCTACACAGCAACAGGATGGCTTAAAGCAACTCGAGAAAATCCTGTTACTAAAAGTGCCATTACAATACTTCAAGAAAGTACAAGGTATTCGTTTCTGACCATACTTATACTTTTTCTTCTTTAAGTGGTTATAATACAAAGTATTTTCTATCGATATTAGGGAAGACGTCAGCATGTTGTTCGTCAGTGCACGTGGAGCTGGAGTTTCTGGGACTCTGTGCAGTTCCATGCCCGGGTTGGTGGAAGGCTCGCAGTCTTTACGAAGAGCTTCCAGTATACGACGAACATTCACTGCCGTGAAAAGAAAAAATATCTGCCTCCAGGTCAAATTCACCGTTGTAAGTACAACAATGATAATGTCACTTTAAAACTAATTACAATCATCATATTTTATGGTAAACTCCAGGAACCTAATGTTCTACAGTCGTCGTAAAGCCTGCGGATTTACTATGCACGGTCTCCATAAAACTTAAGGACCTTAGACGAATCACGTTCCATTGTCAGAATATTCCAGCATTATAAAGCACTTAAATAATTTCAAACGAAATCTTGATATACCCTCGTATCCTCGTTTTCACGTGCTTTCTGCGAAAGCGACTAGTCTTGTGCATCGAATACCTTTGCATTATCAAGTAATACCATCTTAACGATGTACCGTCTTCAATGTGTTATCTTATGCCCCTTAATCGTGTCTTATATTATCCGGTTAGCGTAATTACGCAACACGAGATTAAAAATGCATTCTATACATTATGTAACAGATAACGCAGCGTATAACACGACGTATTACTTCATCTTTCATGTACGTGTCTCGTGTACTTGTAATTATTTAAATTCGCGTTGTACACTCTGAACAATCCAGATGTTCGTCTGACAACTTCCCAGATTTTCACGAACGTGCACGCGTACATGCAAGATAAGGTCATATGTCGTGTTACATATTACCTTATCTTAAAACAGCGGTGAGTCAACTGACGCGAGTTTACGAGTAACTGAAACCAAACTGGTTTCTCGTTTTATGAACGGGAGATACGCGCTGCATCGAGGATGTTCATTGAATTGAGATGCACGCTCTTCTGGTACCACATTCTGATTTTATTACTCACGTTCATTATCTGCTTCTGCATAAGAAAGGCAAGACGCTCGATGTACCTCGAAGGTTCACCGCAAGTTGTTTTCTTTCTTTCAATGCGAGACAAGTATAAAGGATACGATGTAATTTTGTTACAGGATGGATTGATCGAGACACTGAGAAGAACACGAGTCAAATTCGTCCATTGTATACTGCCACAACACAACGCCGGGTGTACCGACAATAAAAGTCTGTTATCAGTGAAATCGAATCAAAGCGAGGACAGCGTTATCAACGTACCTCTTCTACGATCACAGGTAAAAATTATCTTCGCTTAATCACCAATTTAGAATGTTTCATTCCTCCTGAAGGAAGTTCAAATTTAACGACGTCGTAACTAAATAACAGCACGAGATACAGCATTATTCTGGACAAGAATAAATTAGAGAATTGCATGGAAGTGTTAAGGATAAAAATTTATGTATACTTAAATACCAGAAACAGCAACACCATTGAAAAGCTGTTATTTATGTCACAGATTCGTGGAAGTCAAATAATTGATGCGGTTCGACTACACAAGGTCGGATTCCCCAAGCATATGGCCTTATGCGAATTCAGAAGACGATTCGGGTTACTATCGAGCGACGTGAACACACGGCCAGGTAGTCCAGTTGCGGATGAACGTCGAGCAGTGGAAGATATGATGCTCACCGTCGACGTCGATCCAGCGCTGTATCGAGTTGGTCAGAGTCAGGTAAGTCACGTCTACTCATTTCTACTGACAAAAAACAAAAATACTAACAAAAGACAAAAATTGCTCTATCTAATGGTATGTACTGGAAACTCGCGCGTAGATTAACTTAGAAAACTCAGATGGGTTTGAGATCCGTAAAATTTCTTCATTGATGCTCGAAGGCATTGGCATGATCGTGCGAAGGAAAATTCCGTAGTGTTCCGCGTTTAGATGGTATCCTCGATATTCGTGCGTATCATTAATTACCATCGACGCGTGCAACAGTGCCTGATAATTAGGAGAGACCCTCGAACTTTCAAAGCAATCAGATTATAGTTGGCATGGAAAAACCCATGCTGAAGGAAAGTGTTCCACCTCTACTAGAATGGTTTAGGGGATGACCCCTCTTCTCTAGGTCGTCCTCCAATAGGGCTTCACACGGAAAAGCGACGCGAGGGATTAATCAGAAAAAATTGTCAGTTGTGAGAGACAATTCATAAGACAAAGCGACAACAAGCTTGTTATATTTATGAACTTTCAATTAACGTCTTCTTAGCCCTGTGAACAACCGTACATAGTGCTCTCTGACTGTTCGCGTTTGTTAATCAATTTAGCGGGCAATTAGTCGTGAAAAGAATCGTGTGCGTAGCAGTGAACGTGTGACGGAGGAATTGTAACTGCATTATTTTGGAATCGTGGCACAATGATCATGGCTCGTGTACATGTATGTACATCTTTTGTTTTTTCTTGTTAAGTTGTGAATAATAGAATCTTTTGTTTATTGATTTAATATTGTTAAACGTCCAGAGAAGATCGTAGGAAGTGTTTACATTCTGAAAAGAACACAGAAATTGGACACTTTCAATTTCTACTAACTTTCTCCTATAGTTCCAGTCAACTCTTATTATTCATACCAAAATAAGCTTCCTTAAAAATGATTTTTGAAGCGCATAATTCATAACACGAAAGTTCTAAGTATACAGCGCCGTTTATTTATTCCTAAAAAAAAAGTATCTAATTATAATTCTGAATTTCTAATAACTTTCTCTGTCCTCGTCAATGTTTTCATTTTTCTATTCTCCTCTTCCAATATAAATTTCTAATAATACCTTCTAAATCATCTCATAAATAGCCGTAATTAAGTTCCACAAAAATATCCGCTCGTAAAGGCAGCCTGTATAGTCGTATCTTAATCCAGTTTATTTCTGTTATCCAATACTATTACCCGCGGTGCGTTGACTTTTAAGTGTGCAGGCAATCATTTTATATACTTCTTTTATCTTTACCTTCACCTTGCCCAACTTCCGCGTATTTGCTCAGTCTTTCTCCATTAAACGTTGCGCATTGTTTTATGCGGCGCATGAGCATAAAACCGCTTAACTCGCGTAACAATAACGTTACGTCGAATATCGACCTTGTTTCGAATTCCATTCCCAGTACTTATGCGCTTCTGTAAATAATTCATTGTAATTCTATGCGCGCCACAGTTTGCCTCGTCCCTTTCATAGCGTATTATGGAATTATATGCTACACTTCAAACGACCAAACGCATTGAATACAATATAATTATTAATGTTGATTGTACGGTGAAAAAGTAGAAAGACAAGCATGCATTAATGGGAGGTGCAAACATCTATATTCAACTCTCACAATTTTTTACCCCTCTTTTTCCGAGACTTTCAATTTGTCTCTCTTGATGTCAATGCATTTTAGTAATGATCGCATTACCAGAGTATCATATGTATCTTTCACTATGGTAGAAGCACTTTCACTTTTTTCCCTGCCCGCAGCTATGCTTTTACTTGATCTCTCGTTATCAGAACCACAGTAATGGCCTGGTGTGTCGATAACGTTATCTCAGCATAAGTGTAATTACTGTATTTAAATATCAATGCGTGATATAAATGCGTGTGCGTACAGTATTGATCAAAAGTTTTGACATCAAAGAGAGAGAGACAGAGAATATAATAGACTAACATTCTTCGTCTGCTTTTTCTTTATAAAACAATTCATTTTTTAAGCGCATAATCTCTAGCAATAAAGCAATTCTTCTCCTTTATTAGACTACTGCCTAAGATATGTGAACCATGAGATGCTTCTGGTCAGTCGAATCTTTACAATAAATTCCAACATCGAACTTTTATAGAGCGAGCTAAAACGAACGCGAGGAAAAAGTAGATCGATCGTTTGCGCGATTTACTTGTGCGTAGGCTCGCCGATCGAACGTGAGAATTTCGTTAACCCGTCGCACGGCAAAAGAAAAAAGAAAAAGAGCATTCGTTTCCTCGCGAGGAATCTCTTTACGTGATTTCGGTCAACTTTCTCCGTGAATTCGATTCGTGGTCTCGTCAGCGTGTACATAGCCAGACATCAATATCGACGTAAAGGCGATCATTAATCCTTTGCACTCGAGAAATTTCTCAACGTTTCCTGCCATCGGCTCAATATACAATTAGCGCTCTCCGTGGCTGCAAAACACAATCTATTCTATACTTAAGCTGTCGACGATAATACAATTACTCTACAAACCTTCACTCTGCGAATCCGCTAAAAACTTGCAGCATTGGAACGCACGATCCGTTGCAAAATGCTAGCAGTTTTCTGTAACATTACGGAAGCAATGGAGAAGGTTACATTTTTTCTAACATCATCCAAGTTCGTGTAAAGCGTACGATTACAGCTAATTTCTTTTAAATGCAAGGTCAATTCGTTCATTTCGAAGCATAAGTTCTTTTACTGCAACGTCAATTCGTTCATTTCGAAGCATAATTTCTTTTACTGCAACGTCAATTCGTTCATTTCGAAGCATAATTTCTTTCACTGCAACGTCAATTCGTTCATTTCGAGGCATAATTTCTTTCACTGCAACGTCAATTCGTTCATTTCGAGGCATAATTTCTTTTACTGCAACGTCAACCTCCCGAAACGCGTCCACGCGTTTCGAGCCATTAGATGCCAACGCGCGGAACGGAAGCGCAAGTTACCGGAAATTATGGGTTATGATAACCTGATCTAGATCAGTGGTTGGTACAGATGGAAGTTTACAATCTTTCTATTTATTCAGAGAAGCGCGATCGACGCGCAGCCGCGCGGTTACGCCGCACGGCGTTTCGTAACCATAGATTTCGTGGCAATTACGAGCGTGGCCCTGTTTCCTGGCTAGTCGAGTCGTCTTCGCTCGCCGATTCCCGGTGGAAATCGCAACCGCGACAGATGCGATTTGTCGGTGTCACGCAGAATTGCGTACACGCCGAGAGTTAACCGCAATCGCTATTATCGACACTTCTTTTTTCCTCCTCCTCTCGCGACAGAAATATAGTACAGCGAGATCGAAGCGGCCATCTTCAAGGCGGTACTTACACGCGTTACAAATGAACGCTTAATGCTTGCTTTCTACGCGACGGATTACTATTGTGCATCGCTTCCTCGTAACGTTACCGTGAAAGTAACGCTTCTGACTTCTCATGCTAATTTTCCGGTTACGATATTAACCAGAGAGGATATTATCCTCTGAAGTTTTTCTTCGTCTGCAAATTCATCGTATCGACGAGATTTGCGATTAAAATTACGGATTCGTTTAACATAAAGCAAGAAAAGTAACAATAACGAATACCAATAAGTATTGCTACCAAAGTCGTTTAAAAGTTATTCGAATTTAAAATCCCTATCAACGAGATTTACGATCACAAATCAAGTAAGAAAAGTAACAAGAACAAATACCAAGTATTAAATGATTCCAAAGTATCGCTATCGAAATTGTTCAAAAGTTATTCGAATTTGAAATCGCAGTAGAGCGCGTATTAGTCCACGAAGATTTACAGACGAAATGACTGGCTTTCCAGAGCACGCTGCCCACCAATCGCACGCTTCCGATCCTGTCGTCGACTATCGATCGACTGTTCACGGTCGAATTATCGATTACGAGCGCAAGGTTAATTTCGGAACCCGCGAGTTAGGATCGTTTAACCGCGAAAGTGCAAAAGGGTCGTACAGTCGCCTCGCTGGGAAAAAGGATGGAAAAAGGAGAGAGAAAAAAAGAAGCGACACGCGCTAGTGACTTTCTCGTGGCCCACATAGAAATCGTTGCACTCCTCTCGGAGCCCTCTCCTTGTTCAAAGAACACGTCGTTGCCGGAGGCCTCGTCGCGAAAGTGTTCCACCTTGCGCGTACGTCTCTTTTCTTCTTTTTTCACTCAGTTTTTCTCCCTCCTCTTTTTTCTTCCTTCGTCTGCTCCTTTTTCGCCAGGCACGCCGGTTTTTTTTCTCTGCTCGAGAGACAGCGCGTGGTCCAATTTGCTCCCCGCGGTACGAGCTCGTGCCGACGAATTAAGGGACACGGAAGCTGAGGGAGATATCGTATCTGCTCGAACATTCCAGGAATAACCGATGCATCCACGGCAAGCCATTGATCATTGCCAGCGTAATTAATTGTGCTTTTATTTCAGTGCTCTGGCACGAATAGCCGACGACGAATGCACGCGCGTTAATTATTATGGATTCCTTTTTGCAACGTGTTCCGAAGAATACGTTTTACCCATTTATTTGCTGTGCACCTTGGCTTGGAATAGCAGGACTGTGGGAATTGATGAACGCGTGGAACAGTCATCGGTTTGTTTTGTGAATGATAAATTTATTCGTCGCGGATTCTTCGTTTAGCGGCAAGAACGTGTGAACCGCTGACGACGGGACTGGTTTGTAACTTTATGACATAACTCGTCTATAAAAAGCACACTGTGTATAAGTGCATGGTATGTTTTGCATACTGTATTCACGGGGAGCTGTATAACTGTATACCAGCTCTGATTGGAATAAGCGCGAGGAATTGTAATTGCGTAACTGTAATTAAGCTTAATTGGGGACGAGTTAAATGGGAAGACACCGTCTGAGATGTTTTCTGGAAACATTGCGAAAGGCTTGGCGATATCTATGGTTACGTCGGGTATAATTGTAATTAACAAACGGTTTTACAATTATTTAATCGCTCAACCAGGAACCAGAGAATCCGTCGCGATCCAGTCTTCTTCTCTCGGCCGCTTGTTTATTCGTTGAAATGTAAAATCGTCGACGTTAATGCTTATTATACTAATGGACGAATAAGTGTGCTTTTTGCGACGATAATGTCGCGCACAGGTAATGCCTGTTGCGAAAGCATGAATAAAACGAGGCTCGAAAGCCTCTATCGTAATGTATGCAATTCTGTGCACACGATAATAACTACTTTCGCAACGAACGTTTAGGTTCTGTTACGTTACGCTGTATCAGCCGTGTTCGTTTTTGTGTCATCTTCAAAGCGAAACACATTGTTTCTATTATAGTATTCTGTCGGCTCTCTTACCAAATTGCTACCATATACGTCCAAGTGATAGAAAGAGGTCAACTTGTGGTATTCAATTTTAGATCTCTCCTTTGGATTACAGTTCACGCAGAATTGCGATCAAAAAATGTATCGACTGCTTTTGGGATATTTAAATCAGTTTCTACGTAGCTGCCATCTCCTCTGTTTAAAGAAGATAGCTGTCTAATATGGTTTTGAACGGCGGTGTGAATCTGTAAGCGTTCATACATATCACCATTTCAATGGGTCTACACGGACAGCCGTCAATTGGTGTTGAATCAAACTGTCGTTGAATGCCTGAGTAGAAACGGTTCTGAATAGAATAAATTTAGAAAGTATATCATAAATACCGCATAATGCCACGGAAGTACAGACGAGGTGAGTTCTCCAACGCGATCGCCACGTAGGAAATGTTCAAACGAAGAGTAGAAAATTAATTTGTACGTAACATATTTTGTCGAAAATTGCTCGTTCTCTCAGAGATATCGTGGTTCTATTTTCTAGTTAGAAAGAGGTGGTCGATGGAAACGTAAAAAATTTGATCCACTTTTCCAATCGCCCGTAATAAACATTACGGAAACGTTTCAAGAGACTCGAGCAATTTCTGCAATAAAAGAAACGTTATCGCAACATTTATCAAGACCGTAGTCAACTCTCTGGAGTCGTAAACTGTTGAGACGTCGATAAAAGAAAAAAGAAATCCGTTCCGTCGTACCCACAGAAATTTGTGTACCGAAAGGTTTAATAGGACGTTGTACTTGTTTTCTCTTCCGGATACATCAGTCAATATGCGGGTTCGCTTAAAACGGCCCACGATTCCACCTGATCTTTACGTGTCAACGATATGCATTGTTCGTTTCGT
This sequence comes from Xylocopa sonorina, assembly GCF_050948175.1. Lineage (NCBI taxonomy): Eukaryota > Metazoa > Arthropoda > Insecta > Hymenoptera > Apidae > Xylocopa > Xylocopa sonorina. Next base: position 8,761,737 of record NC_135201.1, on the reverse strand, counting down.
ATGCTTCCTCGTTCGGTTGTGCAATAAAGATGCAAATTCTAGCGCTAATAATAACAACAGTCGACGAGACGCGTTGCGAGTAACGTGTTAACTGAAAATTGACCAAAATCGAGAGACACGAGGCTAAACATCGATCGCAAGGATGCCCCATCGTTCGAACAGCATCGTCACTGATTAAATGCACAGCCAGGAGTCACGAGTCCCAAAATAATCCGGAGCAACATTTCCACAGCGGAAATGTGACCGTTGATCGCTCGCCCGGTGTTCAACGCGTGTCTAGCATCACGAATAATTCGGTTCCGTCGATCTCCAGCGAGCGAACGAGATAACAGAGCGTATAAAGCGAGGCATCGACAACTGCAACGGTACTCAAAATGCGTGCACGTGTCCAGACACGTGCAATAAACGATGGAACGCCAAACTGAAGGTAAACACACGCAATTCCTTTTTCCTTCTCGAGCAAAACAACTAACGCGGCTCGCCTGCGAATTGTACCTAGGCATGCAGTCATCGAGAGCCAATCGTGATCGAACAGGAACGCTCGAGGTTACGAATAACCAGATTTCGACTGCGAAGAGGAGAACAAATGGCAGAGAAAATAGTTTGGACGCAAATGCTTAGCAACAGGTGGAATGCTCGTTTGGCAGAGGGCAAAAGCTGGTTCTCCGCGTGGCGCCAATGCCTCCTGAACGCCCAGGAAATCCATCGCAGACTGGTAACAGAGAAACGCGACGTGTTTTAATTCAACTGGCCATCGTGCTAGGTCAGGTTCGCACGACAAACGCGGTAACTTGCTGGGATCGTGATCGAGATCACGGAGTACATTGGCGTCGTCTAACTACCTTCCTAACTGCACGCGGCTACGTGGATTGTACTACGTTCAGAAATGAACGGGAACGGTTTCGGTTTGCAATTGCGCTCTCGTCGTGCTGAACGATCGGTCTCGAGCGATCCTTCTTCGCAGGAAGTTATTTGTTAAGATAGACAACAGCTTTGAAGATCACTGATATTAAAGACTTTTATTGAGATACACATGTTTGCATGTTAGAAAAGTTTGGAGAAATATTTGCAACCGTTTATGGAGGTATTGCATCTTGTCCAGGAAGTAGAAATCCACTATTGTAATATATCTTCCAAGTTAAACTTGGGATGCTTCTCGCATCCTCAGATCCTATAAAACAGTTGCATATACGCATATTTATTATACTTATCAAAGGTTTTATCGAAAAAACCAACGTCTCCTTGGGAGTTTATTCAGAAATGAAAGTTCAGTCATGGATATTTCCTACGCTAATCTGAACAATGAAAATTCATCGACGTGGCCGCTGGATCGCGGTATTTCCATGCGAAACGGCCGCGTACCTCGCTTTTTCCCATCTCTTCAGCTAAAACTCGAAGTCGTCTATGAAAGATACAGTCAAATGATGAGAAGGAATGCGTAGGATACAAATTTTCCGCGTTGATTCCTCAAAGGCTGTTCAGAACGGCGCATTCGTATCGTCCGAATAATTTCATGTTCGTCACGAGGCAGCTGCGAATCCTCTGAATCCACAAAAAGGCGGGAACGAGGGTAAAACAAATCCAGAAGGAAAACGAAAGCGATTTATACTTAGCACTCTTTGAAAGTCGAGTCAGCGCGTGGATACTCAAGTACAAATGTTTCAAGTAGTCTTTCTCAAAACATCAGAAGCTCATTAATGTCATTATTCTTCGTATTAGTTTAGTCTGTAAGAACCAGCCCTCGAATTGCCTTTTAAAGATCGTCGAACCGCCGTACACGTGGAAAACCCTTGGCGTCTGCAATTTATAATGAATTTCTCCCACGTGGTGGTCGTTCTTCCCCTGCCGGAAGCGGATGCGGAGGAGCGGTTTCTTCGACCTTTCTGTTATGTCGTTCGCTTTCGTGCATCGACTTCAACTGGGATCTCCTCGCTTCCACCGCGTTAGCTAATTGCACGCCAGTACCATTTTCTCATAACATCTCCCTTACGCTTCCCGCGTGGCGCGCGTAACCAAGTCGAGCTAATTAATTAAAACTAGTATGCGGTTAATCCGGCTCTCTCTCTGATCCGCCACCCGTTTAGGGACTAACCTGTCGCGTTTCTTTCGCCTTCGAGGAACGATGGAAGGGAAGCGGAACTGCCGTCGCTCGTTTACGGAGGCTAGAGGCACATTTACAGCGCCAGATCCGGGTATCCCGTCGCGTATAGCAGATTCCAGAGAATTGACGCTGAACAGTATGCAATAATAATAAACTATTAATAATAATATACCTGTAACTTTGTAGGAAATTCATTTTTCGTCAAAGAGTTAGGATTGAAGTAATAGAAACGAATGAGTGATCCAACATAGATTTGTAATTGTACTATTAACAATTCGTTGGGAATTTGAGGTAGATAAAAATATTTATCTTGCAATTCTTTAGCGGTGTAATGTTTGGAATCTCAATGTAACGCGAGATCGCGTTCGACAAGATGAAGGATTGTCCACGTATGTCGGACCATTTCTTTAAAAAGTGAAAAGGAATCTCGTAATCCATCGCGTCAGGGAAGAGCTGTTAAAATTAGCATGAATATCAATAGTAACCCGCGTGGAGTATCTTTCATAAAGTAGACACGAATAAAAATGCGCTTGTGAGCGAATGCACTTTCACTTTTCACATTGAATCTGATATTCTCTTCTCTAAACTCCTTTTTCTTTTTTTTTTTTTCTGTTTAAGAACCGATCATTCGTAGATCTTTCACTTGTCTCGTTAGCTGCGAACAGACAGTGAAACAGTTCTTATTTGGAATACGCGAATTCGTTTTGTTCGTAAATTACACTTTCATACAAATGTTTGTTTAACTAAACTCGTTGGATGGTTATCGATACTCGATTTAGGTACGTTATCCATCTTTCGTTCACCATTCGAGTAGGCATAACGGTTTTATCTCTGTCCAATGTTTCGATTTCCTTTTCCCTAATAATTCTTACAACTTTCTTCTGCACGCAGCTTACGTAAAGCTGCATATGGTATTCGTCGTACGTACAGCGACACCAACTACGCGTACAAATGTCGCGTGCAAAATAGTCGGCGTTGGTGTAAATATAAACTAAAGAAACTTGCGACGAAACGAGATTTACATTTTCTTAAATAGAACGTAGAATGGAAGAACGAATGTCTTAGTAGTCAGAAATCTACATTCGTTGGAGCGATTTCAAAACGAGAGCATTTTACGTTCGCAACAAAGTAGTCCCTTACTTATTTCGTATAGAATAATCGGAAGAGGTATGCATTAATGTTACAAGGGGAAAGTCAAGAGTACCGATGTTGCGTTTGAGATCTCGTTTTCGAGAAAAACAACTTTGGAAATCCGTACGCGTGCACGAGGCGGTCATCCATATCAGATTTTCGTCACGCACCACCACCGAGCATGAGGCTTTTACCATTGTCCGACCCCCCCACCAATGTTATCCTCCTCAAAAGCAATTTTATCATCCTTATTATCCACGACTTATCTCGAGTAGAGCGTGCATTTAAAGTCTCTCCCAACGAAAGTGGTCATCCTTGAAATAAAAATGTGAACACGCGCATAAATCGTACCCGAGGCTCTAACATTATGTCATTCGAATCCCGGACACGATGCAAAACACATTTGAACAGGCTATAACGTGGAAGCAAAACATCCGTTCCGCTTGGTTTCTCGTACTTAAAGATCGTCGATTCGAATTAAATGAATACGGCGCGGTTCTCTCTAGTTAAAATAAAAGATAATCGCCTCGAAACGTCTCGAGCTGCTCAAACGGTAGCCTGCCAGCCGAAAAGATTGCGGACATGTCCGATTTGTGCGCGGTGGAGAATAAGAAAAAGAAGAAAAGGATCCCCGGGATTTCATAACGCGGCCAGGGCTCTTTTCTCCTGGCGATGCTCTCCCGTATCTCCTCCCATGTCGTCTCCTTTCTCCTGTTCGTCAGTAGGCCAGCGGACATTCCCGGTAACAGCTTTCCAACGCGTTCCCGACATGGCTTCCAATTTCTCGATGCAGCTGCCATCTCCGCGAGATCTATCGATCGGTACCGAACGCTCCGCGCGCCGCCTGGGCCTTTTCTATGCGTACACGTACGTACGGGAGGAACGGCCCCGCGACCTCGCTTTCGCGAGACCCGCGAAATTTCCGTTGCGACTTCTGTACCGCTGCCTGTATATACATGGTGTGCCAAATAGTAAGAGCAGCCCCTTGAGACGAACTTCATACGCATTGCGATTTACCTGTCGATATTATTGCTGATCGATGTATTTTAATCCCTTCCGGTTAGCACGATAAACTCTTCTGTAACGTGGTATTCGTATAAGCGGCTTCTCATAGGACGTGGAGCTAAAATTGCGATGGTTCTTCTAAGTTTATTTTATAGGATACTTGTAGGGATTTTGCTGTTTTGTATGAGCTTCTTACCTTTTTACGTGTTGCATAGGGAAGATGTTGAATTAGAGATGATCAACGTGCGTTTGCTTGGAAGAAAGCGAGAGAAGTGTTTATTTCTTCTTGGAACTTTCTCGATCCCAATCGTAGACATTTACAGTGCTGGACAAAAGTATTGGCACAGCATGATTGTTATGATAAAAATGCTTATAACTATGAAACAAATTGTTAAAAAGGAAAAATTTGTTTACACGTTTATTTATTTATTATTCTAGATTATTATTTAACAGAAACAGTAATATAAATAAAGTGATATGCGAAATAATAACAAAAACATATTTATTGAGCGTTTTAAGCATGGACAAAAGTATTGGCACAAATGATTGAAAGTACTTAGAAATTAAAAATTAATATTTGGTTGGCCCTCCATTCCTCATGATAACTTCCTTCAATCGTTTTGGCATTGAAGTTACCAATTTTTTTGTAAAATCCGGCTCTATATTGTTCCATTCTTGTAAAATAATAGCTTTTAATTGGTTTTTGTTTGTTATATTATATTTTCTAATTTTTTTTTCTAATTCATTCCAAACATGTTCGATGGGATTCATGTCTGGACTCTGGGGTGGGGTATTTAATGTATGTGCGGTATTGTAAACGATCCATTGTCGTACAATATAGGCAGTATGTTTTGGATCATGGTCTTGTTGAAAATAAAAATCACGCGGGAGATTTAATTTATTAGCACTTTTAAATAAATTTTCCTTTAATATATTTAAATATACATATTTGTCCATAATCTCATCTATGAATACTAATTCGCCAACCCCAGACGCTGCAATGGAACCCCATACCATGACTCCACCTCCTCCATGTTTCACAGTGGCTTGTAAATGTTGTGGATCCATTTCCGTATTTGGCTTTCTCCAAACTAATACTCTGCCATCTGATTTAAATATATTAAATTTAGTTTCATCTGAAAATAATACGTTATTCCAGAATGTGGGATCCTTTTTTATAAATTCTTTTGCAAATTCTTTTCTCATCTTCCGATTCTTCTTGGATATGTATGGTTTCCTTCTTGCGACACACGCAGAATATCCCGCATCTTTTAACACTCTCCGTATAGTTTTCGAACTTACTTCTTTTTTATTTTCTTCATTTAACTTTGCTCTAAGTTGTGATGAGTTTAATTTACAATTTATTTTCACTTCCTTTACAATTTTCCGTTTTTCTCTAACTGTTAACTTTGAGGGACGTCCACTTCGATTCCTACTTTTGAAATCTGATTGATTCTCAAATCGTTTTACGACACTTCTAATAGTGAATCGACTTCTATTAACACTTTTTGCTATTTCACTATAAGATTTTCGCATTTTGTGCAAATTTAATATTATTTTTCTCTCTTCACTTGTAGTTTCTTTCCCTCTTCTTGACATTGTTGCTTGTTATATTTCCTATGTTGCTAATCGACTGAACTTAAGGATGACTGTTAGAAAAAATGACTATCAGGGAATCCCCTACCTATACCATCAAGTGACAATCGGATTTTTTTCGGAGAGATACAACTACACTAAATTTTGTATAATGTGCCAATACTTTTGTCCATGCTTAAAACGCTCAATAAATATGTTTTTGTTATTATTTCGCATATCACTTTATTTATATTACTGTTTCTGTTAAATAATAATCTAGAATAATAAATAAATAAACGTGTAAACAAATTTTTCCTTTTTAACAATTTGTTTCATAGTTATAAGCATTTTTATCATAACAATCATGCTGTGCCAATACTTTTGTCCAGCACTGTATGTCACAGACGATCCCTTGCTTCGTGTTATTTATGACCTGTGGCTGTTACGTAATTTGTACCCAGTTTTCCTATTAATGCACGGCAATTAACAAGGTGCTAGTTTAACGAGAGGTTTCCCATCTGTCGACAACTTAATACCTAACTGGCGACCGTCACGTATAACTACTTTCATCCGTGTTTCATCCGAACGGGCTGCGTGCACGGATCGAAAAGGCTTTTACTTGAATCGTGCAATTTTCCTGCTCGATGTATCCAACGATTAGCTGGCTCGTAATCACCGACTCGGCCATGCATTTGTGTCTCTGAAATATCATTTTATTTTTACTTATAATTGCATCCTTGCCATTGTTTTTTCATTTTCAAAGAAACAATATGAAAAATTGGGTTTTAATTATTTGTCATTTATTTTTTCCACAGAGAAAAATATGTATGTGGGCTTGACGATTAGATACACACGCTCTAACTGTAGTCTGATAACGAAAGTATTACTAATTCGAAACTTACCGCAGACGCTGACAAAATCGTGCATTGTTCAACGTCTCGATTTACCATAAATTTGCATCGGTCGAATTCGTAACGAAGGTTAAGCGATTCCATGCGCATTTCTCCCCCTTTGAATTCCTTAAATTGGAATTAACGAAAGAGAAAGATTCGAGCGTGAAAGATCGCCGCGATTCGTTTGTTTCTCTCCTTCGTCTCTTCGCTAACGAGAATACCAATCTGATCATTATGCAACGATCGCACGCACCGCTACCCTTAAACGTAACCTTACTTCGTTTAGAGAGACAGCTCACGCATATTTAAATCGCATTCTTGGCGAACGCGAGCCACAGTCTTTCATTTAATTCCTCTCAGGATTCGCCTGCTCGACTTTGCACCTTCTTTTAAATACACTTCGACATCGTTCTTCGTGATAATGAAGCGCAAAATCACGTTTGACGTTTCGTTAATAAAAATAACAATTCAGGGCTGAAACACACAGAAATGCTAAGTAGCCATGCGGGTTGCCTCGATTCAGGGGCGCGCGCCCTATTAAAGTACGCATGCGCCAGGAATATTCAAACTTACTCCTCCAGAAAACTTCTACCTGCAGCCAGAAATCCTATATACAACACGTTTCCTAACAGTTATTTCCTGTACAGGTTCAATTAACTCAGGTAGACGTAAACCTACGGTTTGCCTGCAACGCTGTTAATTTTCTTCAAACCAAAGGTCCTCGCAATAACATCATCTCGACTAATACGGATTAAGTTCCTTCGAACTGTCCACTGCATCGAATCTCAAATTGTGGCTCCGTTTGTAAGCTGCAATAAATGATATCTATAATACCAGACACACAGCTGTAATGGTACACACTCTATATAATATTAGAAATAATTTTTGCAAAATTACCAGAGTCCCTTCGTCTAACGTTCGTGTCTGCATTGTTGTCGTCAGACGCTGGCGCAAAGACGGTTGCCCGTGTAAAAGGGAATAAACTCTGTTTGAACGAGCACCTTGGGTGCTGGTGGGGAGGGCAGGATCGCGGGAAACGAGGTAGAGCGACTGGTCGAGCGAGTGGGGGAGCGCAGGTACTTGCACCTGACTCGAGCCAAAGTTTTCTGCAACGGAGTCAGTTCGCGGTTGATCCTGATTCCGATCAGAGGGTGATCGGGAAGTGGTCCTCCGGGTTCGGTTGACGTCCGCTCCGCCTCGCTTCGTTCACTTTCGTTTCGTTCCATTTAGAATTGGTACGGTCACGCGCACGCATCGTCCCGACTTTCCAAGTGGTTCCGTTTTGGTGCGTGAAATCGGGCCCGCGTAAGAATGGGACGTTCGTTCGAGCCAATCGAGCTCGTCCGCACCGCAGACAATCGAGGTGTCCTATGAACAGAAGTCGCTCGAGCGACGCGTGGAGACTGCTCGTAGCGTTTCGAGGTTGTCAGTGATATAAACCCACGAAGGGATCCACGGATTCGTTTGGTAACCGGTGATTTCTCGATCGTATCGCGTGTACAAGTGTCTTAGAGTGAGGCTCCTGTTGCGAAGTAAGTACGTAGCAAGTAAATCGGACCGCGCCGCTCGAAAGATCAACCAGTCCACGAATGTTTACACTTTGGCCCACCTCTGTTCTGCTTCATAAAAAATACAATCTTTCCTATCTCCAACTGAAAATTAAATTCAATATTAGAATGGTAACGTTGCAATAATACGGAATTAAACTTGAGCTCGAATATGCAATTATTTTAGATGTAAACAATTTTCGGTTTCCATTACGCCGTGGAGGTTAGGTTATCGTTAATCGAAACAGTTATCGATTCATACCGCGTGTTCTCGAAAGCATCATCTAATCGATTTTTCCAACCAATCGCAATCCTCCAATGAGAATAAAATTAAATTCTCGTTCCGTAGGTAACAAAGTAATCCCTCGGTAATGGACTGTGTAAAAAGGGTTCAGCTTTCGTGTAATTATTCTCTCTTCAAAGTGGACTGGTTGCTTCCTGTCGAATGCGGTCCATTTATTAGGACGTCGCCTGGAAAACGAGCCGCCCATTACCGATTTTAACAGCCGTTCCTTCGATTACGCTAAGGCAGAGATAGAGGAACGGACACGGGGACAACAGGTGGCTGCGAGAGCGCCGGCGATTTCTCAATTAATTCACAAGAGAGAGCAAGAGAGAGAGAGAGAGAGAGAGATTGTGTGTATGCGTGAGAGAGGAGAAGAGAGAGAGAGAAAGAGAGAGAGTCTACGGCCTGTATGGTACCTTTTAAGTTCGATAACGGTAAATACAGATCGAGCTGGAAGTAGCGGACCCGCGATGGCACGTTCGCGCGCGCGCGCGCGCACGCTCGCGACCGCGCCATTGCTCTCCTAATGATCTCCGCTTGAATTATCCTCACGAGAGCATTTTGCTCGCTCCATCTGATCATTCGATCATAAAGGCCCGTCGTTCGTTTGCTTAACGTACCCTCGCGGGACGAGCAGCAGCGACAAATCGCGCGGCGTTTTAACTTAACGATAGAAAGTCGCCGCGGTAACGGGACTCTTTTCGGGACCGGCGAATATCCGTGCCTGTTCGGAAATGAAATTTCGTTTCGGATCTCTTTTTAATACCGTTCGACGCGACATTTTGCCAACCAGAGGCTACTTAGAGGAAACTCGAACGAATTTTATTGCTGCTTATTAGCTGGAAACGTTGACATCGTATCTGAGATCGTCGAGGCAATTCTAGCGGAAGAGAAACGTAGCGATACTTGCTATTTTGGTTCAACGCTGGATGGATCTTTCATCTTGCGACCTTTCGCAATTCCGTACGTGTACTCTTTCCACATAAACTCTATATTTTCTTGAATAAAAAAATTATCTTTATATTATCTACGATTATAATTGTTTCTGGAAACGTTGATTCGTATCTGAGATCGTCGAGGCAATTCCAGCGGAAGAGAAACGTAGCGATACTTGCTATTTTGGTTCAACGCTGGATGGATCTTTCATCTAGCGACCTTTCGCAATTCCGTACGTGTACTCTTTCTACATAAACTCTATATTTTCTTTAATTAAAAAAATTGTCTTTACACTATCTACGATTATAATTGTTTCTAAAGATTACCTCGATTTTACAGTGTATGCTTGGTGTTGAGTGGAGTGAAACCAGTGGGCTCGAATGAAAATGATCAACCACCGTCCACCATCAGTTCCATCTCCCTATCCGTGGAATTTGTCGCAAAAATGCAAGAAGAAGCGGTGTACAGTAGATAGTCACATCGCTTCCCTCTTTCTCTTCGCCGTTTCCCTTTCCCCGTATTCTTGATATACTCCTCTCCTCCCTTCACCTGTCTCTCTCTCTCTCCCTCTCTCTCTCTCTCTTTCTCTCTCTCTCTCTCTGTCGCGTCCATAAAACGCGCGTCCACTTTTACGCGGCTTTTACGGTACTTAGTCGCGGCTCGTTCTCCACGCAAGAGGAAGCCTCACCGAGGGGTCCATTCCCGAACGTGTTCAAGTGCAGGAAGCGAACGGCACGGTTGTTGTTGCCCAGGTGCCCGGCGATTCTCGCCAATGACGGCCGGTGATTCGAGAAAAATGCCGTTGCGGATCGGCACGGAAGAGGAAGACGGGATACGGGGCTGCTACTGCTGAAGCGAGCGGGAAGTTCGCTTCTGGATCTCCGTTTCGAGGTCGCCCGTGCGCTGTTTTCATCGACGACGGATCGCTGCTTATCGTGATCGATCGAACGCGACTGTCACCAGGATTCGGAGCTCGCGATCGAAGGAACACGTGCCTGCGCGCGATACGATTAATAACTGAAACGATACGGCTCTTGTAAATAGCACGATTTATAATTCCACTGTCCATTCCGTATCAGTCTCCCGAGACACTACGACTACCTATCAGCTGGCCAAGATGTTGGATAACGTGACCAGGTGGCCAGGAAGCACCGGCTCGCGGCTGGTCAAGGCCAGAAGCAGCCCCAACGTGTCGAAACCGACCCTGTCCGTACCGAAGAAGCAGACCGCCGGCGATCAGAACAGATCAACGACCACGATCAAGTCGGCTCGCGTCGCAAAAACCACGACACCACCTAGAACAGGTAGCAGGCTCTCCAGCGAGCATACCACCACCAGCGCGCGTACGACTTTTTCCGCGGAACCAGCGAAGACGCGCGCTTCCTGCCCCGGCAAGTTGCGCCGCGTCGTAGATGGCCGCGCGGAAGCGACAGCGAAAACCTTGCCAACGACCACGCGAACCGAGAAGAGGCAGATTACACGATCCATTAGCTCGTCACCGTCGTCCTGCACGATCCTGGAGGATCGTACGTTGCTGAAGAAGGGGCTGTCGTACGCCCCAGCGAAATTGCCCAAGAAACCCGAGGCTCTACGGAAGAAAGCCGCCCTGGACCGTTCAGCCAGTCTGGGCTGCGTGTCCGTAGAGACTCGAGGCGGCTACGAGGACCCGTTCAGGATAAGCGCGTCGTACGCGCCCCAGGTAAACAGACAGGCGATCCCAGATAAAGAGATTCCACGCAGGAAACCGATGAACAGGTCCACCAGTCTGTGGAACGTGCAGACCAGCTCGAGGAGCAGCAGCGATTCTTTGACGAGGAGAACTTTGGGGATGTCGACGAGGCCCAGCAAGATCCCGCTCCTGGCGCATCGCAACGCTCGCGTCGGTCGATCTCTGGCCGATCTATCGCAGGTAGATCGAGCCGTGGAGCCGATCGTGCAGCCAGTGATGTTCGACGTGGTGGACCTGGATCGTTCCATGGACGAGCGCATCTACGAGAACTGCAGAGAGGCGTACGACTGCCCTCCATTGGGAAGTAGCAGCCATCGTCAACCTGCTCGCACTTACACCAGCAACTTGGAGGAACGAGTGGCTCGATTGATGGCCCAGCTGGACGACGATCTGGAGGATGAGAACGAGCAGACTCAGGCGTCGATGGCTGCCTCTGTCGACTGCGTCGACGCTCCTCCTCCTCGCAGAACGAACTCCGTCTTCGAGATACGCGAGGTGGGCCTTGAACGTATCGAGGAGCCGAAGAAGGGCGTC